>NC_072852.1:113980906-114688406 GCF_028858705.1 Grus americana
CCTCCTCCTCTTCTCCTCCTCCTCCTCCTCCTCCTCTTCTCCTCCTCCTCCTCCTCCTCCTCTTCTCCTCCTCCTCCTCCTCCTCCTCCTCCTCCTCCTCCTCTTCACCTCCTCCTCCTCCTCCTCTTCTCCTCCTCCTCCTCTTTTCCTTTTTCCAGAATTTGAGGTGGCTGAAGAAATTTGGTTGGGTTATTAATAACTTCCCTCTTTTCCACAGGAGCTGGGAGACAGCAGTTAGTCTTTTAATTGACTTAATTTTGCTAGTGAATGAGAATCATCTTTGCTTTGCAGGCATGTCCCTCAGAGGATTGGGTTTTAGACAGTCAAGAAATCTGGATTCATTTGTACTCCATTTGGGTGGTGGTTTTGAGGAAATTAAATTGTGTGATTATTTTTTGGTGGTGGTGGCTGGTTTTGGCTTTTGATTTTTTTTCTCAAATTTATCACAAGCTTGTTAAGTTCATCAAGTCTGAGTTATGTCCCAGCCACTTAGGTTTTCATAATGAGAAATGTAACATGCATTCTATTAATGCCTGCAGTGAGACAAGATCAGCAACAAAACTGTAAAATTCTAACTTCTGTTCTATTGGTATCACTTAAAGTTTTATAATGTCTCTGGAGCACTATGGGTCATATAGACTTTGTTACCTTTACTGCATTTCTGCTCAGTCTGGTAATTCTTTTGTGACACAACGTAAAAATAATTCATAGTTAGAGAAGTCACCTTTAGTTGTAAATAAAGGCACAGGATGTAGTTCTCCCAGCATATGAACTATTAAAAAAAAACCAAACAACCAAACAAGCATGCTTTTATAGTTTTATTTCCATCTTTGAAAACAATTAGAAGAGAGCATCTGCTTTGGTGTTACAGAAACCACAATGCTAATTTTCAAACTGTTTCCAACGTGAAATTCTTTACCACAAGGTGAGGGTGGTGAGGCACTGGAACAGGTTGCCCAGAGAGGTTGTGGCTGCCCCCTCCCTGGAAGTGTTCAAGGCCAGGTTGGATGGGGCTTTGGGCAGCCTGGTCTGGTGGAGGGTGTCCCTGCCCATGGTGGCGGGAGTTCAAACTAGATGATCTTTAACGTCATTTCCAACCCAAACCATTCTGTGATTCTATGATTTTTTTCCTCAGAAAAGCAGAGACAAGTAAAGAAAGCAAAGGACAATAATGAGGGAGAGAGAATATTTTCTTATTAAGGCAAAGTACTATATAAAACTTATTCCCCCCTCCAGCTGGTTTTCAACTGCTCCAAGACTTTCATTTCTGAACTGGTGCTTCTGACTGCTTATAAAATAATTACTATGTTTTATTTCTCCTTAACTATCAAGGTGCAGGGACAATTTTCAGCCCTCTTCCCTTTTCTCATATAAGAAAATACCTAAAGAGTATCTTCATATATGAAATTATATGAGACTCTTGATGTGAAAAAGATTCATATTTTGGCCTCTGAGTGACCTACAGTAAATAACCGATGCATATGGAAGTTACAGATGCTGAAAATTTACATTGAGTTTTTCTTTCTTTTATTTTTTTCCTCCTTCTTTTTACAGGTATTACTATGATGGAGACATGATCTGCAAAGTGCAAGGCAAGAGATTTGTGTACAAATTTGTCTGCGACTTGAAAACTCTCATTGGATACAGCGCAGCAGAGTTGAATCGGTTGGTCACGGAATGCGAGCAGAAGAAACTAGCCAAGATGCAGCTCCATGGCATTGCACAGCCAGTTACAGCAGTGGCGCTAGCTACGGCATCCCTGCAAACAGAGAAAGATAATTAAGCACTAGGACCTGAAAGCGGGAGCCTGAGGCCTTTCCTATATAACCAGAGCAGTTGCTGCTCTTATCTTTATCAGAATTGGAAACTTCTTTTGTTTCTTGACAGTACAATATAGTGTATGGTTTTCTACAAAGAACTGGGACTCGCATAAATTTGGATCTTTTAACAGCATATATTTCAGTATAAGTTAAGGGATCACCACAACCTCTGCAACTTCGAGTCAGGGCCTCTGTTGTATGCAATCTGAAATTGGTGAGAAATGTTGAACTGGTCAGCGTTCTGTGTCCACAGCTGTACAAAATAATTTTTGTAGCGCTTTTAACAAAAATGATGTACCTACGGCAAGCAAGCTGATCAGTTGTCTGAACTCAGTCCTTTCCAGTCTTTTGTTCTCTGCTGAGCTACCAAATGGCATTTGATGATTTCAAAGTTAAACGTGTTCATTATTCTCATTTAATCAAGCAGAGCTGAAAGACGCATTAAATGTTACAAAGCATCAGGTTCTTAAAATAGCTTCTGTGTTTATAAGCAAAGGAAACTAAGACTAGACCGAACTGAAGATCAGTGCTGAAGAAGGAGATCCAGGTTTAGATCTGGCTTAGGTGAAAAGCCAATTATGAGTATTTCATTGTGAGATGTAGATAATATGCATATATGAGGGCAAGTAGGTATCTGTTTTGAAAGACATTGTTAACGCTAGCCATTTAGCAAAAAGCGAAGACAAACTTCTTCCCCCACTACCACCCCCCATCAGGTGATTTGAAAACTTGAAAAAATAGCCCTCGCCCAAAGAGTAGTTTGGTTTGGTGGGGGGGTTTAATGCTCTGTTCTGCAAGGTGCTTATACCTGCATGTAGTCAGCCGTAGTAACTGAAGGCTTAAGTTAATCACAGTCAGTAGTCCCTGTTTAGAAACAAAATGCAAGTTGAAAATAGTTTTACAGAGAACTGAAGTTTGATTTCCAAATTATTGTACAGTCTGACATATATTAAACTACAAAGATGTGTAATTTTTATTTAAAATTAATTTCCTTCTGAACTTCAAGTGATGTTTTTGAAGCTTCATAAGCCAAGTGCATGCTCCAGAACTGGGTGCAATTTGAAGTCTGGATGATGAATAGAAATAGTTGGAATGTATCCTGAATTCTGAGCTACGGAGAGTACTTCGTGCAAACTTACACATGCAGTAAAAAATAGGCTGCGACTTTTGAGCTTCTGTACTGACGCCCATTAGACTCTTTCTTTTGACGGCTGAAAATGGTGCAGTTTTGGTTTTGCTTTTGCCCTTTCATGTTATGTTCATGTCACCATGCACATTTCCAACTTTTTATAAGTAAAACCCCCTCTGGTAACACTTAAAAATTAAAATGCAAATGGATAAGGGAAAACCTTCAATTCTGTGAGGGATCAAGCTACTCTTAAACCTTAAGTCAGAAGTGCTTGTACAGTGAGGTTCTAAGCACAAAATGTGCTTATACTGAGTAGGGAGACCACTGGACTGTTACTCTTCATCTGAAAAGGAATGGTCATACTTGCAGGCAGAGGGCAAAGAACAGAGAAGACTCCTGTTTATTTTAAAGATACATTGAGGACAAAGCTTTTTGTTTATAGGCGGATGTTCATCTGCAGATACTTTTTGCTTAACTAGAAATCTCGCCTACTTTTTTCGTTGTCACCACAATTACAATTTTTTTTTTTGCCAGATTCTTTCCATAACTCTCAATATTGTTTTCATTCTTGAGCTCTTAAAGCACTCCATCTACTAAGCATGCAGGTTTTGTTTTTAAAAAAAAATCTTAAGCCCTGAGCAAAATGTCTAAATGCATCTGTCACAAGAGGTCAACCATCAATCCATTTATTGCTGTTACGGTCATCTGATTCCACTAGCTGGCGAGTGTTTCAGGAGACTTACGCAATTAGGTGCAGGTTTGCTTACTAAGAATAAGATGAAGCTGATAGTTCGGTGGCAGCAGCTACGTACATAACACTGCTCTGTTACTAAACAGAAGTCCAGTGCAAGTCACTAGTTATATTTAGCAGCGTTCATGAGAGGCCTTTTTAGTTAAAATGCAGTACAAAAAGGAGAGAAGCTTAAAATATCAGCTTTCTAGATCAAACTGGACCGTGGGAGGATAAACTAGCAGCGAAATTGAAATGTAATACCAGTGCTTCATCCCTTTGAATGTTCTTGTTACATAAGCCCTCTAGGGGAAACTTCTGATACCACACTTTCTTTGTAAATACATCTGATTATTATTTTGCAGCTTTTCAGTAGGTATGATAGTCCTTTGGGTTCTTTGTTGTGGGATCGTCTGCTTTTCCACCGTGTTCTAACTATTAAAGGAGGAATCTTTCAAACAGTATAAAATCACTGTCACATTCTCTGTAGCTGAGGGAGAAATCTGTGACTAACTTGATGTCTTCAATAAAATAAAAGTTGTAGAATATATTGTCAAAGGTTGTTCCGTTGCTCCCAGAGGGAAAACATAGAAAGAATATTCCCAACTTTTTGTAAAACAGAAGGGTTTTTGCATACTTTTTACTCTTTAAATAAAGACACTTATACTCTGCTAATAATTATGTATTTCTTTTGTGTTTTGCATTTTTTTGGTAATTTTACATGAAACAATTATTTTCTATTTTTACTCTGATAAAATATTTGTGCATAAAATGTCAATATAGTAAAATAAAAATGTTATACAGCTAATGCTTGTTGACTTAGTTTTTCAGAAGGCCATTTGTAATGTCATTCAGGTGCAACCAGTTTAAAGATTAATACATGCACTTTATTCTCATTAAGATCACAAGCTTGTTAAAGAAGGCAGATTTGTCTTATTTGCTGAAGATGCATCTTTGACTCAATGCTTGGCTATGTGACTACTTTTAAAGTGGAACTCGGTGTCCTTTATTACTGCAACAGCTTTAACTTCTTAATTGTAAGTCTTAAAATGGTGCTTTGGTAAAAATAATGATGGAAGTTTAACAGGAGGATGAAATGGAGCCCTGTAAAACAGTTTTATGCTTTTAGGAGTGTTTAAATATGAAAGGTTCGTGTTGAACTGTAATATCTAGACTTTGTTTCATTCTTGCAAATAGCCTCACTTCTTTCCTGCTAACTGAATTGTTAGTACTGTCCTTGTTAAAAAGAAGATAAAATTCTGATTATACTGTTATTGCCTTATTTTAAAATCGTGTCTCAATAGAAATATATCTCTGAACTCCACCATCTGGATTGCCAAATTCAAGACTGAAATATTTTGTCATCTTTAAACCGACCAGATCACTTGATTTCAAAATGTTTATGTTTAGCTTTGCAGCAACAGCATGTAACAGACTGAAAATAATATTTTAGAACGTTTCAGTAATTTGTGGGCCTTTTTTTAAAGTGCACTTACAAGCGTTCAGTGTCTTATTAATTGAGGACCTTTTATTTGTAGTTTATAGTAACGCGCCAGTGAGAGTTTGTTGTGGGATTCCCATTCTCAATTTTTATTGGAACAATATAGGGAGTTACAAACTAACAGCTTGCAATTATCACTTTTAAGCAAAATAAGCTGACATGGGGCCTGATAGTGAAAGAAGGGTGATATAAGGTCCATTGACACAGGTTTATGGGAAACATTTATTCATTTTTTTGAAGAGCGTGATAAAAGATTCATTTACGCAGGCCTATGGTGAATATTTTTACTGACTGGGTTTTTTTGTTTTTCAAGATAATATATATTGTTAAAAGCTGTGATTTTAATGTAGCTATATCAGAGCTTCTACAATGTGTTTGGTTTGATGCTGTGTAGGTTTTCTTCTGGAAAAGTAGTTTTTAATACAGATGATGCTAAAAAGAATGTGACTTAATAATCAAAGGAGTGGAACGTTTGGTTTTGAGAGTTGTAATGCGGGACTTGATACATTAGACATATTATGACTCAATTATATTTTGCATCTTTATTTCAGGATTAGAGCCCACAGCATCATATTGGGCACCAAGCTGAATTTTTATCATGTAATTTTAGAGTATTGACATCTCAGCCATTAATAATTTGAAACTGAGGTTTAAAAAATGCTGAGGAGGGAGGAAAAAAATATTGAGTGTCTGCCTTTAATTAAAATTATATTTTATTCATGGAACTGGGCCTCTGGAAACCGAAATAAAATGGTGCTAACGGCAGCAGTATGGGAAGATGCATCTTGTAACCCATGAAACAGTTCTCTTTTACCTGGAAAAACAGAGGAATTGGTGGTTGTGTTTGTGGTTTGTGACACGCAACGTCCAAGTAGGTTCTTGTAGGTGGTGTCACCGTAAGTGGCTATGATAGGAAAGAAAGAATCCGACGGTAATAAAGGTAATTGCAGTTGTCAGCAACTTACGTAGTTACTTAATAAAAGGCAGTTTAAGAGGGGAGATAACTATCAGAAGCAGTTGAAATCCTCATGTAAATGGTTGTCTCATGTTACCCTGTTGCCAGAGTTGAAATGGTCGTTCAGAAACAGCAGGAAAAATGCCTGTTCACTCTAGCACAGCTGTGCTGAGTGTGGAAACTTGTGGAAACATTTAATTTTGTCCATTGAATTGCTTCAGGTATTTGCTACTAATGACCTAAATGAGCTGGGAGTCTTTAGTGTTAAAAAACCCCGCCAACCCCTGTCCATAATAAATCTGGTATCTTAAGACACTTTTTTTTTTTCCCTTATCTTTGCAACCTGCCTTGTAACCTAGATGGAAAAAATCAGCATTTACGAGTTGCATTTCTAGTCCTGTGGGGGCTACATATCAGAATTCACTAATCAAAGTAGAATACCTCCATCTCAGTAGACAAAAGGCAAATTATGTGTATTATATTATGTGTCAATTATAATTGAAGCAAGCATGGATGGCACTAAACAAACAAATTTCTTAGAAATTACAAGATTTGTTGTTTGACATTCCTTCCACTTAGGGAAAGGTATTTGGGGATGAAAAAAATGTTGGTTAGCTGTTTCCCAATTCATCCCGCTAAGCTTAGATTTTTCAACATTCTCATTTTCAAGGACTCTGCAGGAACTGCTTCATAGGAACTGGGTTTGCAAAAACCTTCAGCTGCAGAAGACAATGAAAACCAGTATGTTTAAAAGAATCTAAGAGTGAAAGCTGCCAACAGCGTGTGTGGAAAAAATGAGTCTGGAAGAGTGAGAATGCAAGAGATGAGATTTAATGAGATTAACTGGGGGGAAGGACACCTGCAGGGTGCAGTTCTTTAAACTTCAGGGTTAGGAAGAAAGAGTATGCAATTATTTTCTTTTTTTCCCCTCATGAAAGCAAGATTTTATTCCAGGAATTCAAAGCTACATTATTCCCAAAATGAAGCACGCTCCCTGCCTCCTGAGGCATGCCAACATGTTGGGCTTCACAGAAACTGCCCCGTGCAGGAATCCGTAATGCCCACTTCGATTTCCCCATCGAGATCAGCGAAGTATGATCATGCTCAAATTAGTGTGCCCAGGTGGGAAAATAAAGCATAATTCAGCCTTTTTGCAATCAACAGTATCTTTTTGTAGACTGGCTGCTTGCTGAATTTTGCTCAGCTGGAGAAGCAGGAAAAAAACAGGAGAGCACTGTGATTCATGGGCATGTGCATGTTGGGATGGAAAGGCCTCGATTATTTTGGAAAACAGGCTTCAACAATTAGTTTTGCTGTTGCTCCTGAAATATTCTGTCAAAGGAGGATAGCTCTTCAAGGAGAGGCTGTAACCAGCTAGAGCGTGGTACCATGCCGATAGCTGAATTATGACACTAAATTGCCACTAAACTGAAAATAGCAATATTAATTAATTTCTGGGAACAGCTGTAAAAAGCTTATAAAACCAGACGAGTGGTAATAGAGTTGAGTTTTTTCCCCGGACCAGAAGGCGAGCTAGACCAGGCCAGCAGGTACAAAGGACAGGCGGGCTTTGCCCGGATGCTCTGCCAGGGACATCAGAGCAGCTTTGCACAGGGCTGGAGCAAAACTGGCTTGTGTTGAGGGACTGAACAAGTCCTGACAGAAAAGTGCTGTGCAAGTTTATAAGTAAACAAACAAATATATTGGGAGGGAGAGTCCCGGGGCCTGGGGTGCCTGGTGGGGGAGTCCCCTAACTTTACTTGGTCAGGTAGTGTTGCACCCTTTAGACTTCACCTTGCAGTAGACAAGGCTGAAATGGAGGAGTGCTGTTATTTTTTTTTATTTTTAAGAGAGACCTGGCTGAAGAGAACAAACTGAAGGAAGAAATAGGAACTTCTTCCTTAGAGGTCAACCATGAGGCTGGACGTGTTATTTAATAGACTGAATATAAATGCAGGCAGGGCACTGATGTTGACTGAAGGCGCAGGCAGGCCAGAGGGGAGGGAAACAGAGCCATCACAAAAATGCAGGGAAGCAAAGAAACTCCTGACTCAGCCGAAGCAGCTCTGAGAAAAGGCAGAGAGAGCTGTAGCTGCTGCTCGCCGGCTGAGAGCAGCCGGTACTGTCGGTACTGTCAGCCAAGGGGCTGTCTCCTGTTGGCTCCGTACCTCCGTACCTCCGACAGCCTCTGTGACTAAACCAGATGGTGTTAAGGTAGCTCTTGGTTATATCCTTGCTAGCTGCTGACTGAAGCAACTGGCATCGATTATCCCCTTGGGCCAGGAAAAGTAAACAGATAAACACAGGTTTTCCTCTTTTTTCAACAGTGTACACCTAGAAACGTTTCTTCTCTCATTATCTGGGCTGCACTGGAGGCTTTTGAAAAAACCGTTCTGATTAAACTGTGGGTGTCCTGTGGAGAATTATTTTCGGTATCGGCTAACAGATATGTCTGGTGAGCAGTGATCCCAGGGAGCAGACAACTTCCAACAAACTGTTCTACTACAGCGTTATTCAATGAAGCATTTTAAATTACCCATTTAAAGCCTTCGATCCTGATGCCTCTAAATACCAGGGAATCTTGCGTTTCATTTTTTTCAAACTGTATTTGGCCTTGTGATCGTAGAGGAGCTCTTGCTAGAGAGACACGTGCTGTAATTCTCTCCACTTTTCCTGCAGTCTTCCATTGCTTCACCCACTGATCACAATTTTCTTTCAACCAGTAGCAAAATTAAAGTTTGGCCAGATGCTGTTCCCTGCAGTGAAGCTCACAAGCTCCATATCAACTTAATCTGACTTTCATAAATAATTTGGGAATTACTGGAGCTATTTAGCCTGCTACTCACTTTGCTCCTTCCCTTTCCTTATATCACCTTGGAAACTCTTCAATGAAATGGAGGAACTAAAGGCAAAAATACTCTTTTTTCCTGACAGTGGTCCCAGGGAACGTGCTAGCTCAGCACCTGTCTTTTACTAGAGGGCATTGGTACCAAAACAAGTCCAGGAGTGATGTTCTTCCCTGTTTTTCCCTTCTCCCAAAAGACACGCACTGTGCAGGCTGATTTTCATGGGATGTTCCTATCATCTCTTAAATTAGCTTGTGTCTAAAAAGGTGGGTTTTTTCTCCTGTGACCTTCAGGGCTGTACTGGGTTTGCATGGCAAGGTTTAGGTAGCAGGGGGGCTACAGGGGTGGCTTCTGCAAGAAGCTGCCAGAAGCTTCCCTCATGTCCAACAGAGCCAATGCCAGCCAGCTCCAAGAAGGATCTGCTGCTGGCCAAGGCCGAGCCCATCAGTGACAGTAGTAAGCACCTCTGGGGTAACAGAGTTAAGAAGGGGGGGGGCGGGGGGAACCCTAGCAGGAGTTTTTGCAGCCAGAGAGAGGAGTGAGATGTGAGAAACTTTGCAGGCACCCAGGTCAGTGAGGAAGAAGGGGAGGAGGTGCTCCAGGCGCTGGAGCAGAGGTTCCCCTGCAGCCTGTGGAGAAGACCATGGTGAGACAGGCTGTCCCCCTGCAGCTCATGGGGGCTGAATGGTGGAGCAGATACCCACCTGCAGCCCATGGAGGACTACATGCTGGAGCAGGTGGATGCACCTGAAGGAGGCTGTGACCTCATGGGAATCCCACGCTGGAGCAAGCTCTTGGCAGGACCTGTGGCGAGAGAGAGGAGCCCAGGCTGGAGCAGGTTTGCTGGCAGGACTTGTGACCCCATGGGAGGGAGCCATGCTGGAGCAGTTTGCTCCTGAAGGTCTGCACCCCATGGAAGGGACCCACGCTGGAGCAGTTAATGAAGAACTGCAGCCCGTGGGAAGGACTCACGGAGAAGTTCGTGAAGGTCTGCACCCCATGGGAGGGACTCCATGTTGGAGCAGGCGAACGATGAGAGGAGTCCTCCCCCTGAGGATGAAGAAGCAGCAGAAACAACGTGAGATGAACTGACTGTAACCCCCATTCCCCGTCCCCCTGTGCCGCTGAGGGGGGGGCGGAGGTTGAAGCCAGGAGTGAAGTTGAGCCTGGGAAGATGGGAGGGGTGGGGGGAGGTGTTTTAAGATTTTGGGTTTATTTCTCATTCCTCTACTCTGTTTTGCTTGAAAATAAATTAGATTATTTTTTTCTCAGTTGAGTCTGTTTTGTCCATGATGGTAATTGGTGAGTGATCTCTCCCTGTCCTTATCTCCACCCAGGAGCCTTTCGTTATATTTTCTCTCCCCCACCCAGCTGAGGAGGGCAGTGACAGAGCAGCTTTGTTGGACACCTGGCCTCCAGCCAGGGTCAACCCCCTACAAGGGCAATCAGTTTTCTATATGAAAAAGGGGCAATTTCCCTTTGCAAGACTTGCCTTAGACACTAAAAATGCCTGTCCTTGCTGGAACCACAAAACTTTAGTTGTTAAATAAAATCCTAATCAGAAGCCCTTCTGTCACAGTTGTGGTGGTTCAGCAAATCAATAATAGATTTGAGAGTAGTAAGCATCACAGGTATTACTGAGTAAGAGCTCATATGTCTTCTTTTCCCAAAAGATGAGCTCACCTGCACCTACAGAGAACTTCAGCTGAAAAAAAAACATACACAGCTGTCCCCTGCCTCAAGAAAAAGAAACATTTTTTCAATGCTGATCTGAGTCTCTGAGGAGTTCTCTACTATCTTCCTCATTGAGGAGGATTGCTGCAACCTTACCTATCATAGATTCAGAAATAAAGTATGTGTGCTTTCTTGCCAAAGAAAAATCTTGATATATGTCCTGATCATCTATGTATGCCAAAATTGTCCAAGGTACTTTACGGTAATTGTTGATATCTTCCAGAAAGACACATAGTCCTGATTTATGCCCAGATCATATGAAACACGTTATGTTCTTGTGTAGTAGTGTGTGTTGCCAGCAAGAAGCAGAAATTATTATAAACATGTGTTAAATCACTTAGTATTGTGTTGCAACTGCCTTGCCTTTTAATGAGAAGCCTGTAGTCCTAACATAACATTAAAATACAATTATTATCGCAACAAGGACCAAAAAAATTCATATCAAGCAGCCAGCCCGTCAGTATGATAATTGCCACCTCCAGCCCCCACGAGAGCTGATGCCGAATCTTCATTCCTGAGTGCCTGAAAGAGAAAACCCCACCGTGCTCAACTCTGTCCTTCAAGCAGGCTGAGCATCGCTGTCGCACTCCAATTTTCTCTTACTAATTGCACGCATGAAGAATTTACAGTTAAAATGAATAATTAAAGTGCAACTTAATTTGGTATTAAACTGGGTAACTCTTTCGAAGAGGGAGGTCATCGGTTTCTTTCAGATTACGGAAAATTACAATTTGCCTGGGATTTTTGGATTTCAGAAGAACTGAGTTGTTTGTGCAGTGCAGAGGGAAGTTGCTTTTGGGTGGAAAGAAACTTCTTTAAAATAAACTTCTGCTCCAGTACCAGCTTTTCCCAGCTGATGTCACTCTGACAATGAATTCAAGCACACCAGACAGAAAAGCAGCACTCTTTATAAAATCTTATGGTGCTCCTGAAGGGAGAGGACACTCATCCTGGGGGCATAGGAAGGAAATGTATTAACACATATGGCAGAGCTGAAGGCTCAGCGTGGGCACCAGTGGCCAGCTGAGCCCCATGGCGGCTCTCAGCTGCTGTGGCTGGGCCAGCAGAAACGGCATGGGACCTTTCCAAGGTGACGGGACCACCGATGGTGGCCACCTGCTGCCCTCGGGGCTCTGCCCCCATGGGCCCCCTGGCTCACGGTGCTGCAGCCTGGCTTCTACCCCTGCAGGGCTGGGGCTGGGTGGGGGACGTCGCCCAGCAGCCTGGCAGCCCATGTCCTCCCAGCGAGAAAGAGGAGCCTGCATGAAGGAGGAGCTGATGGCGGCCTGGCATCTTCCCGCGCGGCAAGGCTGCTCGCCCTAGCTGAGGGCAGCGTGCCCCGGTGCAGACACGGGCCACCACCGCGGGTTGGCTGCGGAGGGGCTTTGCTCTGCCCCGCTCTGTCCCCCCATGGCCCGAGGGCTGGGGGTGCTTTGCCCTTGGGCTAGCGCGGATCTGGTCCTCGAAGCCGCCAGGCACGGGGGCTGAACCAGTAACTGATAAACAGGGCTGTTTGTTTGCGTGCCGAGGCAAGGAGCAACACGGGGTGGCGTGTGATTGCTACAGGAATTTGGCAGCTCGGAAGGGGAAGGTTCTTGTCCAGATCTCAGTAGAGTCATTAGGCACTTGTATCCCAAGTACACTAGTGCCAGCCAAGAAACACGGGAATAATACTGTCAAGGGTGTGGGGGAAATTAAATCCAGAAAAGAGGTGAACAATGACTATGCTCCAAGGCTTTGCATGTTAACTTCTTCGTATCTCGCATCAGAACAAAGCCCAGAAAAATCTAAGAAGATAACCTGCAAATGCACGAAGGAGCATTAAAAAAGCCTGGAAAGCAAGTTAAAAAGATTTATAAAGTCGAAAGCAACGAAGTAATTAAAAATGGGTAGGCTTAGCACGTGAGGTAAGCATGACATAACGGAAGAGTACCAAGTAACAGCAAATAACAGGATGTTAAAAAAGGGGGGGGGGGGGGGGGGGGAAACCAAACCCTTAATCTTCCACAACTGTTGTCAAAAAATCCCTCTTATGTTACCAAAATAAGACCATGTCAAATGGCAAAGTTCTCTGTTGAAGACAGCCTCTTTTTATTTTTTTTTTTTTTTTTTACTGTGAGAAAGATGTGTTGGTTAATTACTTAACCAGGTGTCTACAGAGCACCAAGGTGGTGGGGACCACAACGACAAATCACTCTCAGGGCCTCTGATCTGAATTTGCAGGGAGTTTGGCACAACTGTGCTGAAAAAAAAAAGTGTGAAACACTTGCTTTTATTGGATTTTTTTTTTTTTTTGTAAGGCTGCTTCGCAGCATTTTGTCACAAAGTCCAGCAGAGAGCTTCCCATTTGCTGCTGCTGCACCTTAGCTCCTCTGAAGCTGCCTGGTTGGGTTGTACCTCCCCAGGTGGATGCACGTCCCTCCTCCTCCTCCTCCTCCTCCTCCTCCTCCTCCTCCTCCTCCTGCTCACCACCTGCAGCTGCTGGCTGTGGGCAGACAGCTTTTGCCTTCCTCACTGCAGGCAAGACATCTTCTGGGGCAGCAGGTAGCAGATGCAATGAATCAGCTGAAAATGGTTATTTCCAACCCAGGCTTTTTCTAAGTATATGAAAATTACTCCCGTCCTTTCTAAACAAGCACTTTGTTGTCTGCTGTGACACACACCGGAGATGGTTTGTCATGGTTTCCGAGCTTTGAGCTGAATTACAGTGAGGATGGTTAGCTGAAGTAAGATTAAAATCCCAACATTTTTCTCTTCCTGAGGGGGGAAGTGTCAGGCAGCAGCGTTCATACCAGCAAACCCGCTGCAGACAGGAGTGCTGTCCCTTTCTTCACATGTGATACGGCGATGCATCAACAACACTCTTCTCTCAATGATATTGATTTTGTCTCTGACATTTTCAGTGGTGTGCTTGAAGCACTTCAACTCAAGTAATGCAGAGATCAAAAAAAAAAAAAAAAGCTGTGAAGCTATAGGGTCTGCATGCCTCTGTGTTACGAAACTCTGCTCCGATGTATTTGCTGGAGAGGTTTCCCAGTGACAGTGGGTGTTGCTGCAGCTTTCTCGCTACTAACCTTGGGTTGTTCTCGCAGTCTCTTGCTGGTAAAATCCTGGGTGTATGTGCCTGACAAGATGGATGGAGGGTATGTGTTCTCTTAAGTGCATATACAAATTATAGGGAAATTAATAGAAGATTGCAGTATCAATAATTCGAATTAAAAAATTAGAATGTCATCTTTAAAATTCCTACTCACTTGTGCTTAATTCCAGCTTCCTAATGAGCTATTTCTAAAGATTTATGATCTTTTTACCTCTGGCTTCAAAGGCAGAGCCATTTTTATTAAAAAATCATTTCCACTACGCTGTCGCACAACTTGGTGGTTTAGCGCCGAGGAATGGGAAGCTGTGGGAGAAGCAGGGGGGTTGCTCTGGGGCTGCAGCTCGCACAGCCGAAGAGACCGGGCCTGGCTGGCCAGCAGCTCCGCTGGCTGCACCCGTTTCCTGAGTGAGGAGAGGCCCTTGCAAAGCGCACGGGCACAGCCCTTCAACCTCCCACAGCCTTTTTTTTCGGCGGGGGGACACGACTGAAGAGGAACCGCTGCCGACTCCCTGCTCTGCCCTTTTGCAAGCAGCCGGCCTGCCCGCACCCGTGGAGGTGAGCAGAAGCACGGGCACCTCCGGCATGGGCTCCTCCCCATCGCGGATGACAAAGGGGAGCGCCGGTTCAAATGGGTAATCGTTTGGGTGGCCGTCGTTGTCACCACCTGGACTTCATGCTTGCCACGTTAAATACGCGATGTGTCCTGGCTGCAGCCTGTGGGCCACAGGATCCGACCTGGAGTCCCAGCTGGAAAGCGGCACCAGAGGCCGATCGGAGCTAGCAACGGTGCATGGCAGAGGCTTTCTGAAATAGGATTTTGTAAAAAACGCTGTGCTTCACACAAAGGTAAGCCACAGCAATAAACTCATCCAGCTTAAAAAATGACAAGTTTTGATTTTGGGGCAGATACAGTAAAAAATATAATTTTACATGTATGAAAACATATATAACAATTTTATATGACATAATATATGATTACATATACCTAATAATTGCCCTGAATAGACAAATTATTTCAAATAACCCTCACGGTATGTTTTGTTAGGGTTATTTTTCAGCTAGATCGGTTCTGCGATCCTCTTAATGTTGTGTCCCCAGGAACTGTTGTATGGACTCAGTGGAGAAGATTGCATGGGGATAGGAACGTATACCTGCATGTGTCAAGGGCCAGGCCCTGCTCAGCTTGGGTTTGCCACTGGCAGCAATGTCCTTGGGAGCTGAGCTGGCACAGGGCTGAAGCCGTGAAGCGCTCCCAGTTCTTAGCCCTGATCCCCAAAATTTTCCTTTGTCAGTTTACTGGAAGTGCGATTTGTAGAGAGAACTGAAGGATCAGCCAACCCCGTGATGTGTCATTAGTGTGCACGATACGCAACTGCCCACATCTCCCCAATGCCACCAGCTGCTAAAATTACACTTGGGCTCCAATAAGTGGCCTGGTGATGTTGCTAGACAATTGGAGGGGTTCCTTCTCGCCTCCAGTTTCATGAGAAGTGGTAGGCGGCTCGTCCCGGTGTGTTGGCACTGAGTCCTGCTCATGTTGTCTTAGAGGGTGCCATGCTGCCACATGTGCAGCAATTGGAAGGAAAAAACATCCTTCTCCCCTCAGATGCTTTCTCCCCCCCGCCTTTTTTTTTTTTTTTTTTTTCATTTTAAATCCAGGCTAATTTTTGTTGTTACGAAATGTCACTGTGATGATGCCAGAGCCTATAATTCAGTAGCCAGTGGCAGCCACTTCTTGCATTCAGAGTCAGAGCAGGAGGTTGGGTTAGTGGATGCCTAGAGAGAAGTGAAAATGGGATAGCTATTTGCAGAGATTGATTCACTGAAGTGCCTCAGTAAGCAGTAATTTAGAGACACAGGAGTCTCACATTTTGTAACCATTATGGTTTAAGGAGATAGAAGGTCCCCTCCTTCCTTCAACCACCGTATTAGTCTTCTATTCTGTTAAAACTATGATATTTTTCATTTTCAGAAGCTTCCTACCGGTGCCTGCAATTACACTGAACCCGAAGACAGCAGATCATGGATTTTCAAGAATCCTCTCTCTCGAAACAAGCAAGGCCAACAAACCCAAACAGATGACTGCGTGCATTACTTACACTGCTGCTTTCTGTTCCGCTTGTGTCGGCAGTCTGCTCCAGGCTCCAACGTCAAACAACACCGACAGGCTGAGGCCATGCGTGAAGGCAGCATGGGACAGAAAAATTGATACTCAAACAAGTTCTCACAGCATCTGTAGGTTCGAGCTGCTTGTGTCAAGGTGAAGCATATTCCCCTTCAACTCTGACTGGGTAGAGGCAGCCACTATGGCAGCAGAGCAGTGTGAAACACTGGCGTCATAGTCACAGGAAGCTAATAGATCCTCGTGATACCTTTTGGATTGGGGTGGGTTTTTTGCATGTGGTGACATGCTGGTATAAATCACTACCCTACTCAACTGTAAAATAGGAGGCAATATACAGTCAATGTTATCCTATTTTCCTACAAGTTCCTACTTCTGACAAGTCTGATGCATGGGCAAAAGTCAGCAAGGCCCCAGAAGCCTTTTTGAGCCTCCCAAGACTATCACCTGCATATGCTAAAAAGGGAAACCCAAACATTTTGTCTTAGCAACCTGCTGCCATATGCCTGAATAGGGGCTGCTCAGCAAAACCTTTGTTCCTGATACCTCTTCAGAACATTGGGATAGCCTGATCCCTTCAGCTTTTGTCTGGAGAGTATAAAGAAGCTGAAGGCATAATGAAGTATTCTTCTACATACACGAGCTGCGATACCTGGTGTGAAATTTGTTTATATTATTGAAAAGAAAGATACAAGTGGTTCAGATATAAAGGTTTGTAACCAAGATTAATCGAGCATCGACTGAATAATGCTGAAAAAGACTGTGTAAATCATGCAAAAGCAGGATGATAAACACAGGTTGCCAGAGAGATTACTCCTGAAAGCATTTCCTCTGACTGACATAAGAGAGCCCTGCAATGCTTGCGGGCAGCAGCCTGGAAACTTGTGGCTGGGGAGCATTTCTGCAGGCTGCAAACAGAGTAGGTTTTCAGCCAGTGCTGAGACAAATGGATGGTGACCCTCAGCCCAAGGAGGGACCCAGCATCTGGGCAACACAGATGCCCTTGGGCTGCTTTCGTGATCGGGAGCTCTGCAAAAGCTGTGTCCTGCCATAAGGAATTGTTCACACATATCGCCCAGCTGCACTGGAAGGCATGCGGACATATGGAAGAAGTCAGGAGTGCTTTTTCATGTCTATCTTCCATCACTGGCATCGAGGAAAGAAAATCAGAGGGTTTGTAAATAAGGGGATGCCGTCAGGAATCTCTCGAGCAGAGCAATTCATGGATGACTTAGCTTGTGCTGGCTATTTCTTGTCTCGCCTTTCCTCTCTCTGATGTGAAACGCCGCAGCTACGCGGGTGACCCTGACAGTGCACAAACGAGCTTCAGCTTGAACTTTGAATTCTCATTTAAACCCCTGCTGGCACTATGCATGGGGTTGGACCAAAGGTATTAGCGAGTTGTTAGTGAAAACAGCAGTCTCCAGTGTTTGATGAATAAAACTGCAATATGGTTTGTTACAATTGCTGGCTTCTGGTCAGAAAAGGCCCACTCAAGATCGGAAAATCAATGCTGTGCTGTGACAGGTCAAGGACTGCCACGCGCTGCTACACCTTACAAAAGGAAATTAATGCCTGATGCTAATACATCCACTTGTCTCCCCGTGTTTGTGACCTCCATAGTCCCCTGCAGTTATTAAGATACAGTGCAATTTTTTCTTAAGTGTGTATTTTAAATTCAAGTGGGTATTATGGGCTTCCTGTGAAACGGATGGATTCCACATGCATGCTTGTCTGTGGAAACATCTGAAGTGTAAAAGGGTCCGTTAAATAAACCTCATTATACATCTGTCTGGCTGAATTTATTCAGGCTTCGAGAGAGCAAGACACATCCTATTCCACTTTTTTCTGAGTTAGAGGATAAAAGGACATGAACAAAAAGGAAAGAAGAAACTTTTCCATGTCAGCATCAATGCTGGTGGAGCTCTCCATCAGCTTTAGGTTTTCGCTAATAGAAATGTTATTCTCTGAAGAAAATACATGGGTTTGGGCTTCTCTATCTTTCCCACTGACATCTCTGTGGGTCAGACTTTTGTTTTCCAAAAATGAAAATATTTTGCCTGAAAAACTTTAATCCAGACTTCTCAATGGAGAAAAAGGCATCTCCCACCTACGTGAGTCACTGCCAGAGAGGGGAAGCTATCTTGAGCCCACCTCTCCTGTCCCTCAACCCCTTCTGCAGCAGTCAGGGTGGAAAGGATATTGCTGATGCAAAACGCAGAGGCAGCTCAAAGCATGGGCAAAACAGAACATCGTTGTCCAGAGGACGAGAAGATCCTGGTCCCTGCAGCAGCTCCTTTCAGTGGGACCTGCGCTGCAGCTCCTCAGATGCTCACGGCTTTGCCCATGCCGAAAGCTGTGCCTGCTGGGCTTGTCTTTGGCATTTCCTAAGTGTATTTGGTCTAAACAGAAAGAGCAAGCAGTACTGAGAGATGGGAAATCTGATCGTGGGATGAGAGCCCAGCAGGATACAGAGGAGGTTTGCCCCATGTCTGAGCAGGTTGGGATGTATTTGAAACATGTGTGTAACATGGATGGAAGGAAGTCCTGGGGTGCAGGGTCTGGGGTCTGGCACCTCCTTCTCCAGTGCAGTTCAGGCAAGTTCGCTTTGTCCCGTGGTATTACGCTTGGCTGGAAGAATATTTTTTTTCCAGAGGGTGACAATACCTGATACTGCATCACCAGCTTATTAGAAGTGATGGATACCAGGGAGGTATTTTCTGAAGCTTATTCTTTAAAGGAATTTATTTTCTTTCCAGTCTGCATAAATACATCCCTTTGGCTAGAAAGCAACAACCATCCGGCCTGAAATTTATGCCATCACTTTCTGCCACAGCAAGAAAAGATTTATTTTTTTTTTTCCTTGTTTTAATGTCCTACAATCATGGAAAGAAGATCATGAAACAGTACTCACACAGGCCTAGAAACCAGCTTCCCTGCCTCCCTCAGGCCTTCGCTTGGTCTGCTGAGCCTTATTTCCAACTCTGTAATATTTTTGCCACCTCTCCGGGGTGTTCTAAGATACAGGTAAATAGTATGCATCACTCAGTATCAGGGGTAGCAGTCAGGTGGTACCTCAGGCTCGGTCCCAAGTCCCTGTAAGCAGCCTCTGCAGTCACACGCTCTCCTCTCTGCCCCTCCCTTCAGCTGTCGCAGGTGCCAGCCGTTTCTCAAATGATAAAATCCCCCTAAACCCATATTTTGCTCTGAGCACCTCACTAGCACTGTTCCCCATGCTGGAAGACCTGTGAGGCTCAGCACCCTACTTCACACCAAGGTGAACCCCTCCATTATGTACCAGGGGATAACCTACGGCCTCAGCATGGCCGTGCCCGTGTTTTCGCTGTACCTGCAAGCCCCCTGCCATGTACAATTGCACACGTCGAGCGGATGCTGCCTGTGCTCGTTCGTACTCGGTGTCCAGCCCACTACTCTCTCACGCTTTCTGACAGCTGTCCAGTGAGGGGTAGCCATCCTGAAAACTTGTTTTGGACTGATCTTTGAAATGTTTTCACTGCCCCAGGGCAAAGGAAGGGGTATTGCACAGGGAAATATCCCAGAAGATTGGGATGAAGTTGGGAAGTGCAACATAAAACAAGGAAAGCCATCTCCTGTGCCACCACCCAGGGGCCATTTCCCCAGTGAGCCCAAGGTGCATCCCTTGGCGGGGGGGGGGGTGTCTGCTATACCCAGGGTGCCCAGGGAGCTGTGCAGCCCTGCGAGCACCGAGGTGAGAGGAGGGAGGGGAGAAGGTGCTCCAGGCTCCTGAGCAGGGATCCCCTGGAGAGACCAAGGTGGAGCAGCTATCCACATTGCAACCATGGAGGACGCCATGCTGGAGCAGGTGGATGTTTCCTGAAGGACTGCACCACATGGAGAGCCCACACTGGAGCAGGGGAAGGGTGTGCAGAGGAAGGAGCGGCAGAGAGGAGCTGTTATGGACTGACCACAACCCCCGTCACCCCATCCCCCTGCACCACTCAGGATGGGGGGAGAAGGCAGAAGAGCTGGGTTTGAAGGAATGAAGTTGAGCCTGGGAAGAAAGGCGGGTAAGGGGAAGGTGTTTCAATTTTTGTCTTTGTTTCTCATCATCTGACTGTATTTTAATTAGCAATAAATTAAATTAATCCTTGTCCATGACAGTAAGTGATCTGCCTCTCTTCATCATGTCCCATGAGCTTTTTCATCTTATTTTCTCCCCTGTCCTGTTGAGAAGGGGAATGAGAGAGCAGCTGGGTGGGTGTCTGACAGCTAGCCAAGGTCAACCCACCACATTCCGCCCCCCCCCCCCCTTTTTTTTTTTCTGGTGGAGCTATCAGTTCTTTGGAGGGTCAATCAGTTTGGCAGCGCTGCTGACAACCACTTGCCAGGAAGGAGCACATGCAGGCCTTTAAAGAACAGGAGTGTCCTTTTCACCCAGTCCATAAATTGCTACTCCCTGCGTGGGCTCCCCATGGTGTGGCTGCCTGGGAGGGCACACAGGTTCCTGTAAGGGCTGCCAGTGGCAGTCGCTCCTCTGTGTCCGTATTTTTTTGCAAGCAATCCCTGGAAGTATGTAGTCTCTCTGACGTGATTTAGTGAAAACTCCACTTTGAAGTGCTCCCTGCTTGCCTAACAGATTTTATTAGTCCTCTGAAGGTCTGTCCTCACACCATCTCCTAGTGAGTCATCTTGACGCTGCAATCAGTGAAAGTTATCATGCATTGCAGCCCACACGTTTCCCTTGACATGCTGCCTTTTAGTCAGAGAATTACCCACTGCTCCTGAGGCAACAGCCTGAGCTTATTTCTGCTCAATTCCTTTTGTTAAAAACTAAAACTAAACCACCTTAAAGGGGTCTATTTGCTTGAGGCTAGTGCACTATCCCCCCTACAGATGAGAGTAACAGGATGACAGGTACATCACCAGCCACCCTGCCTGCCACCGGCGGTCCTGCAAAGAAGATTCAAGAGAGGGAAAACACCCTTGCCTTGTGGAAAGAAAATTCCCCTTGACATTTTTTTTGCAGGCAGAGGTTCCTGTAGGCTCCCTGTAAGGACGGCTCAGATGGCATGATGCTGCCTGGGCATTGCTAGTGCACCAGGTACCCAGCCTGCCAGCTGTAGCAGGGACAGTAACGTTCACCCAACCCCAGATCTCCCCTTACTGCCCAATGCATGAAGACTAATCTACTGTGTGGCACTTTCTGCCCACACTGAGCAGCCTGCCTTTTCTATTCCAACTCATAGGAGCTATCATGGTGTTTTTAGCTAACCATACCAAACCGTGGTCCTTGCACGAGCAGTAATGGCAGAGCTGCACCTCCCCACACAGGACACAATACTCTGTCATCCGCCTCCTCCCTCCCTGCCCCAGATGTGGAGGGGTTTTATAGCGCTGACTACCAACTGCCGAAAAAGCAGTTCCTAAGGGAGTGTTATGAAATGTGCTGAGAGAAAAGACATGCACAAATGCTGCCTGCCCCTCCTAGATGATCGCAGCAGGGGGGTCTGTCTCCCTGTGAGATGGAGCTGTAACTGCACAGGCAGCTGCCCACGCGCTGGAGAAGCTCACGCCTCCAGGGCTGGGCAAAAGGAGTGGCTGGATCCTAGTCTGAAGCAGAGAGACTGTACAGCACCGACATCGACATCGTGGTGAGTTCCCTGACGTGCACCCTCACAGCATGGGCTGTTCCAGGCAAGGCAAGCAGATGCATCAACGCTCTCTCTGGAGACAGAGTATAAGGCCTTCCCTTTTTTTTTGGCACACACTTAATCACTTCATTCCAGTGTTGCACTAATGACAGCTGTCACTTTTTTCCAGGTTTTTATATCAGCAACATAAAAGCCACAAAATAAATAAATTAAATCCCGGGGGGGGGGCAGGATCTCCCTGCAAGCAAGGGAGAAGTGGGTGCTGGCTGCATGGCCATGGCACCCAGCGCAGAGGGAGGTGAGGAGAAAGTGCAGGACAAAGGAGAGGAGAGAACAGCCCAGCTTAGCCACTGCCACCTTCCTCCCAGGAAAGCTCAGAGAAAATTTACTGTAAGTCATAGGATTTGGTTACAGGATTGCAAAATGAGTTTCTCAGTAATGATCAAATATTAACTTTTTTTTCTTTTTTCTTTTTTTTTTTTTTTCAGGGGGAGAGAGAGAGATAGATATTTCAAATAGTCCAACAAGCCTGTTTGGATGCCTATCTCTGACTAGCATGGTGGCCCCCAGCTCCAGCATCCTTAATGATGGACCAACTAATGTCTTCTTGTGGAGAAAAGAAAGGGAGATAAATCTTAGACACTAGTGAGGAATTCATTATCTGCAGGCTTATTGAGCCTGGTCCTCCTTCCCTGAGGCTTCCAGCCTCCCCATCTCCTCTCAGGGCCAGAAAGCCTCAGCAGACAAGTCCACCGGGTAACGCCCAAAAGAGAAGATAGCTCCTGACTGTTGCTTGGTAACTGCAGGTGTAGCATCCCACTCCCTTTAGATAGCACCAGCAAAAAGACCTGTGGCTATCAAAAAAAAGCAAATTATTTTCTTCCTGTTCTTTGTGGAAAGCTGCCTTAGTCCTGTTTACTACAAATCCTATTAGAGCGTGGGGGTCCTAACCAGGCTTTGAATGCCACCGTACCTTAATGATGGTGTAAAAATGGTAACCCCATGTTCAAAGGCCCTTTAGTGTGAGAAAGCACTTGGTGGTGAGGAAAGAGCAAGTATGCACGCAAACACAAGTGTGACTTAAAAGTGACATTATAGGTGGCCACATCACACAGGTGGGTGCTCAACAGGAGGGGTGTGAGCAAAGAAACAAGGTCTGTCCTGCCACATCCCTAATGGCTACTCGATGACAGGTTTGTTGATTTCAGGTCTAAACTGTAGAATCACAAAACCCATCTGCAATGGCTGTGTTCAGCAGCTGGCCCCACACCTTCAGTGCTACTGAGGGGTATAAGCTTGCTGGCACCCTCCCACAGATCTCCACCTTGCACCCATCCACCTCAGCGCTGACAGACATGGCCCCTCCTTGCCACTGTGTGGTGGCCAGGTGATCCACGCCACAGCAGCTCACCCGTCCTTCTCCTGGCTCTGTATCACCCTCCCCCGTGATACACGTCCCGGCTGCTGCGACAGACCGAGGCAGCGCGGTGTGGACTGGATCTGCATGGAAGGGAAAAGCAAACCATGAGCTCAGCAATGTCCCAGGCATTGCACCCCTGTGGCAATGTTCGGTATGCTCCTCTGCTTCCCTCACTCCCTGCACTGCTTGCTTTAAATTTGATCACTGAAGGGAACACCGACCATGCATACCCCTAACCTTTCCCTGCTCAGAGTTTATTCCATGTCCGCACTGCGGTGTTATTCTTCTGTTTCAGTACCCATTCCTGCTCCAGAATTGCCATCATCCGAATTTTCATATTAATTTTCTAATGCACATAGAGCAGGAGAAGAGAGCAACAAAATGACCCTGCCAGTGATGTCTGCTGGCAGTCCATCTGAAATATTACCCTCAGTGCTTCTCCAGTGCTAGCTGGCTGCAGAGACCCCGGGGGGAATGGGCTTAACGGTGTAATTAAGCAGCTCCTGAGGTGGCCAGCACTGCCGAAGGTCCCAGGACTGTAAATGCTCTCTATGCCTCTCTCACTTTCTGCAGTCACATGGAAAGGCTTTTTTCTTTCCGCCCCCCCTGCCCCCCCCAAGGTTATTTGTAACATGACAAATGCCCTCCTGAACCAGATTAATGGGCCATCTCGACCACCCAGCAAATTAACTCTGACAGTGCCAGCGGGAGATGCCATTTAAGGGGTACCAGTGGCAGTCCTTCCTCCTCCTCACTCTCCCCACGTTCCCAGGCACTGTACTAGATCTGTTAGGGCATACGTCCTCACCCAGTCCCTTTGGTATTTATTTATGGACCTGTTGTTGATGAATTTTTCTAACCCCTTTGTGGATCCGATGATCCCGTCTGTCCCCCCGAGCTCCTGAGGCAGTGAGCGCAAGCTGCCGGCCTGCAGTGTAAAGATGCGATGCCTTTCCCTGTCTGGGACCGATGGCCCTGAGGTTCTGCAGGTGCCCTCAGACTCTGGCTGTGCACGAGGTGGTGGGTAACAGTTCCACATCCAGCATCATGGCTTTGTAAAAGCTTGCGTCGCACCACACACACACACGCACCCCTCAAGGCCTCTCTAAATGATGCTTTCTTTGCTTTTTCCAAGCAGTTAATGAGCTCTTTGTATTCCATATGATGGGGAAGGTTGTTGGCTTGCTAGTGTGAGGAAGAGATTATGTAGC
The DNA here is from genome assembly GCF_028858705.1 of Grus americana. NCBI lineage: Eukaryota > Metazoa > Chordata > Aves > Gruiformes > Gruidae > Grus > Grus americana. The sequence goes on from NC_072852.1 coordinate 114,005,108, forward strand.
TAATGTGTGGGATGTGCAAATGTGTTTTTTAGGAGGTTAAAAATAGAATCCTGAAATGCTGATATCTTAAGAAGTTGTGCATATTATCACTTTTTTTTTTTTTTGTCTGTCTCCTTACTGAAGTTTCCATAAGTTTTCACATGTGACTCTATCTCTGGTTTAGTTCCACATTAATGTTGAGTAACAGTGCATTAGTCTGAAATTCTTCCTCTAATGAACAGGGCAGCAGAATGTAAAAGTTTTACACAGACTTTATTTTCCAGCTGTGTTTTGATCTGCTCAAATGAAACAAGAACTTTTCCCCATCACTGTCTCTCTCATTGCACTGTTGGGTGTAGAGTTTGCTCATGGCCCATTTGAGGACAGGTACCAGCAGGCAAAATCATTTTGTAGCACAAGGCAGAGTTGTAGATCATCAGCTAGGTGGGATGTCTTGGAAACTGCAAGTCAATCTCAGTGGTTTCTTCTCCACTTCTGCTTCTTCCTACAAAGCTACAACCAAGGTTCCCTGGGAGGGAGGAAGATCTTTCCTGGCACTTCTAGCAGCACACTGATAGTCAGCTTGAACCCTCAGTTTGTGTTTTGATTGCCCTTTCCTCCTGCCTTTACATTTTATACCTTTACACCACTTCACACCTATTCTGCATAAGCCGGTACTTCTCTTCCTGCGTTTCCAAAAACGCAGCTGCTGTTTAGTTACGACTGAGTTATTTCTGAGCGAGCCAGAGCCTGTGATCCTGTGATGCACCGTGCCTGCAGATAGTTAATGCAGATGCTCTGCCTGCCTGGGAGTTTCGGATCTAATCTCCCCTGTGGCACCCAGCCCTGAACGGGGGGGGCCACTCGAGTCCGCCTTCTCTGACTCACCCCAGAAGCTCTGTCTCCTCGCCCACGCAGTGAGCGTAGGATGGCTGGCCTCCGAACTCACACCCCGAACCTTGTGTGCTACCATTTCTCCTCCGGTGTGATAAGCAGCATCCACACACCAGCTGTCTAATTAGTCGTTTGTAGGCATGGAGGTGAAGGTGGTGTCTTACAGTCAGAATGGAAAAGAGGAAAATGTTGCAGCTTTGCACTGATAAACATTTATTATCTAGTGAACCTTTCTGAGGCAGTCATCAAAAGTTTTTTAAAAATGTCCTTGCTGTCCAGGTATTTTGAGCAAAAGGCTTAAACTGGGGCCTGTAGGAGTTCCTGCTTTTTTCTACCCTGGAACTGGACTCCCCTGTCAGTGAGTTTACCTACTGTGGTTCCTTTCTGGCCAACTGGTGAATGCGTGATACAGTTATTGTTTTACACAGCCTCTGTTTTTGTTAGCTACTTCACTCTGACTTGGTATTCTTGCTCCCAATTTTGAACCAGAGTCCTTATAGAGCTAGTGAGCCCATCAGTTAGCACCATTAATTACTCCACTTCATCCTGCCTCATTTTAAATGTCTGTCATGTAGCTGTGGGTAACACTTGCAGAGTGGGTTCCTAAGACCCCTGATGGTCAATGGAGAGGCCACTTAGAAGAAGATGCCTACGCTGTAGACACATAACAGGAAGCAAGAGGAACCCAGAGTCCAGACGGAGGTGATTTTCTCCAATTCAGGCCAAGGTTATTGTTCCTTGACTAGGATTTTTGTCGTTTGTACTGCCACAAGAGGTGTTTGTAACAACTGCAACCCCTCATCCTACCACGCTGGCTGTCTCCTCTCTCATTTCAGTTAATGGTGATCTACTTTAGCATGTCATTCCTGTGACCAAATGTGTACATTTGGGGTTGAGATGAGTCATTTACTTGACTCCGCTGACTGTCTCTCCACTGCCTGTAATGCATAGTGTAAAGCATTAAAGCATCGACAGACTGCATAGCCTGGATTCATATGGCCGGGATAGCAGTAAGAAGACCTAATGTAGCTTTTGCTTTTTGGTGGTGTGTCTGATGAATTGAAAGCTTGGCCCTGTGCTCTTGTTAAATAGGGAAGGTAGTTATCATGAACAAAACTCAGGGCAGTCCAAAGGATAAAAAAATCTGTAATTATTTGTCAGGCAAAAGCAAATCTATATTCCTGCTGAGCTGACTTAGGTTCAGCTACTTTTAGCTTGTTCCAGATTCAAGATGGGAACAGCTGATAAAATCACTTGGCATTTTGAGCATAGTGCTAACATTTCTCACTGAGTGGGAAGGAAGGGTGGAAAAGGAGGGGAGGGAAGACAGGAAAGACTGATTGTGTCTCACACCTGAAAAAGAGAAACCATGTTGACTCTGGTTAGGAACCGTTGTGTGGGGGTTTGAAACAAGCCCCCTGAGAGCCTCCATTTCCCCCATTGTCATGCTGGTTTCTCAGAGGGGTTTTGGTGTATGTAGGATAGATCCCATTCGGAGGACATGAACCTGGAAGGTCTGTTTCAAACGTGCACCCGTGCCTGATGGGGATGTAAGGGCCCAAATCCCAGAGGGCCAGGAAAGGTGCAATCCAAGTAACCATGCTTGCCCCATGCTTGTAGATTGAGTGTTACTCAGAAGTGAGAGCGGAGTAGGCAAGTCTTAGAGGAGGGTGTAGGAAGGCAAAAATACACCTTCTCTGAGGAAAGAGAGTGGAGAAAGATGACAGAGGAAATGTCAGGGCTCTTTTCATATTGACAATGTATTCAGTACAACAACAAAAGCATCAGTGATGAAGCGTGTTCCCCACCCTTGTCATGCAATCCACTGCTGGTGACCAGTTTTGTCTGCGGCCTTCATCAGTGACAGCTGTTAGCCTGATGTGCTGGATGCCATGGGAGGACTGGCACCCTGTCAGTCACACAGGGCTCTCCTGCTGGCAAGAACCAGCCATTCAACTTCCACCATGCACATGGTGAGGGCTTGAAAAGAAAGATACCAGCAAAGCTATTGAATCCAAGGCTGGAAGCAGATGTCATGGATGATGTGAGTCCTTCTGCAGGACTGTCCAGATATATATTGTGAAGGTCCCTTGGCAGTCAGGGCTTCCCTGAACTTGGGACAGAAAGGTGAGCACAGCCAGCAGCCCCCGCAATGCTGGATCCCACGGGGATTGAAGGCCTGGAGGATGCATTATTTTGGCATTCTCTCCCACTTGCACGGCTCGAAGGGAGCAAGCCTGGAGGGCTGTCTCACAAACCCAGAGCACCACCTTACCCTGACAGCCTTGCCCACCCCAACTGGGTAAGGGCTGACTTGCAGGACTTGCATGGTGAGACACTCCAGGGCAGTAGCTCCACTTCTGATCCCAACGATGAGCTCCCAAAGGGTGACATGGAGCACTGGCATCCACTCACAGCTGATGGCCTTGACTGTGGCCACTCGCATCCAGAAGCTGGATGTTTGCCAGGCACCCCAAGGGTGATGCAGCCCCACGTGTCCCCGAGGCCCTGGTCAGACTCGGGCAGAGGAGTCCAAGCATGGTGGCCACTCAAGAGGAAATCCTGCCATCCTCATCCTTTGGGAATAAAACAGCCCAGGATAACAGACATCAGATGTCCTCCCAGTACCACCGCAGGATTAGACTCCCACCCTCATCCCACAGCCCCCTGCAGGCCACACTGTCTGAACACGAGCAGGGAGGCAGATGGAGAAGCCAGTTTTGTGGTGCCACTCAGGAGCAGCACCAGGAAAGATGGAAATAGAGTTTTTCTGGCATTAAGCCTTAAAAGGGAGATGATGTGTGTACAAACTGATGTGGGCAGTGACACATTAACAGAAGACAGACAAAATGACAGCATGGTAATTTCTAGAAGGGGTGGCAAGTGAGGAAGGTAGGGTTTGGTGGGCTTCTGAAAGTGCCAGACCATACATGCAGCTGAACTGTTTAGCCCTGGAGGCTGGATTATAGATAGTCTGAAATAAACACCTTGAACTTGGGTCGTAATGGGGACATGAGACGCCTCAGGACCAAATGCTTTGATCAGCAGATCCACACTTATTACACTGCATTAATTGCTAAGGTAGGCTGAGCCAGATGTCACACCAGCTTTCTCTTCATCAAAAGCAGCAGCAGCATGAAGTTTCCTATGCATCTCAGCACTCATTTCCTGCAGAACAGCTTTTATATTTCACGGTTCCCCTGCTCTCTTTTCCAGTTGCTTGAACAACTCTGTCTAATTCAACCCTAGAAGAACTTGTATTTCTTTTACAATATCGACACCTTTGCGCTCCCCACTTCCATGAAGTCCTGACCTGAACGCTCCCAAGCTAGAAGCGATACAAAATGAAAAATATTGCATGTTTACAGAGACAATACCCTACCTGCTTTTAAACTAATTAAGAACTTTGCTCACAGATAAGAAAAAGCTAGCTGTGCTTATTGAGGTTTAATTATTACTGAAGAAGCACCGATTTTGGACCAGAGTTTCCTTCAGCTAAGTGCCATCAAAGCAGATTAAAAAAAAAAAGACACTTTCAAAGAGTTTACAGCTTTTGCAGTCTGCAGCCAGGTTGGAGGAAAATAGTCAGAGCATGCTTATAAACATCCACTGGCTTGTGTTAATGGAGTCAGAGTTTGTTCTTGAGTTGTGTAATAGTCTGCAGCACTATAAAGCTGAAGGAAACATTATGCAGTAGCAAAATGTTGAGGACTTTACTGTGTACATTTACAAAGTAGTTTAGTCAAAAGCATATGGAGCCATTTAAAATGCCATTCAGCTAACACTGACTTGCCTACGCTGTGTGTATATTTAGCGTTTATTGTAATTATAGGTTCACAGAGATGCATATACAAGTGTGTACTCTTAATGTAGTTGACTGTGTGATAGAGGCCTATTTTTATTATGGCCTTTGACTTGCAATATTTCCTCAGTTGTGTATTTAAATTTGAACTTTTAAATATAAAAGTCTACGTTAATGAGAATCTTGTGTATTTTATAAAGCCACAGAGCTGTGGACCTCAAACAGCTCCCAATTATTTCAAAACAGAACTAACAGTAGCATTTTCTGTCTTCCTTCCCAGCCAGCAAGAGAAATTGTTTGATTAGGTATTTGCTGTGTTTGTGTTTTTGCATACTATTGGGCTAAGAAAGAGAGTTGACTGGGCAAAAAGTGAATCTTCTTGATCACTTCTGAGCCTAAACCCCTGACTCTCGGTGTCTTGCCGGCATACAGGCATTGCATTTTGAACACCTATGTATTTTAGGTATGCTCACTTGGTAAGATTGCTGACACCAAATTGCTTGCTTACTATCCACAAGCATACTATGGAAGTGTTGGGGGTTTTTTTTAAGGGCAATTTCATAATCATAAAAGAGCAATATGATCTTGTGCTCTCTGTCAGTCTCAGCAGCATTAGGGATTTCATTTGGGCTGATGATGGACTGGACTAATCTCTCAAGTATCTCACCTTGCGCTTTGACCACGGCATCCCAAGCAGGCTGTAGTCCATGTGACTGCAGCCGAGTGCTTGGAAGCGAGATGTGAGCATATCTTCAAGGTCCTGAATCGGGAGGCAGATAAGAATGCATAATATATTGAAGTCTCAGGATCTTGCATTGCTCAAGCACATGTTTTGAATGCATAGAACTGCTAATGCTGCAGAATGCTCCTTCTTTCAACTAAACTTATTACAGCTCTCACATGTGGTTATCAAAGCCATATGCCAGGGCTCATGATTTTAGGCAGATCAATAGAAGACTGATGCACATAAAAGCTGTGGGGTTTTTTTAACGTGCTTGGTTCCCAGGCCTCAGATGAGGTCTTACAGTCAGGATAATGATTGGAAAGCCCTCTAGAGCAAAGCAGCAAGAAAACCTGAGGATGTGGGTGTTTATTCCATATCCTCAGGGCTTCAGAGCTCTGTCTCTGTTTCCTCTTAAAGTAGGGCAATAAATCCTACCCAGAAAGTAGGTTTGTATGTCTCCTCCTTCCAGAAACTGTGCAAGGTTTAATCTTCTGCTCATAAAATACAGTTGAGGTTTTTGCCCCTTGTTTTTGTATTAAACTGATTTTTAACACAGAACTCCACACCTTCCCCCATCTGGAGGAAAAAAACCCCAAAGCCCAAGCAATCAAACCTCATGACTACCTTACAGGAAACTTCTTAGGCTCTTTCTTCTCCCAGGCTCAGTTAACTTGATGGTATAAGATGGCATGGCTGAACAGAAGAGCCTCCTCCCAGTGCTGAACAGCCATCTTATTGTGTAGGCAGGCTGCTCTGCTGGGATAAATGGGAAAATATGTCTGAAACCTCTGCGGCTGAGGACTTGAGCCTTCTTGTGTCCCATATGCTGAGAAAGGCTCCTGCCACCGGGCTTGTCACTAGAAAATAGTGATGGACCCAAGTTACCCAAGTCAGTAGGTGGGCATGGGGCTGAGCCTGCATTTCAGGAAAGACGGGCAGGAAGCCCCTTGCTTCCTTAGCACATCTACCTGCAGCGTGGCTGGGAGGGGTGGACAGTGCCTGGTCTCATCGCTTCCTTGTGCCTCTTCTGTCCCAGGAGCAGTGGTGTGAAATCACAGGCATCTTCTCAGAATGGGATTTAAGTGACTTTACCACCAGGGAGTCTGGAGTTCAGCTTTGAAAGCTGAAGCCACCTTCAGTCTGCATTTATATTGTTTATCTTTAGCCATGAGCTCGGTAACAATTTCATCTAAATTCATACCAAATCCCACTTCTTTAATATTGCCAGAAGGCTAGAGAAGGTGGGAGTTCTGAGGAATCTACAAAATTATCATTCTTATTTGCATTTTGTTGTTTAACCATTATGTTTAAGCATTATATTATTTGATCAAAGTCATGCTCAGAATGACGATTGAGTCCTCTAGTGGGACTGGTATACGTTCAGCCAAATTAAAGAGAGTTTATTCTCAGAAATGTTGCTTGCCTAAAAGTGCTCGGTTTAGTCTAACGATTCTGTGTCACAAAGGTGATTCTGCAATAAAATGCATTAAAGGCCAAAGGCAGTAGCAGTTACCTTGGCTAGACACATTCCGCTGTGGTATTTCTAAAATAAAGAGAGCCCGTCCTATGTCTGCAGCCCATTGAAGCCCCACCTTGCCCTGCCATGTTGTAGACGTGCCTATCTGGACTAGGTGTGGTGGACGTTAAATGTTCCCTGAGGTTTGCACCAGCTACCGCACACTCAGTCAGTAGTGCCCGTCAAGGAGCCCCGACAAAGAGAGACCGCTGGGGGGAGAACGCAGTGGATATCTGGGAAATCTCTAACAGTACTGAAAGGACAAGTAGAAATTAATTCTTCAGTGCTTCTTTAGGTACAAGAACTAGCGAGTATCAAATAAAATTACTACGTGGAAGGTCGAAAACAAGCAAAAAGAGGTGGTTCTTCACAAACACATACTTAGGCTGTCATAGGATGCTAAAATGTATGTTGACTTAAGAGTGGCTAGGCAGGTTGTGGAAAAGACCTTTATTCAGCGGAATGTCCTGGTTCTGGCTAGGACAGAGTTAATTTCACCAGGACCCAGGACAGGTGAGCCAAGCTGGCCGGGGGCTATTCCATACCATGTGACGTCATGCTCACCATAAAAGGGGGCCAGTCGGGCAGGGGCGGGTTCGGTGTGGCTCTGGGACAGGCTGAGCGTCCGGTCGGTCGGTCGGTCGGTCGTGGGATCGGTAAATTGTTCTTTGTTATCACCCATTGTGAATATCTGTTATCAGCACTGTTGTTGATTGTTTCCCTCTCCCTTGCTGTCCCAGTACCCTGCCCTTATCCCAACCCTCGAGGCTTTGCCGTTGTTTTTCCATTCTCCTCCCCAGCCCGCCGGGGGAGGGGTGAGTGAGTGGTGCGTGGCACCCAGCTACCGGCTGGGGCTAAACCACGTCAGGAATTAAATACAAACCCTCTATCTCTGAGTCAGGCAGATTCCCTGAGCCACAAATAAGGCATGAAGAATATCCACAGAAAGCAGCGCTGCAAGCTTGCTGTGCTCCTACAGTCTTCTCCAGTCTGCTGTGTTTGGTCACCACGGGAAGTAGGATGCTGGGCTTAGGTGGACCTTTGCTCTGACATTGTATTTCTGCTATTCCTTATTCTTTCTGCTCTCCTCTGGGTTGGCTTAGGAGAGCCTTGCTATGCACATGCCTTTGACTGCTAAACTCTTTTGAATACTGAATTTTGGCAGCCTGCAGATTTTCACAGCAGATTTTCTAGCAATCCCATTGCCAAAACCAGCCAAGTGCCTTCGCAGTGCAGGCTTTCTCTGCCAGAGAAACAAAAGACAAACCATAGTACAACACTCCATATAGGTAATGGGTAAAAATGTTGTTTTAAAAAAAGACTGAGCTAATGGCCACTCAGTCTTTCGTTGCTGATTGATTGTTTATGTCAGCTCTGGGGAGACTTTATTCTGTTGCAAATAAGGGGTTTCTAACGATCATACCTGCAAGGCAGGTGATGGTCACCTTTTGCAGTTCTGTGGAAGAGCACTGGCAGCAGACCAGGGGCTCCATAATAACTCCCCAGGTGCCAAAGCCAGTTTGGCCGTGGTTCAGCTCCCCAGACCTGGCCCTTATGGTGCCAATACACAGAGTCCCTCTTGGCGGTCACTGGGCGGCACACACCTAAGACATCAAAGAAGATTCCAGTCTGCACTACTGCTGATATGATTTTGTTACATCAAACTTGTCATTATTGGGCTGGATCCCGGCCAGTCTGCAATGGCGTTGCACCTCTGTGTTGCCTGAACATTACTGCTATCCCCAGCCGTGGCCCCGAGCCATTAGTGTTCAGTGAAGGAGCAGCATACTCAACATGGCTGGCGTGGGCCGGCCCAGCCGCACAGCAGGCTGAGGCACAGCGCTCGGCCGCCCCTCCAGACCGCGCTCAGAGGGGTACCCTGGGCGCACAGTTTCAGGGCCTTCATTGCAGCCGGGTGCCTCATGGAGGGCAGCGGCGGGTCCCGGTGAGCTGTGGTCCCTGTGCTGCTCTTGTAACCCAGTGACAAGGGGTGGCACCAGCCACGTGCCCCAGCCACCGGGCTGAGGGCCTCCACCACCTGTTGCCCCACGGCTGGCCGGCACGACCCACAGGGGCATCCTCTCCTCCTCCCCAAGGGATGGCCAGCTTCTTAGCACAACAAAAAACCCAAAATATAGACCTCTCCTTCCTCACTACCTCTTTTTTTTATAAAGCAGGTTGAGGGACAACACTGCTAAAAGGAAAATAAAACTAGCTTTTCAGTATTTATTCATTCTAGGATTTTTTATTTTCTTAAGGGGTTCTAGAAATCAAATTATGTTGCCAGAGTTTGGATCCCTCCTGCCAGCCTGGCAGCGACCACTGCTGGCCATAGCTCAGGTTAGGTCCCATCTCTGTGCAGGGGCTGGAGGGGTACAGATCTTCTTCCATAAACCCTTTTTAGAGGAGCATCATATGGGGTAAAAGGGATTTTGTCCATTTCTCCTGACCCCTCATCCTAATTGTACTGGGTTTGCGTGGCAAGATTTTGGTAGTGGGGGGGGCTACAGGGGTGGCTTCTGTGAGAAGCTGCTAGAAGCTCCCCCTGTGTCTGACAGAGCCAATGCCAGCCAGCTCCAAGACAGACCCGCCACTGGCCAAGGCCGAGCCCATCAGTGACGGTAGTAAGCACCTCTGGGGTAACAGAGTTAAGAAGGGGGAAAAAAGTTGCTGCACAACAGCAATTGCAGCCAGAGAGAGGACTGAGAAGATGTGAGAGGAACAACTCTGCAGACACCAAGGTCAGTGCAGAAGGAGGGGGAGGAGGTGCTCCAGGCGCCCGAGCAGAGATTCCCCTGCAGCCCCTGGAGAAGACCATGGTGAGGCAGGCTGTCCCCTGCAGCCCATGGAGGTTAATGGTGGAGCAGATATCCACCTGCAGCCTGTGGAGGACCGCATGCTGGGGCAGGTGGATGCACCCGAAGGAGGTGTGACCTCATGGGAAGCCTGTGCTGGAACAGTCTGTTCCTGAAGGTCTGCACCCCGTGGAATGGACCCATGCTGGAGCAGTTCGTGAAGAACTGCAGCCTGTGGGAAGGACTCACATTGGAGAAGTTCATGGAGGACTGTCTCCTGTGAGAGGGACTCCATGCTGGAGCAGGGGCAGAGTGTGACGAGTCCTCGTCCTGAGGAGGAAGAAGCAGCAGAGACAACGTGTGATGAACTGACCACAACCCCCATTCTCCGTCCCCCTGTGCCGCTGAGGGGGGAGGTAGATAAATTGGGAGTGAAGTTGAGCCTGGGAAGAAGGGAGGGGTAGGGGGAAGGTGCTTTAAGATTTGGTTTTATTTCTCATTGCTCTGATTTGATTGGTAATTAATTTCCCAAGTCAACTCTGTTTTGCCCATTATGGTAATTGGTGAGTGATCTCTCCCTGTCCTTATCTCGACCCACGAACTTTTTGTTTTGTTTTCTCTCCCCTGTCCAGCTGAGAAGGGGGACTGGTAGAGCGGCTCTGATGGGCACCTGGTGCCTAGCTAGGGTCAACCCACCACACTAATTAAACGGAAAAAAATCCCCCACCGGAAATGCTCCCCAGAGCCATAGCCTGAAGCAGTGCTTAGGCATAGTTAGATGGACTCTGTGGTGATCAGGAACTCAAAATAGCCATAATTACCACATCCCGTTTTGGACCAGCAGCAGTGTTGCAGCTATTTCAAGGATCTGCTTCCTGCAGGTGCTGGTCAGCCCCTGCTGAGGGGAGTCTGCCCTGTGCCAGCTAGTTTCCTCTGTCCTTTTTTTAGATGTATTTATTAGCAGCATTTAAAAAGAGTAATGCCTACCTTTTGATCTAGGTGATACCCTGTCTGAAACCAGTGTGGATGCTTTTCTCCTTTGAGCTACCTCAGAGAAACCGGGTTACAAACCCAGGAGACTCATTCTCTAATTCAGTGTTCAAATTCAACTTTAACTGAGAATCCCATTAAAGCCAGAATATTTTATTACCTCTATATAAATCCCAATACTTATATTTGGAACCCTAAAAGACTTTTCTGTATAGTCAGACAAATAAATTTCCCAGGACTGTAGAAAGCTGCAGGAAAGATTTAGTGCTTGCTGTTTCTAGGAAGAAGGTGGAAGAGAGAACTACTGGGAAGCAGCAAGAGCCACCCTGGCCTGACCGAATCGAGACCCTCACTTTCCAAGTGGAAAAATTGCAGAGGAACACAATCAGGATGCTACGCACAGCGTTATTTGTAATCTGTCCTCATATGTCATTAGGATATTTTCAATCTTGCTACCTGGAGGCATTTTAACAGTAGTTTACCCACTACCCACAAAATCCATTAGTTTAAACAATAAAAATATGCTGTTTAGCCACATAGCAATGGCCTTAAAATTGCTTTGGTAAGTGCAGATATAATGAGGATGGAGATTTCAGAGCTGTGCGAAGATCATGACAGACCTAATGGAAACTACAGCCGCTGCAAGCTGTTCTCCATAAGGGCAACACCAGGCGTCAGTTTGCTTTTCCTCACCCCGTAGCTGGAGAACCAAATTTAGCAAAAGGCAGGTACTGAATGCAGAGCATGGCACATGTATGCATGTTTTTTAGGGTGGCTCTTCTAGCATGGGCCTGATAATGTCTGAAGCTTCACTTCACCTCACATCTGGTACTCATTAATCTGAGTGGGTCTGTGAAAACCAACCAAGAGCAGGACCACCAGCATCTTCAAAATCCAGCAGGTATGGGAGCAGCTGAGGAGGTTGGGGCTGGCCCTCATCCCTGCCCGGCACCGCTCCCCCTTGCCAGGGATCACCCTCACCAGCTCTGCTGATGGACCCAAAGTGTAAGCCCTCCCTAACCCCATTCTGTCAAAATGACTCAGGCTAGAAAACTTTTCCCATTAAATGTATCAACTCAGTGGTTAGGGATATTTTTATTTTATTTATTCCCACCCCTCCTGAGTAATTTCCTTGAGGCTGGGCAGTGGAATTTTCTTTCCAGCCCATAGCTGCACGCAATGGCCCCGCTCAGTTTATTGCTGAAGTGAATGATGCCCAATCAATCCCACACTTGGAAGTGAGGTGCTTAGCTACCATCCTCTGTCAGCTTTCCTGTTTTATGAGCCTGTCAAAATGTTTTTATTCACTCCTAATATAATCTTTCCACAACAGGGAGCTTGCATGGCTAGAGACGGGCAGGAGGCTGCCGCCGTTACCTGGGAACTGCGATAAATTGCAAGGCGGCTTTCGGGGTTGCAGCAGCCGTGGGAGCGTTCGTCTTGAAGTTTCAGGAACTTTGTTCACCCCTTGTGCTTTACATGCGTGTCACGGCGTGCAGTTGTTGCTTTTCTTTCAGGAGTGTGCCTGTGTGGAGGGAATAGTAAAAACCGATCACTTAATCAGAGCATAAAACTGGGTGATTAATTAACAGTTGGTCCATGAGTAGCAAGAGCAGCACCAGTGTTTCACTGGACAAATAACCCCACACCAAGAGACTTGACCAACTGGGAATTACTGTTCAAAGCAATTGTGTTTTTCTGTAACTGGGATTGCATGGGATTATGGTATTATAAACAGGATTTGCTCTAAAGGTCAGCGGCCCTCTGTATTTTATGGATTACTCCAGCTCCTCCTAAAAGGAATTTTGACAATATTTCTTTAATGAGACTGCACTAAATGAAATTACGTCCTGCCTTCCCCCCCACAGTGGAATCTCTTTCTGTGGTACTGGACATGTGCACAGAAGAGAGACTTATGTATTCCTTTCTAGGGGGTGTGCGTGACCTATATAACAAGACCTACACAAACAGACATGGGGCTAACCCTAAATATTTGTGAAACAAAACATTTTTGGGTCTTGTGGAGCAATTCTGGGCCTGAAGGCCTCTGCTCACCACCAACCATCGTTCCGGCCTGAATGGTCCAGCTTTAAAACCAGAGATGGTAAATCCTCTGTGGACATTCTGCAAATTCTTTATAGAACACTGGTACTCCAGGGGGTGAGAATTGCACATAAGAGGTTAAAAACGCTGGTGTCCACTTATCTCTTGTGCAAACATTGTGGATGGATATCTGCAAGGTTGGCACAAGAAGCAGCAGCAGCAGGAGGGAGTCTTATGGCAGCAAGACAGCTCTGTTTTGGCTAAAGAATGCAGAATAAGCAGATAAATGGTTTCTACACAGAATCTTGACGGCCATGGTGCCCAGAGTGAGCCCTTTTGCTTCATTATCTGCAAAATGAATATTAAAGTTGATGCCCCAAATATGCTAATGAGCTTAAAGAAGTACATGCTAAACATATATGACTATAGTGCTCCATAACCCAGTTTGTAGCTCCATCAACTGATCTCCAAGCTCAACCTGAGGGGTCCTTGTGTGAGCTCTGTACAGCGGCCACCTTGAAGATCACCAGCTCCTCTCACCCACTGTGGTCTCGCCTCTCTCGGCAGGCGAGCCCTGCGGCGTGGATTACTGCACTCTCCCTCTGCTGCAGGTGTGCCCCGGGGGGCCAGGGGCTGAAGGACGCTTTCAGCCGGGCTTCCAGCCAGCAATGGGCAGAAGGTGCTGGGCTGGGGTTTAGATACTACAGCTCACCAAAGGCTTTGCCCTCTTCCTGCAGCTTGTGGGAAAAAAATCACTGGTGGTACCATTTTACCCTTCCTGGGCACGCGCTGCCATGCCGCAGTACCGGGCTGGAGGGTCTGGCATCCTGGGAGGCTCCTCCTTGCGTTCATCGCCGAGGCACGTCGCAGGGCACGGATCTCACCAGGAAGCCGACAGCAGCACAGCAGCGCTGGCGAGAGAACAGCTTTGCCGGCAAGTTGCTCCTGGGGATGCATGGGGAGGCAGGAGGTTAGTCATTCACGCCGCAGAAACACACCACTACAACAGGGCTCCTCCAGGAATGTGTTTATTTACATTAAAACACTATTATACAAAGAAAGAAAGAAAAAAAAAAGAGAGAGACGATGTCTTAGAAAGGCAGATGTGCCCCTGTCCCTTGCTCCCACCCTGTCTTGCTGCCGCCTTCCTTCCGCTCTGGTCCCACTATGAGTGCCATGATCCTTGTGGGAAAGTCCCTTCCCAACCCTCTCAGTGTGAACATCCCTGTTTTCCATTTAAGTGGCTTTCAGAAACCTTTGTTTTCTGCCTCCAAAGAAAACTCTTGCCCAAACGTTTTTTTCTTAATTTATTTATGTAACACAGTGTAGAAAGCTATCAATTCATAAGCAATGGTTCTGTACAATCATCCTGCAGAGGATCCCTGTTAATTTTCGACCAGCAGGCACTTTTCCCCCCCAGAAGTGCTCACAATTAACAGGGATTCTTTTTAATAATTTTTTAAGATCAAAAAGATACATGGAAAAGAAAATAAAGTTTACCTCTCAATGCCTAAAGTGTGCACATAAAACAGGCACAAAGAAACGAATGTGTATTCCCATGATTTCTACGTCACTAATACAGCAGGAGCAACAATCTGTACAATAAAATGCAGCTGCAGAGGAAAAGAATTTCAATAACTCATCTGGAATACTTTTTAAAAAATGTTGTTTTACTTTAAAATGCATAGTGATCAGAAAAGAATGCTCAGCAAAGAGAAGCAGCTAAACCCCACAGACACAGAAAGCATCCCCCATCAATTCTTAAAGCATATTTCAATTAGGACTTAATTTTTGTCACAAATCACAAGAATAATATACAACTGGCTAAGGAGCTACATGATAAATAATTGGGAAAGAGAATCTATTCATGCACTAGTTAAATACAGCTAACCTCTTTACAGTACACAAAAAACATTCATTAATAATGTAGTGTAAAGACTGAAATGTAAAGAGAAAGAGAGAGAAAATACATTACTGATTTTATTAATTCAAGTTCAGGCATCTACTTGTGTTACAGCACAGCTGTCAAAAGGCGAGAATGAGTAAATAATAAAACAGAGTGTTTTTCTTTCTTTCCACATTATTCTATAACTGAACACCGATGGGCAGTGAAGCAATCATTCTGCTGTCCAACTCATGAGGCTGCTGTGGTGTCCTAGTTCTGCATCTGTTCAAAGAACTTGTAGGTGGGATTTTCATAGCCATTTTGCTGCATCTTGGAAAGGTGGCGCTCCTCTGGTGTCACTGCAGCATCCACCTGTCATGAGAAGAACCAACCAGGGTCAGATTCTTGCTTAATTCACAGCATACCCCATGTTTCCCCACTTTACGGCCACCAAACAGACTTTGTACCCTCTCCTGTGCATTCAGGCAGAAAGGATCCTCTGAAACACAAGACATGAGTGTGTTTGACAGGTTCTTCCCTCATCACCTCCTTTTGTTCTTTTTTTTTAAAAAAAAAGGGGGGGCAAGTAAGTTGGGTCCCAAGCTCAGTCCAAATCTCACAAGAAAGTCTAAAAGAAAAGTGTCTGGGAAATGATAGGAATACTTCTCCGTTAAACAGAGTATTAAACCTAGTACCTGGAAGCTGTAACACTGTCTGAGGAGACAAATGTCTCTGAAAACTCTTCCCTCCAAGTTACACAGGACTGCAAGTGGCCGCATGAACAAAATCAACAGACATCACCGCACCCAGCAATACATCAGAAGCCAGCAAAGAGCTTTAAAGAGCAACTTGCAAGAGATGGCCCGTCCAGCTTGGACAGTCATGGTTCACTTTTTGGTCAGAGTAATATGCAGGAGAAGATAAGGCAACAGGAACAATTCTGCAACTCTTTTTTTTGCTGCAGGAGTTCAAAACCAGCTGATCAAACTCAGCAGTACCAGCTTTGGTTCTTGTTGTCTGGCTCAGGAAGCGTGCAACTCCGCAAACAAAAAAAAAGCAAATATCTTTTCCATCTCCTCACTAGTCCCCAATTAGTTGTGTTTTTCCCCCTAGGATATATATCAGTATCTGGCCCTGGGATCAACTGGATCTCAAAAGACAAGAAAAAGCTCACCAAAAAGCTGAAGGAAGTGGCTTGAGGCTGCCTTCTGTCTATACTGTGCTCGCAGATCTGTTGCAGAGGCTGTGGTCTCAAGACCAAGAAAAACTAATTCGAAAAAATAAAATGAGGGTAGCAAGGAAATGCTGGAGTAGCCAGATACAAGGTAAGCAAAAAATCCCATTGCACTCACAGAAACAGAACTTCTCTGGCTCCAGGGTCAAGTTTGGTTCAATTCAGTGACAAAAAGCTTGATGTGCCTGCACTGGTTTAAGTATTTCTACTTAACAAAAATTGACCTTTCTCGATTACTTGGAAGACAGGCATAAAGACAGCTCAGTCAGGACTTGTCCATTGAATACCTGCGGCTTCACGATTTTTTTTTTTCCTTCACTGAACATTACAGAAATCTAAAACTCCATCAAATTAGAGTGGACGAGAACAGTCGCTAAATGTTAATTACCTCTACTGTATGAGCTCAATAGCTATTGTGTATTCAAAACCTACCGTATCCTGGCTATCTTGCTAACCACCTACGAAAACAGAGCTAAGAAAGCCTGCTGGTCAGCTATTTCATTTGCTGTTATCTCTAGTGTTAGCTCTTAAAAAAAGAAGGTAAAAAGTGAAATTTACATCGTCAAAAATTTTAAATCAGGAAGGTGGCGAAAAGTCTAAAGTATTAGGTATGAACATTTTCCTGTGGATTCTTGTAAGTACTGACCTTCAGGAAAAACATCCATTTACTTTTAGCATAAAAATGAGCAATAATGGAAACTGTATTCTCTCAAGAAGCCTCCTATAGCACGCTAACTTACTCTAACCTTTTAATAAAAAAAGCAAAGGAGAAGTACTTATGTCTGATACTCATTTTAAATCTACTCTACAATACTGGAAATAACTCAGCTTAGTGAGGACAGACTATGACCTTTCCTAAGTTGTTACCTGATGCCCTGGAGAAAGATTAAAGGTGTGTTCTTCCACGCTTGGGACAAATGCAGGCTGCTCAGCTTATTTTTGCAGCCGTTCATAACTTTTGGTAGGTTATACCACAGGACCACCTTTCCCACAGTACCACCAGAAAACAGCTCCTTTCAGAGCGATCTTCTGTCTCAATGTTCTTTTGTTACTTAAAAGAAACAGTTCTCTGCGTGGCATGTGTATCAGACTGCTCAGATGAATTGCTAACCCTGAATCAGATCCATTTTCATATCTGCGCACCTTCTAAATCTCCTCGTCCATGTTCCAACTCTCAAACTGCATTTTCAATAGATACTGTATCTTCCATTAAATCTCTTTTTCTGATGCAATAATTGCACATTTTTGTGAAATACCCGACTTTAAGGGTCACATACTGCTTTTGCTCGCAAGCTATTGTGAAACTCTCCATAGCTGGAAATCCTGAGCATTCCAGCAAGCCCTCGACTCCTGCCGGCAGGGAACAGGATGCCAGGCAGAAAGGATCATTGGGCTGAGCTGACATGGTGCTCCCTGTGTTCCTGATTCTGCAGTATAACTTGGCCTTTCTTACTGCCACTCGAAGGCTGGCTTTCTCTTTTTTTTTTAAGTTGGATTTGCATGGAATAATTCTCTTATGCAACAAACCCAAAATACATTTATTTCTTCACCTCCTGTGACATGCTTTCAGGCAGTGAAATCCTGTTTAGAGATGGCGCTCTTGCTTTAAGCTGCTCTTTCCAGATTTCCCTTGTTTTAGAAATTGGGGTGGTGGGAATAGTGTTTTTCTTTCCCTGCCCCCCTACCTCTCTAGAAGTGCCAAAAGTTTTCTACTGAAGGATGCAAGCTTCCCCTGGCCAGCCCACGCGAGCAGTGAGTGCTCAGCTTGGCTGTCAACAATCATTTAGATCTATCAAGGACAAGAGCACTCCTGGGAATTTCACAGCCCGTCTCCTCTTCAACCTCTACACCCAAATCCCCACGACGTTTCTGTACAACAACGCGCTCAGCAGCCAGCGTACAACGGTGCACTCGCATTTTAAAGACTCATCTGTGCCTGCTGCTCAAGTCTCACCTACGGCCGGCAGCGAGGGCAGCGGTGGGGCTGGGCGAGAGGCAGCGAGAGCTGCCACAGCTGACAGCACTCATCTCTGTGCGCACCTCCTGGGGCTGGGTTGCTTCCTGCTGCTCCACCCGTCCTTTCTCCAGGGGTTGCCAACTTCTTCCTCCACATGGTTACACCATCTATATCCATACGCAGTGACACTACTGCTGTTTGGCAGAACGCTTGTTCTCCATGTATGTCATCAGTAGAACAGCAGTAGGGCCTAACGAACCCATTCCATTTGGTTTTGTACAGACACGTCAAAGGCCTAATCCCTGCCCTAAGGACCCTGCAAATGTAACAGCGTTAACTATTTCCGTTGTGACAATGTTGCTGCATGCCATCTGCTGCTGCTAAAGTTGTCACTAACATGGCTGCAAAGGGAAGAGAAGAACAAAGCAGGGAAAATGCAAAGTGTTCCTGTGGCATTTTCAACAGGCACAGAAAATAGGAATACAAAGTAAGTGCAGAGAAAAAAGCCACCCTTCCTTTCGTTCTTGGAGGGGCTACTGTAGCATCAAGTCAGCCCTGGTTCTTGTGCACAGTAACACCACGCTACAGGAGTGCTTCTCCCAATCAAGGAGCAAGAGCCTCACAATTCACCACTAAGCCCACCGACAGTTCTAAAATGTTCTCTTCTAGCATGAAATTAAAGCACAATATAACACTCTGGCGTTGACGGATCAGGGGTCTCTGCGTACCAATACGTGCCTGAGAGCATCTTCCTTTCTAGGAGGCTCCCCCTGCTAGGCTGGGATGCAAAGGAGGGGTATGCCAGAACCTGTGCTGTACTTCTTCATATTTAAGCTCCAAATGACATTGTATTGAACTGTCACCCATTTTAGCTTAAACATCCCACCCGGCACTTCTTATTCAGGACTAGAAGATGTGATAAGCACAAAGCATAACCTGCTTGCAGGAAAGAAACAGGGTAAGACAACATAAATAAAAAAGAATCAAAGAAAGTGCAAGGCAGAAGAGACTAAAAAATTGATGAGAAACTAGAGGAACTTGGAAGAAAATCAGGGAGGAGAAAGATTATGAAAAAAGATGATGAAGGACAGTAAAATCAGACTTTATTTTTAACACCCTTGGACAATATTCCATATTAAAAAGCCCCACTTTGATAAAACTAGTTTACAGTGAAAGTCCAATAACCTCTGAAATATGGCATTTATAGATGAAAGGGATTTATTAAGGCTCCTACTTGCAGTGTTAGTCATATTTACTTTTTTGTTCATTTCCTCCTCAGCCTTTAAAATGACTAGTGGTGGTACACTAGCACCTCTCTTTCCTGTAGCTGTCTGCTGCAGGGTAATCCATCTCACCGCCAACCTACGTGCACTATCGCTCATCCTGAATGTCTTCTACTCGCTTTTACCCATTTCGACTCTGCCAAACTGTTCCTCTCGTTCCTTACCACCTCTGTCCTAGGTATTGCTCTGTCAAACGACATGCCTTGAGCCCGATTATCTCCCTGTCAGTAAATCTCTAAAGCCCTTTACCATTTTAAGAAGCTTTTTGCACCCATTATGGAGGTGGCAGGAGTTGAAGACAGCACTTAAAGTGTGGGTACTCTGGTGCTGCTGAGAAGCAGCCTAGACACTTCTCTGCTCTACAACATTATGTCTCTTGAGAAAACAGCTCGGTCAGGTAGCTAACCTCTTTTGAGACTGTCCATCCCTTCTGCTCCAGCCTATGGATCTTTCACACAGGAAATCCTAACGTGGAGTCAGGAAGATGGTAATCCTGCAGAAAAATTCACGTGCTGCCTCCACACACGTGAGGCAGATCAAAAGATACACCTGCAGAGCAGACTCTGAGAGATGGGGTTTGGAGAGTACTACAGCAATTTTAATGGCTTCTCTGCTACTGCTGTGAGCCCTCCTGTTGTCACCTCTCCCCACACGCTCCTGCTGGAGGTCCTGCCTCTGTAACAGAAAGCAAATGAGCTTCCAAGATGAGATCCTGAAAGAGGAGGAGGTGAGACAGTCGGCTGTAGTCTGGAGCACAGGAGAGGTGAGAACCTCTCTTTTGCCACCTGCTTTCATGGAGGAAGTAACCTCCTGCAGGCTGGTGGGGTGGCCGCACCAGCAAAACTCACCTTCAGAATGTTTGCCGGAGCTCCTATGGCCACATATACCAAGTAATTTTGAATCACTTGGTCATTTCCTTACTTGACTGTGGCAGTCCTTCTCCTGGAGAGGCTGAACCACTTTGAAACATTTATATTCTCAGACTTGGAAGAAAACTATTTTGACAGTTTTTCTAAATAGGACAAGTATATTCCTCCTCAGAGCTTCAAAACAAGGCTTTTAATAATATCTGTTCTTACAGAAACAGTGAAATGAGAAAAAGCACTACAGTCAGAGTTGACTTTTTGGAAGGTAAGAATAGAAGTGGAATTGGACCTGTTTTGTAATCTTGCATCCATTATCACAGAGTTAAATTCTCACAGTAACTCCTGACATGCAACAAACAGGTTGCAAGATTTGTTAAAATATACCCAGCCAACCTACAGCTGATTACAGTTATTTTTACATCAAGTGATTTTGCTCCGTGCTTTTTGTGCACTGCACATTAAGGTACACTGTTGCTAAATAAATGAATCCTCTTTAGAACAGAACAGCTTAATTTTGAAGACATTTTAATATTAAACATCAACTGTATATGGATCTTTGGGTGTTGGTTTTTTTTCTTCCCCAAGTGCTACAAAATTTTCAGCAACCTAGGACAAAAATAGATGTTATACCTTTCTTGCAGGTGAGAAGCTCAGACAGTGAGGCTATGCAGTCTGCCAGGACCACAGAGCAAGTCTGGCAGAATAAGGAATCCTGCCTGCCAATGCCAGACACAACGCAGCAAATCTACAAGGCGACACCATCTACACTGTGGTACTATAAATCAACTCATACTCTTGGTAGAGCCACATGCTATAGCTCTATAGTTTTAACTATAAAATTTTTTATTCCCTAAGTGATGCTGTCATTTTGACATGAATTACTTCTTCAGCTTGTGCATGTTATTTCTAGTCTAACTTTTCCAAGTTCATTGCTACTGAAGAAAGCTCGTAGGAATCCAGGATTACCTTTACCATGTCATTCTATCAAGAGAAGCCCACCTGAAACTTCAAGGTCCTACTGCAATAATGGTATGTCCACATTCAATGTCTGATCCGGGGCTTTGGCCTAGCAAGCCTCTCTGCCCATTCTGTTGTCGCTAAATTCTGCCCAGGTTGCACAACTGTTGCCAGCAGCTATCAACTAGGTGGTTTAGAACTAAAAACTGTTTCAATTTTCTACAAAATGGGCCAGAAGCTTTCATATGGAAAGTTAAAGTTGAGAGTCTTGCTTGCTATTTTCTGCCTCTCGGTTCAAATTCTGCACAGTTTGCTGTCTGCTCAAATCTCACCCCAAACGGTTGGTGCTCTTCAGGAGGGTTTCAAACCACGGGGGCAACCACAGCACAGACATAGGGATGCACAAGCACAGGCTTAATACAAAGGCTTACTCAAATATTTTTAAGACCCTTTGTTGCCCCACACAGTGGAATACAGGCATCAGGAAGCATGTGTCTCCAGCAAGATCAAAGCAAGGTTCATTTGACTCAAGGTGAAACCAACAGAACTGTGGACTTGAACAAGACTTAGTTTCAATAAAAAATTTAAAATACCAGCTTTGGAAGGCAAAAAAATATAAATGTTTCAAGTGCTGGCTAATACAAGTACTAAGCCAGACACTCCCACAGCAAACTAGATATCAACACACAAGGGGACAAAAATGTTACACGAACCCCCTTCCACTGCTCATAATTTTTTCTACTTACAGAGATCCTTTCTTAAATCCAAGCAACAGGTGAGGTATTTTAAGTTACTGTAAATTGACCACAGATTTACTTGGTAGCCTGGGAAGAGACATGGGTTTTCATCTTGAAATCCCATATGAGAGTCTTATATGTTATTTGTTTCTCAAATCTATGAATTTCAAATTAGCCATAAATCAAAAGCTGTTGGTGGCAAAAGAAAATCTTGTTTAGAGAACAAAAAGTAATAAAGTGTTTGTATAGGGAAAACTCTTGTAGTGTACAGCACGATGCACAGAAGACCTGTCTCAAATGTTTATTTGTAAGCTAAATAAAGAAATGCACGTGTGTGCATTCCCAACAACAGTAAAACCGTATTTTTCCACTTACGCAGTATCTGCCTATTGGCTACTGTTACATTTCCTACAAAATGAACTTTCGCACTATGAGGTGATTGGTCTGAGACAGTTCCAGAATATATTCTTGTGGTTTTACACCCAAATTAACATGGTTTATATTGTGTCTGCATTTACAAAATAAGAAAATTTGATTCCACTCTGCCAGATGCAACCACTCCGACTCTGAATACTAGGCTAGCCAAAAACGTTGTTTCTTCGTTTGTAAATACATTTACAGAGCAGTGTGTTGGGTGTGTTGTGCATGTGACACCAGTTGTGCTTTGTAGTCTTTACTTACCTCCACAACCCCATGATGGATAGATGTGTACTGCTTCTTCTTCAGCATCACCAAAGTAATGACAATCACTGTTGCTATGACAACACCTCCCACCATTAGTCCAATGATGGCGCCTTTATTTGAACCCACATCTTCAGCAAAGAACACCTACAAAAGAAAAATAAAGGAAGGAGGCTAACAAAAAGCTCACTGAATATTTGGCTAACCTAACCAGCTGCCACAGCAATATAAAGCCTATTGAAGCATCAGTAATTAAACAGTATTATATCCTAATTATTCAAAACTGGATTGCTGTATCCCAAAGCTCTCATAGTTGGACAAGAGCAATTTGGGAAATCTCTATTGCCTGTGGTGTAGCAGTGCTGTGGCTAAGGGGAAGACGAATTTCCATGGTTCTGCTTCACAGAGGTCTCAGATAGTAGCTGCTTTCCTTTCTTGGGTAAGTGAACCAAGCTAATTGCAAAATGACTGATAAGCTTGTAGAGGAGGAACCAGGGAGCATACACATTTCTTCACTTTTAGAATGCTAATCATGGCAGTGTTCACAATTCTATATCTGTGTGGCTTGCTTGGACTATGATGCGTCTCTTGGAGAAAAGAGTAGTGAAGACCTGTAGGACAACAGTGAAACATGCATGCAGCCAGTTGGGAGAAAATTCTCACGCCAAAGAGACAAAAGTCCAGCAAAACCAAGCATGCTGATTTAAGTGACCACCAAGGGATGCTTCAAGATTTTGCAGGGTAAACGGAGAATGAGCTATACCTGGATGATGACAATACTCATGTGAGACCTAGACGAGGTAACAGTTGTGTGAAAAACAGCAAAATCCACTTGAATTATATGTACTGATAAGGCAAAACAGCGGACAGTAAGATGCTTTACTATGCTTTTAATAAGATTGGCTTTTAGCAACAGGAGCAGGTATGAAAAGTGGGTGATTGTTTTCACTGTCCTGCTTTGTATTCAAGGAATATGCTGGATTATTTTACATCTATGCATATTTTACAAACCTTTTGTCTGCTTGTCAATAGCAGGCTTTTATTATTATTATTTTTAACCAAAATGGACAAAAAGGATTAGAGAATAAATTACATTCACAGAATTGTAAGACTACCTCACTCTGAGAGACTAAATACTTTGACAAGTATTTAACAAAAATGCAGAGGGAAGGAGGAAACCAGCTGAGAATTATAATGAGCTGTATAACATTTGCACTCTTTAAGAAACACAATGTTCCTCAGAGAGGTATTAAAGCACACAGTATAAATATTTATATTGTTCCTAGTCATAAGCAAGAAATGTGTTTAAACAAAGTTAAGAATTCACTAGAAAGTACACACAATGGACAGTGTTGGCATAAGCTGATGCGAAGTAATAATTTATTCTGTCAATTTTACCTGCCCAGGAATGAAATTCCGTTACCATACTGTTTTGGAGCACTGTGAAATGCCCCAGCTAATATACATGCGCAACAGAGGAAGGCCTTAAGCACTCTCAGCCATGAAAATCAACTTAATGTACAGTTAAAACATGAACACCCATAAAGGAGAAAATAACTGCAATTTCAACTCAATTCAGAACTTTGCTTGTAAAATACAGCACACAGCTGAAGTCAAAGCAATATTCTAAGGAGGCTGTTTCAGTAAATCCTGCCAGGACACAGCAGAAGGAAAACACAGATGAAAGTATTTTCTGCTTACTGCTTTTGAATTAAAGCTAATGGAGAAGGGCATCAGCTAGGATATGGCTGGCATGTGGTAAACAAGCAATGCCCTGTAAGGCATCAGTGCGGTACCTGCTCAGCAATACTGGACTCCTCACTCAATCTCGACTGAAAAGGTAACCTAGAGGACAGCTTGCTAATTTTTAAATAATGGTTGTACCTATCAGTAAGAAGTACGGCATAAAATGCTTTAAAAAGGTGCAAAGGTCCTATTTTAGGAATCACACAGATTACCCAAGTGCAGGGATTGCAATGCATTCCCTATCAACCACCATGGTAAGGGTAGTTTCTGGCACCAAACCGCTCGGGATGGTATCAAACCACTTAAACATTAAACGTTGTTGCTGGGAAGTGCATGTGACACAGGATCGGTAACTACTGTCTGAACCACATTCCTGCAAGTTCCTTCCCTTCAGTAAACCGCACAGGTTTACTCCATCAGGATGTTTAACCCATCTGAGCTAAGCATGTCAGAATTTCCCAAATTAGTGCTAATGCATTTTGGATTAGCTTGTCAAACTGGGAATTCTCAGTTCTCAGCATCAAAGAGATGGCAGAATATCTTTTCACACAGCGATTGCCTAGTTCAAATGCAAATTTGAGTCCCATGTTAATTTTAATTTTCAGCACTACTTAGCTTTAAGTATATATTAAGAAAAAAGCTTTCAAGTTTAATATCAGGATATTGAAAGTCACGGAACTGAAATCTCATCATGTAATACACCTTTACAAAAGAAGAAGCAGAAAAGGTTTATAGTCAACACTGCCGTACGGGTTCTTCATTACTTATTAAGGGACTGAAAAAAGCTTTTAGAAGATGCTTGTTCTTACTTACACTGCTTTTGGATGTTATTTTTGTGTTCATAAGCAGCACAGTTCAAATGGGGAACAATATTTTGCTCTTATCTGCCCTTCACCTGTTAATAATTTAATATGTCTTAAGGAACAAAACACACAGATACAGCCAAGTACAAATTAAAACTAAGGCTGGTACAGAATCTCCTCTTATCCCAAGCAGGCAATCTTGTGAAAGGTTATGCTCCATGGAGTTCAGCCTCCTTCATGCACCACCGCCATCTGTTTCGACAGAAAAGGAATCTATTCCTGAAATGGTGTCACCCTACTTCTTGCTGCACCATGCTGCATGTCTCCATCAAACTTTTTTTTTTGTTTTTTTGAACTAACTTAGCATTTTCTTCCCTCTGTATCCCTTCTCTTTAGTTATGTGGCCATGACAGATGGACTGTGGGACAAGTATTGCCCATATGATCACATCCAGTCACATGGCAGTATGAGGGCAGGAACTATCAGAATTTCCTCTTGTGAGACTTAATGGGTTTCCACACTCTGCTGAAATTATTCCATGTTTACTCTCATTTAAAAGAGAACCAGAAAAATCATGATCTGTTCACGTGAAGATTTTTTTTAGCACTTTCAGCATCCACATTACTCGAGGGAAACATGGCCATAATTGACCCTCTAGTTCAAGATTGAATCAGGAACTCAAAACACACGTGTGGAAAGCACTGTTTGTTCACTCACCAGCTTTTGATGATGAACTTCATATCCTGAGTCATGCCGGAACTCCGCATCCATCTTCACTTCAGATATCTCTTCTGTTTTAACATTGGTCAACCCGGAACCTGCGTTGTACCACAATGACAATTCATTAAAGTCATCGACTCAATTGTGTTCTGCTTACCTCCACCATTACACGAGCAGAAGGCAATGGTACCGCTCATGTGGAGGAGGTGTGATGCAACGTGAAAGGGAACTGGGAGGAAAGTGAGGTACATCTGATGTTTCAGTCCCACTGAGGTGACACAGAATGAGCTGGTAGAATTTCTCCTCTGTTAAATGTTCCTTAATCCACTGCAGCTATGTTGGTACAAGAATCAAAGGCTTTCAGCATGAAACACTGCAAGAACTAAGCTGCGAGGGATCACCAGTGTTCTCCTGAATTGTGTCACAGGATGCAGACAGATCTGCTCTGACAGCCTCTTTAGCAATGCCAAGAAAATTTGGTGTTTAGGCCGAAGTCTTCCTCCTCCCTAAGCTCAGGCTGCTGTGAGGAAACACACATTCCCATGGTGTGAGGTGGGGAACCCCAAATACTGTATTTTCTTGCTTCCTTTGACTCTGTACCTTTTGCCAAAACATGCACAAATAAGAGTTATTAAAACGTTCATGAAGTTTACACAGTTCTTATTTGTTTTTGTATGTCAGACTGCTCAGAACTAATATGAAGTCTTGAATTCCACCTGAGAGATGACAACTGTCCCTCTGGATTAGAAACATACAGTAAAGCAAGTAAGCAAAGCTTGCAGCAATTTTAATTGTACATAGTTTGCGGTCCTGTGCAAAGGGGAGATGCTGCACTTGTCTAACTGAAAGAAGGCCAGGATTTCCTCCTGGAAAATAGCCTTAGGAGAATGAGCCACGCTTACAACAGCTGAGCAGTGCATCCTATCTATGTATCAGTGAATCTATGAATGTTTTGTCCTGAGAAGATGGCTCTGGCTTATAGCGAACATATGGGTATTCACGTAGCTGGTTATTTTCCTTCTCAGTACCAAGTGACTGACATGTATATTTCTTGGAGGTAAAAGCACTGCAGAAGCACGGTGTTTATGAGAAGTTACTTCCTCACCCTATCTAATGTGGCAAGAACAAACTGGTTCATATTCCTTGTCTATATTTATTTCAGCATTCTCCAAGCCTTCATTCTGATTCTCAGTATTTTGGGCTGACCTTAAACTCTGATGCAGAGGAAGAACCTCTTCTAAAATTCTCAACACTTCTGACAGCTCTTGTGCTCCACTGTCTCTCTGGACTCTCAATAAATTCTTGAAGACTTCCATGTGCCAGTGAGCTCCACAGTCTAAAGTAGCACTCAATGCAAGAATTATTGCCCTTTTATTGCCTCTGAATGTGCAATTTCTTTTTTCATTAAATGCTGATTTATTTTTGTATTATGAGTCAGCAAGAAAAGCCCTCCCAAGAACTTCTCTGGACTGTACTGACAATCCCATTCTAAGGTTCTGATCTTTCTTTTCACAGTAAACCATGCAAAAGAGAGAACAAGAATCATCTTCACGCACTGAAGTATTTATGGCTATTTTCTTGAACAGTCTGACTGCCCCATAAATTCTACCTTAGTAAGTGTCATTTTTTTAAGGAATAAAGCACTTAAAGATCTCAAATTTCTTTATTAAGATTTTTGATGCTACCTTTCAGTACTGACACAAGTCTATTATGACATTTATATACAAGAGACCATTTCTAAATGCAAGAACCATAACATACTTAAGGAACTGCAGTTTGAAAACAAACCATGATGTTCTGTCAATGAAATGCAAGAGCAAATGGAGATGAAGGAAATAAAACCCACATGGTACCCAAAAAGAGGTTTAACTTTCTATCCTTGAGGCAGCTATGGTTAGTTTTCCAAACTAAAATAAGAATACAATTTACTCTCCTTTGCGCATCACCTCAAAATAGCCCCTGCAGCTGCATCAACAGGAAGTGAAGAAAATGAGAAGATGGATCTGGCTGCACAGAGGCTCGCCTCCTCAGCCCCCCGCCTTTTTGCTTTTAGGATTAAAAGGTGAGGGGGGAAAACCCAACAGTTGGAATAGCAGGGCTTTACATAGATTAAATAGATGGGGGGAAAGGGCTTTCCCAGGACTTGGTTCACTGCCCCCAGCTGTAGTGACTGAAGAGGCAGCCGCCTCCCAGCTGCTCGCCACCATCCACGGCCACTCTTGCTGCCCCTCAGACATGCTGGCAAAAGCACCACGTGGAAACTCCTGGCAAGGGCATGGGGAATTGCACAACACTACCGCTACAGCTGGCACATTCACTGAAGCTATAAATACTGATTAGAATGCATCCATACATGAGATACATCCGTGAAGAATCAACTTGTCTTTTGTTGAGGGAAGTCCTGCCTCCCAAACCTCTTAGAGGTCACTGGAAGAGTTAGGAAGCGCGTGGGAAACAGTGATTCAGCGTGGAGTGAATCTGGATTTCCAAAAAGCCTTTGAGAAGGTCCCCAATCAAAGCTCTGGCAGAAGTGAAGATAGCAAGGATCAAGAGGGAAAGTCCTACACAGCTTTCCATAACTGATTAAAGGATAGGAAATGAAGTGTAAATACACAGCCATCTTTCACAATGGAGGAAGGTTACCAGCAAGGTCCCACAAGGATCTGTGCTGTGCTGTTTGTAAAGTGATCTGGAAAAGGGAGTGAACAATGACATGGCAAAATTTATTGACAAAAAGTAAAAGAAAAAAAGAGGATAGTCAAAGTAAAACCAGCTGCAAAGGACTGCAGAAGGATATTACAAATTCTGAGTGCACAATAAAAAGGAAATGATATTCAATGTTGATATAATACAGTGGTGCTTGCAGGGATACACAGCCCTAACTATACACAACAATAGGCTCTAAATTAGCTCTGTTCCACCCAGGACAGAGACCTTGCAGTCACTGCGGATAACTCTCTGTGGGCAGTTGCCTCAGTAGCAGTCAAAAAGGCAAAGAGAAAGCTAGGAGTAATTATGAAGGAATAAACAGAAACGTTGTTACACTGCTGTATAAATGATGCATCCTCATTTTAAATCTGGCTACCCATTCTGCCTCAAACAAAGGCAGAAGAACTAGAAAAGATACAAAGCAGGGAGACACAGACGATCACTGGTATGGAATGGTTTCTGTGCAGGAAGGACTAGATAAATCAGGAGTTTTCAAATTGGAAGAGACAAGCGAGGGGAAACACCACAGAGGCCTGTATGACTGTGAATGACGATGAGAAAGTCTACAGGAAAAGGTCAGTCATTATTTCTCCTAAGAAAGTACAGGACACCAACATGGCTATGACACAGCAGATCAAAAAATAACAGAAGAAAGTGTGTGTGTGTGTGTGTGTGTATACATATAATTTGGCACAATGCAAAACTGGACTGTGGAACTCATTGGCACAAATCACGAGGATGTTGAAAATACAAATGAACAAATGCAAAGAAGAAAGGTTCATCCAGGGTTAGTAAACACAACAGTGAAAATACAATTTCCAGTCCTGGAAGTCTATCAAATGCTGGCTGCCAAAAGCCTAGGGGATGTACCAGGAGTATAAGGCAGAAGTGAAGCCTGTAAGTATCCTGTATGCACCACTGCTAGAGGCAGGATAAAGGGCTTGGGTACTTCTGCTCTTGGACTCTGACCACTTACACTGAAAGCAAGCTATCACAGCTTAGACCGTGGGTCTTCCTTAACTTCAGTTAAGCAGAGTCAAATGCCACAGGCAGAAGTTACAGCAGTATTTCAGGGGGCAGAACAGGTCACGAGCCTTCACATCATTAAGCAATAGAGGGTGCTAAGTTCATCAGTAGTCTCAGCTGCTGGAAAAACGTAGGCTCAGGCTTCCCTAAAGCCACATTTCTTTGAGGGTTCCCGTCCCTCCTCCCATTCCCATCAAATAGTAGCACAGGAGCCGTGCTTCCAGCATGCAGCAGGCTAAATGATCTTTTGCCTTGATATCAGGCAGAAATTTTTTGGTTTGGGCCAGGTGACCAAGGTCTGGAGGTCTACTTGGCCTTTACTCACCAATCCACAAAAATGCCATGGGATCTGAACACAAAGTAGGACTGATATTAGGAAATTAATGATATTAGATGTACTAAAAATTGTTTTTGGCAGATAGTACAGGAAAAAGGTCAGAAACAGAAAAAAATCTTCTTTTGCACTAACAAACCTGATAGCAATTTTTTCCTTCCTCCTATTGCCCTTAGAAGTGAGGAAAAAGACTTTTAAAAGTACCAGTAGGGTAAACTGGTGGTCTTCTGCAAATACTTATTATATAGTAAGAGAAGCATGACTCTGCATTGGAATCAATTAAATACTTGGTAAGAGACAAAATTATATACGGGGTTGCATATGCCTTTTCACCATGTTACATTATAGAATTTAGACTTTCTATTTAACAGACTTCTATTTATTTCCAGTTCATTTACTTTCCTGTCCTGGTGACTACATATTTAGACCTACATGCTAAAAGCAAAGATTTATTTTTCAAAGGTAGCAACTGAAGAAAGAAAAACTAACTGAAGAAGAAAAAAGGGTCTTTCCAAAACTTTTATTAGAGGTGTGTGAATCATGTAAGATGTGAACAGCTAAGGGCTTCCCAAATGCCGCTCTACTCTTGCATTGAAGACAAGCATGCAAAGAAAAGTTAACTATATGACAAGACCTTTAATTGTGACACAAAATGATGTGTTTTTCACTACCGAGTCTAAAATACACAACTCAAACACAAAAGCCAACATAAAAGAAGGAAAGTGACAGCAATAGCCTCACTGCAAATTCACAAATAATTATAATTATTAAGTGCTTTTTCTTCTGAATTACTTCAATTTAAAAAAGCCACAACTCGGCTGGTAAATACATTGCAACTCCTTAGAAAATCTGATAAAACTATTTAGCCATCAAAACAGGGGCTTAAAAGCACCTAGTAAAATCCAACAAAATGAGCTATGATGAGCTTTTAATTATATTTATGTTAATTAGTAATGCTAACTGCTTTTATACATACATCTGTACATATGCACATGTGCGTGCACACGCATATCTAAACATCAAAAAGAGCAGCATCTGCAAACCTTAACATTCCTCGCCCTTAAAGGAAAAAAAATAAATCATATGGAGTTAAAAACGACTCATATGAAATAAAAACCAAGTAGCTGCTTTGGGGAACACTTCATTCTCACACAGATGAACTTCTGTGTTTGGGTAAATTTATATTTAGGCTTTCAGAAGGATAAGAAAAAGAGGATACAATGAATTACACTGAGGACACAATTAGGTGTACATTATCTAATACACTGCTTGTAATTGCTTCATCTACCTGTTAAACAACAGCCTAGCAAGATTCCGTGATTTTGTTTTGCAAGGAGCTGTGCCTGTGGTCTTCCAGTTACTTTTACAGTTAAAAAATAAAACTTCAAGTGAAGCACAATAGAAACTACTAGACTTGGGTGGTTTCTACAGAAAGAAACCCAAAAGTAGCATGTTTAAGCAACAGAGGTAATGACCACATTCAGGAAAACATTTAACTCCATGTCCATGAACTGTATTTGAGTAATGGCAAGAACAAGACTTGTTGAATCATGGCCTGTTGCAATTGTAGTAAACAGCTTTATCTGGGTAAAGCTTCATCTAAAATAAAAAGGACAGGTGGAAAGGAATGCAGTGTTTGAACAATTACCCAGGCAGACAGCTGCATGTTCTTACTAGAATTTCAACTGTTAACTAGAAGTTCAACTATATTGTACGAAGGGAGAGCAGTGGATGTTGTCTACCTTGACTGCAGCAAGGCTTTTGACACTGACTCCCATAACGTCCTCACAGGCAAGCCTAGGAAGTGTGGGTTGGATGAGTGGACAGTGAAGTGGATTGAGAACTGGCTGAATGGCAGAGCTCAGAGGGTTGTGATAAGCAGCGCAGAGTCTAGTCGGAGGCCTGTAGCTCGTGGTGTGCCCCAGGGGTCAGTGCTGGGTCCAGTCTTATTCAACATAGTCACCAATGACCTGGATGAAGGGACAGAGTGTACCCTCAGCAAATTCACTGACGATACTAAGCTGGGAGGAGTGGCTGATACGCCAGAAGGCTGCACTGGCATTCAGCACGATCCAGACAGGCTGGAGAGTTGGGCGGAGAGGAACCAAATGAAATTCGACAAGGGCAAGTGTAGAGTCCTGCACCTAGGGAGGAATAACCCCAAGCACCAGTACAGGTTAGGGGTTGACCTGCTGGGAAGCAGCACTGTGGAGAAGGACCTGGGAGTCCTGGTGGACAACAAGTTATCCATGAGCCAACAATGTGCCCTCGTGGCCAAGAAGGCCAATGGTATCCTGGGGTGCATTCAGAAGAGTGTGGCCAGCAGGTCGAGGGAGGTGACCCTCCCCCTCTGCTCTGCCCTGGTGAGACCACATCTGGAGTTCTGTGTCCCAGTTCTGGGCTCCCCAGTTCAAGAAAGACAAGGAACTACTGGAGAGAGTCCAGTGGAAGGCTACGAAGATGGTTAGGGGACTGGAGCATCTCTCTTATGAGGAAAGGCTGAGAGAGCTGGGTCTGTTTAGCCTGCAGAAGAGAAGACCGAGAGGGGATCTTATTAATGCTTACAAACATCTAAAGGGTGGATGTCTAGAGGAAAGGGCCAGACTCTTTTCAGTGGTGCCCAGTGACAGGACAAGAGGCAACGGGCACAAACCAGAACACAGGAAGTTCCAACTGAATATGAGGAAAAACGTCTTCACTGTGAGGGTGACCGAGCACTGGCACAGGCTGCCCAGAGAGGCTGTGGAGTCTCCTTCTCTGGAGATACTCAAAACCCACCTGGACACAATCCTGTGCAACCTGCTCTAGGTGATCCTGCTCTAGCAGGGGGGTTGGACTAGATGATCTCTAGAGGTCCCTTCTAACCCCTACCGTTCTGTGAATCTGTGAATCTATTACTGCCATAAGACTCTATGACTTTGTGCAGGTCATTTCATTTTGAAATGACAGAAGAATGAAGATTGTATACTCACTTATAAAGATTAAAATGAAGATTATATACTCAGTTTTGTAAGGACAACTCAAATATCTTTGAGGTGTAAGTACTTTTAAGATTTCATGGAACTAAAACTTTCTGGTGTCTCTTTGGAAGTTAGTAAAATGGTGGTTTGATTTTACCTCATGGATGACTGCAGGGCTCTTAAATTGGAGAATGCAGAAAATAAGTGCAAAAAAAAAAAGGTTATCTTTTTTTAAAAAGAATCCCATTGGAATTTGGCATGAAGTAATTCTTTCTCAGAATACCAGAGATTATTTTACATGTGTGTAAAAATGAATAATCAAAACCAGTAAAATTTGGTAATCTTTCTGGCATGTCAATGCAGATGCTCTGTGCATGTGCACGTGCACATATAACTGCATTCACAGTGAATAACTATCTGATTTATAAAACAAACCAAAACAATCTAATAGAAAAAATCCATTAATGATTTTTATTTGGTAGCTGCAGACAATTGGCTTAAGACAGCAGTATTGAACTAACATCACTAAGACGGGAAAAAAACCCCTGGCAATTTCTGGCAAGAAAACCATAAATAATTCACTAAGCTGCTCTATGCCCTCACCTCATAAAGACTGCAGCATATGTGCTAATGATTCTGCAGAACAGTCATTAGGCTTACAGTCTCTGCAACCATGTATAAAAAAATCCCTCAGCTTTCTATATAATGTAATAAAGATGGACATGTCATAATTTATCAGCGGAAGGGCCAGAGACAGAGAATCAGCTTTATGTGCAATGTCTCCTCAAAATTATTGACTGTTTGCAAAAACAATCAACTGACAAAGAGTTGACAGAACACAAAAAAACCCCCAAACTATACTAGGTGGAACAAAGTAACACAGTTAATGTCATAAAATCTTTGCATTGTGAATTACGGGCATCCTGTGAGTGATATAATTGCAACTGTTAGTGGTATAATTACAGTTGCAACTGTGCAACAGATGAGAACATGATCTACCCTGAACAGAGCACTGATTATTTTATCACCTTGAATTTCAGAAAATCTGCTCATACTAAGCAACATCCATTCTGACGGAATGTAATGGGAGACCTGGTTACCCAGGATATGGAGAAGGCTGATACTCAACGACTTCTTTGCCTCAGTCTTCACTGGCAAATGCTCTAGCCACACTGCCCAGGTCACAGAAGGCAAAGGCAGGGACTTGGAGAATGAAGAATTGCCCCTGTAGGAGAAGATCAGGTTCGAGATCATCTAAGAAACCTGAAGGTGCACAAGTCCATGGGACCTGATGAGATGCATCTGTGGGTCCTGAGGGAACTGGTGGATGAAGTTGCTAAGCCACCTCCATCATGTTTGAGAAGTCGTGGCAGTCTGGTG
Source organism: Grus americana (assembly GCF_028858705.1). NCBI lineage: Eukaryota > Metazoa > Chordata > Aves > Gruiformes > Gruidae > Grus > Grus americana. The sequence continues at coordinate 114,039,129 of NC_072852.1, forward strand.
AAGTTCCCACTGACTGGAAAAGGGGAAACATAGCACCCAGTTTTAAAAAGGGAAAAAAGGAAGACCAGGGGAACTATAGACTGGACAGCCTCACCTCTGTGCCCAGCAAGATTATGAAGCAGATCCTCCTGGAAACTATGCTCAGGCACATGGAAGATAAGGAGGTGACTGGTGAACAGCTAACATGGCTTCACTAAGCAATCCCAAGCACAACTACAGGCTGGGTGGAGAATGGATTAAGAGCAGCCCTGAGGAGAAGGACTTGGGGGTGTTGGTGGATGAGAAGCTCAACATGACCTGGCAACGTGCACCTGCAGCCCAGAAAGCCAACCGTGTCCTGGGCTGCATCAAAAGAGGTGTGACCAGCAGGTCGAGGGAGGTGATTCTGCCCCTCTACTCTGCTCTCGTGAGACCCCACCTGGAGTACTGTGTCCAGTTCTGGGGTCCCCAGTACAAGAAAGACATGGAGCTGTTGGAGCGAGTCCAGAGGAGGGCCACAAAGATGACCAGAAGGCTGGAGCACCTCTCCTATGAAGACAGGCTGAGAGAGCTGGGGTTGTTCAGCCTGGAGAAAAGAAGGCTCCGGGGAGACCTTATAGCAGCCTTCCAGTACCTGAAGGGGGCCTACAGGAAAGCTGGAGAGGGACTGGTTACAAGGGCATGGAGTGATAGGACAAAGGGTAATGGCTTTAAACTGAAGAAGCGGAGATTTAAATTAGGTATTAGGAAGAAATTCTTCACTGTGAGGGCAGTGAGGCACTGGAACAGGTTGCCCAGAGAAGCTGTGGATGCCCCATCCCTGGAAGTGTTCAAGGCCAGGTTGGATGGGGCTTTGGGCAGCCTGGTCTGGTGGAAGGTGTCCCTGACCATGGCACGGGGGTTGGAACTAGATGATCTTTGAGGTCCCTTCCAGCCCAAACCATTCTGTGATTCTATGATCCTATGGCAGATTTTCTAGTCCTTGCTCAGTTTCCACAGATTAGACTGCTGAATTAACGTGAGTAAAAAGGAGCTTGCTTATGAGTATCCAAAGATGGTTTTATATATATCTTTATGCGTGTATAAGTCTGTCTCTCTATAGAAACACACACATACAAAGACAAAACAGTTACTAATAAATACATACCCAAAATTCAGCTACAAGAAATCAAATGTTGCTCATGAAAACATGACCTCTGGGGCACAGATGAGAAGGAAACACTATTGAGAAAGCTGTTAAGAGTGAGGCTATCACATAAAGAGGTATTCTTTCTATTCAAAGCTCTTCCTATGGAAGTTCTCAGGCTGGATTGAAGCTTTCTAATGTCTCCCTGCATGAAGCAATTTATAAATAGCAAGAAACACGTCATAATCTCCTATCATTTTGTGCTGTGTTAAAAAATAGCTCGCTGATGTCTGCTTAGTACGTCTAGATATTTTCCTTCCCTTTGACCTTTTATTATGTCTGTTTACTTCCTTTTCAGGAAAGAGATGACGAGAAAGGGATTTAGGCATAATTCTTATTTTTGTTCCTCCATTTGTGAATTGTAAAGGGGAAGGACAGCGCGTGGAAGTAGTAGACTCCTTTTCAAATACCAGTGTGAATCACACAGATGCTGTATCAATACTAGGAAATGAGGGTCTGCCTGACATTACTCTCCTCCTGGGATTGATGTAAATCAGATTCAAATTCAAGCTTCAACTGCTGACAGCCAAGATGGACTGCAACAGAAGTAGGGATTTGGACAACTGGCTTAAATTTTAGTAAATGCTTTAAACTTGGTCCTTACTCACAAGCTTTTCTGCTCTGTGGATTGGACAACTCTTCATATTTCCTGACTTTACTCATAGACTTTGTTTGTTTTTTGAAAGAGAGAAAATGATGTGGTTAAGTAACAAGACTCTAGTTATCACAAATACTACTAACAACTAAGTACGTGCTCTTCTTTTCTGTAGTGTGACCAAATTACCTCTCTTGTGGGAAAGGACAAAGATCATCTGCATTGTGATCTACTTTTAAGAAAAATGTAGTGATCATTATAAGAATGTTGTGTGGTTGAAAACCGGCAAAAAGAAAATGGAAAGGAGAAAAAAGGACACGTGTTTGTATGTTTGTCTTAGTCCTTTTAGAGCTGATTTTATTCAAGGCTTCTGAACACCTACAAAACATTTACTTGTTCTTATTCCCAGGCTTGGACTGTAGCAGGCTGACATGACACCAGTGTCTTCACCCTGAAGAGCAGGTCACCACCTTGTTCAGTTGAGCAAAACAAGTAGAAGCACAAACTGGAAAGTCAGGACTATGAAAGGGGCAAAACCTTTCAGGAAATCAACAAGAATCTGGGCAATTAAAACAAAACAAAATGTTACAAGCAGCTGCAGGTATTAATCTGCCTCCAGGTCCCTTGTTAATACTTTTTCATTCTAGAATAATATCCTCATTTTTCAGATTTTTTTTCCCATAAAGAATAGCCACAAACCATAAAAACTGATTAACCTGAAAGGATGGTGACTGCAAAAAGAAGTATCTCTGTTCCTTTTTTAACCTCTACCATAGAAATTTTATTTATAATTAGCAAGTAAAACAATTTTAAAGCACACATTTTTAAACCATCAGAATCCCTTTTGTGTTTCATAGTTTAATTAAGCTTTCCTTTATTCCTAGTTTATAAAGCTACTTCAGACTGGTATTGTTTTTTTGTTAAATTGAAATTTTATCACAGATAAAATTGTTTTTAAAGGATGATGAAAATGTCAGGTGGACATTTATTGCTAGAATTTGTATCAGTAAGCACAAAATTGCAGAAGTCTGGACCTCGTAATTAAAGACCTAAGGAACTTAAGGTCTACTAAGAATGGTGAAGAAAATGCATTTTGCTTACTGTTACAATACATTTAGCACTACCGTAAAGGGGCAAAATCCCTATTTCACATGCACAGGTAAGACACTTTATGCTGTGAAATTCGGAATGCAGGCACAGCAGCGAGAGATTTCAATCTCTCCAGGGAAGCAACCATCCCTCTGCACGGAGGAATGCGGCGTGCGTCCTTGTCAGGCTGGAGGAGTTCACTCTCTGTGCCAAAAGCAGAGCATGGGCCTTTGCAGCACTTAAACCCTGCGCTAAAAGCAGCCAAGGTGGTGCAGGTCCCTGGACAGCACTTTTGCACTTGAGCAGAAAATCGAGGAACTATCCCAAGTGATTTTCCTACTGCAAAAGTTACTGTATCTGCTGGAAATTTCAAGCTGTAATGGTCACACGGTGAAATACATTTTACCTCTCCTTAGTAGTCTATCGTACACATTCACGAAGATGAGTCCTGACCTATGCTAGCCATACATTTAGTACTATTTGTATCACCTCAACCAACAAAGCACTCTGATAGAGTGAACTGAAACACATATTTCTCTCTGAAACTAGAGTGCAGCAGTGTGAGAAAATCCTTTCTCTAGAGAAGGGATACCAAAGATTTCTGTCGTGTGTGTACGTGTGGGGGAATAGAAGGGAGGAAGGATAAATCTTTAGTAATAAACATGGGCCTCATAACGGGAGATTTTTCAAGACAACTGAAATTAAAATAGTTAACAACCACAAACCTTAGTATTACCAGAAAATTGCTAGATTGAACTAAGATTACAAAATTCCAATTAAACACATTCATGTTTCATTTGTGATGATATTTCTACTACTCTTAGGGAAGAAATCTAATCCAAAAGGCAGAGGTAACCCAGTGTTGAGGGGATGTTCCCTGATCCCATGATTTTTGACACTGTTGTACAGCTAGCTCCGTACCTATTTCCAGGCTCTCTTCATGGAATGAATTAAGACTCTAAATACAAGTAAAGATGTTAGACTTCTAAAACAGTGCTAGGAGCACATCACCTGGCCAGCCTTGACATGTGTCCCAATTGCTGTAACATAGGAGCTTTTTTTACTTCCCACTGTAGCAATTTCTGTAGTCAGAAAACACCAGTGAGTTATCAGAAAGTTTTAAACACAGGAGGAGGGTGTTTCCCATAATGCTATCTAATGGACATTTGGAGAAAAAGATGAAGGAAAAAAGAAGACAGACTGCTCAGTTTTACCTGATCTGAAGAAAAAAAACACAGTGATGATATGCCACTGAAATAATTCTGACCCTAAAATATACCTAGCTAATCTCACTATGTGTTGGAGAGTAACCTCTTCTGAAATAAAAGGCTCTTTGCTGTTTACTAGATAATCCTAAACAAAAACAAGGGGAAAACCAACCTAAAAATAAAAAAGTTAGTGTGAAAATTGGATTTGTCCCATTTCACTTTTTAAACATTTCCAGCCTGAGTCAAGCTAGTCATCTGCTATTACTCTGAAATCAATAGGAAGACACAGGTACCTACAGAGGGCAAATAATCACTCCTCTCTATCCTATAATGGAATGAATAGCCATATAGAGGTGTCCTCAGTGAATCCAGAGGGAGAATGTTTGTATCAATTTTTAGATATCTGGAGTAAGCTAAGATAAATACCACAGCAAAAAATCTTGATGTCCCCTGCAATTCTAAAATTGTACACTTGAATTCTTTATTAGCCCCAACTTACAAGAAACTGTATACTCTACATAGAGGATTCGACATTTCTATCACGTTTCCAAATTAAAAGTACTCTCTGCACCACGGGATACCGTGTCTACCGCCTCCTGCACCTGCCAAAGCCTTATTGCTAGAAGGGGCGACAACTTGATACGAGTATCAGTTCTGGGGCTGTGGGTCCCACTCCCTCTGCGAGTACCCACTCCCGACGCCCTCAACGCTGATGGCACTCACACGGGCTGATGGGGGTTTGCGTGGGAACTCTTCCCTGGTTCGTGGCATAGCGTTACATTTTAAAGATTATACCAAAGAAAAGGTGATCGTTTCAGCTGAAGCAGACCACATGCATGTGGGGAAAACACAGGTGAGGTAAAAGCCATGCAAGTTATATACCTGGTCGTGTGGTGAGTCCTCTGTCTGCAGCTGGGCGGGCATCAACTGGCTCAACTGGGCATGTGCAGAAAAGAAACAAAAAAGCAAACAAAAAATAAACAAGATCCCCCAAAACAATAAAGTCATCTGCTCTTCTGTTGGGACAGTGCAGGAGAGACATATTGCATAAACAAAGTTACCAAAGCAACAGCTAGAAAAGGTCTGCCTTCAGTTAATCCTGGAAATAAAAGGAAGGGATGGGCACGACTTCAGAAGGAAAGCTTCACAGCTGATGTGTCAATTTTACATCATATTCTGGTTACTGCTTAAAGTGAGAAACCATCAAGATCAAAGAATTTCTGTCTATAGAGTGAAACTACATTCATTATGTGCAACCAGTTGTCTGATCGGAATTGGCAGCAAGAACAGACATGACGAGTGAGTTCTTGCAGCCAGTCTTGATCAATGCTGACTTATAAACCCACTGAATCCTGACTCCTTTTTCCTTTCAATAGGGATTCTTTACAGCACTAGCTATAAGGTTTGAAAAAAAGTAAAGCACATTTTGAAAATACAATCAATACTTCATTCTGATATGCTCTGATCTGTAGACAGCAAATTTGTCTTTCAATTTTTGAAAGGGAAGCAAAGGAGAAACACCACTTTCTACCCAATTGTGCATCACGCACAGTTTTAAAACTCTTGTATTACTGTACACTAAGGCGTTACCAGCTGAAACTTACGGCTGATGGAGCTCACCAGCATTAATAGAAAATAGGACGTGCAAAACTTTGAGCTGTTTGAGTCATCACCTACTGCCTCTGTTAAGTCCAAACTGAACATACTAGAGAAGTTCATTAAAATATTCAGATTTTTTTCCCTTCTTTTTTTTGTCGTTTCTCTTTTTTGCTCTGATACTGTTGCCTTCCTTATCTACCCAAGTGCCACTGTCAGAAAGAAATTAAATTCAGAAATAAAATTTTACATTGTAGCTTGGAATTCAGAATTTTTTAAATAAGGTATTCTCATTCATTTGAATTTCAGGATTCAAGTATGAACCTTCTAATTAGCACTGAGCGCCACAATAACATAGGAAACCTGTCAAAAGCACAGTTTTCAATCATTAACTGCTCACTGTATTCAGCATCAGAAAGCTACACTTAACTGATGATACTGCTGACTTAAGCAATGGGATTGCCCGTCTTTGTAGGAAGTCTGTGTCACCTGCTTAGTGACACTGAAATCACCCAAACTGCCCCTGCAGTACCCACCTGCCCCCTAGAAGGCTGAAGGGTTTTATTTCCCTCTTGCTCAGCACCCTGTAACCCTCCATGCCCATAGCTACGGAGAACTGAGAAAGCAGGTTGTGGGTAGCAATAAAAATGGGAGTAGGTGAAGGGAGAAAAGGATGGAGGAAGTTTCTGTTACACAGTAGCGTGGACTTGACCTCACAGTAATGCAGTATTTGTGGAGTTAGGTGACAGTATTCATAACAAATAATTCTTCCCATCATCTATAGTTTTGGAAGCACTTTACAGGGGAAAAGGCAAACATCACTGGCACATTTCATAACTGATACAAAAGTGAAACAACCCACTCAAGGTCACAAACCAGTTGCAGGGCAAAAACTGGAGGCAAAAGCTGGGAGCCAAGGGTCTTCCGAAGCAGTTCGTGATTCCAGACACCTAAGTGCGGCGTGCCCTGGGCAGCACGATACAAAGAAAGGCTGGTTTCTGGAGAGCCCTGAGCTGCTACCTTTTGAATTTCAGTTGCATTTTAAAACCTGTTTGCTCTTGCCCCGGTATTGATGTACGCACAAATAGCAGTTAACTCTGAAAACTCTTGCCCGCGGGCTTCCTCACTGCCTGTCCCACTGGACCCTACCACCTCACAACTGTTGATACAGAGGGGAGAAGTTTAAACCTGTTACAGCACTTGTCAATAATCAAAACTCTAAGACGTACCATGTATTATTATAAAAAATGCCTTCATTTTGATGCTCCAAAATCGTATTTCTCTTGAACGCACTTCCATGTGCACAGAAGTACACAGAATTAAGACTGAAAATTTATTTTCCAAATAGGCTCATGAGACTAAATTGGTATATACCTGCTCATGCTGACTATGCAGGCTTCATACAGGCTACACATCCCACCTCAGATCTAATGCTAATACTTCTCAGAAAAGCAAGAATGCGGTTGCTTCTTTTTTTTCAAAAATAAAAGAAAGGTGAATCAAAAAGCTGGTACAGACCAGCAGGTGAGGAGTGCTATGTGATGCTCACCTACCAAGAATAGTGTTGAAGGGAGTAACTGGCCAAGTCATAAGGATAACACAGTACATTCACAAAAATCTCACTTTAAATACTTTGTCACTGAGGCTAACTGTAGCTGCATGGTAAAACACAAAGGGTAAAACACTAAACTCCCTGAGTCATTGGCAAAATGCCCAGGGACCGTGGCAGTGCCAGAGCTTCACAGCTGTTGGGGTTTTGTCCCCACCTCTGTATGTGAGTTTTTCATTCTTAATATACAATTTCCTGACAGTTCGATGGTGCCTTCTACAGTGTCCTCAGAGGGTATTTTTTGCTAACCTAATTTGTATCTCAATAAGCTAGACATACGTTCAGCCGTGCAAGTTGTGTAATGTATTACCTGGTGCTTTGCATTAATTTCTGTGGACATTTGCTGGGAAACTACCTCAGGGAAACAAGGAAGAAAATACTTTCAGAAACTACTGAGCTATGCTAGACTTTCAAGGTCTTTTTATTTTTAGGCTATTTTTCACTCCTTCATCAGAAAAAGTCATTTTATTAAAATAAACTATTTGCATAACACTCCTTTTAGCTAAACATGCAGTTTAGATTGAGAAAATTTCAAATGGAGTTATGAAACCTTGAGATTGCATGGCAATGTACCAATCCAATACATTATTAATATCTCTGCGTGAAACCTGGGATTAGATCATGGCCAGGGAAGAAAACAGGCATGGGAACTAATGACAAATTTAAGGTATTATTCGTAGTATTTTAATTTCATCACTTGTATGCAGAATACTGGCTACTTTGAAACAAAGACTTAATGGCTGCAAAACCTTCCACTTTTTCCACAATCACATTTTGGTTTAAGCGTGCCCCAAATGGTTCACTAAAGACAAGTCCTGTTGCTGTGACTGTGCCAGGGGGGTTGGGATCCCAGGTCCTAACCCAGCCAGCTCTGGGATCTGTTCAGTTGCCTCTCAGACACCAATGGTCCCATTAGAAATTTGTTTTGACAGTAATGCAAATTTGCAATGAGGTAAATGATTTACCTGGTGTTCCTGCTCAGGACTGAAGAAAACCATTGTTTACACAGAGCAACAGCTTTTTGCAGTGAGGATGTCGAGACTCTCATTCTACCTAGAAACTCACCTGCATATGCTGACCTGTTAGCACTCTGGATTTGTGTTCAGCAGAGTTTTAAAAAAAGCTGACTTCAGCTTTCAAACTAGACCAAAATAGTATCAACAACTGAACTTGTAACTTGCTTGCCATCTGAAACTCCTCTGGTAGCCTCTGTTAAATCTGCTGGACCAATTGCTCAGCAGATTTCCCAGATACCACGCCGTTCACGTGGAACATGCTGTGATTTTCTTGACAGTGCTGAGTACCCTCAGCTCTCGCCCAAGCAAATGAGGGCTGAGATGCTCAGTTCTCTGACGTTCACTGTCATGCTCAGCACCTCCCAGCAGCAAGAGATGCTGACTGTCCCTAATACTGCAATAGTTAGTCACTCTACAATATTTGAGATTTCTCTAGCATATGATTTTTGAACTTACACCTTTTTTGATCAATGGTTATTTCTTAAGAAACAGCAATGACTTGCTCAATACTGCATAAAATACAAAACCCTCCCTGCATAAGGGGAACTTATTGTGTGGAAAACCAGACTATGCAAAAAGACCTTCAGTGGAGAGGGAGAGGAAAAAGGAGGAGAAAATTGTGTCAATTGTTATGTACTTCTTGCTACTTCCAAAGCAAATTGTAACATGACAGACAAGCATTTTGGAAGCAATTTAGACAAAACCCGGGATTAGCCCATGGCCACAGAAGAAAACAGGCATGGGAAGCGAGGACAAATGGCACAGTTAGTCCTGGGTTTCTGGAACAAAGAGGTGGGAGACAAGCACAAAGGAAAAAGACAAGGCTGTGAAATTCCCCTTTTAATGCTACAGGCAAAGGTACACAGAGGGTTTATTAAGAGACAAAGAAGGTATTGTAGGCATGATCACATTAACAACATTGTGGTTTGGGTAGATGACAGGGAAGTATAATGGGAAACAAGAAGGACTTGAAGAGGTTTAAGTCATCAAATAATTTCTATTTCTAACTGTCCAAACTTAAATGCTAATAATGGTTGGCCTAACAGAATTGCTTGCTGCAGTAACTTCATGACAAATACAATCTTGATATTAAAAAATCCTAAAGCTCAACAACTCAAAGGCATGAAAGTTAAAAGGTGTTCCCCGAGTAAACATTAACAAGTGCTGCAACACACCATGTAGTGCATTAGAATATACAGGATTTATAATTAAACAGCACATTATTCAAGGCAGGAGAGTTTTTGTTTCATATTTGCTGTCATACATTTTAAAAGGAGAACCATGCTCAATATACTTGCCTATGGGAATTCGGTATCACACTGAAGTATGTACCTTTCATTATTAAATTCTGAGCTTAGCCAGGTTTCTGAAGGAAAAAAAGACTTATGTGATTAAACTATGGTTATGTCTGGGTCTACCTAGTAACTTCTGAACTTGGTGACTGAAATCAGTACATTTTGAAAGCTGGGACGACAGACTTAAAAAATAACTAATCCCCCTCGAGTTTCATGAAAGCAGGCAGTGGGTATAGAAATTGATGCCCTGGATGCCTCAGCTATGGGAAAAACCACAGCAAGAGTTGTGTTGGAAAATTCCAGCAGGACAGACACCACCAGCCGGACTGTGGCCTGCTCTGGGCAGCCAGCCAGCCTCGACACGGGCGCTATAGTGAGCTGCAGCTGATTCCCCAGGAAACTGAAGTTCAGCCTGACAGCCTGGTCAGCTGCTTGTACTACCCGCCAGCACCTGACGCAATCCAGCCAGATGCTCAGCACGTCACTTGGCTGCAACTGCCCTCCAGACACGCCTGGAGTCCTTGTCGCCATCTCCTGTCTGCCGGTTCTTGCTGCTGGCCAGTCCGCTGAGTCTGCTCCAGCTCTCTCCATTCGTTTTCTTGGTCCCTAGCTGTAGTGCTGACTCCCTGGCAGTCTGATTTTAGCCCCACTCCTGACCAGCCTCTCCTCTTCCCCTCAAATCTTCTGCCTCCCGTGTTTGTTGACCTTGGCTCAGATCCTAGCCATGGCTTTTCTTTTACCTGATCCTGGGCTTCTCTGACTCCTGGGGATGACCCACTTTGATCACAAAACTGGTTCTGACTCCACTGACTTCACCTGGCACCAACACCAGATCTGGCAAATCCATGTCCACATCCCACGTTTTGTCTCCCAAGCACCCAGCTGCCCACAGTCACTCACACGTCTTGCTGGGGTGAGACTAACTGCGTAAGGTTAGTCTCAAAACTCATTCTGAGAGCAGGTATGGCATAAGCCAGTGGTTTCAGAAGACCTCTGGAGGATGTTAATGTCTGTGCAGTTCACCTACAAATCACAAATTTGGCGGAAAAAACTGCTGTAGCTCCAGCCTCTGTGAATCTACTGTTGCTTTGCAGAAACAAACTTGCATTAACTTAGCATTAATGATGGTGGAGTTGAACTGATAAGGGAAAATAAACACAATAGGAGAGATTTGAATGACATGATCGAAGTCCCTCAGGCTTCTGATTAACTGGCTCTGGCACCTAAGTAAACCAACTATTCCAGATTTTACATAAATTATTGAAGTATTATGGAGTCACTTCAATAAATTAGTCCATGAGCAACATAAAATATTCCTCAGGAAAGAAGTTTTCACTAGCCAGTTGCATTGCTGAGTATGCAAGAACATTTCTGCAGTACGTTCCAGACTACCAGTGTGCGTGTGATAAAATCAGCTCTCATGCTAGGATTGTGCTGGATCTGTAATAATTTTCATGCCAGCAAATAAAAAATTCTTAACTAAAACACCCATTTCATTATGGCACAAATCTAACAACTTATCTATCTCCCTTAGCTCACTGTCATGTATTTTATAAAACTGTCACTCATAATTTGCTGGAATTTATTTTGACTTGTTTTAAAAGGAAAGTAAGCTCAACACTGAAATTTATGTGTGTCTAAATTCCAAATTTTAGTCAGGATTTTCTGTTCCATCAAAGAGACACAGCTGACATGGCAGACCAGTTCTAAACTTACATTTGAGAACCTGCTTACATCAGAAAGATGTCAATTTTCAGGGAACAACATAAAGAGAAATCCCAAAGCTTAACTCCAAATATTCCGTGGTTTGTCCCCCTTTTGTACATACCTTCATTTTCAGTATTGGCTGGAACAGAATCAACACCAAAGGGATGCCATGGCTGAAGATCATCTAGGCTGAACTCTCCATCCACTGGAAGAAGTTCAACTGTGGTCTTAGTTTCCGTCAACGAAGGCATGAGAGCATCATTTCCATAGCTGATTCTGGGTTCGCTGATCATATTGGCCAAAACATCATCAGAATAGTTTTGCTCTTTCTGAAGTAATTCATCTGCAAGGAAATTTCAACACAGAAACTATCTGAAGGAGCCGGCATTTCAGAGGACCCATTTCCAATGCTTTTAAAGTAATAATTTACTGTTATGAGATTCTGTTTTCTTGCAATAAAGAAAAACATAAAGGCTTGGAATAGTCAAAACTCTGTGATAAGCACTGCTGCTAAGTAAGGCACTTTTTTGGAACATCAACCAGAATTGTTAAAAACCATTTCCTACCCACATTTCCACCACATAACAGATAATAGGTCTGTGCTTTACAAGTCCCTGGACCCTTCCCCACCACTTTTAAAAGAAGCACAAATCAATTCCCTTCAATTCAAGATGTTACCATAAGTCAACACACAAGAGGCCCACAGGAAGGAATGTCTTTGTTATTTCTCCTTCCTCTTAAATGCTCACTATCAAAGCTCATCACAGCTCTTAAATCCTAAATCACCAAAACAGTTACTGTATTAAATTTAGCTTACTATAACGTGCTGAATCTGAAGAAATATTCATCCTTTTAACATATATAACTTCACCAAAATACCAAATTAGTTTTTTGCTAAAATTCTTAAGTAGTAATAGCATCTGTAGGCAAATTATTTTCCACGTAACCAGGACCTAATGCTGTGCAATATTATCTAGGTTGGGTTTTTTTGGACTTAAGCAAGGTGAGAACAATCAAAGCACTTTTCAGCTCCGTCGGGTGTACAGGATAGACTGTCCAACCTGGTGTTAAAAATAAGCTTGGAGGTTGTGTGTGCTTCATTATTCCAACTCCCTTCTCACACCGAAGTTCATCTACTCTACATCTTCCCCCTCACTGCCATTTTTTTGTAGGAGCAACACATTACTTTCAAGTACTTTGAGGGAACTTGGTGCACAACAGCACCTTCAAGTAAGCAAGCAATTGGAAGCAAGAAGAGAAGTAACTCCTATTAATGCATCAATGTAATTAGTACATAGGCATTAGAGCTAAATACTTCAGAATCCAAGACTGTAAAGGTTACATTACTAGAGCGCAAGTGCTTGTACATACGAGCACACACAAGAGCTGATGATACAAAAGCTTTTATTAAGACTGGCTTCACTTCGTTAAGGACCTCCTGACTGTCACTGCTTCACACACACATCTGAAACCTGTAGCAATTCAGGGACAGGAATCATACTAATCTTTCATCAAATTAAAGCATCTCCTCATATCACAGACAGGTGAAACACCTTGATATTCTGAGCAGTCACTGCATCACGTGATGACTTTACAAAAAAGGAGCTGGATGTTAGCACCCTGAGTGAGAACTCTGGTGTCCCTCAAGTGCCTTGCAGCAAGCCACGGTTGATTCCAGTTGAGCACGTCATCACAGATCACAGGACAGCGAGTATTACAGTATTACACTGAGCATCTTAGTGCCTGCAAGCCTTTTGGACCCAGGAACCAGAAGGGTTTTGGGGTGCAGCTCCCCTCATTCCCACTGTCCTCCCTGTCCCCAGGGGATTGTACGTAGCAGATGCAGAGAGCTGTAGCCCACACAGGGACGGAGGGAGCGGCGCTGGGGGTGCTGTGCCTCAGTTGCCCCTTTTCTCTGGGTGGTACCGACCCTCCACGACTCCTGCCCACTCCCTGCTGCAGATGCACTCTGTGTTACCTGCAGACAGCTCCAGACCTTGGAAAGGGACAAATGGTGCATGGAGGGGAAGGAGCAGAGGGAGAAGGACCTGGCCTCTGGCAGCGGAGGAGTGGCACCACAGCTGGCACGGTGCTTGGGGAGAGGCCACAGCACAGGCACGGCTAGGCCTGCCAGGCTGACAGCGAGGGGCACCTGACTATCATCACGATATTGTGATTATATCACAAATCCTTAGAGGCTGGGAGGGATGCGTACACAAAGTCTCTCTCTCAACGCTACTCAACTGCGAACACGTCGTCGCCGGCGCTTGCAGGCTCCATTGTTTCCAATTCAGCTGCGGCACACAGCATGGACATTAACTGACCTGCACAATAGCTCAAGTGAGCTCGACAGATATTACAACTAGCAGATTATGATCACATCCATTTTACAAATGGGGAAACAATGGCCAAAATGAATCAAGGCCATCTGACGTGATGAATCAGATGCTGAATGATAGTGAGGAATTGGAAGTGTCTGGCTTAGAAACTGTGCTGGAGTCCATCAGCCTGAAGCAGCTGTGTCTGCACCAAGTAAATGATTTGCAAACAGTTGTTTCAATCTCTGAACTGCTAAAAAAGTTTGCCCTAGGATTTCCAGTTATCAACGCTAACTGGCAAAGTCAAAGATCAATTTTTCGGTGTTGATTTTGTTCCGAGCATTGATAGCTAGTTGAATCATCAGTTACGTGAATGGAAAGCCATACAGGCTCGCTGTTACCCATCAATACGCTATTCCCTCCCTTTTTCACAGTTGCCAACTCAATTCCCCCACCCAGCAAAAGACAATTCCCTAAATAAGCAGGGAGTACAGACACAGCTGGAGGCTAGGATGTGCATTCAAGACTGTTTCAGGGTTTTTCTTTGTGTGGTGAATATCTTCATTATTAGGTGCTGAAAATAGAGAGATTCCAGGCTGCTCTTCAAAATTTCATCTCCCCTCAAACCAACAAAACAAAAACTCCATGACAATCTTACTATAATAAACTTTTTGTTGCTCAGCTCATTATCTCCTTGTACCATTCTGCTAAGCCCTGCCATCCAGAAGAATAAAGAGGATGTCAGAACTTTTTGTCCCTCTGAGACCATGTGCTCAAAAGCAACCGCGACCTTGGGAAAAACACACGCTCAGCTGGGACTTCCAATCTCCCAGTGTTTGGTGTGAGAGCACACAATTGCTTCTTCTCCTTCAGGCACCCAACCCCTTTCTTTCTCTGGATGAGAGACAGGCTCACGTCTGGCACTTCAGTAAAACTCTTCGCAGACTTATCATCATCTCTAAGGAAGTTTCACTCATTCTTGGGCTCACTGCAGGCATTTCCCCGTGGGTCATTACTACTCAACAAGAGCACCTAGAAAAACTGGAGTAAATATGTTTGGGCAACTAGATAGAAGGGTAATAACAAAACAACCTCCTTTCAAGACTATTCTCTTATCCTGCAGAGAGACACATGGAGCCAAAAGCAAAGAAGCAGCAGATGAAAAGAAATAGAATTTATTACAAAATCTTCTGGTGGACGCTGGATTGTTAGAAGCCATTTGTCCAGAATGCCCCTAGACCACACTTCTGCTTGGAAAGAATGCAAAGAGCGTTGTACTAGCAAAGGCACCATGACAAATCTCAACAGAGATGAAGGAGTCTTAGAGTGACAAAACCCATGCTACTTTGTAACTGTATCTACTTTTTATTGGCATACTGGGGCATACTTACCCCAGCCCTTAACTTGCATAGCTATAACGACCAAAGTTTCATGTGGAACAGCTCCACTTGCTGCCCTGGAATGCCATCAATCCACTAATTATCTTTCAAACCGTCATTTTTCATAGTGCATTATTTAAAATTTCCAAAAGTAATTAGAATGTTTGTTTGCTGTTTTCTTTTCCAAGAGCCTATCTACTAGATGAAAAGCTCTGCAATCACTATTATGTGCAAGAGTTTTGAATTTATTTGAAAAGCAGCTTTAAAATTGACAACTGTAATTTTGGAAGTTCTGTAAAGCTATTTAAGTTCTTAGATTAGAAACAAAGCGCACCCAAAACACCTCTTCTAAATACTAATTAAGACATCATCAAATGATATGCCATAGTTTTTGACCCAACACCAAACTTCGTTTGTAAAACCACATCTACATGATAGAATATATATTGATTCAACAAATACAGGTTTGGGACCACCTCAAATAAATTGGTACAAATGCAGAGTCTTATTGCCTCATATTCATCATCTTATCAGTCACCTTTCAGTCTGAACTGAATACGTGCTTTTCCCGAAGTTACGCTTGCTTTGGAGCATGTGCTTTCAAAATGACAAAATTAAAAAGTGTCAGCAACCTCCCTATTCTTCTTAATGGAAGAAATTACAGAGTGCCTGAGTCCCAGCGATTGCTTCACTTGCACGTGCACACATATTATGTTTGAAGACAGTTTAAATCCTGCAAATGGCATGTGTCTCAATTAGGATTCGCTAAGAACATTTACACAAATCATTTATTACAGTGCATGTAAGGTAACATGTTTAGATGCAGCTTTCGGTTGTACACTTACTTTACGGGTAATTCAGTATGTCATAGTTCATAATCTTCAACACAAGCATGTGCCCAAAGGAGTGCTGACTGATGTAATTACACTGATGTAATGCAGTCAAGTTTTTAACTAAATTTCAATGTCTGCATCTTGTAGCTGTGTGAATCAAAACTCCCCCAAATTGCTAAATATGAAAACAAGACCTCCATAAAGGCTTTGCCTTGGTGAATACTTTACAACAAAACAAACCCAAACTATTATTTACCTGTACACCTGCATTTATATTAGAGCTCTCACATAAACTGACAGAATACTTGTAACCCACAGTTATGCTTGTAGCACTTCCACGAACTTGATGCAAATGAACAGATGTATTTCATGTTCATATTTTCCCACAAGTCATTTCTACTGAGATGTGTTGTAAATAAGGGTTTATGTAGGGAACTCCAAAATACAAAGTATTAGCAGAACAAATAAAGGTTTTAGAGAGGCAGCACTTACGGGTCAAAGGGCTTTCTGTATCTGTGATGAACATAAATTCTACAGAGTCAGAAAGGCAGTTAAGTCACCTGTGTATCCTGCGGGTTTCATATAGGTAACTTACTGCCTCAAGTAGGAGTTCCTCCTCTGAGGTGAAAGGAGAGAATATACCAGAAAATACCATGGGTATTTCCTCCAGCCTCTGCCCAAGTCAGAGGAAATTTCAAACACATGCTTGAATTGAATCACACTGAAGTCTGTGCTTAACCACAAAGAGTTAAGCTCCACTGAATTTCAAGCATATTGTTAATTCTAAGGTGTTTTGCTGAATCAAGCATTATAAGATTATAATGTTACATACTACTAGGTGTCATAATTATAACATTGTCAAGCTGCAAAACATAATTATGTGGTATTCAGTGTTGAACTAATTCATTTGTACAGTACAAGTCAAACATAATTTAGAGAGCAACTCTGATGAGAACTTTATTTAAAGCGACCTGCCTACTGGAAGGTGTGAGAGCAGCTTTGCTGCCTGCATGCTTTGAAGATGATGATAAAAGAGCAATATGCTAGATCATTACTGTAAAATACTGGAAATGAGCCTAACCTACAATGCTCAGATCCATATTGACAGAGAAGTGTGACCACCCCATCAGATTTAATCTTCTTCTTGTCTCCTAGTTAGCCTGTGAAATTACACAACAGGTCTTCTGATCTGGAAACTTTTACAGTGCAATATGTCTCTCTCAGGGTTAATCTGAGACTGAAAGAGCAAGAACCATGGAAAACATTATTTCATAGTTCTTATTTTCTGTCCTTTAGAGACATCACCACTAGGGCAAGAGTAAGTGGCAGCAGTAGTTTTTCAGATTTCAGAAATTTCTTATGTGTATGAAAATCTTGTTCAATAAGGTGAAATAACTTTTCCGAGTTCTCAGAAAATGAACATTTAAGGTATTATGAAACAGCTAACCTAAGAATTATTTTCCCGGAAGTTAGTAACAGAATAACCATCCCATAGCCTTAGACAATACCCTGTTGCCTAAGAATCAAATTTTAGAAGAAATACACCTCTGAACTTAAGAATAGCTGCAATATTTAGAACCACACTAAAAAGAACATGCTTCAAGTATATTTTAAAAGAATCACAACTTTATCACTTCTTTCCCATTTCTTGCTGCTTCTGCTCTTTCAGAATATGTGGATTTCAATGATGTGATCATCATAACAACAACCCAAGTGAGTCTCCTCCTGTAAGCAGGTACATGTAATAATGTTTCAGTCAGATTTGCCTTGCAGACTATTTGACTTAAATTATAAAAAAACCCAAAGATGTCTAACTTAGATACAGAGCAATTGCCTTTTTCAGGTAGATCATGTTATAAGAAGTTTTCTGGTAGTGAACAGCATCCAAAGCATGAGAATGCCTGGAATACCCAATTCAGGAAAGCATGATTAATTTCAATATGACCTAGGTGTCTTTTTCATTAGGGATGGACTTCAATGCAAATTTAGTTTCGTACATGGCTATGCAATTGCAGAGCACTTTGAGCAAAGGTTCATGAGAATTTCCACACCACTTCATCAAGGAAGAACCAGAATCATCCTCTCCCGTTTTTTGAGCCTGCTATGAAACTCAAGATCTTGAAATTTTTTCTAATTTTGTAATAAGTCTGCTATGACACTCTTTACCTTCAGTGAAGGAATATTGTAATTACTACAGACCCTTAGCTACCTGACAGCTACATAAATTAGTTAACTAAAATTAAATATCAATATATGGCTATAGATGTGTGCACATTTATATTTTTTTAATATTTAACAGCCAGTCACCTGACTAATGACTGCATTTCCCCTTCAGTTCAAAGCAGAGAGTATTACAGCAAGTTTGTGGGATAAAGTAAGTAAAAAACCCAGAAGCTTGTGTGATCTCTGAAAAAGAGTTATGAAATAGAAATTAAAGACCATGCTATTCCCTTTCACACCTTCAAGCTTTTTTGTCCATTTCTGTGGTATCCTTCCCTTCCTCTAACCCCCTCCTCATTCAATTTGGTTAAAATATTAATACTGTCTCAGAAAAATAATTCACCATTCACAGCCTCAAAAGCACTGGATTCAAATGTAGAAAAATCCTACTTCTATGTTACGGAACTCTTTGAGGTAAAAATTCTGAATGAAACATAGTTTGTTGGGTGGGTGGGTTTGGTTTTTTTTTAGTTTTGTGCTAGCATGTGGAAAGTTTCTCTCCAGGTAAGACGATGGCAACCTAACACCAAGGCAGACAAGGATATATTAAAAAATGCTTTGGGAAAAAATTTACTTGAAACTCTATAACGTAATCAAGAACGTATATCGTACGTCATCATCCTGATCCACATAGGGCACTGTGGCAAATTCCCCAGGTTTAAATTTAACTCCACATTTAATTCCCAATTAACATATTATTAAGTGCTTCAAAATAGGCTGAAGAGTCTAAATTAAAACAAATAAACAGCCCCCCCAATCTTCACTGATATTTCTGCCAGATGAATCAGCATTCATTACTCCCCCTCAGGCTTGTGTGAAGTAGAAAAAGCCAAGTACATTTCCATCCCAAATAAATAAGTTATAAGGCTTGTAAGTGAAACTGTCCTGCAAAAAAGCATTTATATGAAAAACTGCTACAGAATTATATTGTCTTATTTTCTGAAAATAATTATTTATATATTATTTATCAGTATTATTTACTGATAAAAATGATCAGATTTATTTGCTGACCTTATAATAATACACAGTAAAACTAAAAACTGCAGTAGAACCTAAAACTCTACCAGTTTCTAACACCTGAAAAAAGCCAGTTACCCATCATTTTCTATAAACACCTCTAAAGGTCAGAGTATGAATCCCACAACACTTTTTGATATGTACTGAACTTGGCAGCTTGGGAATCATTAAATAACCCATAAAAATATACAAATCTGAACATCAATTTGTTGCACCTGATTCCCTTGGTCAAAAGAGTATTTTCGATTTGATTCACTTATAATAGTTTAAATCAGAATTCACCAAAACTGAAAAGATAAAATATATGTTGGCTATTTATTAATTGCAGTTTTAGAATTTGATAGGCCAAATGTATCCTGGGTTGTCCAAGTATTCCGAAGAGGTGCATTTATTAAATTTAACAAATATATCCATATATGACCTATTCTGATGGCTTTTACACCATTTTTCATATGCATGATCTAATAGCAGGAAGCAGAACAGTGAAAGGACTGGAACCCCACCTAGGTAGCACCATTCAGGAAAATGCATTTTTCAATTAAATTGGGCATATGAGAACCACACAGCAGGAGAAAGCTGCGCTGATGAAAGATTGCTTCATTTATAATCCCACGTGTATGGGATCTGACTGTTAGGAGATTACTGAAACATTTCCATCAATCCAGCCGTTCTGCAAAATCATGTATCGTCAGTAATTCTTTTCCCTTTTTATCCCAATAATAAGAGCTTACCTAGCAGGAATATGTCAGATACTCTTGGCCATAACAGGCACCTGTGAATTTTCACTCTGCACATCTGAAGAGAAAGTTATGCTTGAGTAAAGCAAAACTTAGTACATGGTTGGCCTTAGAGGCATATTTAGCCCTCCCCCTCAGGATATCTGCCCATAGTGATGCATTTCAGACTTCAGTGCTTGAATTCCCCTGGATAACAATTCCAGAGTCCGCTCTGGGAACGATGGCCAACACTCTAGCTCTGTAATATATAAAGCTGTAATATAAAGCTTGTGCAGACAGTCTGTAACTGGCTCTTACTGGACACTTGCAATTTGACAGCACGTAAGGATTAAGATGATTAATTTCCTTCTTTCACAATCTAGCATTCCCTATTAGGAATCTGATCTTAGAGTGAGTCACACAGCATGACAAAACTGTGTTTCCAAACCAAGTAATTGGGGAAAGAAAATCCATTATTCAACAGCAAGTACTAAGTGGAAGCTGTTGCTGGAGCGCCTGTGCTCCCACTATTTTGGGCTGCTTCATACTTATGGACACTGACATCATTAACTTGATTTAAGATGACAGGAAGATGACATATTTATGAATTAAATTACATGTATATTCAATGCATCAAGAAAATTTTCAATAACTAAGCGGAATGACATTTCTGTAAGCAGGCAATGTGTCAGTGAGCCAGTGCCTCCCCATCTGAATGGAAACTACGCATTCAGAAAGATGGGCTCTTCTGAGCTAACCTGCTCTCAGGTCATATTGCAAACTGGACAACTGCAAGATTTTTTCAGACTTTTGTTATCCATTCAATAAAAGAATGACATCTTAAATTTGGCACATGATGAACGAACTTATTAATTCCTTAAAGTATAATGGCAAAAGCAATTATCAGGAAATACAGAAGAGAAAGGTGGAAAGAAGTCACCTCATTTCATAAAACAGTAAAATCAGACTTTAAAAGAATTTTAGTATCAGCACATGCTTTATCTGTATTGTCTCAAAAATATGAGTGCTCCAGCTTTTCTTTTCACATACACCAAAGACATAATAGAGCAGGAATTCAACTCAAATAGATGTTCATGAAAAAATCTGTAACTAGGAGGTAATCCCGACCTATGATGCTTTTTAAAATCAAACATATCCAGTATACTGACTTAAAATAATACACACGCTCCTATATATTCAACATTTTCATACAACTGTAGCCCCTCTACCAGCAGAAACAATGCTCTCCAAGACAGAATTTCTCAATCTGCTGTCTCCAAGATACCGGAAAATGACATGTGAAATGACTGGAGGGTTAGAAGAAAATCCTCATCAAACCCACACATTTCCATGCATCCAATCAAACAAGAAAAAAACCCAGGAGATAATACAACCAGCCATCACACAATTATTCAAAGTTTAGTGCATTTTTACTTAACTCTAGGATGAAAATCCATTGTGCACAAGGTCACCTGTAGAGTCCTCCAAAGGGGTATTTAAAAAAAGCTGTGAAATGGACATGGTACCAGCTTCAACCTGCTGCCACTGTGAGCCCAGAGTGGTCTCTTGGTCATAAACTTCCTGTGGGACCTGTGGTGGTGATTGTAACTTGCTATTTAAGGACAAGTGTCTATGAAAAAATACATCAGGCTAGAGTAACAGAAAGAATACAGAATAGAGACTTCAAGAAGGATCTGCTAATGCAGGGCAGAGTGCTCTAGCCATCAGCTCCTGAAGAAAATCACGGCAACACCTTTAAACCTCCCCTGCTAACGGATGAATTATTTAGAATGAAAGATTTAAATACCCACTGAAATAGCAGATGCCTAGAAAATTAAAAAAAAATACTTTGTTTATAATTTACAAGCCTGTAATTATTATCAGAAGTTCCTAGTTTTCAGTTCCAACACTTGGATCATGAGACTAGATTTCCTTAAAGATGCAAGTGAAACAGAATAGTGTTTTTTAATAAACTTCCTAAGACCTTTTTATTCGGATCAAATTTCTGAAAAGTAGAAGAAGAACACGATGTCCAGTATCTTTCCCTGATGAAAAAGCAACCCCAATCCAAAGTCGTGTGAAGCCATTTCTCCTTTTCACAATATCTGTAAGATCTGGAGAAAGCTGGATCTTTTACTGACTAAAGTCATGTTCACAATATTTATGAGATTAAAAGAGGGCTTGTGCACACAAAAATCAGGATTCCTATCTCTTCCGAAGAACATCAGTGCCCATGACAAGACAGAATAGACCATTTAGCCACAAAAGATGGGGAGGATACAGTACGCTACTAATGAAAGCATTTGAGAACATCAATGTCAGTGAAGTGCATTTATATCTATTTTAATCATCTACTATTCTCTGCCTAATTTTCTATGACAGTTAAATAATCTGGACAGAAAATAACAGATGCTTGGAAGAGGAAAATGTTGGCTCTGTTTCCAGGATTTTTTTTCCTTCTCTCCTAAGCTGCAGCAAAGGACATACTTTACTAGCAGACAGAACTGAGCCTCCAACCTGGAGAAGTAACTGAGGTTCTTCAGCTCTTCCAAGTTCTCGAATGGCGCGCAGAATTTACAAAGCCTCAGCAACACCTAACTGTTGTTCCAGCTGGCAACTACCTTTGCCTATTAAAATAAAACACACTAAGGGAGGACAGTTAGTTAGTTCAACGAGAAGTGCAAAGTCCTGCACCTGGAGAAGATCAACCTCATGCACCAATATATGCTGGGGACTGAGCAGCTGGAAAGCAGCTCAGCAGAAAAGGACCTAGCAGTCCTGGTGGACACTAAGTTGAACATGAGCCATAAATGTGCCCTTGCTGCAAAGGCGGCCAACAGTATCCTGGGCTGCATTAGGCAAAGCGTTGCCAGCAGGTGGAGGGAGGTGATCCTTCCCCTCTACCCAGCACTGCTGAGCCCACACCTGGAGTGCTGGGTCCAGTTATGGGCTCCCCAGTACGAGAGAGACATGGACATACTGGAAAAAGTCCAATGAAGGGCCACAAAGGTGATAAAGGGACAGGAGCATCTCTCCTATGAGGAAAGACTGAGAGAGCTGGGACTGTTCAGCCCGGAGGAGGCTCAGGGGGATCTCATCAATGTGTATAAATACCTGAAGGGAAGGTGCAAAGAGGACGGAGCCAGGCTCTTCTCAGTGGTGCCCAGTGACAGGACAAGAGGCAATGGGCACAAACAGAAGCGCAGGATGTTCTCTCTGAACATCAGGAAACAATCTTTTACTGTGACGATGACTGAATGCTGGCACAAGTTGCCCATAGAGGCTGTGGAGTCTCCATCCTTGGAGATACTCAAAAGCCATCTGGAGACTGTCCTGGGCAACTAGCTTTAGATGACCCTGCTTGAGCAGGGAGCTTGGACCAGATGACCTCCGGAGGTCTCTTCCAACCTCAGCCATTCTGTGATTCTGTGACATCAGTTGATTCCTCACATAAACAGAATACATCACCTTGCTCCAACAAATAACTCAATGGTATCTTATTGAGCTATTTATGGCATTTAAATCATTATAAAAACATTTTATAGAAGTAACAAAGTGGCAAAACTGGTGACTTTGTAAAGACCATAAGCTTGTGCTGATTAAAAAAACACCTGGGGAAAAAAAAAACCAAAAACAACTGATGCTTTAAAAACCGATGTCCTTGGGTGGAAGAGGTCTTAACCGCTTATCAGGCAGTCCATCTGGGCCATATCATGTCTGTGTTTAAGCATACAAAAATTATCAAAATGCTGCTTAACACAGAATTCATTTGCTTTTGTGGGAGAACTCTGCTGTTTTTCACCATTGACCCCGAAATATATTTTTTGCTAGAGTTCTAACAAATCATCTGTTCAACTGAATGCTATAGGGCTTAGAGGGAGAAGATTAAAGGTAAATAAGCACTTCACAGAAAATTCAAATTTTTCTCTGGAAAGCCAAGGTTACTGGATATGCACAAATATGTCAAGTCAATTATGGGGAAAAAGCACCACATAGTTAGTGCTGAAAGTCACTCCAGGGTATCTGTGCAATTATACATTCTCTGAAGGCTGCTTTCGACTGCCTGTTCCAGTTGCATTACCCTTACGGGCAAAAAGGGCAGAGCAGAACAGGAGGAACAGTAATATATGATATAGCACAGACAGACCAGTCTCTTGAAAACCAGAGGGTAGGTTTTACAGTACCTTAGGGTAAGACCTGCACATAATTGTACTACTTCCAGAAAATCTGTTTAAAGTTTACTGAGAAATTTCTGTATGGTGTAGATATACCCATCAAATCTGAATGGAAGAATTGCTGCCAAGGAAAAATGTGCTGGGTTTAAAGAGACGAGGGTAGAAATTCAACACTTATGGTTTGGCAAAGATGATATTCCCTTGCGTCCAAGATTGAAGACGCTCCCTCTCAAGTACTAGCCAAGTGCCTGGGGCAATTTAGAAACCACAATTCCATTGACCTCCAGAACAGCAGAAAGTATAAAACTTAACAGGAATTGTCTAACCTTCCTCATTTACAGATTTTTATAACTACTGCAGCTGCATACTGGATTTGTGGCTGTTTATTTTACCCTGGGTAAAAAGTTCAACTCCATTTGACTCCTTTAAAAAGCGAAAAAGAAACATTAACTGGAAAGTATGGATAACCAAAACCAGAGGAACTGTTTTTCTTCACAAAGAACATCTCTAGTTTCCCAGTCCTCAGCATGCTTCTCTGCACCTCCGTGTACTGATAGAAAATGCTAGTATTTCACAACCTAGTGGACCTCCCCAGCGCTTGTTCTCAAGAACACCCAGAGCCCATGCTTACACTAGCAAGTCATGAAGTGGAATAACACAGTAAATAAGGATGACTGAGACATTTTTTACCAAAATGTACTCCTGTGTCAGCTAAAATGTTACTGTACACAGACGGAGGAGGATTTGGATACGTTGACTGGATTAAGCAGGTTTGTCAAATGGTGCAAAACCCAGCTGTCCTGAGGATGAGCACCACTGATGACAATTCCTCATCTTTCTCTATGCCAGTCCACTGAACTTGGTCCGTCCCAGTACAGATAAATCCTAGAGTTATTCATTTACCCATGCATCAACATCCCTGTTTTTCTTCATCAGAAAAAAAAAAAATTAAAACATTGTAGCCACTCTGATACCTGACATTAATTGCATCAAGCAACTTCTACAAGTATTTTTGCCTCTAGTCTAAGAGGAAGACTAGAACTGCTTCCCATGAAGCAGACTAGAACTGCCACCTCCATGACCAACACGCAATTTCAATTCTCTACTGTAATGTACTGAAATTCAGTCATAAAGTAATTACGGTTCTTACTTGATATGAACTAGACAGTTCTGTACGATCCCACTCCAATACCCTTGGTAACCTTCCAACATCCTTTTAACAAGCTATTGACACATTAAATGTATGTCAACTTCCTGTTATTATTCTGATACCTCAATATGGTGACCGAACTTCAAATAAAGGTGTAGAAATCCCAAGCATCGCTTCGTGATTTTATATATACTTTTTGAAGGTAAGAGTTCTTCCCTTCAGCTAAATCTTAAGACAGAAAGTACAAGGAAGAGTTGCAGAAAAACAAGAAAACAAGAAGTCCCACTGGAGTCTGAAAGACATTACTAATTACACATTCAAAACATTACTTTTTAAGGGAGAGGATGAAAAAAACAATCACAAAAGAAATGGCACCAAACAGGACAGACACAAAATTTGCTTTTGCAAAGCCCCCAGGGTTGTTTTGGTTTTGCAATATAAATCCTCACCACTGTGGTTGTCATTTTGGACTGTCAGCCTGCAGCAAGCAGCTAATACCCTCAAAACTTCTGAAGGAGGATACCACAGAATGAATGGAGAACAGCATCCTAATTCAACTCATGGCAAGAAATGCAGCATGGCTGTGGAGTGACTACAGGTCAAAATTAGCAGCTAGAAACAAGAAATCAACAATAAGTCGTATAAATGCTGAAAGACCAGAACGAGCTGAGGCAGGGCTAACTTTGCCCTCGACAAGTAGTCCAGACAACATGCAGAGGTGTAGACTGATAGGTACAGGGACTGATGGTTAAAGAGAAAGTGTTAAAAGAAAGCAAGTCCTCAGACATCTTCAGTCTGTAGCTTGTCCTGTATTTACAGCTGTCAAGCTTTTTCTAAAAATACTTAAAAAATCTTCACAGGAATTTGTGAGGCAAAACTTTCTTGCATAAATTTTGTCATGGTAAGCTGGAGCATACAAATACTTGAAATAGCACATGACCCGCAGCACACTGCATGCATTTGAATGCAAGCAGTGATCTGGGGTCTTCTTGTGTTTGTCCTCTCTCCCAGCTATAAGAATGTGAGTGTGGCAGCCACAACGTGCTGCAGAAGAAAGGGATAGGCACAGTGGAATGGAATAATAAAATAACAATAGCTTGCCTTTATTTGTCAAGGGACAGATGAAATCATATTCTCTTATTTATTACTCATAACTGAATGTTTCAGAGCTTAGTTACGATACTGCTGTGGTAGGCGGTGCTGAATATTTCATCAGTGGTGGGCTACAAAACATGGACTTGAGGACATCAGTTTGGAAACAGAGCAGCAAAGACAATAAAAATTCAGCTCACTGCCTGCCCATTAGACTGATGCACAAAGCTCTGACGTAGCTTCTGATTCAGAAGCTGTGCCTGCTGTGCCACTCCCAGCATAAATTGCCTTTTACATACATGGATAAGCAGTTTAATCAAGTAAGGATTTAAAGCAGGATGTGCCCAAAGGAACTGCTGATTTCTCTTAGAGCCTGCCATTGCTTTCTCTGAGCTTTTGTACATATTAAATAGTATATGAGATTTATCAGAGGGAAAAGGTGAGTACAAATACCAAGGTAACCAAATAATCTGCTCACCTGCAGTGTGCAAATAAATCTCTCTTCTCAGACTTTTTTGTGCCACTCTCCTATTCATGGAGCATACTCTTGCCCATGAGAAACACCACTTAACATCAAGAACTACATCAGTTGCTGAGAGTGACCTCGTTTGCAGCACATTTGCATCACTGCCCCTTGAGAAATCATTTGCAGCCAGAACACCAAATGGTCTCCTACACAAATGACCTGCGTTACACTTTCCAACCTTTGTCCTAACAGTTGCAGTCAGGCAGGCTGTTATACGTTGGTCAAATGCTTAGCAAAAAAATCCTCACTTCATGTATGTGCTGCTTTCTACCCTTCGGAGTGCTTTGGGTCTTCCTATGTATCTATATATGCAAATCAAGACATCTTCTGTTTAGGCCAACAGATGTCAACTGGTGATGGACACCTGCAGATAAGGACTACAACACTTTTAAATTTTACCCTAACTTCCCACCATCATCTCTGCTGGAGTTCTGAAAATAACCAGAAGTTTTAAAAGGCTGCTTTTAGCATAGAAGCTGGATTTTGTATTTTGGATTCCACACCTTTAAACTATGGCTATGAACCTGCCTTTTGAGGTAGGAACTTCAAAAATATCCTGTATTTTAAAGGAACGTCAAATGTTCAACTGCTGGATTGTGATTCATCTGATCACCAAGCGTTAATTCAAAAATCTTCAGATTGTTGAAGAAAACGTTCTCTATGCAGCTGCTATGCCCCAGGAATAACTCTAGATTCTCTTTCATATAATCCAAACTCATTGCTCAGCATAAAGACTTCAAAAATTACAGACAGAAACTACAAAGTTTGCACCTTAACTTCAGACACATATACTTTCCAATGACGGAATAGCACCTATTCCTCACGGATGAACCTTTGGTAGTGGACTGTCAGGAAGGCATAAGGGAAATTTTAATGTACTTCTACTTTAGTTTCTAAAAAAATAATTAAATCCCAAAACCTGAGATTCAAATTTGTCAACAGCTAATACTGGGAGAAACTCTGCAAAATAGGGCATAATATTTCTAGCAATGAGAAAATCTAGTAAAACCCAGCACCTTATTAGATATTAGAGGAATTTAACCCACGGTACAAATTCACAGGAAACTAGATCTCATTTATTTTGCTGCTCACAGAACTACTTGTTCAATTTAAGGAAAAACTACCTTTGTCAGAGCTGTGTCTTCTAAAGCAAAGATTATTAATTCCTCAGGATGAAAATTGTTCATGAAGAACTCTGCAGTAAATAAAGCATGGAACTAGAAACTGAAAGTATAATGAACAAAAAAACTAAAACATCAACCATCTAACTTGCATCCTAGCCTAGCATATTTTCAACTATGCTTCCTTACATGTGATTTATTATTCAGACACTGTATGTGTGAGATGTTCTTACCTAGATTATTTTTCAACTTCTCCACTGACTCAGACTTTCTAAGTGAATGGTTCTAACAAAAGGTATTTAATGAAACATTTTTCTTTTTGATGAGAGTTAGAATATTTCTTGGGAATGTTATGAAGTGCAATTTTATTAGTATTTTACTTCTCCACAGATACTGCAGCTGTAATAGATTTTCTGTTCCATGGGTTTAGGAAGAGTACAGAGACTAAGAAATTCAGTAATTTCAGAACAGAATTTGAAACAGACTGATCAGTGCTCTAAGTTAGAAGAATACTGTCTCCTTCAACAGATGGGAACCTCAACGAACTTCCAGTAAAACCAGTATGTAAAACCAAGTATACAGCCGATCTTACCAAGGAGAATGTTGATACTGAAAGAGAATAGGCTTTCTTCTCATTACTGAAAACTATTTTATCTAGTACAGCCCAGATGTGACAGTGCCTTCTTTAATTTCTGCTGCCTGGTAACTCCCAGTATGAGAACTTATTCTTCATTGCTTTAAACTTTGCAATGCTTTGAAGAATTTTTAGTATGCCCAAACCCACAAAAATCAAGGTAGGGACTCGAGAGACTGTGATAGACTTTTTCTTTGAGATATCTTAGTCCTCTCATCTTATTAGGAAATAGTATTCTACTAATTTTAGGCTCTTTTCCCTCCTAAAAATTAGTATTACATTTGAGATTAGGAGTCAGATTTTTGTAAACTACTTAGCAGTTAATAGACTTTTGGTCCCATGTCACTTCAAAGCCTCTGAAATTCCCATTCCATTTCAGTATTTAGGAGGGAGAAGAAAATTTAGAAGAATGTCCTCACCAACAAGCGTTAACATTACCAATATTAGAAGAAATTGAAAGTTCAAGCAAAAAACCCACGGGAATGATGGAAGAATAATGGTGGTGCAGAAAGAAAACAAACTGAGTGTCTCAAAGACCCAACAGCACTGGCATCTCCTTTGCTACAGAAGTTATGTACTTTCAAATGATCAATAACATAGTGGGTTCCCCCCCGACCCCCCGAACAGCTCTCTACAACTGCAGACTGAGACTGTTGATTGAGCCTTAAAACTGTGGAGCACAGAAACACATGGTGAAGGATAATTACTAATTTGGTTATCTTTTTGTTCCTTCCCAACCCCTTTGCCAACCTCCTGATCTCATCCCCAGTCCTCTCAAGCTGCCTTACAAGTAGCAGCACATCTCCTTCCTAACCTGTGCTTTGGGCAAATGAATCCCCCACTACTCTCTGTCCATCCCCCTCCCCGTGTCCTCAATGCATCCTAATCCTTAGAGCAATGGCACGCCTCCTTCCCTTGTGTTTTAAAGAAATCAATAATTTACTTAGTCAGCTGAGGCTGATTATTTGTGAAACGAATCCATTAACTGCCGTTTGGCAGAGTGTTAAATCTTGTGAAAAAAGCTGCTCCAAAGACAGCGACTGTCCCATCTCCAGCCTCTGCGTTCGTCCACGTATTACTTTTCTTAAAGAAGTACGTTAGCAACATGATGTCCAGAGCTGTGGCTGTATCTGAAATTAATATAGGGTAAGTGAAGTTGCCTTGCTGTAACAGCAGCAACACAGCAGAGTCCAAGTGCCGTGACAGAGATGTCACTGTAGCAGCAATGCCACAGCCAAGAGCAGGAACCTGAATGGGAGGAAATACCATTCTCCCTCACAGCTGTCTGCTGTGACAGCACTCAAGGAAGATGCAAACGTGGGACTGTTGCTCCCTGACTGGTCCAGCCTGTGCACCAGAAAAATGAGAGAGGAGATACCCATTTGACCAACTAACCAAGAACCAAATGCATGACCAGTAAGATACTGCCAAGTTGCACTTAGCAACCTCCAGTTGATACTTATATTCTCCTCAGATGCGTGGGTCTGCAACTCATTCTTTAGCTGGGGGATTTCCAAAACGTCTACATCAGATAATGTAAATACTTACCATGTAAATTAAATATCCAAACCCAGGAAGGATTTGCGAAATCTCATTGTCAATAGCTGTTTCCATTACAGCATGGAGGCTCCAAACGTAAATTAACATATTTCAGGAAGAACATTTACAACAATATCATGATGTCACTGCATGGGTTATACAGGATTTGTCTTCCAAGTATTCATTATAATTTAATTTATAATTTAAAAACATTGGCAAGTTTACTCTCCTATTTTTCAGCTGGGACAGTATATCGATAGAAGTAAGATGGTGTATTTTAGCTTTTGGTGGTAATTTCTTATCACAGAAATATTTCCCTTTTTCTACATTAATAGTTTGCATACCGACTTCATCCTGGATCTCCTCTGCCACAGCAGGCACATTGTAGAGGAAGGAGAGAGACTGGTTCATGCGTTCATATATCACACGTAGATGTGTCATAACCTATGGAAATAAAAGTATTTTAAGGAGGGGAATACTACTGCTAATTTGGCATTATTACAAATTTTATAGGTTATAGAGAGCAAGACAGTTTTCACTTGTGCTAGGTCTAAGATTTCAGCATGGTCTGTGTACTGAAGCTGTCAAATCCATTGCAAAATTCATCTCTCTCCTACAGCTGCTACAAAAATAGTGTTCTAGATGCTCTTCCATAGCAACTACCTGAAATCCCATGGGAATGCAGTAATTTAAAGTAGGGGTTTACATTTGCATGTACACAAGCAGATATTGTGGCAGAAATCTGCAGCCTCATTTACCCTTCAATAACATTTACATTTGCCCATACCCATAAGTTTCCACATAACATGCAAACCAAGTGAGGCATGATGACTGCTGCATCAAAATGTTTCAGCTGATTTTTGCCTTTTTTTTCTTCCTTTATCCTAATATTGCAAAAAGAAACAGCACCCTCTGAAAAAAGCTCCAATTTTCTTGGTAAAAACGTTTGCAAATATTTTCAGCTAAAACCAAACATATTTTCACCCAGAAGCATTACTACATTGTCTCGTGTGATTACCACTCTATCACCTCCGGCTCCCTCACGCTGCTATAGGTTGAGTCACGACATCCCATGATATAGGCTCCCCCAGGGTACACTCCACAAGTATCACCTCTCTCAGTAGAAAGGGAAATTGAGGTGCATCTTAGAAGAATGACAGGGCAATTAGGCTTAAAGAGGAAAATGGCTTGCAGAGAGCAATTTCAATGAAAAAAAACCAGTATGATTTCTTCAAATTGAAAGCTAGTATTTATGCTTTTGAACAAAATATTTTGTTTTCCACTTTCCACTGAAAAAAATTCCCCATCAGGTCCTCCAGCCTACATTGCCCCAACCTTCTAACCAATTCAAGAAGCAAACAATACTGTAGAAATACTCCTTCCTATGATACACTAAGCAATACACTGCACTGCTTTTATCAAAATGTAAGTTTCCATTCTTCACCTGTGCTGCCACACAATCCGTAGTCTGCAAAATTTCACTAGTTTTTGCTATTTAATAATCCAGTGGTTTAGAAACTAAAAACTTACGTTAGATGCAAAAGGACATGCTTTAATGTTTAAGACAAGGGAAGGACAACCGTCACTGCAGAAGACTGTTAGAAGTGTGCATTTCTAACGCTAGCAATTTCAAGACAGCATGACCTCAGTGTACAAGTCTGTCTGGAATAGATGTCTGAGAAGTCCAATATGCCACTTGTGCCATCCAGGGAGGTATATGGTTTTGATCTGGCTTTTAGTGATGCCAGTCAGTTCAAGAACTGTGGCTGGAACAGCGCTTCCCATTGCACCCTGCAGAGGGAATAGTGGCTGATTCTGCAGATTGCAGCACACTTTTTTTACAGCTTATCCATTGTGCCTACAATTTTAACTGCTGTTTTGAAAACCAGCTACATATTCAGTCTTTTTTTTTTTTTTTTCCTTTCTTACCCTCCATGATTTACGAAGGCAACATAAAAGCTGTTCCAAAACATACATGTTGAGGACTGCAGTAATACTCAGCAGTTGAAATGCCATGAATTACACTGCCTATTTTAAAAGAACATGTTAAACTTGAGCGCATCACAGTAATCACATTTATAGATGCTGCAAGTACCTCTGCAACGACTATAGAAAGGTTGGTTGCAGTCAGATGGCTACACCACTTCAGCTGAGGGAAGCATAACCATGTGTGGTCGCTAAATCTATTACTGACATTTTCCCAGAGGTATTATTTACCAAAGCGCTAAATAAAGGCTTTGGGCATTAATGCTCTGGAGGGCTCCTCAGGAAACACCCACGACTGACTCACTGTCTGGATAGACAGAAAACCTGCTTTTCAGTTCTTCTCAGAAGACAAATTATACCCACCTTACTCCTACATCACTTTGCCTTAATGT
Source organism: Grus americana (assembly GCF_028858705.1). Taxonomy (NCBI): domain Eukaryota; kingdom Metazoa; phylum Chordata; class Aves; order Gruiformes; family Gruidae; genus Grus; species Grus americana. The sequence goes on from NC_072852.1 coordinate 114,071,507, forward strand.
CCTGCCAGAAAGCAGATTATTTTTTATTGCATGTAAAGTTGTCCACAGAAAGGCGTCAGGTATTTTTTAAAAAAATAGGTTGACAGAAACTTCACAATGGTTATTATCGAACACGACCCCATTAACCCTCAGTGGAGATTACCTGAGATCTGATTTGGGCAGCTTTCTTTGGGTCTACCATGCGGACATGTTCAAAGTGTTTGAGAGTGTGCTGCCTGTCCTTCTGCTCAGCACGCACGTACTTCTTCAGCATGTTGAATACGTGACGAGGCTATAAGGAAGAAATAGGGAAAAAAACCCAGTTTAGTTTAGAACAACACGTATTAGTTCCTTGCACTGGAGATGTATCTTAAACCAAAAGCACTTGGCCAGCTGGTGCCTGCAGCTATCTTCTGAAGGCAGGTCTGACTACGGTAAGGAAAATCTACTCACTCTACTCATTCGGCAGGATGCACCAGTGAACAGTGGTTGTAGGTGGTAGATGCAGTCCCTGGGGAGGGCATTCAGATTTCCTCCCTGACCATAAGGGGAAGTTCGGCTGTTGCATTTCCTTGTCTAACCGCTATACTATTGCCTCAACAAGACAGCCAGTGACGCCTTAGCATGCTAGTTAATGGACACCCAACATCAATTTCCTTCAGGCTTTGCTTCCATTCTCTCCATCAGACTCTATTTCTCCTCTCCCCTAACTCAGGAAGCCCCCATGATCCAAACTCACAGTTTTGCAACGTTCACCACCACCAGGCAAATCCCTCCCAGAAGATCCCCTCAAACCTGGACTCCATCGGAAGCATTTCAAAGATTCCCCATATATGCTCTACTATGCTGAATACTCAACCAGTATCAACATCCACCAACTATAGTCAAACTTTAGCAATAAAAAAAACTACAACTGCTAAGTTTTATCAACAGTAAACTGCATGCACACATTCAGATTCAAATCAGAAGGTAACCTGCCGAACAGCTGCACAGAAGACCATGCAAAAGCACTAAGTCAAGGAATAATCATAAGACTTGACTGCAAAAATTAAAAAATTCAAGACGCTTCTGTCCTGTCACTACTGCTATGCCACCAGGGAGAAAGAGAGAGAAAAGGAACCACTGAGCTGAGGTATGGAAAGTACACATCCAGAATACACAACTGACTGAAAAGCCATATAAGAAAGGGCCACCTACTTGGTTCTTCTGAAGGTACTCAGCTTGGATGCCAGAATTTGTAAAAATCTTAGCCTATATATATATAGCAGGTGATTTTAATTAGCACAAACTATTAAATTGTATAGGGTCTGGCGAGATGGAGTTATTTTTCCCCACAGCAGCCCTCACAGTGCTGTGCTGTGCATTGGCAGCCAGCAAGGTGTTGGTAACACACCAGGGTTTTGGCCACTGCTGGGCAGCGCTGGCACAGCATCAAGGCTGTCTCTCTCCAACATTTCTACCCCTCTCACCAGTAGGCTGGGGGTGGGCAAGATCTTAGGAGGGGACACAGCCAGGACAGCTGACCCAAACTGACCAACGGGATATCCCAAACCATATGATGTCTGCTCAGCAATAAGAAGCTGAAAGAAAGGAGGAGGAAAAGGGGGCATTTGTTATTTACAACGTTTGTCTTGCGGAGCAACCGCTATGTGTAGTGAAGCCCTGCTTCCTGGGAAGTGGCCAGACATTACCTGCTGATGGGAAGTAGAGAATAAATCTTTTGGTCTTGCTTTGTTTCCGCACACAGCCTTTAGTTTTTGCTTTATTAAACTGCCTTTATCTTGACCCATAAGCGGTTTTTTGGGGTTTATTTTTTTCATCTTATTTTTCTCCCCTCCCTGTCCTGCTGAAGAGGGGAGTGACAGAACGGCTTGGTGGATACCTGGCGTCCAGCCAAGGTTAAACCACCACATAAATATATGCATTAAGGCATATAATTGAATAAGAATAAAGGTCTGTAGCTGAAGGGAACATAAAAACATACACAGACTGATGGCAGAGCAGTGAAGACTAAGAAATGTGTATTTCTATGTACTTTCCTACTCTGTACAATACTACAGTGCCAAAACAGGGAAATGTTCTCTAGCATTCAGCTAAGACATTCATTTTTAACTCAGTGGTTATGATGGACTGTGGAAATCCACTCCCTGCCCCCCCAACTCTGCTTGTGCTGTTGTGCTCGTCCATCCTACCTGAAGCTGCCGAGCAGTGAGAAGCATGAAGCTGATGCAAGTGAGGAGGGAGGGAAAGGTGACCTTGCTGTGCAGTAGATTAAAGAATGAGCAGAAGTAGCGAACAGCTGGTCTGGGCATGGGCAGGGATACAGGGAAGAGGGTGGGGATGTGACAAAATAAGCGGCAGAGGCTCCATGCACTGCTTTCCAAAGCAGGAAGAACCGTAGGCGAAGTTAAAGCTTTAAGAAGACTTAGATTCACGGACAAATATAGAGCCTGAACTAATTTAACATTTACACAAGAGATGAATACTAAGCTACAAAGCTCAAAGATTTAAGAATCTCTTCAGCTTAAGAGAAGCAACAGATTTAAAAATGTCTGAGGAAAGTAAACCAAAGGTTATTTGAAGAAGATTTGTTGGACAGAAATAGAAGATGTGAAGCCATTCCCTGCCAAAGGATTAAACTTAGTGGCTCCGCGACTGAAAATTCATTCATGAGGAAAATAACCCCAAGCCCCAAAAGCCAAGCACTCTGGGATCAAGTTGCAAGAAACTGTGGACCAATGTTGGAAAGTAAGTAATCCTCACAACATTATGGTAATGGCAAAACAAACTGAAATGCCAACTGTAAAGCTCTGTAGGAACAAAGTCTACAAGACCAGAAAGCTTAACAAGAAGAAAATTTTGAAGACAGAAAAAGTTGTTACGTTTCCTGACACTTCAGCTTTCCTTGCCCCCAAGATACATCAAGATAGCAGGTTTGGGCAGATTAGAGAGAAAAGGATTAATTTCTATTTCTTCAAGAGATATTCCAATTTAAGTGTCATGTCTAACACCAGAAGGGTATATTTTTTGTTTTCCCTCAGTATGTTTTTATTCACTGCACTATGTCAATGAAACTTTTACATTAAGAGTCACAAGCAGATTTGTTAATAGGATAACAATCTTGAAATTAACTGTCAAATACCACTAACAGTAGTAGTCACTTGGGTAAACTGGGTCACCTTTAGTGCCTTTTATAACATTGCAAAATGCCCCAAACTTGTAACTATAAAGCAGAAATGGATACGCATACCTCTAGCCTGTCTGGCCAAGAAATCTTCCTGTGATGGCAGCAGAAAAATGCAATTCAAGTATAGGACAATGCAGAAAGAATATCAAATGCAAGCTGTTTCCTTACAGGGGCAGCGACTTTGCCTCTTCTCAAGCAAAAGAAACCCACTAGAAACTTGCTGTATGTAAGCAGACCTAACTGCCTGAAGTCCCTGTTGCACTGCATGAGGTCAGACCTCTAACCTTCCCAACAACTTTGCTGTGCTACTGCCTCACAGCAACAGGGCCATGGCTGCAGGCTTAAACTGCCAGAGTTGGTGACGGGCAATGACAGCTCTCTCACCAGAGTGTGGTGGTTACCATAAATAAGGACCAAGTTTTATAGCCAAATGTAACTTTAATAGTAACAAAAAAACCCCCAAAAAATTAATTGATCATTTTCTCCTCAATGCCTAGAATCGTAGACCTACTGGTTGCACAGTTTTAACAAATTTCTATATCAGTAGAATTACCTCTCACCCCAAGTCCCACCTCCGTAACATATTACACACACGTTTTCCTTTAAATGTCATTATGGAGTAAAACAGTTCTGCTTAAAAATCCCACCCATACAAGCACTTTTGCAGAAATACTTTCAGCAGGATTTGCCCCCAAATCTAGTACACCGAGCAGTGATACGAACTCTTGCGATGGCAGAGTGGAAAGGCCACAACGAACGATCAAGCACAGAGGTGAGGGAAGGCTCCACAGGCTGAGGAGAAGCAGTCAGGCCCTGTCTATTGGCTGTCTATTACTTTGACCCTAGGCAGGAACCTTCAGATTAAATTATAAATGAAAGTGGTGCTATTATCAGCTAAATTAAGTTCCCGAGGCCTGAGCTCTGACACTGTCTATGACAGAAGAACAAATGGCTGACACATCCCAGGGCCAGCTTGGCACTTTTCGCTCTTCATAAATAATGTACCAACCACCAAACTTCATTAAAAAATTCTGGGTTTAGCACTTGAAATTCTGCTGCATGTTTTGCCAGGGAAAACTCAAAGTATTCACATCTGTAGTCACCTAATAAAAAACACCTTGCAGAATAACTAACTTGTATCAGCCACCAGAGGCTACCTGAGTCTCATGGAATAATTCCACTACTTTCAGTTGTCTGTACTTGTTTTGTTGGCTTGGCTTTTTTGGCCGTCCTCTGAAAGCAACCAGGATACGCTCAACATGATTTCCCTTATTTCCATGGTTTTAGTCACCCTGGTTGATGCTGCTGGCAATTGTCATTTATCCAGCGACAAGAATGGCCAGTGGCATCCTAAGCAACAGGAGCCAGCATCAAATTCAGAATGCATATTATTTCCTCAGTGTCATGGCACACACTCACTATTTAGGCAAATGCAGAAAAACACCCAGAATGCATCTAACAAGGCGCATGGTGGGCAATGCAGGGTGAAGCAGCCTGAACGCTGCTGTTACATGCTGCTTCTGACTATTTCAAGCACACACTGTCATGCTGTTTGCTCCCACGAAAGTCATTCCAGAGGTCCCCCTTTTCAGCAGATTCCAACACCTACTTTTTATCTAAAGCTAAGCACAGATCAATCGTAGCCCTTTCAGAAGCTATCGTGACAGGCCAACAGACGTAACTCATGTCTGTGGGTATTTTAGTTGTTAGTTTAAAATCCCGTTTATGCTGGAGACTGTTGTCAAAGTATTATTTTATATATAGTTTTTGTGAGTATGCTGGGACTTGCACGTATTCGTTTGGTACGCAGTAGACAGATTCACAGACTATGTATGCTGTCTCCGTAGACTACCTAGGCTTTCGACCCAAACTGTAGGGAATATGCCTACTCTTATGTGGAAAACAGTTCTCTCTGTGAATATAAATATACACCAGGGCAGAGTTAAGGACCTGTATTGCAATGCCCTGGTTTGAAAGTTTACCACGTAGTCCTGACCGCTGGTTAATAGGTTTCCAACTGCACAAGACAGAAGCCCAAATGAAGTATGTCCATGACCAGCTGGAGAGCATGGAGATCTGCCTGGGGATGGATGAGGAGCCAACCAAGAGGTTATGGGTCAGGATTAAAGGGAGGGCAGGGACAGGGGACACTGTGGTGGCGGTCTGCTACAGGCCACCCAACCAGGAAGACCAAGTGGATGAGGCCCTCTATAGACAGACAGGAGCAGCCTCACGTTCACAAGTCCTGGTTCTCATGGGGGATTCCAACTACCCCAGTATCTGTTGGAAGGACAAAACAGCAGGGCACAGGCAATCCAGGAGGTTCCTGGAATGCATTGATGATAACTTCCTTCTCCAAGTGACAGAGAAGCCAACGAGGAGAGGTGCTATGCTGGACCTTGTTCTCACCAGCAAAGAGGAGCTGGTGGGGACATGAAGCTCAAGGGTAGCCTTGGCTGCAGTGACCATGAAATGGTGGAGTTCAAGATCCTCAGTGCAGCAAGGAAGGCACACAGCACGTTGACTACCCTGGACTTCAGGAGAGCAGACTGGCCTTTTCAGGGACCTGCTAGGTAGAGTACCATGGGACAAAGCTCTGGAGTGAAGAGAGGCCCAAGACACCTGGCTAGTATTCAAGGATCACTTCCTCCAAGCTCAGGAGCAATGCATCCAAGGAAGAAGTCAGGCAAAAACACCAGGAGGCCTACATGGATGAACAAGGAGCTCCTGGGAAAACTCAAGCACAAAAAGGAAGCCTATAGAGGGTGGAAGCAAGGGTGGGTAGCCTGGGAAGAATACAGAGAAACTGTCCAACCAGCCAGGGATCAAATTAGGAAAGCTAAAGCCCTGATAGAATTACATCTGGCCAGGGACATCAGGGGCAACAAGAAAAGCTTCTATAGGTACATCAGTGATAAAAGGAAGACTAGGGAAAACCTGGACCCTCTCTGGAAGGAAACAGAGGACCTGGTTACCTGGGATATGGAGAAGGCTGAGGTACTCAACGACTTCTTTGCCTCAGTCTTCATTGGCAAATGCTTGAGCCACACTGCCCAGATCACAGAAGGCAGGGACTGGGAGAATGAAGAACCACCCGCTGTAGAGGAAGATCAGGTTTGAGAATATCTAAGGAACCTGAAGGTGCACAAGTCCATGGGACCTGATGAGATGCATCTGTGGGTCCTGAGGGAACTGGTGGATGAAGTTGCTAAGCCACTCTCCATTTTATGTGAGGATTTGTGGCAGTCTGGTGAAGTTCCTGTTGACTGGAAAAAGGGAAACATAACCCCCCACTTTTTTAAAAGGGAAAAAAGGAAGACCTGGGGTCTTCAGTGTGGTCGACATGCTGGAGGAAAGGGATGTCATCCAGAGGGACCTTGACAGGCTTGAGAGGTGGGCCTGTGCAAACCACATGAAGTTCAACAAGGCCAAGTGCAAGGTCCTGCACATGGGTCAGGGCAATCCCAAGCACAACTACAGCCTGGGCAGAAAACAGATTGAGAGCAGCCCTGAGGAGAAGGACTTGGGGGTGCTGGTTGATGAAATGCTCAACGTGACTCAGCAATGTGCATTTGCAGCCCAGAAAGCCAACCACGTCCTGGGCTGCATCAAAAGAAGTGTCCCCAGCACCTTGAGGGACGTGATTCTGCCCCTCTACTCTGCTCTCATGAGACCCCACCTGGAGTACCAGCTCTGGGGTCCCCAACATAAGACAGACATGGACTTGGTTTGAGCAGGTCCAGAGGAGGGCCACAAAGATGACCAGAAGGCTGGAGCACCTCTCCTATGAAGACAGGCTGAGAGAGTTGGGGTTGTTCAGCCTGGAGAAGAGAAGGCTCCGGGGAGACCTTATAGCAGCCTTCCAGTACCTAAAGGGGGCCTACAGGAAAGCTGGAGAGGGACTGGTTACAAGGGCATGGAGTGACAGGACAAGGGGTAATGGCGTCAAGCTGAGGAAGGGTAGATTTAGATGAGATATTAGGAAGAAATTCTTTACTGTGAGGCTGGTGAGGCACTGGAACAGGTTGCCCAGAGAGGTTGTGGATGCCCCCTCCCTGGAAGTGTTCAAGGCCAGGTTGGATGGGGCTTTGGGCAGCCTGGTCTAGTGGAGGGTGTCCCTGCCTGCAGCAAGGGGGTAGGAACTAGATGATCTTTAAGGTCCCTTCCAACCCAAACCATTCTATGAGACTGCTGGTGGCTCCTTGGCTTTATTTATTTATTGGTGGCTCCAGTGCCTTTATTTCAGGTGGCATCAGATTCGACATAAGGTTGCTCCCATAAAGGAATCATATGAGATCTCTAAAATGCCTGAAAAATAGTTTCTAGTAAATGAAATATATACACATAAAAATAAATATATATGCATACAGATGCTTCCCCCATGAACTCTACATTGATCCTAGTCTACTATTTCAGATTTTGAGTGATGAAATAGTATAATTTCACTGAACTTGGAAAATGGAAACATCAAATGTAGTTTGGATTGCTACAAATATAACTTACACTCCCCCCATGGAAATCCAAAATACTTAACTACAGAGAAACAACACAAAAATCATATTAAAGCACTTCTATGTATTTAAAATACAACTTCGCGGCTCTGTGCCATGGAACTTCCATGGGAAATTCTGAGCTGGCTTGTCATTTTGATCAAAATTCTCTCTAAATCCGAGAGGAAAGTTTCACAATGTTGTATTGTGCTATTTAATCTTGCCTTTAGGAAAAAAAAACCCAAACAATCACCATTCCTTTCTGATTACGGCTCTTGAAATGTGCAACAATTGCTTCTTTACATTCACTTATTAGGAATACCTTGTATACCATATTAGGTATATATTCTACCTGTTATATTATTAACTTGTGGGTCATGTTTGACAGAGGCATAGTATTTCATTTTAGGAACATTCAAAACCAGCTGGCTAGGATGAATGCAAGACTTTTCACTCATAGGTGAGACACAACTAAACTCTCATCTAGCTACCTTTCATGTGGAGTTAAAGATGCCTTCTCCTAATTTCTCCTAATTTATAAACGTAGTTACCCCACGCATCACAAATATATGGCTATAATGGTACTCAAAACTTCCCTTTGCCTACCATCCCAAGGACTATTCCTGGGACAAAATAAAATGAAAACAGTATTTGAGTCAATCTCATCATTTGCTTTTCAGGATTTGAACTTACTCGACTTTGACAAATTAAGACAAATTTTGTTTCTACTCTTTTAAAACTTTGCATTTTACATATAATGAACCTGGCATGATTTTGCAGAACTGAATACCCATCTGGAATTGCCTCTTCTGTCTTTAGTTTGCTCATACAAAAAACCTACCAGCAAGCCTAGGTGTATGACTATACCATATGCTCAAGCCCACAGACTGGGGAAAAAACCAAGACAGTCTGGATTTATTCACATAAAAGCCTCGGAAGCTGCTGGAAAACGGAGTTAGGTGACCACATTTCTCGAAGTCTGACCTGGTTTAAAAGCAGAGCTGAAATCCGTGCAGCCTATTTCACAAAATCCTACCAAATTAAGTGTATGTGAGAAATTCCACAGCTGTAAATTTATGAGTTTAGAGGAGTGGAGCTAAAGGGTGGAGTATTAGAGCTGGATTGCTCTTTTCTGCTGCACAGGAGGATTTTTATCACTACATCGACAGTGATGCTTTGGCCTGCCTCCAACCACATATTTCCACAGCAACCTCGCTGGACTCGGGAAAGGCTTCGAGCTTCCCGAATGCAGAGGCACTGAGTAAGGGCCCCTCTGCAGATCTCTCTTCCGTGTCCGAATAACCAAACTCGACTAGTTTCAGCCCATACTGTGCTTTCTCCATATCGAACAGACACTGCTCCCATAGCACTAAAGGTACCAGGGCAAAATCTGAGGGCAACAAGAAAAAAAACACAGCAAAAAAAATCAAATGCATTAAGGTACATGGTAGGGTTAATCCTAATGATCCTCCTCTGTTTGGGAATAATTTTACGTTTCAGTAAAATAGCACCAAATTAGAAGAGAAGCATTTAAAAGTGATTTTAATCATTACATGCTCACTTTATGCGCAAAGTAAGGAGGTTAATTAATTACCTTTCAAAGTGTTCCTGTATTTTTCCTTGCTCTGAAACCCTTTATTTCACCACTAGGAGCTGGATTTCTTTTCTGCTTCTCCCTGCCCCCCGTCACCAGCTTCCCACAGAAAATGGGCATCTCTTACCAACAAAGATTAAACAGGGAGACATAAACCAGCAAAATTTGACATGCACATGAAAGAGGGAATATAAACAAATTACAGAATCAACCTGCTCACAGAGAATGATGGATTTGAATTCCTCTATTTGACTTGCAAAATGAAGGGGAAAATTTCCAACTGTTTTAAAAACTAGAGGCATATTGGTTCCAGCTGCCACTAATCCTCCTTTTCTGTAGCAAGGCCATCAAGCAGGATGAAACAATACAGTATTTTGACATTGGATACTGAACAGCTGCACCCCATTTCCAAAGGCAACGAAGTATAGCAGCACAGCTAAGCTGCATCAAGAATCAGGGATGAGGATCAAATTTTAAGTTTCTGGGCAGCCTGCACGACAATACTTCTGAGAACAGAACAACAGTACCAATATTTGGTTTTGCTCAATTTTGTTTTCTAGCAGACCTTGAAGATATGCAATTTCATCTCTATCCACTCCCTTGCTGCCCAGAGCGGTACCCTGAAGCACTCCTCTGACATTGGCTTTGGGCAATCATCTGCATAACACCTAAAAAATTCTGCAGTCAAGTTTTTGGACTCGTACAGAAGCTATTCACAAAGGATTCCCAGAATTTTGCAGTTTTAGGTAGAACGGCACTGAAAGCTACTGATTTTCTAGGCACATATAAGAACGCAATGACTACGCTACTGGCCCATACCAAAGGTTCCCCTAGTCCCACACCTTGCTGTCCTACAAGCAAAGCCTCCTCCAAAGATGCAAGTAAATGATGATACTTCTCCTCACATAGCCTTCCAGCTTCCCCCTGTCCACAGTCCAAGGACTTTCCAGGCCAGAGGAAGTTTCTCTTCAACTCCCCTGAAGAGGCCACCCCTTGAACACAAGCACCATAGAATCTGTATACATATAGAAAACAGGAGTTCCCAGTGGATCAGGATTTCATCACTCACGGAGAACCGTGCACCACATCCATGATCAGTCTGATGGCACCGGGAGTGCCAGACTTGCTGCGCTCCTATGATAACTGATCTGCAGGCAAAGACCAGTCATGGTTTTCTAGACATCCAAAAGCAAAATGAAATCCTGCTGCTTCAACTGGTCTGCCAGAAGTCCAAAAAATCTTGGGAAATGTTCAAATTCAAGTATAAGGCAATATGTCCAAGTGATTAAACAGCACATGGAAAATACTTTTTGCACACATCTGTATACATTATATATACAGACCAGACTTACGGTAACCCTCCCAACTGTGCAGAAGACATGCACTTCAATAAAAAAGCCTAACTTAATTTTTCAATTTAAACCCAAATTCTGTCCTTCTAACTTTAGAGAAAGAAACTTCATCACTTTAAATATTCAGAATCTACTTTTATAGTAAACATAATAATGGCAAACCATGTAATTTGAGGCAGGCTGTGGAAGGGAGTTCTTAAAAATATTTTTTGAGAACTCCAGAAAAACCTCCCTTTTGTAAGATTACTTAACACGTCACCAGTAAGGTTATGACTTACTCTCCCAAAGACAACACAGTTGCATCAAATGTACTTTTAATTTAATAGGGAACCACCAGAGAGAAATATAGCTAGAGTATCAGAGATGAATTTTCCATTAATCCCATTTTCTCTTTGGCTAGGCAGCCAAAGTTTGGATTCACAGTGTATTCAGATTTCTGGCTCCACATCCTGCACAGCAGTTAACAGACTGGATTCATTCATTAGGCCATTCATCTATCATCAATCACTCCTCAGGTTTCACCCTCTGCCCCACAATAAAACCAGACAAATCCTCCTGCTGAATTCAAGATCAGGTTTTTCATGCGCTTTGGCACATATTTGACCAGCAGTTCAGAGATGCATGCCTGAACTGTCAGTAACTACAGAGCACACAACCAAAAAATGCTGAAGCAAGGACAGTACCATTGACAAGTCTGGCAAAGGAACTGTTTAAAGACATTATTCTTTAAACTGTTCACTCCCATTAGTTTTGAGATGAGTCCCTGTTGGGTAGCACCTTCAGCTGACGTTACCTCCCTGGCTGCTGCCTGCTCCTTTCAGAATGGTCAGCTTTTGTAGGGACACAATATAGGATACACCTCAGTCTTTTCACAGTACCTTCAAAACTTACTTCTGCTGGAGTCATGTATCAAAGAGAGTTCTTTGACACAGCCTTTCAGGCCTGATGCTCTCCCACTGACACAGTAAATGTATTATTAATTTAAATGTCCTGGGAGCTGACTACAAGCAACCCAGGCATAAAATGCAGGTTTTTCTGGTCCCAAAGTCAGTGTTAACATTTTGGCACCCTTAGCGCTCTGCAGCTGAAGTTCACTATTTTTTTTGGTAGTGGAGATATCATCTGTGTTCCACAAACATGAAAGGTCGAGTTCCCTTGTGCTAGGAACAAAGTTGCATGTTTGACAGGTCTAGAGACCATTCTGCTGTTACGTGTGGTCCCCATCTTCATCTTCTACAACCCCAGATACCTGCAGAACCAAGCTGTCAGCCTGATCCACACACAACTTGGAACATTTTCTGCGATACTTTTTGCATGGGATTACATTTGCACGAGGCTCAACTTTACAGCAGCAGTTGACTGGCTAAAGCCAGACATGAAATCGTATCTTAGGTGAAAACCACACTGCAACAGTGCAAACACGACCTGCAGCCACCAGTCTATGCACTCACCTCATGTAACTCTCAGATCTGAGCCGCAGACTCTGGTTTCCTAAAGGAAGCTGCATCCCAGCCTGGAACTCGCTAATGTGCCTGCTAATGAGACACTCGAGTCCGAGCCCTTCACTACCCTCGCAACAGTCAGAGGTTACAACATGTATCTCACACTTGGAACAAACAACATCCTCTACCAATTTAATGCAGACTGGCTTTATATTAACTCTTCATGCAACTGAATAATCTGAAGTCTCCCCGTGACAGTTTTATCTAAGTAAAAGATTTTTCTTTTACTTGGCATACAGTAAAAACAAGAGAATTTTGCACCGTGGGGTGGAGAAAAAAGTTTGATGATGATAAAGAACGAAGATGATGATCACTTTTCCATGTTCACTGAATATGCAGCTTTCTCTACAGAAGGAAATTAATTTAAACGATATAATTTTACCAGGTTAGTCATATTGATGCAATTCCCTGTGAGGCCAAATTCAGGATCTAATGGCTACATCTTGCACTGCTGACCCAAAACTCTTCTAGTAACATAATGTTTTTTCCATCTAGGAAGCGTTCAAGAGGCGAGAGGTACATAAAACATTTGACTGTTTGTTTTCCCACAGTGTTTGTGGAGATTCTCTTCTTCTGGAGGTGCTGAATACAAACATCACAGATATGGAGTCATTGAAAATTCCATTCAATCCACATTCTGAACTTAGTGTTTACACTCACCAATAGCCATCACATCCAACACAGACAACTTTGAATTGCTTGTGTGCTATCTTCACGCCATCCAACAACCCTCACTAGATCCTTCACCAAACATTTCAACAGTTCATCAAACAAAAAAAAGTCACAACCACATTCATCCTTAAGGTCCATCTTGACATGATGAAATACCCTGCTGCGCATCACTTGGAGGGACGCTATCACCATCCTTCTGCAGGATCTGTGAACGGCTACAATTTCTGGCATCCAAGCCACTTCCATGCTATTTGCTTAAGCATCTGTATGTACATATGTGTATGTACGGGGGGCATGTGCTTGTGCCTACCATTATGTACACATATCACTCTACACTTTGAACTTTCAAAGAGGCTGACAGCTGCGGTAGCTTTTGCACAGGGAACTCACGCTCACTGCTCCTTAGGAGGACTGTACCTGGGCACACATTCTTTTTCCCCAGGACAACTACAGTGATTTACAGCCAACAGAGCTTGTGGTATTGCACTTACCCTGGGCGGGACAGTCTGCAGGGCTGTGATGTAGTTCTCCAGAGCAATGCGGCGACGGTCATTCAGCATGGCTTCCACCCGTGCCATATGAGTCTCCACCAGCTGTTGCCTTTCATTTGCAGCTTCTTGTTCCAGTGATTCCACTTTCTCCTGGAAATGCTGAAAAAAATACCCATCACAACAGGAACAGCGAAGGCATCAACAGAGATCAGTGGACATGAACACCTTCGCCTGCAAATCACCAAAATGTTTCCCCATGTCAGTCTAGCTTGGCTCCCAGGAACTCTGTGCTGAACGCACCTTTTCGTGATTTCAGTGGGAACTGCTGTTCCCTGTATTCCTGAACACCTGGCCATATTTTATTAATCTAATCAAATATTCCTGATATGTTCAGCACAACCACCAGTGAATCCTTCATTTGCTTCCTGAGACAGCAGTTCAGTGCTAGAGAATTGTGTCTAGACAAGGGTGGAGTTTGGCAAGTGTACGATCCCTGGGTTTTTCATGTATCATCGTGACTTCATGAGCACATCTACACGGGGGAAAAAAGAAGTTCCAAGCTGAACAGAGACACTTAATTTCTTATGAACTGGTCACCAGGAAGAAAAGTTGAGCCCAAACTTATTCAATAAAGGCAAAGATTGACTGGGTAAAATGCACAGAGAGCAAAGCCAAGATCTAATGTGCAATGCAATCTGGTTCAGAACGCTACCTTTCATAGTTTTGCATTGAAATCACTCTAGCAGTACCGAATAATATCTGGCATAGCCACAGTGGGATTCAAGGAGTGTGTGGCTTGTCAGAATTTTTGAATGATAGTATAATTTTAGATAAAATAATTTTGGCTGAGGGTTTCTTTCAGATAAAATTGATGGTGATTCCTTCCTTAAATCACATTTTCCATCTCTGCTTTGAGCTCAGGCCCTGCAGCTTATATTAGTTTATCATGGCCTAAATTTTGAAAGGGGCCCATGGGAACTGAGTTTTCGGTTCTCATTGAAGACAAATCTAAATTCAAACAAAATTCTACCCCTCCACGCAGTCACAAGCGATGTTCTGCCCTCCTGTTCCAGGGACTGGCTGCAAAGTACAGAGACACCCAGCAGCCGCTAATGGCTGGAAACAAAAATAGCAGCAGCAGCAAGAGCAGAGAATAACATTAAATCCCCATAGAAGTAGGTTTTAAAATTATATCACACCCAGCACCCCTTGTATTTTAACTGTGGCTCCAGTCGGTAAGGCTTCGGTTGCATTTTCCTTTACCTGGATAACAGCTTTCTTGTCGGCCTTTGGCAAATTCTTTGCTTGGCGTTCTGCCTCTTCCCACTCTCTCATGACCTAACGAACAAAACAAGGAGGGTGACTTTCATATTTTCGTCTCTTGTCTCAGAGTTTAGCAACAGCCAAACACTGCAGCTCTGACAGTCATCTTTTTATATTCCTCTCCTCCTTTTATCTCTATAAAAAAAGCAGTTACAACATTTAACGAAGGTAGGATCCTGTTATTAAATTAAACAAAGACAGTACTTCTGTGTCTGAACATCATGTCAAGCTCTCGCAATTCCGCTGTGAAGCAACACAGCCATTAGCCAGTCCTCAAGTGAGGGAAGTGGAGGTCTCCATGGGTGAACACACCAACCCCTTTTCATCTCTGACAAAAAGGAAACCGCTTCCATCTACTGTACGTCCTGGGTCAAAATGAGTGAATTCCAACTCGTTCTAAGTGATGCTTATTTTGGTACCACAAAACCTTCTAGATTTATTTGGACTACGTCACCGGCCTCTGAGTAGGACAGATCAAGAATTACATGCAATTTGTGCTACTCTGTCCAGAAATAGGTGTCAAACACTTCAAGAACGGAATATATTTATATCTCAAGTACAATGCTGACAGAAAAATGACGTAGAAGAGCTTTCAGTACCATTCCTTTCAGCAATGTGAGAGGCTACCTGCTCCTGTTACACAGGACAGTATTTAAATAGTCAGGGAATGAGTTACTCTTAACTTGCTGTCCATGACATCTGAAACCTTCTCGTGGTCATACTTAGGGACTTTACTCATTTCACACCTAGACAGCAATCACCTCAGATAACACATTTTATGCAGGAACAATTGCTCTCATTGACTTCAGGGCACACAAATATGTGACTTGTTTATTTGCACGATTAGCACAATGTCAGAAGACAGAAGAAACCTGGAAGCAATTACTCAAAACGTGCATTTCCTCTCCTTCCTTTCTCACCAAAAAACATACTTTCATACCATTTATTAGAAGTAGTCAAACACACCCTTTCTAGAGAGGATTTTAGAAAAGCCCAGAGTCTGCATGCATGACTGAAATTTTTCCAAGACTGATACCAAAGGCAGGACAAATTAGACCTGCTGTGTCTCATGTCTGCAAGTTGACCCTCCACCACTCAAGCTCTTGTCTCAGGCTCCCCAGTTTTCCCATATGGGACACTGACAGACTGACTGGAGAGCACTGGTGGTGCCCCAGGGTATCTAGTTGAGCCTGTGCCCTTGAAAAAAAAAAAAACGCACAGAACAAACCTGGATCAAAGGATACTTTTACAAAAGTCCCAGACTTGGGAATGTAATCTCCTCTCAGTATAGGGTTGCAGACCCTAAGAATTAACCAGTGTGCAGACACCTGCACTCAAGATTGACTCTACGTATGGGATTTTGTTGTCAAGTTTTCATCTTCCTTTTGACCCCAAGCCTGGGAATGTATTTCAAGACAGCAATAACTCAGTCATAGTAAAATCAGGTCAATTCACTATCAGTGAAACTATTTATCTGCAGGAGACTCTGGCCTCAATAACAGCCCAAAAGAGTGGAGACATATGTTTTGGGAAGCTAATGTGATGGTCAAAACTTTAAAACAGGAAATTGTTTTGTCTGCTTCTGGGCTTCAGCAGGGGCATGGTTAGACAGCAGTTATAAGCACAAAGACCTGAAGTCAAGTACTTAGAAATCACAGTCTTAACTTCACTCTGCTCTTTTACTGGGAACTGTAAACTGAAACTTAAGTCCCAAGAATTGTACATTATCTTCTCATCAGGCAAATAAGCATTGATGTGCAAATTGCAGCCAAGCTCTAGGGAGGTAGGAACCCAAAATTTACAAGAGGACGTGAAAATTCATTTGCAAGGGGTTGTAGTAAGCAGCTGATGATGGAGAACACGAGGCATAGCACGCTGAAGTTACAGGTCACCCCGCCACCAGTTACTTTCCCAGTACTTTGGCACAGGAGATTTTACCACTTCTCTGACAAAGCAGGACTAGAGGGCATGAATGGACACCACAGTTTAGAGCACTGTGATTTGTTCTGGAAAAAATTTATTAATGCTTACAGTGCTGCTGTGTATTAAGTGCACATTAGGTATTCATCTCTTAATTGTACGCTTAGGTCATATGATTGTGGTGGCTGAGAAAACTTAATTTACGTATATGGGCAGCACCTTTCTAGAGACCTGAAACATCACTGGTGCCAGGATGTGAACGTTACAGAAGACCCAGAAATTATGGCATTAATTCAAGTCATACACTACAATGATGTGCTCAAGCTTGAGCATTGGCTTAGCTTAGCAACTTTATGATTTTCTTCTCCCTCCTCTCCTTTTATGTCTTCAAATCACGTCTGACATCTGCTTAATACTCTTTTTCACTCTGAATTAGCAGTTGATGGGTTTTCAGAACAACAGTTCCCTTGCCATCTTTATCCCCTGAACTAACCCTCTGCTAATTCATATGATGAAAACAAGTATTGTGGGTAATGTGATAAGGAGACCTTTGGCTAGACCAGATCTCTCCGCTGTTTTATTTCTCTAAACCTTTTAAGGCAGGATGATAAACTGACAGCCTACACAGCTAGTTGGGAAGGATGTAAATTACAGGCTTCAGAGTTCAGCTCTGGTGCAACGAGACTGAATGGCTTGTGAAAAAACCAGAATGACGTGGCCACTTCCAGAAACAATATTCAATGTAAAGATTGCAGAAGCTGTGCTTTGAGTGCTGATTTTTGCAATTCAGATGACTTCAATGGTTGAAAACATCTCTGTGTGTATGCTAACTAACTGAAGATACAGCTGCCCTACAGCTATCTATGGGAAGTGCTACCACCCAGAGAAAACTTCTGCTCTCACCGAAGGTCATCGCTTTAGAGAATTATGAGTGACTAAGAAATATGCCAAAGTTCTCTGTAGGAAACTAAAGAGCAAGAAGGGAAAAAAACCCAATGTCCCAGATACATATGTGCAGCAAAAGGCTGAACTTGGCCTCTATGCACTCACAAACCTATTCTCCTTCACTGAAAGCAGAGACCTATTAAAGCCACACAGATTTATGGCTCTTCAAGGCTTGGCAGCTTTGTGCAGGAAAAATTACAACTTCTGGTTGAGATTTAAGCAGCAAGTAATTTCAAAAATCAAACTTCTTCAGAACTCAGGACTTATTGCCTGGCAGACTCGTCCTGAAATTGGGCTGTAGGGGACAGCAAGAGGCAAAAAGGAAGTATGGAAAGCATATTTCATTGTTAAGAGAGATGCTAAGTACAAAAATCCATCATAAAGAAACCAGCAGAATTTACTCCCATTTTTTGCACTAGGGCACAGAAGCATAGCTGAAAGAGAAGAATTTATGACAAAAATTTGAGTTACAGCAATCAGATCAGCAGAGGTGCTTGCCTGAAGGTTTGCTTAGTTAGAAGATCAAAGTCATGCCAGTAAGATGCCTACCTTTGTCAAGGGCTTTTGTTCCACACTTAAGTCTTGACTCTTTTTCTGGTAATAACATCATCAAACCTCTCCGAAGAGTCCTGAATGTAACTGAGGGAGGTACTACTACTAAGCTAATAGTCAGTTTTAAGGAAGGAAAGAGCCCTCCCACACACAATAATAGAGATGGTGGGATGTGAGGAATACAGAGACCAGTATTACTTAACATCTTCATGGACAGTGGGATTGAGTGCACCCTCAGCAAGTTTGCTGACGACACCAAGCTGTGTGGTGCAGCCAACACACTGGAGGGAAGTGAAGGCCTTCCAGAGGGACCTCAACAGGCTGGAGAGGTGGGCCTATGTGAACTGCATGAAGTTCAACAAAGCCAAGTGCAAGGTCCTGCACATGGGTCAGGGCAATCCCAAGCACAACTACAGCCTGGGCAGAAAACAGATTGAGAGCAGCCCTGAGGAGAAGGACTTGGGGGTGCTGGTTGATGAAATGCTCAACGTGACTCAGCAATGTGCATTTGCAGCCCAGAAAGCCAACCACGTCCTGGGCTGCATCAAAAGAAGTGTGCCCAGCACCTTGAGGGAGGTGATTCTGCCCCTCTGCTCTGCTTTCATGAGACCCCACCTGGAGTACCAGCTCTGGGGTCCCCAACATAAGACAGACATGGACTTGGTTTGAGCAGGTCCAGAGGAGGGCCACAAAGATGACCAGAAGGCTGGAGCACCTCTCCTATGAAGACAGGCTGAGAGAGGTGGGGTTGTTCAGCCTGGAGAAGAGAAGGCTCCAGGGAGACCTTATAGCAGCCTTCCAGTACCTAAAGGGGGCCTACAGGAAAGCTGGAGAGGGACTGGTTACAAGGGCATGGAGTGACAGGACAAGGGGTAATGGCGTCAAGCTGAGGAAGGGTAGATTTAGATGAGATATTAGGAAGAAATTCTTTACTGTGAGGCTGGTGAGGCACTGGAACAGGTTGCCCAGAGAGGTTGTGGATGCCCCCTCCCTGGAAGTGTTCAAGGCCAGGTTGGATGGGGCTTTGGGCAGCCTGGTCTAGTGGAGGGTGTCCCTGCCCATGGCAGGGGGGTTGGAACTAGATGGTCTTTAAGGTCCCTTCCAACCCAAACCACTCTGTGATTCTGTCATGCTACTGGCACTAAAAAATCAGCTGAAGACCTCTCCAGGATGTTGGAACTAGCAGTATGCGATGATCCAAAAAAATATTGAACATAACACCAGCCCTGTCCAGGCTGGTTGGGGACTGCAGTATTTTCACATCCTTGCTTTGGAAATAAACTTCCAAGAAGCAAGACTATTCTAAGGAGACAAGTTATCATTAAGTTCCTATCATAAATACTGTACATGCTATGACTCCTAAAATATTGTAAACAGCCAGAGGAAGAGTAAATTTAAGACATGAGGATGTCACAAGATATTTGAGGAGAGAAATGTATAAATATACTGCTCCCTTGAGTAAGGTTCAATATCTGGTTCCACCAGGCTATTTAGCAGCAGCTATTTAAGTGAGGGAGCTGTACGGAAGTTAACAAACTGGAAAGAGGAAAAGAGGAACTGTACCAAAACAGGAAATGAGAACCATGGCATCCTGCAAAGAGTTAGCATAATCTCTCCCTGTTATACGTCAGAGAATATCAAACATTTAAAGGTTACACATGCATCGCTGAATAGCTACCCTGTTCACACGGGAATGTAGCTTCACTGTTATTTGGAGTTGCATTAATAATTCTTGGGAAAAGCTTAAAATTATATGCTAATGTAATTCTCTTTACAGTAGTACCTAGGAAAGTTTATAAGCGTTGCTGCTCCAGGTGCCATGCAAGATGTAAAGGCAGAAAAACTTTCACGATCTGTAATCTAAAGGGACAGACACTTAAGAGCAGAAGGGATTAAAACAGTCTGAACCACAGGTGCATCAGGTCACTGAACTAAAGAGCACAGACCTACCTACTAAGAGAGCTTTTTAGGAGCTGTGAACTATGAATCAACACAACTACCAACAGAAGCTGGGTCTCCGCCTGTCTGAATATCTTTATGCAAGAGAAAAAGAAATGTAAATTGTCAGAATTTCATGGTAAACAAAGGGGTATCTCAGAAAGAAGATATACAGACTTTTGCCGTGATGACATTTTGATTAAAATACTTAATTTCAATTTAATTCTTTTAATGATAAACTTTCCTACTCCTTACATGATTACATTTTATATGTGAACTAGAATGCATCTGACTACTTTTTATTACTTACTTGGCTGTTGCAAAGTAAAGTGTGCATCAAATCAAATACTGTTTTAAAACTGCTTTACTAAATAAACTTATTTCATGAACAAACCGATTTATTTCATATTATGACATTTATCAAGATTAAAGAATTACTTGATCATTTTCCTAAACCCACTTATTATTTCCTCTCTTTTTAATAGAAGAAAAATGAGCATTTCTGCTGTTTTATAACCCCCCATTTTCAGCTCTGAAAGAACTGGACTTTGAGTTAAAAAAAAAAAACCACAAATATTTTCAGAGCAGCTGGAGGACTTTGCTAGTGACTTTCACTTAACTTTTTTTTTTGAGAGGAAAATATTGACAGCAAAAACTTACTGAGTTAGTATATTCAGCATTGTTTTTAACATAACAAGTAACAGGTTCAAATCAATTTTTAGTTAAGTATGTATTGAGAACATATGTGATTTTACAGAAAATGTAAAAAGCAATTTCAAAATAAACTGCCAGAAAAGGGACCCGTGCTATGGGACACAGACATATCACAGTTCACGTGAGGAAACAAAGAATGATAAATTAGCTGGCTTTTCTACTTCTCCATAAGATCTTATATTTTTTTAAACATTTGAAACGTTAACTGGGAGAAGCTAGTTCAATCCTGTACAAAACATTACTCATAGAAGGGAAAACTAATTTTTAAAAACTTAAGTTAGCTCTCTTCTTCAAAGCTCTGCAAGGGTTCTGTGTACTTCCAGACATTTGTACTTTAAGCTGTGATTCTGTAAACAGCTTAAGCAAATTAAAGATCAAAGATCTTTCTTTCTTGATGTACCTATTGGGCTGCTGTTTCCCAGGTCTGATTTAGCTTGCTGAACCGGCCCGAGTTGGTTATTTTACTTTTTTTTTTTTTTTTTTTTTTTTTGGAAGAGTGACATTGCAGTGACACAAGGGAGCTGACCTGCCTCACCCTGCAGCTGTACGCTCATTAGTGCTGACAGAAGGGATGGCTGGGAACGTGCTAACGAGGGCAGAGCATGCGGCAGCACTAGCACTGATCTTCAGTCAAACCCTTGAACCACAGCCTTCATTTATAAGGTTGCCCCAAATGTGCATGGTAAAATGTGTGGCGCATTTACCCAGAAGTTTTCTGATGCTACGGTGCAGTGCTTTCCCCAGTTAGTTAATTTTGCTGGCCTCGAGCACCAATGTTGTACGGTCTCTCTGTATGATGTTTTCTGGGTGCCCATGCATTCAATTAGCTCTTTTCCACAAACCATGAGCTTTGCAGAAAATAGAAAATACACAGTTCACCCAAATATTACCCTTAATTACTCAACTTAACCCTGACACTGCATATGGGATTTTGGAGACAAATCTGAAACCGCGGTAAGAATCTGAGGACTGTTGCAGGGAAACCTGCCTTTCGCACTGACCGTCCTTTGCTTTCAGGATGCCCGCCCTACAACGTTTGTTAAACGGGGCTGTTTCAAGAAAGCGGAGGGCACAATGAGGTGACACTGCATCACCCACCGACCCGGCCAGGGCAGGATCTCTCTCCTCCGCCAAGCAGGCTGCGTGCGCAATGTTCTTCATCCTCCTGATTCCCAGCCCGTCCTTCCTAAACGGGGTACTGTAGCCGCACAGAGGTTTGTTAGGAAGAGAACTGGGCTGAGCCAGTCCCTCAGCAGCCATCGCTCACCTCCACCCCGGATCAAGCCAGGGCTTCAGGCTGGCTCCAAGCTGGGCAACGCACCCACCCACGCTCAGCAACACTCGCGCCCCTGCTGCCCCGGCCACGGGTCGTTTTGATGAAGTTGTTGAATCTTCCAGAGGAAAGAAAACCATCAGCGTGATAACACTTCAAATAGGACTAACATGGGACTATTTTCTCTATTTAAGAAACAGACAGCTTGTGCTATGCTGCTTCCCAAGCAGAAGCCAGATGAGGAGCACGTATGTTCCCATCCATTAAGTGTCATATTCACGGCAGGTGGTTTGCACTGACCGGCTGAGTGCTTCAGGTAAGGTGCCCTGCCCTATTTATTATAGAAGTCCAGGGCATGGCTACAGTGCCAGTAGAGAGTGACTTATTCAAAGAGCTTAATTTTAGGCCTACTCAAACATTTTAGCATGCAGCTAAAGGTTAATGTGTCAGTAACACATAGAAACACTAAAAATACAACCGTGGAAGAAAGTTACAATGAAAAATTATAGTAAAATAGCTACGCAGATATATGCAGTGCATCTGAATTATACTGCGTTCTTTTTTGTGGTTGTTCTATCCTAAAAAAATACGCACCACAGGCTTTCCTTTAAACCTCATATTTTTCTTTGTTGTTATTAGAGCAAAACTGTGACAATTTTTTATTGGCATTGCTATTATAAACCCTATTTTTGAGAGAGTAGATAGCTCATCCCTTAGTGTTCAATAGGATTAAACACAGCATACAGTTTCAAGCTACACAAATCTCTTTGGTTAAAGGAAAAAAAGGGTTGATTCAGTTGGAGTTTGGTTCAGTTCAAAAGCACTAATTTTTCCTCTTTTCTTCGACTTTAGATGCATTTCATGTTACCTTGAGGCTCGAGACTATTAGACGACATATGTGAGCTTATGTTACCCCAGGGCACGGCCATGCATGTGTACACACAGAGAACGAAGCTAATCACAATCAATCTCCCTCAGCTGCTGCAAAGGAAGGACTACTAATACAGTGGTCAAGTTATTTACTTAGAATAATCTCACAAACCATACATTCTTCCACAAGGATGAGAGAAACTTTTAACAGACTTTTTTTTATTTCTCCTTTTTACCAGCACAAGCAACTGTATCGCCTTACGATAGCAGCTGCAACCCAACCACAAATATATGCCCCAGCCAGCTGAATTCTTAGACAGAGTCAGAAAGGCAGTAAATGGTGTATTTACAAAATTGCAAATAGGCAGGGCAGCTAGCTGAAGCCTTGGGAAATAAGAAAATTAAGGACTCCCTCCCATACTTAAAAATAAAGAAATCCCCCCTTACCTGAGACATCCTTTCACGATGCTTAGCTTCAAGTCTCTCCTTGGCTTTCTGGAAATGGGCATGTTCATTCTCGTCCCCAGGTGTCTCCAAGTATTTGTCAACAGCATCAGGAGTGCTAGCAGCTGTGGTAGGGACTGAGGTACAATTTTAAGGGCGGGGGAGGGAAGAGAGGGGGAAGAAAAGCAGAATTTTTACCTTAGTACCAGAAAAATTTAGTCGGACCAAGCAAGAAACATCTGTTCTAATTTCCATCAGAATAAAGCCATTCATTTAACCTCAGAGGAGGATATAAAAATGTGGTATAGGCAGACATATAAGACACACAGCAAATATATGTAAATACACAAGAATTTCCACCCCACCACCCCATTTTCTAATCCAGAAGAATCTCTTCAGTGTGAACAAAGCAATGTTATTCAAACAGGTTAGAAACTGCTCCCAAGGAAAAATTCCAAGGAGAAAAAAAAGCCTGGCAATTATTAAAGTACATAAACCAGCAGAAAGCCCTTTGCAAAGTTGCGTGCTTTGTATATTAGTTTATTTTTAAAAGGTAAACTGTAACACACACAAGTGCCAATGCAAATAGGTTTTAAAGCACCTATGGACCCCACAGTACCCTAACGAAACACCTCAAGTCCGTCTACAAGTGACAGTTTGGCCTCACAGATATTTACTTTATTTGTAACAACTTTGATTAAGAAAACCCCTCACGGATGCAGGAACTAATCAGCAAGCACGCACTAACTGCCAGCCATTCCTGTTGGATAACGAGGCGATACCCATCACACAGGCAGCAGAAAGATTTGTGTTTGGGGTAATTCGGGCAGAGTGAGCACCTTCACTACGCAGGGACATCTAACCACGTCTCCGTTAACTAGAGTAACATGCCTGTGCTAGGGACATAACAGCAATTTAGAAAGCTCTCCAATGATGATCAACTATTTCATTCCAACTATATTGTCCCTAAATATTTTATTACATAGTTAGTTTCATTTCCCTGGTCACACTTAGTTCAACAATTGCAAAGTTAGTTTAAAAATTCTGACAAACAAACAGAGTGCATATAGTTCAGCAGATTTTTTTTTTAAATGCATAACACATTTTAGTAGTTAGACTAATACAGGTAGGGAAAAACCTAGGTCCCTCCCACACCCCAAACATTTCTCAATGTCTTTAAAAAAAGCAAACATTAATCTGAAGATCAGACTGAGTAATATTTATTTATGACTACTTTCCCCAAAACAAGTTGAAATATAAACACATCTATGTTCAATATTTGTTAAATTAACAAATCATCAGTTAGAAGTACGTGTTAGTCCCAATGAAATACCTCCTCAAATTTTAAGAAAAATTTAAAGCAAAATCCAAACTTTTCCTCCAATTTTACCGTAGGTGTATAAGACCAAAAGCAAAACAAACACCCCCCTCGCCCCCAACCCCCCCAAAAAAAATGAACAGCAAGCTGCATTTAAGATATCTCTACATGTTCTCTGCAATAGGCATGAGTGGGTTTGGCTACTGTTGGTATAAATTGGACAATGGATTTTCTAAGTTACTCACTGGATCAAAGGAAAGGTCTCGATTGTCTCAAAACAAAAAAATAAATCTACAAGCAACCAAAACAAATGCAACTGAGAGGTCACAGGCAGTGCAAATTATTACTCCTCCTGCCATTTGTAGATCTGTTTCATAAATACTTAATTACAAGTATACATTTTGTAAAATTGTAAACTTTGTTACTGAAGGACTGTAACAAACAGGAACAAATAAGCTTCCTGACAAGCCACAAAAATTACAAAAAATAGAATGCAACTCTTAATATTTTCAGTGCTTACTTCTACAACTTCAGACAATTTAGTCTCCAATGCAGTTATAAAAGCATAAAAAGTTTCTTTCTTTTTAAATTCTTAATGATAACAAGCCATCTTCAACAATAACACAGTTTGTGCTGGGGTGCAGTGCTGCCTGCCAGAAAGGCTACAGCCAATGTAAGCAAATTCCAAAAACATATCACCCAGAGCTCGGATTGAGCGAAAACATCTCTCTAATGCTCGGAACTATTTCTAAATATCTTTGCCTCTTCATCTCTCAAGCACTAAATTAATTTAATCTTTATCTTTCCTGAAGCCACAGTTAAGTACAGTACATTTTCATTCCAATTAGAAAATGAAAATTCTATTTCAAAGCAGGAAGAAATTTAAGAGTGCCAGACGGAGCCAAGGCCAGCCCTTCCAGGCTCCCGTTTCCTGACAGGGGTTCATCAAACACCCCCAGGCAAGCGCAGCGAATACTCTTTTGCAATGTTTAACTAACCTTCCCGAATTTTCCTTCCAAGACTCTAATTTTATATTTTTACCCTAAAAAACTTGCATGAGATTTAACATTCACAACATGGTGTGGTAACGAGTTCCATGGTTTAATTAGGCTTTGTGTGAAGAGGATTCCCCTCTGCCTGCAGCCTCCATCACTGCCTCTGCAGGACACAGCGAGGTTTAGCTTGGGAAGATCCAACAGGGGAGAGCTCTAACGCATTCACCATCCTTCTCCATCTTTTATAGATTTTTTTTTATTTATTTTTTTTTTAACTGAACTTAAGTCTGTCCAAATGTGAATGGAAAGAAGTGCCGATCTGCCCAATAAATTATGTAAATTTCACCTTTAATTTATTGAACAGGAAAAAAAGGTCACCAGCATTTGCACTGAGATCAGTTAAGCCACTTGTACATTGAAGGTCTGGTTTTCAAAAGCTCCCGTCTCGCATGCGCGGCCTTTATGGCCCAGATTTTTGGACAAGGCACTTACTTCCCACCGGGCTGCTTGCTGGTGTGTTTCTGAACAGGTGAGGGCAGCGGGTGCCAAGAACTGGAAAACCTGATTTCAGTGCCCGGTGCCGAGGATGTCGGAGCACGCAGCCCCCTCCAAAAGCTGCGCAAAACCAAATCAAGCAAAGACCGGGCACTGAACACCACAGACCTGCATGCCCGAGACGGCTGGGCTGTGCCAGGAGTATGGGAAAGGATGTGGGCGGTACGGTGATATCCGACCACAGCCTGCTCTCTCAGCTAACGCTGCTAAAGAGGGTAACGCTAAGGGAGAGCAGTACTGCGGAGGAGGAGGAAGGTACTGCCCCTGACCTCGTGCAGAAGGCTGGAGTGTCCACACGGGGCACTCCACTACCCCCTCCCAAAAAGAAAGAGGGCTCGGAAACGGGCACGTGGGCTGAATGGAGCTTGGGGGACCTGTCTCATGGTAAGAAGCTCCATCAGTTACACTCATCCACCAGGGAGTGGACTACTGATTTGATTTAGAAAATCTCTACCAAGAAAAGACTTCTGACAGTAGCTTTGTCAGAAAGAAGCAACTGAGGTCTGATGGTTGGAAAGCAAAGCTAGGCAGAAAGAAGGCTGGAAACCCAGACCAGAAATAAGCCACCCACCTTCAGTAGAAAGCGCAATTAAGTATTTGAACAACTTATGCAAAGATATGATGATTCACCCAAAAGCATCCTTGAAAACATCCTGCTTCAGCATCTCCTTCTAAAACCCGGCCAGCAAACAAGCGTGCAAGCCATGGGTAAAACGGGTGTTTCCTCCCTCCCTGCTTGCTGCTGGTTCTGGTCCGTGCCCAGCACACGTCAGAGCAGGCTGAGCTTGCCCACAGCCAGCTGTAAGGACTCAGCCTGCCCACCGCTCCTGGAACGTCTCTTCGGCTGCAGGGACCAACTAACCTACCAACACTGACCACATCTCACTCTGAAAACAGAGAAGCTGTTTCAACTCTTAAAAAACAGGGACAATTTTCATTAAAAAGAAATTCACCATCTATGCTTATGAAAATACTAAAAGGTGAGATGCAACAGTCATATATGGGTTTGTTTTCTGTTATAATTGTGATTCAGAAGCCATCTTTTAATGAGTGGTTAGTTATTCACGTAATTTGAAACCAAAAATGTTTCTCTGTACAAAACATAACTAGCCTGCTTAAAAATAAAGAACTAGACAAGATTTCGCTCCCTGTATTTACAAAGGCTGCAAATAATAATGTGACTTCTCCATCCAGTATTAAAAAACCCCACAATTATCAATAGCACGTTAAACCCTCCTTGCGATTCCTACATAATGATAACTGACAGCCTACCCTCCCCCTAAGAAAAAAAAGATAATAGTTACAAAAATACTGAGCCTCCCTTCTTTGGCATAAAGCAGAAACATTTTGAAATTTCTTCATGGCTGTTGGCACAAACCCTATCCTTTGTTCTCAAATACATTTGGGGACTTTGTTTCTAAAGATGTATTGCATGCTTTCTCAGTAAATTGGGAACATTTGGTCACACATCAGTTACATGTAAGGATTCCTTAAAACTCTGCAGCCTGATCTCTTTTGACCACATCTGCTCTTAGTAGGTGGTTTCATTTTCTATGCATTGCTTGTTTTATAAGGTAACTCATTCTACTACTGCATGAAGACTGATCAAAAAGTGTGTGTTGACAGGTGTGGAAGAAATGCGGTATCAGATGGCATTTTCTTCACACTTGCACTCATTTTACCTGTCAATTCCCAAACAGATTCTTTTTTTATTTTATTCTTATTAGACTTTAAAATCCTAACCTTCCTGGAGACATACGTTCAATAATACAGCCAAACTATGCTCTACATATTTTGCTATTTAACAACAATTCTTACATTTCAGAAAACCAGGGAAAAAAAAAGGGGGGGGGGGGGGGAAATGAAACAGTATGCCCCCAGATCCTGTTTTACTATTTCGCATAAAAATAAATAATCCGTATCAGCCTTTCCAGTGAAAGAAAAAACAGTCACTCACCAACCTCATATGAAGTGAAAGGATTAGTAGATGCCCCTTTTCTGAATGACATTGGCTGCTGCACATAAGATGGGAAATCATTTGAAATAAGAGCATTACCCGACTACAATGTAGTATTCAGTGCATGCATTCATTGCCTCTGAATTCCACGTACACAACTGCCTCATTAATGAAGGATTAAGTTCAAAGCTTTCAGTTGTTAACTAAGATCACAACTAATTATAGCACTTCTGACAATCACAAGTGCATATGGAATATCTTTAGCAAGAAGGGTTCCTATTATTGCTGCTGCTACCTTGTGAAGCGAGCTGCTTTTACAAGATGGTACCCCCATGCTTTTGTGAATAAGTTACTCCGCTTGCAGCGGGGTGGCAAAACCAACGAACAGAATCTAAACAACAGGGAAGGAAAATAACAATTACTTTTTTATTACAAAACAGATAAATTACCGACTGAATGACATGAGACAAATGAAGGCTGGGAAAGGTTTATCTAAGATTGTAGCAAATTAGTGTTATTTTAAATGCAGGGAAAAGGATGTACCAGAATGAGTTTTACATAAGAAGTTGTAAAGTTTAATAGAATTTCATTACTTGAAGAACAGTGCGTGCCAAACTGGTATGCTTGCTAGTAGAGATTAATACTGCGGCACAGAACAGTAAGTGTATTTACATACTATATACAAATTATAATCTACTGCATTATAGAGACCACTATTCTCATTCTTAGCACTGTAAGCTGCAGGACCAGCAGGCAAAGCGCCAGTCCTTTTCACTTTTAATTACTTTCTCTTCATACACACTTTCACCAAAACCACTTTCTGAACCCTGTCTAAAACTAACGAATAAAGGGGAGGGCAGAGTTCCTCCCACAGTCAACAGCACACGGGAGACCTCGTGAGAACGAAAACCAGACATATCCTCAGGTTTAGTATTTTAACCTGTAAGCGGCAGGTTGCTACTGCTGCTGGTTTCTTTTTAGGGTTTTGGAGGGCAAATAGATAGCACTGCTGTGCTCCAAGGGTTGGCATCACCCCTGGACTGGCAGGAGTTCTGGGAGCCAGATCTTTTCCCTGGTGGCTCCTCAGGACATCTCCCTGCCGGGCAGGTAACTGCAGCCCAGTGAGCTGTGCTGATCACCATCAGAGCCTGGTACTCCTGTCCTTCAGGCCGCAACTCCAGCTGCCTGTTTTTTAATTTTCAGCAAAGATGCTCCATAACGCAAACTCCCATTAAGTTATTCATTGATGTTAAGGCTCATCCATTTCAGCTACATATTTATCACTCAGCCTGATCACATACCCATTCAGCTGGGTTTTATTTATCTTGCACATTTGCTTTATCTGCATGTTTTGACAAATATATTTAAGACACCCAAAAAATGGTTGAAAGTAAAATGTTCTCCATAAAAACTGAGGAATTCTGACTACAATGCTAGGGATTCTGAAAGCACAAAGCATTGTCTAACAGACTGAATAAAAATAAATATATTCTTCTGTCAGAAAAAAATATATGAATGTTGGTACTGAATTAAGAACACCTCCTGCTGTAGAAATAGTGATTGTATGCTCAGGGAAGCAGTAAAAAGAATCACCAGTTCTGAGACTTGACTTCTCCACCTTCAATTTCAAGCTGCCTCTTAGCTTCCAAAATTCTGTTAAATTAGATGAATGTGAATGCTCCTAAAGTGGATTATAAAGCACATTGTTTAAAAATGTCTACTAGTTTAATTGAAAGAGATTCCAGGCACAGGTGACATGAAGAGAGTTAACACGTGAAAGAGAACCCAGTGTTCCAGAGGGATGCTCTTTCCTTTCTTAACATTGGGTTATCTCCTTGTTTTTATTAACCATCAAGGCTAAACTACTTTGTCATAAAAGACTGTGTATAATTTCTGTAGTATTTCCTAACTTGCATTAGTATTCAAAGAATAATTACAGGTCAATGTAGCAACCTTGGCCTGAAAATAATTAAGTGTATTCAGATGGAAAAATCACATGTTTAAGAGTTACATTCCATTTTGAACTTGGAAAGGCTGATCCTATCTTCCTTTGATATGTTATCATTTAAATAGTGGGCATGGCATCAAAACAATAGGCAGCTTGTAAGGCAGTTTAGTGAAATCCCTCATGGAGACTTCTTTGAGAGAAAAAAACCCCAAACCATACTTATATTATTCCTCACCTATTTCCTTAGCTGAAGTTGACACTTGCCACCTAAACTAGGTTTAAGATTAGTTTTCTCATATAAGAATCTTTCTCTGTAAGAACTTCACGATACATTTTGTATCTATGCACAGCTAGAACTTGGCAGCCATGATGGCAACTTCCTTTTCACCAGCCCTGACAAATGCAATTTTGCCTTGCTCATATCCATATATCCATTCAACACTCATCTCAGTCATTAATTGCTCAGATCACGCCCTACACGCCCCCCCTCCCCCCAAGTTCTTCAATTCATTTTTAGCTTGGGAGAAGGTCCCCAAAGCAAACTTGCCTCAAGCATCTTTAAAATACTCTGCTTCAAGATAATTCTCTTTTGATTTGTCACCATAAATTTAAATATTTATGAGGGTAAAACCCCCCATTAAATTCTTCACCTGTTACATCAAATGAGATTGCTGTGAACAAATACAAGACAGAAGTATTCTCCTCAAATGCCTTCTGCCAAGGTTGTAAACAAGAGTCATCAAGTTAAAAAAAAGAACTGTGGTTAGACCCAACAAAACAAGTTACAGCAAAAACATTGTCTAGAACTATCATAGAATCATAGAACGGTTTGGGTTGGAAGGGACCTCAAAGATCTAGTTCCAACCCCCCTGCTGCGGGCAAGGACACCCTCCACTAGACCAGGCTGCCCAAAGCCCCATCCAACCTGGCCTTGAACACTGCCAGGGATGGGGCATCCACAACAACTCTGGGCAACCTGTTCCAGTGCCTCACCGCCCTCACAGTAAAGAATTTCTTCCTAACATCTAATCTAAATCGACCCTCCTTCAGCTTAAACCCATTACCCCTTGTCCTAAATACTATGTATCACATTAATAAAATTCCTAGTGCTTGAAGGTACCAGTAGTCTAACTCTTGTATATGAAAACATTTGCATCATTTCCCTTTTGAATCCTAAACTTTACCCAACTGGTTTTTAAAAAGGCCCAGTCCAACGCTGGTTCCACATGTGGTTCAAGGGTGAAGTGTAAGTGTGAATTTATATAGATGAAGAAACTGAGGAAACAGAAATTGGTCGCTTGCATCCTCTAACGGTGGTAGTCAAAATTAACAATTTAAATAGATTATATTAGAATTCATCCCATTACAGCTCCTAGGTACCGAATAAGTGTCAAGCACTCACAATGAATAAAGAACTGCAAAAATATGTTTTTCATAAGATTTCATCTACACTATTCGAAATTGGCCTCAACTTCACCAAGACGCGTGATTTGGCCAAGTTTTCATGCCAGAGAAAATAAAACCCAGCAGATACAGGCAATTCATGCTGGAGATGGTGGGAGAGGGACACATTTAAGTAAAGTCTTGAGAGGTAATGTCCCATTTACTGCTAATTTGGCAAGCAGTAAGACAACTGAATATAAAGAGCCTTTGTGACAAAGCAACGGGTTGTCTTTACTGAATTTGTAGTAACTTGGGGGTTTTTATTAATTCAAATAAAAGACTTCGTACTTATTATGAGAAATGCTTCCTTGCAATACCACTACTTACAAAGGCAGATATTTAGGTTTTGAAAAGTTAGCACTAGACTTCTGTATTTTAAATTATATCTCCTGCAGTGCCGTGACAAATTAGTACTGTAGCTGGTGACTATTATTTTCCAACACTAAGTGCACTGCCAAAAAAAAAAAAAAGAAAAAAAAGCATTCCGGGCATGAAGCAACTTGCAAGCTCTGCTGCTGTTACAGCCAGAGGCCTGCCAAGCCCCCATAAGCCTCACGAGCAGCACAGAGGCAATATCACCCAGCCCAGATGAACGTGTTGTAGACATGGCCTGCTTTCTGTCTTTGAGCCTCCTACCTGACCTCAGGCTCGAGCCATCTCTGTGCTTGTACACATAAAATGAGCAATCACCCAGTACGTCAGACAAAGGATTAAAACGTGTTACCTAACTAAGAATTTAGTTTATTTTACCGTTCTGCTTACAGGAATGCACTGCAGCGCTTTAATGCCTTAGACAGGCACCGGAAGTTGGCACGCAAGTTTAGCTGCCGAGAAATTTTACTTCCTGCTAACTAGGGAGATGTCAAGATCCTGAACAAATACCAGATGGATAAAGGAAATTCCTGACAACAGGAATATCATCTTATAAGCCTTTGCTGTTAAAATGTACAGCTTGTCACTCGCAGTACCTCTGAAGGGAAATTAGACTGGACACTGCAAAAACGCTACAGGTCATGAATTTTCCCCTTGCTTAGGAGCATGAACTGGAAACACAATAAGACCCATCTCATCAACTATCAGGGACAGACCGAAGCTCATCTGTAGGCAAGCCGAAGCTAGCCTATATGAAAAGCAGTAAGAGTGGATCCCCCATATTAGTCTTTGGGCCCGTGTACAATATTTTAATCTATATTTAAGAGGGTGTAAAATTCCACATGTATTACAAATTGTAGCTTTTAGAGTGTCTGTTTCTTTTAATAACTTCCATTTGAAATTGAAATAAAGTATCTGTCACTTAAAAATCACAAAGAGATTTAGCAAGTTTGTAAGTTTACAAAATTTAGCCTAGAGAATACATACTATTCTACCTAAATTCACCTAAAATCTGTGATTATGCTCTAAAATGATCAAAAATAAAACCACATGTGTTGACATTTAAACTTATTACTAGGTTTCAGGGTTTACTCAAGGAAGGAGGCAACTGACAACACTGAACCCTGTTGGTTCCTTCTGACGCTAGCCATAGGAATTCAGTACAATGATAAAAGCCCCTATTTTATAAAAGGTCATTTTAATGGTATGTCAAAGTTTTCAAAATCCGACTGTGCCACTGGAGTACAGTTCACTCCCGCTTTAATGTGGAACAAATGTAAACACAGCAGCACGAATTCCACTCCGAATGCACCACGGCTGCAGGAGCTGCTGGGTGAGCTGTCTCCTGTGCAACACCTGACAAATGAAGCACATCTAAGATAACGAATTTTCCCAGCTTTGAAGCTTCTTTTGCCCCCAAGTTAAGACTTGAACATTAATGTAATTTCAAAATGGTACTTATTAAAAAAATGTATTTCCTATAGCTTTAAGAACACTTAACAAGCAACAATTAAGAGACAAGTGAAAAAACTTTGTACAATAGATTCCTTTTTATTATGACAATAAGACAGAAATCATTCCTTTGATAACAGAAATTTATCATCTTCTGCTTATTCTTGTCAATACATACCCATTCTGAGGTCATTAAATCTGAATTAACTGCCTTATAGATGCTAATGACTTCACAGGAGCCATTATGGCCAGTCACACAGTAGAAGTTTGAGTCCTTATATTGAATAGAAACTGTAGACAATATTGAACATCCTTATTAAAAATCAATAGCAAGAGAGAGCACATGTGGTCTGGCCGGCTGAAGGAATTGGTAACAAGATCCTTATACTTCTAAGGTAATTATATATCAATTCCTATGCAGCTGGGTTGTGTTGGGTTTGCATGACAAGCTTTTGGTAGTGGGGGGGGGGCTACAGGGGTGGCTTCTGTGAGAAGCTGCTAGAAGCTCCCCCTGTGTCTGACAGAGCCAATGCCAGCCGGCTCTAAGACGGACCCATCGCTGGCCAAGGCCAAGCCCATCAGCGCCTCTGTGATAACATATTTAAGAAGGGGAAAAAAACACTTAGAGAGAGCTTTTGCAGCTGGAGAGAGGAGTGGGAAGATGTAAGAAACTCTGCAGACACCAAGGTCAGTGCAGAAGGAGGGGGAGGAGGTGCTCCAGGCGCTGGAGCAGAGATCCCCCTGCAGCCCGTGGTGAAGGCCATGGTGAAGCAGGCTGTCCCCCTGCAGCCCATGGAGGAAGGATGAGGGGGTGTAGAGATTCCACTTGCAGCCCGTGGAGGACCCCACACCAGAGCAGGTGGAGGCACCTGAAGGAGGCTGTGGCCCGTGGGAAGCCCACGCTGGAGCAAGCTCCTGGCAGGACCTGTGGACCCGTGGAGAGAGGAGCCCACGCCAGGGCAGGTTTGCTGGCAGGACTTGTGACCCTGTGGGGGACCCACGCTGGAGCAGTTTGGTCCTGAAGGTCTGCACCCCATGGGAGAGACTCACATTGGAGAAGTTCGTGAAGGACTGTCTCCCCTGTGAGAGGGACTCCATGCTGGAGCAGGGGAATGATGAGAGGAGTCCTCCCCCTGAGGATGAAGAAGCGGCAGAAACAACGTGTGATGAACTGACCGTAACCCCCATTCCCCGTCCCCCTGTGCCACTGAGGGGGGAGGAGGTTGAAGCCAGGAGTGAAGTTGCACCTGGGAAAAAGGGAGGGGTGGGGGGAGATGTTTTAAGATTTGGTTTTATTTTTCATTTCTCTACTCTGTTTTGCCTAGTAATAAATTAGATGAATTTCCTCTCTAAGTTCAGTCTGTTTTGCTCGTGACGATAACTAGTGAGTGATCTCTCCCTGTCCTTATCTCGACCCACAGGCTTTTTGTTACACTTTTTCTCCCCTGTCTAGTGAATGAGGGGAGTGATAGAGTGGCTCTGGTGGGCACCTGGCCCCCAGCCAGGGTCAACCCACCACAGGGGTGATGAATGAAAAAATTTGACAGTAGTAGCTCCTATCCAACAGACAAATCATTTTTGTCAGACCTCAGATCATCAGTCAAATTCACTGATCATGGAGAGAGTCTAAGGTTATGCATGACAGGACAGACCCACCTTTTCAGATCAAGGTGAAGAGGCTTCAGCAAGGAAGCAGAATAAAACATGATTTATTTTTTTTTCTGTAGACAATGTGTTCAGGATATTAGTATTCAGTATTTGCACTTTCAGTATTTATAGCGCATGAGTATTTGTGACAACAGAACATCCTCAGGTTTTGGTTCAGTCCAACTTCAATGCATTATGACAAAAACAAACTCCCATCCCATCCTTTCATCCTTTGCCCACTATTCAAGAGAAACCCAATTAGTACCCACTGTTTCATATTCCTCTCTGTAAAAGCTAACTAGTTTATCGTGCAAAACAGACTACAGCTAGACAAAGGAAAGACGTGCTTTTAGTGTTCATCCTGTGTCCTGCCTAAGAGGCTTACTGGGCTTTTACAGGACACAAGGGAGCAACAAAAATGTGACCACTGGAGAGAAAAGGAATATAGAATGGAATGGAATAAATAAATAAGCATGGGCTAGGGAAGGGGGGGAGCACAGAGATCAAATAGAAAGGTTAAGTTAAGGGTCACAGGGGGGAAAAAACAAACCCAAACAAGACAGCAAAATGATGAAGAAAAAGGAAAAGCAGTATGGTAATACTGAAACAGCAGACAAAACCAGAGGAAAACAAAGTATTTTAGGAACAAAAATAAGAAATGTATAGATCAGAGTTTGGAACGCTTTGACATAACATGAAAATACAGGAACAAAAAGACAACTAAAATAGCTTGGAAAGTGTACCTTAAAGACTCAAATGTTTTTTCAGAAACTGCTGAAGAAAATCAGGAAAAAGTCCTCTGTGAGATCTACTTTAGAACACCGGACTCGCTTTATTTTTCCTCACTGCCAGTTGTGCAAATGAAGCCATGCAGTTCAAGTACTCAACCTAACTCCATTTTCCTTAAAGACAAAATGACCCAAAATTGGGAATCCCAAAGTAAACCAAGATACCTATGAAAAGAACAGAAATGGTAACACTCTTGGCATTGTTTTATTGAACTGAACCTAAGAAAAAAACCCAAAACACCAACTTCCATAAGACAGAGAGGAATCGTCTGGGCTTATCTGAATATCCTAACATATATGCCATATAGCAAATTTAGGAGTTGTTTCTGATTTCACATGCTGCATAAGAAATGACAGTCTTAGAAAAGAAGAACAATTATCCTCCCAAACAGCATGAGCACAGACAACTTTTGCTGCCAAGAGACAAGTCTGAAGAAGGCAGACAATCTAATTTTCAAGTTTCATTCAATCTGTAATATTCTTTTCAAGAACATGACCAAGGTCACCCCTTATAGCAGATTTCCTGCAAAAAGATCCGTAGGTTGTTGGGAAGTGTAATACAGTAAACTGTGCTCGCTTGCTATTACAAGCAGTCGGTGCTATGATTTCACCTACAGCCTGTATATTAAAGGTAACACCACTGCATTATGAACGTGATAAATCAGAGTCTCATTCCTCCAAGTTTTACGCTAAGTATAATTCTCATGAAGTCTGTTTTGTGATGCAACTGCTCTTTCAGTCAGCAACACCCTTCCCTCTGTGTAATAATTTTGCTGCACTATAAAACCCAGAAATGAAACTCTCAGATTTGAAGTGCTGGGTGAATAATGACAGCTTGGTATGCAAGATGCACGATGTTAGGAGATATTTGAGTCTGCGCAGTCCCACTGCAGAATTTGTACAGAGAAATGCATCCGTATGGCTCAGCTTGAAGGGCAAGATTCAAAATAAATCTATAAAAAACAGACCTTTAACAAAACTGCAATCTTGCAAGAGTCAAGATCTACTACAAGACCTCATTTATTCTGTTGTTCAGCATTCACAGAAATATTCTAGATATTTTAGTGATACTGACAAAGGCAATAATAATTCTTAATCCCTATGTGAAAAGTATGACTTTTCCCAACAAGAACCAGCGTATGTAGCTTTTAGAAACTCTTCTACTGACCATAAAAATAAAATGCACAGCACAAAAACCCAATAGCTATTTTTTAATTTAATCCTACCTTGCTGGACATGAAGTTAAAGGATGAAGCCCCCTCCCTCCCTTTTTTTTAATTTCTGGGGAAAGGAACAGGTACTGTCACAAGAGGTCTAATATTGGAGGTAGGTGACTTTCATTTGCCTCTTACAGACTAAGGCAAATACCTGAAGTATCCTCTGTGGAGGTAAATCATGTTCAGTCCTGTCATTCTTCCCTTGCTAACTGGGACTGCTTCCAGATGTAAAGTAGCAAAAGGTTCAGTTTCTTGGCTATTTTCCACTATTGGTTTTGATGGCCATCATCTTGTCTGGGATCCAATCACCACTTAAGCATGATACTTACCCACATGCGACTGTAAAAGGTAGTCATCCTTTACAAACTCTCCATTGGCCATAACAGTAAAGAATAAACACAGCCTCATCTCAGCTTCCTGAAACTAAATTGAGAAGAGCTCAAGTGGCTTTCCTAGGGTTATTGTTCAACATCTCTCTCACTGCAGCGTGGGGGTTTTTTTAATGCCTCTAATCTGCATGAGCTGGCTATCTTCAAGTTTAATTTTCTTTCCTCCTTCCATGTCTACAGTATCAACTGCTCGTCAGTATCACATACCCTGCATTTTTTATTGCATAAATATTTCTTCTTTAAAATTCTCTTTTTTTTCTACTACTGTCCTAATTTAACTCGTTAGAAAGTCCCAGTTTTTCTTGCCTGTCACAGGGCATGCAACCAGAGACAAACTATGTTTCGCATCTCTAGAAACATCTTACCTAACATGGGAACTTAATGGTTCAAAATCTCACTCTGTCAGCAAATATAATATAGACCTCACTCCAACCTACTGCATAGTTCTTCCTTCTCTTCACTACATCTTCTGTCTTGTTGCAGAAGCTGACCACTGTCCATGAGGTGTCCTCCTCTCTGGCCTGGTGGTCGTCTTTCTCCACGTCCCTTCATGGAGCTTTGCCACAAACAGCTCTAAAAGATGTCGAGATGAAATGCAGCTGGAGATCAGAGCAGCGCTCCTGCCTCCATGACTGCTCTTGCTACTGCTCCAATAAAATACAGGTCAGCTCCTCTGCTCCACGACACACGCAGCACACCTTGATGCCTGTCTGTGTGCGTTTTTAAGCCTTCTAGTTATTGCAAATATTCTGAGGTGTGATTTGGAAAATATTTTTGGAAAATATTTTCCTAAAAGCGTGCTGCTAACATGTTGCTTCTGTTCAGCTCCTCCATGCCCTGTAAGCAGGCAGGACAGTGAGATACATACTCACTCTTTAATGTTTCAGATGTAAACAGCAGCCAGTACTCTCCCGTGAGTACTTGCAAGCAAAAGAGGAGGAAGGGAGCTTACCAGAGGCTCCTGAACATAACACAGCTGATAAATCCAGCACCTGATTCAATACCCTGTGATAGAGAAAGCCATCCTTCTCAAACCAAAATCATAATGCGAACATTCTTTCTTCATGGAAAATGATCATTAAAATAAATGCCTTGTTAAACAAAGTAAGTGGGAAGTGATTCACATCCACGTGCATCGTGGCCCTCAGGGAAACCTAAAAATCGAATGTCATTTCTCCCCTTTTCATTGCAAACACACTTAAAGTATTCAATCAAACTAAAAATAAACGAACAAACAAAAAGAATCAGTTCTTCCAAGGCTGGAAATAAATATTCTGGTATTATAATGAGCTTATATTGCTTTGATTAAAAAAGGTCAGAAATAATACATTGAAATACACTGTACAAACTACGAGCTGTTTTTAAACTTACCTGAGGCTTCCCTAAAGTTTGTGTTTTTCCCTGCACATGCACTGTACATGCACACAGAGACACACACAAAATGTCAGTAGGCTTTGACAGAAAATTAAGAGAAGGTGAGCGCGAAGGCGTCATCTAAGGAAGTGTTAGGCTTTTAGCTACCTACTTGCAGACCCCCGTCTACAGCACCAAGAAGTCGCCCACTACCATGCCAGGTTAGCGAGAGGCTGATGAGGATCTAGCAGTGAGCGGAGGTGTTGGACAGACCGCGGCAGGGGGTTAGTGTGAGCCCAGGCCCGCTCCCGAACGGTGGGAGCGAGGGAGACGTGGAGGGGCACTTACTGACGCTGCCACAGACTGCCATGCAGTACTC
This sequence comes from Grus americana, assembly GCF_028858705.1. Taxonomy (NCBI): domain Eukaryota; kingdom Metazoa; phylum Chordata; class Aves; order Gruiformes; family Gruidae; genus Grus; species Grus americana. The sequence continues at coordinate 114,110,566 of NC_072852.1, forward strand.
CTCCGAGTCAAAGTTGTTCCGGTTCCCGCCGCAGCCGCCGTAAAAGAAGGGCGCGCACTTTCCTTCGGCCACGTCAAAGTACCAGCGGGAGATCATCGCGCGGCAGGGACCAGTCTCGGCTTGCTCAGAGCACACTTCTAGTCACAGGAGACCCGGAGGAACCACATTTAGCATGTAAATGGTATTGTCTCGGTTTCTTAATCAGGTGCCTCTCAATGGCCACGCACACATGAGCGAGGAAGGAGATGCACCAAGGAGGTGTTTTGGGAAACGGGAAAGCCCTCCCTGGAAAACTGCCCCAGAGACAACAAAGGTGAATTTTGAACTGACTCAGATTTCTGCCACTAAGTCTCCTTAGTCTGCCTATACTTTTATGTTTTTAGCTACTTTATCCGCACGCACTGAGGGGTGTTGCTCTGAAACAAGCTCCAGCATGGTGGCAATGGTACCAGCATGAAGTTTTGTCTGCTTGCAGCCAGAGGGGTACAACCACCCCCCCCCCGGCTGCTGCCCGCGGGGCTGCCGATGGCCCCAGGCAGATTCCTGCCCAAGCAGCCCACTCGGGACCTGTCTGGCAGGGGAACATCTGAAAGGAGAAGGTGCCACTTGTTTTTCTTGATGGTTTTTAGCTACACATCCTCTTCCCCCCCACCAGCAACTGAGAAGGTTGCCTAGCTTATACAAGAGAAAAAATAAAATAAAAATATTTATGTGTCATAGAGGAAAACAAATTCTCTTCAGACACCTATTTATATATAGTCACTGCTGAAGAAACTCCCTCTTGCAGGCTGCCTGGCACAGGGTTTATAATTCATAGTTCGAGGGCTCACATATATAAAATTACTGCCATAGCTTTATCCCATCCATGGGAGGAAACCTGATCCCCAGTGAATATATACAGGAAAAAATGAAAACTGATTGTGTTTGTGTTCATTGTGAGCTGCCACAGTCTCTGCCTACATCCTGCAACACATGAAAACCTGAGGGAAGAACCAAACCAGGCAAAGTAAAGGAAGACAAAGCAAATTCTGCCTGAAATTTGGAATTCAGCCAATTACACATGTAAATGTATAGCCCTTTACCAATAATGTTCCAAACAGACAAAACCAGTTTTATCTTTCAACGTGCTGCATAAGTCGTTTCAAATCTACATCACGTTAAACACCAACACGCTCCTCATTTCCTTTCATCCCATGCACTGCATTGGCAGACAAACTGGTACGTTAACTAGAGGCTTCTAAATTCTCTGCATACACTTGAATTTTGTTGAAGGCTGATCCCTAAGGGTTGAAAGGTATGAAGAAGTATCAGTGCATTAGCACTGAAAAACCCCCTCATGCTTATCACCTCTCAGATGCTGGCTACAAAGAATCCTGCCTTTCAGAGTCCGACCTGACCCAGCACTTCACTCTCCCCGGGAGCACCGCTATTTATAAACAGATTTTGTATTCAATTGTCATTGGTAGTCAGTGTCTATCCACATTTCCTTAAATACATAATATAGGTACAATTTTACATGTGTTTAACATGTTCACATACAGTACCTAGAAATAATGTCAAGAATCGATTTTAGGGAGCATCTATGTGGTCTAAGAGAAACATATCCACCTATGCAATGGCCAAGGATGTGCTACAAATGTCACAGCTCTGTACCAAGCAGTTAGGGGAAAAGGAATAGCTGGGGGTGATGGCATATTAGGTTTTTTACTTTAGGAAAAAAACAAATTAAGTGTACTTAATTGTAAAACATATTCATTACAATTAATTGTGTGCTACCATATGATTAATTATATACCACATTTAGTATACAAGTGATTCTTCTCATTTATTTCAAAATAAAATCTTGCCCCGTTGTCCAATTATACAGTCAAATCTTCACACAAAGCTAACTTTGCACAGCCTTGGAAGAGCTGCCACATGTCAATTCAAAATGAATAGTGACTCTTGACATTAAAGAGACAGGTATAATCAAGAGAATTTTTGCTGACAGGAAATGTCATTTCAAAAACCACAAAAGTCTCAACAACTCAGTCTGTCTTGGTTAATGGTGATGATGGGCTGACCTCTATCCACACACTAAGTGCCTTACAGGTTTCCCTGAAAATACTAGTTTTGCTATAAAGTCCGATTTATTTCATTTTGAACTGTTATCAGGATGGGAACGGTTCACAGATTTAATGTAAAATTCCCTGTAGGTACATCTTTCACAGAAGTAGCAGCAGAGGTTTGTTTGCATGTGTAAATAGCATGCGAAAGTGATGGTAATTGTCCATTAGTGATAGAAAGGAACTGGCTCTTTGGAAACTCCAGTCATTCGTACATGTGAAAGATGCACTGGGACAAGCACTCAGGAAACCACAGGGTAGCACATTAAAAAGGGCAAGCCTGAGGCACTGCAGCCCAGAGATGTGGCCAGGGACGCGTCGTCTCCCACCAGGCTGGGGGTGACACGGCAGGGCGGTGGAGGCACATCCTTCCCTCCAGCCCGCACAGCTGACCCTATTGCTGCTGGTGAGAGCTACATGGTAATTATTTCATTGCAGACAGAAATGGTCCACTCTGGAAACAATTTCTGACCTAAACGAAGAGGAAAAATGCTCTGGATTACTGTTTTACGATTGCTCTGTTTGAGGGAAGCATGTTGATGGTCCAGTCTAGGAAACTTCTCACTGCTGTCACCCCTTTCCCAGTGATGCCACCACCATCCACCACTGCCTGTTCTCAGTGGAGGGCTCAGAGTAGCGTTCCTTCACCCCTGCTTTGGGGCAAGCATACGTTTTTAGACCAGCTTCAATGCCTGGGAAATGGTCCCGTTGCTCCTAATTGTGGGTCAGCTGCTCCTCTCAGGCCTCTCCATAACCCCATCACTTGTCATCATATAAAAAAGCCACAACACTCGATCCTCGGCTGCACGACCGCAACTGAGAAGGTGGGGAAATGAAGTACAAAGATGGGAAATTCAACAGGCTTTCTTGGGCTATTAATCCAAATACCGTTTCCCCTTCCACTGCTACCAAGTGTAGCAATTAATGCCTACGATGGATGAGCTATGGTATTTTCCCAGGTATTAGCAGCAGGCAGGGAGCATACACTGCTAAATAATTCATCAAAAAATTAAAAGCTGTCTTTGCTTCATATATTATTCCTGTTGCTGAAAACTGATTAGAAGATGAATTGCTTTTTGCCACTGTATAATTCAATTTTACTCGATATCACAAATAATTTGTATCAAGTACAGTGTTATCGGTGAGCTTAGATTTGTTTAAGGAACATGCTCACCCTTACCCCTGCAAAGATGCATTTTTGCCTTTGGCTCCATGACACTGGATAGAATTAAAGAGGACAAGCCTTTGCCACAACCCAGACTCATAAGCGATCTAAATTCTAACTTTGTTTTCAGACACTTAGAGTTTCCACACATCCTTCTTCAACAGCAAAATTTCTCTCACTGAATCTGTGCCTTAAATCAAAAATTACAGTTGCCAATACCTTCCCTCTCTGAAACCTCAGATTTGGCAAATTATTTTTGAGATAATCAGGAAAGTATAATTCAACTTTCCTCATTCTAAGCTTCTTCTAGTTATTGCAGCCTCTTGATGCAAAAACAGTGGTTTCTAACCAAGCAGGTAGATCATTCCCCGAAGAACAGTGCTGTGGCAAAGCTTTTTTATTTGCTTTAAAATTAGTAGCTAAAGCGATATACTGGAAAAAAATTAGTTACACTAAAAATCAGTACTAAGCGCGTTATTTTTCCTTTGAAAAGCACAGGCTTCAGCATCCTAGGAAATACAGTTTTCAAGTATGTGGACATTGATTTATAATGGCTTTACACAAAGTACTTCCATAAACACTCATTTACCAAAATGCTGTTAGGAGAGCTAATTAGAATTTATGTGCAAACATTTTAGATACTTTTGATGATCGGTTTTTAGAGAGGGAAATATAAAATATGGTTCTGAGTGATATTTTAATTTTTTTTCATTACCATATAAATTGTTTTTTTCTGTTCCTTGCAGAAAACTGATTTTAAATCAAAGTGAAATTATAACAACTTTATTTCAAAATCTCAACTCTATGCTTTTTTTTTCAACATGGGACTAACGCTCACTCTGTGAACACCAACATTTTCAATTGAGGAATCTGAAATAAAATTTAAACTTCTAAGGGGGAGGGAGGGGGGAGAGAGAATTAAAGCTACATTTACATACTTCTATCGCTGTAAACATCAAGGTTACTCAGTATTTTCTTCAGGATTTGAATTTACATGATCATAAGACCTAAGCTCATTTAAATGCTGGTACAGTCAGTTCCAAACTTTAAACCAGAAATTAAATTTGAAGATAATTTAAGAAAAAAAAAAAAAGGACAAACAGGAAGAGTTAGACTACCATCTCCAACATGTCTTGGAAGTTGGGTCCTAGGTTTAGTTTACACCTCTGAAAATCTTCTTTACCTTAACGCCACATTAGAAATATACCATCGTGTTGTCTATTACAAGTTCTTTAATTTAGCCATGGTAATGGAAAAAATAATTTATTTATGACTCTTTCTATACTACCAGCCCTTTTGAAGTTTGAAGTTGATATTGTCAGTTACATACAAATAAATCATACTGGTGGTATGAGCCAACTCACTAGCACTGGTATGTGTTTGCTTTGTCGATGTTGCTGTCAGTTCAAACCGGATCACCATCATGCCGGACCCAAACAAGTATGGGATCACAATTTTATATTTTACCATTTGTATTTCACTAAAGAACAGAATAATCCATTAATGCATGAGAGGCCAAAGGAATAAACCTCTCAAATATATATCATAAGGTATATGCTCCTCTTTATTATGCGCTAGTATATATAATATTACAGCAGGAGTAATTTTGGCTTCTGTGTCTTCAGGAACTGACAGCTATAGTTTGAGGATATTAATACACTTCTGTATCAGTCCTCATTTTTTTTAACTAGCTGAGGAAAATTAGACAAAGAGTAAATGCACTCTGTTTGTCTTTCAGTTATACCGTTTGTGTTCCAAAAAAGCACAATACTGTTTTGCTCAATGAATTAATCAAAAGAGAATATTTAAAGATAATTTCATTGAAACAAAACTTCCTCATTCTGAATATATGGTTAGAGGAGGCAGCCAAATTTTAGTTTGAGTATTCAAAGACAAAAGAGAATTTCAGACGAGGTTTTTTGGAAATTAGGAGGAGGCAGCTGTGAAGCTGGCACATACTCCAGGAATAAAGTTGGTGCACAAGCTACACAATTGCTAAAATACTTTCTACAGCGGAAGTTAAAAGAAAAAAGCAAAATGATGACTTCTAAATGCAATACTGAAGAACAGCTCTTCTAAAATTGTTAAATACCGTAAAAGTGTAGTTTCCATCCTGCACAATTAAGACTGAATTTCTCTCTTTAATGTTTATTCTTAAGCTACTGGAGGGGAATATTTGGAATACAAAAATAAAATGTAATTGTATACTTGGCCAGAATACAAAGCCATACAATTCTGAAGTGGGACAAATATGTGAAAATGCGCTTTCTACTTACTTGTGTACAACATGACTACATTTTGAACCAAGGTGCCGTATAGTTACTACTGACGGCCAGAACCCAAACAAAAACCTCAGCTTGATTTTCAATGTAGGTCGATGAAATGTCCTGAATTTATGTATATTTTAAAAAAAGGTATAGTTGCCACATAACATCATGACTATGCTAACGTGGCAAGACAGTGAATGCAAGGATTAGCCCCAAAGTGCATTCCAGTCTTTTTACATAGCAAAATAATATAGTCAATTAATTATTGCTTCAATACAGTAAAATCACATTTTGTCTAGGGAAGCAGATTCTTGGGGGATTTCTTCTGGCAGGGTATATTTCAAGTGAAACCACTCTCCACCCTCCAACCTTATGTGAAACAACACTATTATTGTGTTTAGTATTTCAGTATTTTTGCCCTTGACCCCAAATGGTAGTAATATATTGCTTTTCCCTCAACAAGATTACTAGATCATAAAAAAGATTTCTCCTAATTGCAACATATCTTAAAGTATTATATTATGGTGGAATAGCTGTGCTTTAAATTATAATGTCTAATTAAAAGCTATCAGTTATTCTAATGCAAATCCATTAGGTTAATTTTATCAGCTCTTGCTCATATGCTAGAGATTATCATTCTTAATGAAGATCTCGTAACAAAAAAACAGTAGAGTTATCATAATAGTGTGTACTGTTCATATAGCAGTGTATTGATGTTTTTTTAATAGGGAATACAACTACACATTATCACTTTCCAACTAAAGCATACTGCATAGTCTTAAGCAAATGAAGAAGAACAAGGAACTACTACCTTAAAAGGAAGATAACCTTTCAAAGAAGAAAGTGGGGCAAAGCTACTGAGGGGAAAAAAAAGCCCAATTAATCTAATATATGCTACTAGTATCATCCCAAAATTTACAGGTGATAGGTCTAGCTATCAGAGTTAACATCCCTTGCCTTAGAATAGACGGTAGCTGTCACTGCATGGATTTAAAGTCTTTTAGACATAAAAATCTTCAGCAAAAAAAACCTCCACGCTAGATCAATAAAGCTAAGAGCTACCATACAAACATCAGGCTACTTTTCTCTCACTAGCATATGGTCTCTCACTTGCAACTTCAGACTGTAAACATAGTTAAAATGTCACATCAAGCAGCAGTGCTTAAATTCTTTCCTAACCATTTAAAGAAATCCATCTGAATTAGAGAAAGCAAAACCAATTGCTAAAGGGCAACATTATACGCTAGACGAGGCAGGTCAAGCTTATGCTGCTGAATCCCTCGCATCTGCTGCTAGGTACGCAAAGAAGCTGCCAAGTGTTTTCTGCCAGGCCACTACACTGACCCTCCTGCTCTCCTTTAAATGAGACCTGATTGACTAACTATGGTGACAGGAAGCACTAAGCTGAAATTGCTTATTCTTTGTTGTACGCCAAGACACACTGATTTTTCTTGTCACCTACTGTGCTGAAGGAGAGCAGAAATGAAATCTCAAACAATTGCACGTGACGGGGCAGCAGCGCTCCTGCTGGCTTCCATCACGCGCTGGAAGAATCACCTGGAGCCCGGATGCCTCGGGAGCAGCTCTGCAACACCCGCGATGCTGCGATGATGACAGCAGAAATCAAATCGCTCGCCTGCTTAAATCCTGGCCAGCAGAGAGTCGCCTCTCTTGCTCCATAGAGAGGCAAAAGTCAAGAGCCACAGGTTTCCTGCAGGGCTTCATAAATGAGCCACTACTTTCTTCAGCACAAATTCAGTGATAACATCTCCCAGTGACCAAAGGTGAAAAATGTCGACCTGACATTCATTTCACTATTTGGATCCCTGCAACCTCAGACCCACCATCGGTTGGATTTAACATCTGAACTCCAGCAACAGCATATCTGAGAGTTTAACTTGGGTCTGTGTCACAAATAAGAACCTGGCAGCTGCACCACGGCAGTCCACTGTCCTACTCCATATGAACTGACAGTAGAGATGGTCCTTCACAAAAGGCAGGAAAGTGAATACTGGCAAGTACCATGCTACGAAAAATAGATTCAGATTTTTGAATAAACACTATAGCTTATATAAATATAGTTGCTACAGACACTGAATGAAAAGACTGTCCTCCTGTCAATGACCCCTCCCATTTTCTAGGCAAGACTAACTTTCTTTTCGCTGGAAATAAGTTTGCAAGTAGTTCTGCTATTGCTATTTTGATCACGATTTATTAAAATATGCATAGAAATAAAATTGCCTGACAAATTGATTCTAGAATAGCTCAAGTGTCTTTAAAGTATAGCATGACATTTATGCTTTCCAATTATTTATGGCTGACGGCAACCATTCCATTGATTTGGGGGAGAAAGGGCTCAGTACCAGCCCACAATTAGATCCTAATTCATGGTTTTAGAACAGTTGCTCTTTGTTGATTTCACAGATGAAAAGCAACTCCTCTCAAATTGGACAATCCCGTTCTCTGTGCTCTTTAATGTTAAAGACATAGTATTTAGTGAGAGTTTCATAAAGCATACATAAAAGTGGTTGTAAAGTGTCTGTGAAGAGCATCCTAGGATACTTTTTATGAACTGCACTGAGTAACGCTTGGGAAAAGTAGCCTGAACAGAGCTCACATCCATGACAGTGAAGCTCTGACGCTGAACTCCACTGGGAAAGGCTTTCAAGGTGTCTCCATAGGACAGACCACTTCTTAATACATACGCTGTCTACAAGGTACCTCTGCCTCTTTCATTTGCACTGACAACGATGAACCTTTCTGTTTGCAACAGCAAGAACACAGCGGATACTCACCACGTAAGTTCCTGTGCTCAATCTGCTGGCCCTATCAGGAAGACGGGCCCTGTAGGAAGCTTTCTCTCAAGTGCAGCAAGGGAAGTAGAAGCAAGAGCCAAGGCTATAAGTTATTTGTACACTTCTACATTTACAAATAAGCAAGCATTTTGCATAGTGCAGCTCTGTCAGATACCAGTGACACACACTCAGGGACAGTTTCTGCACCTTCCGTGCCCCAGGAGGGCTGGAGGTCAGGAAGCCCAAATGGCTGTGGCAGAACTGCATTTAAAACTTGTATTGTTAACAGCTTGCCCTCCCCTCACTGCCAGCAACAAGTATTTCACTCAGTCACCCAAGGTGGGACATTTTAGGCTTGGGAAAAACAGGACAATAGTGCTTCATTATCAGCTAGCAAGTGTCTACACTTCTAAAGGATTTTTAAAAGGTGGCTTCAATAGTTCGCTTCATCTCTTCTGTATTTTATATTCATATTATCGCACACTACTTTCCTGAAGGCTAAACATCTTAACCTCTTTGAAATGTCAACCTCAGTAAAGAAACATGTTCTACCTAATTTGTCCTCATTTCCACTCATCCAAAATCCCATTAAAGTCAAGTGTACTTCTTTTTTTTTTTTTTCCTCTCTCAATATTCATTTACCAGCAAGAACGGGGCATTTTATCCCCAGGTGGTGAAAGCTCACATATGGAAATATATTTAATTGGTTTAAAGATTTAAACATAATCTCCTCCTGCTCCCTCCTCACTGAAATGGCTCTCCAATAACTGAGCAAAACACTCAACGCAGTTATATAAGACAGAAAACGCACAAGACTGTTGCCAGCCTTACAAAGAAACATTTGCAAGTGATTTTAGCGAAGCATTAGCTTTTTTGATTAGTGAGCTTATCTGCACATGGACCAAACAGAAAAACCTAAATGAAGTAACTCTGCTTTTTCCAAAGCATCTCCCGGGCACCCTTCTGACCTCGGCTGCGTGGTGAACTGTAGCCGGCAGCCCTCCTCTGCTCCATACCTGCTCTGCCAAACGGCAGCACCACGGTTCGAGGAAAGGATGCTGTCACATGCAAAATGGGGGACTCGGCACTTCGGTCCCAAGCATCGCCAGGGGCACGGGGTGGGAGAGCAAGGTGAGAGGACGGGAACCAGGCCAGATGTTTTCTGCCTCATTTTACGACTGCCCCAATCGCTGCCATTTTGCCTCTGCCTCCTGCAAGTCCCAACTCCTCCTTTTTCAACTGTAGCCTTTCATCTCATTTTCTACCAGCATCTCCAGCACTTATTGGTAAAGACGTAAGCGTTGCAGAAAAATCGGCATCTATCTTACAAAGATTTACGTCACATGGAATTGTACTTATTAAAATAGAAATATAAGGATAATTCATTCCATTATGTATTGTAGGAGAAATGTGGCATTTAAAAATTTTACGTGGCTATGTTGTCCATGGACTAGGGTAAAATTCAAAGTTTAAAATGCAGTTATGTTAAAAACCACAAGGTATCATGACGAACACTCCACATTTTCTTTTTTGGGCAATGCATTTCTATTTCCTCCTCCCCCCCACCCCAATACAACTCATTAGTTAGGTTCACTTTTCTGCATTGTTATTTCTAAATTCACCTAATTTTACTGAATTACTAGTTCATGGAGAAATATTGGAAACAGGCTAACAGAAATCACGTAAAATGACTAATCACTGCTGTTAATGTAAAGCAGGAAGTGCTACCTCCCACTTTGAACTGACACTCCCTATCCTTCTGCAGCACCTGCACATGATAACTCACACACATACTTCTCCTCTGTTATTTACTGTATATAGCAGTCAAATTTTATTTAATGTTACTTTAAAATAAAAGCAACCTTTCTGCTTCCATCCACATCATACGCAATGACCACACCTCACAGACAGACACCTCCAAAGAATATTTGTAATGGGAAAGGGGAGGGGATTCAATGTGCAAATTACAGAAGCCCAAGCACAACAATGCTGCAACTTGGGATATTTTGCTGTTTGGAACATTTTTTTGTCATAAAGGGCAAACATGCACAGCAGCAGGGTCAGTTTTCCAGCCCCAAGCTAAATGCCCATGAATTTACCTCTGACAACCTCTTCCACAGATTCTGTAGTTGTGGTGGTAGTGGTTGCAATACTGGTAGTTCTTTCAGTTGCCTCTTCATACTCTTCCTCAGTCTCTTCTTCAATTTCATCACCATCATCATCGTCGTCATCAGCATCTTCATCTTCCACAACAGTTAGCTCCTCATCTTCCTCTGGTTGTTCTTCTACTGCCTTATCATCGCTAAATGAAAAAATTTATAATAATGTGTCAGCAACAAAATGATTTCAAGATAACAAGAGAGAATATTTTATTCAGAAACTCTATAAGGACATGAAGTTACCCGTTTCTTTATTTCCCTCCCTCCTCTTTAATTAAAAAAGAAAGAATCAGGGACTCTGGAATGTCCCAAGGAGTAAGAAATCAGAAATGCTAAAAACCCCAAAAAAGTCAACATTAGCAACGCAGTGAGAAAACTAGTTAGATGCCAGACTGAAGCTCCTCCTTTTGCACAGGGATGGAAGAAGAATCCCGATCAGCAAACACTATATTTTGACAGCTGAATAACACTCCAAACATGCTTGCTCCACGCTCCTGTCAACGAATCAATTTTTATTTTGCAAGAAGCTCAAATTAACTAAAAATGCAGTCAGTTAATATGGACACGGAAACGAGAGAGCTCCTCAGGACTTTCTCACCCAGAAGACACCTCACCCAGACTGTGGACTACCTCGCATGCTGTTCACAGAGGACTACCAAGTGTTGAACTGACCTGGAAGTGTCTACACTGACTGCTGAGTTCTTTGTTCTGTTGTTATAGTGTGGTGTGAAGAGAAAAGCTATTTCTACTGGAGTAGTGCACAGAGCTGTCTGTTTTCTCAAAGGACAGGACAGAGACAGTCAGCACACTTGATGCTGCAACTCATGCTTCAGCTGACTGTTGCTAGCTTTTGTCTTTGAGATCTTATCTCTTTCTGGCATCTCAAAGCAGACAGCTGGCCACAACAGAGCCTTTCAGGATCTAACACCAGAGAAGGAGAGGACTCAGTTTTGGTCTTCTGTGTGACAGAAGCACTGATGGAGAGGTGAAAGCCGCACGGTTTTGCTGACGAGGCTGCCATCTCGGCCAACGTGTGCAGCCGTTCAGCACGCTCAGCTCAGATGCTCTGCACTACCAACGTGAAGCTGATCAGAGGGCTGGAGCACCTCTCCTGTGAAGACAGAGAGTTGGGGTGGTTCAGCCTGGAGAAGAGAAGGCTCCAGGGAGACCTTATAGCAGCCTACCAGTACGTGAAGGGGCCTGCAGGAAAGCTGGAGAGGGATTGTTTACAAGGGCATGGAGTGATAGGACAAGGGGTAATGGGTTTAAACTAAAAGAGGGTAGATTTAGAGTAGATATTAGGAAGAAATTCTTTATTGTGATGATGGTGAGGCACTGGCACAGGTTGCCCAGAGAAGCTGTGGATGCCTCCTCCCTGGAAGTGTTCAAGACCAGGCTGGATGGGACTTTGGGCAACCTGGTCTCATGGAGGGTGTCCCTGCCCATGGCAGGGGGGTTGGAACTAGATGGTCTTTAAGGTCCCTTCCAACCCAAACCATTCTGTGATTCTATGGTTCTATAACACTGCTGTACAGTTGACGTGTAAGGCCTCCACAAAAGACCTGTGGTACCAATGTGTGTTAGGATGGCAACACAAGCACCCCTATGCTGACAAAGAACCCCCAAACTATTGGGCTAAACATTGTTAACCATTATAGTGCTTTAAATTCACACAGCTGCCTAAAATTCTCAGGATTTAATCAGTCTCAGACAATAGGACGGAATACTGGACCTGACTATCAAATGCATTTGGTAGCTTAATATCTCAAGAATGTTCTGGGATCACTCTTAATTCTGAATGATACACAGGCAATAGGCCAAAAAATGTACGCTGAGCTACTGCTGCTGTTGCTTTTGAAAGGCTTCCTAACTCAGTGCCCAGCTGTGGCAAGGTCTCAGGTTTGTTAATCTGATCTTCTACTTAAAATTCTCTACAACTGAGTAAATGATCTTTAAAAATTCAAACATGCAGTGACTTTTTGTCACCTTCACACACAAGTGGTTTTGCATCTTTTTCACAGCATCACATATGCTTGAACAGCATATGTGAAGTTAACAACTTATCTCCTTCACCTCATTTCAGAGACTAAGCCTGCAATATTTCATTTTATAATAGGTTGCCTACTACAGTTTTGAAAGTGAGCTCAGAGGAAAAAGGAGAACAGTATGACCTCTCTTAATAAGGTATTAAAAAGAAGTTAAAAAAATCTATTGATAAAAATCTTGTATGCCACAAGCCTGACTCCACTAGGAGAAAGTTAAGTCTCTATACAAAAAAGAATGAATCTCCTGTTCCTTTCTCCTCGAAATATTTCGCCTCCAGAAACACAAGAGAGACCTGAAGTAATAATGAAGCTTTCAAGCCCAGGTAAGTTATACAAATGGATGTGGTAACAGCTATTTTGCAGAGGAGTCTGAATAAGGGATGACCTGTTTCCATTTACATGGGAGAAAGTCTGAAAAAGTGGCACAAAACCACTGGGTGGTTCTCTTAATTTCTTAATTTCAAAGAACTGGCTTAGAAATTTCACCATCTCCACTGTGAGGTTTTCCCCTGCCATTCTAATTTCAGTATGTCCAAAATTTTCCACTTTGTTTTCAGTAACTCCTTTCTGAACAATAAATTTCTTCTGGTTTTATTTTTCTTACCAAGTATTTCACCTTTTTATGAGCATGAAATAAGTGCTATATGTACACTATCACCTTTCAACTGTGAGATGGAGGTGGATTTGTAAGTCCAGTATCTGCTTCTGATCTCCAGGTTAAAGGGCTTCTAGTATTGGCTAGCTACAGACATTTAAACTAGGCATGCTGAGTATAAGACACGCAGATTTTGATCAAGAGCATCAGACACCATATGCCTTTCAACATTAAAGAAAGCTGCTCTCTGTCTTTCTCTCACCTAAGCTACAAACACAGCATACTTTAAAAAAAAGTGCAATTATTTTTCCTTCTCCTTTCAGATGAATGATCACTCTCAGATACTGGCAAGCTCATAAAGTGAAAAAAAGGACAACAAAAACAACTTAATGAAACAAACAAAGGAGAGTCAATTAGTCACATGGAAAGCCACTTCAAAACTAATTTGTATGCGTGCATCCAATGCATCCAATACCCATCTGTTTTTACCTACACAAAAGCAATCAACTCAGCTATGTCAGTGCACAGCATTTTGCTGTGAAATTCTCAGCATCAAGGCCAACCTTTTTTCGTCACTCTTTTTTTAAGGGTTTGTGATAGTGAAGAGCGCAGGATGAGAGAAGACAACTCTCTGTGTGTGTTGGTTGGCTATGGCCACCATTACAGTGGGCCCTGTTTCCTCTCCAGTAACTTAACAGAAGGAAATGCTTAAGGGTAGCCCCCACCTGCATCCCCTTTGTGACTTGCTGCTTGCTGAAGGACTAGACATCTGAGAAGGTAAAAGAAAACCAGAAATGATGGAAGACTACAACAGTTCATGGGATCAGGGTCCTGAAAACTATTCTAAAAAGCTTGCACAAAAATGTACCGGAACATTCCTTCGACTATTTTGATCACTCCTAGAAAAATCGTTTTTCTGCTAGCAATATGTTCTGTAAGATTCAGTCACAAGGGTAGTTTTTCATAGGGTTATATATTATTGCAAGTTTCAAGAAAAAGGAACAATGAAAACAGAAGTGCGTTTGCCTTAGATTTAGATACCTAAATGGAAGTGAGAGCCTTGCTATATACTTAAAGAATTAAGATGCCTGAAATTGGGCTTTAGAAAGTCATTTCCCTATTTAACAGGTTTTAAAAACTCTCATTGTACAGAAGTGTGAAGCTACACTCAGGTTCTACAGAAGCACTCTAGGCTTTCTCTAAAGTAATTATTTTCCCAGTTGTCTACTTTATTCTATTTTTATTTACACAAAAATGAGTTAGTCTCTTCCCCAATTAGTACTGTCTTCCAAAGAGAAAAGGACAGGGAGGTGAAGTGCTTCACGCTCTCTTAACAAGTTTCTCCTTGAATGAAGCCAAATACCACAAACTAACTGGACTGGCACTATTCTGCTGATTTAATCACGCTCAGCTATACCGCACAGTATCACGGACCAGATGGAACAGACCCAACAGGCAGGGATGGGAGCCCTAAAAGTAAGAGCAGCACCAGCTTCACATCAGACATCAAGGCTACCCACTAAGCCACGGACTCCTAAGAGTCAATCGCGGTAACGATGCTCAGCAGTGCAAACAGAAGCCGACCACACCTCAGAGGCCACAGTTATGAAAGATGTGAGAAAAACAACAATACCATGCAGCCCCTTAGCAGCAGTCCTCGGGAGCAAGGGGCCATGGGGAGGGAGGGGGTCCCTCTGTATTTGTCAGTAATTAGGGGATTTGGAGCCTCATGCTTGAAGACACAGGTTTAATATAAATAATGCTACATCTTGATGTACTTCTGTTGCAAAGACAGTGGGTGGACTTCACATATTCTTAGTATTAGAAAAGGTATTATGTATTGTAAGAAACATGAAAAATTATGCTTGGTTTTGTTTCCTTGGATTTAACTGCTGTTATCATCCTGGCTCTTCTTTAAAGAGCATGCATGCGAAAGGGACAATACAGAACAAGAGAGAAGGGAATGAACTTATACTTCAACATTTAGAATAAACATCAACTTTTCAAATGGGGAAAAACCCTCTCTCTTGCATAATGTGTCGAGCTGTTTCTCCCTGTCATGCTAAATGCTCTGGTACCGTTCACACTTCTCAATTACCACCACCGCGGAGCTGTTTCCCAGACAGCACGTCTAACTTTTGCACACCTTTCATCACAGTTATGAGTTTAAATCCACCATTTTCAAACAAAGGTTTACTACCTAATGAATGTGGATACTGACATTTTTCTCAGAAGTCTTGGAGCTTTATTTAATAATAATGCCAGGTGTGCTTACTTCCTGGTATTATTATTACATTTTACCTTCTTTGGTAAACAAGTATGACTCAGTCTTGTTTCTCCTGGAACCACGACACCTTGACAGCTTTTTCTGTATATTCCCTTGATACCGTCCCAGCCAGGGTTTTATTAGCACCATAGACTGCAGCGTCTCGTTTACAAGAAATTGTTGACATTTTGCCTTTGTTTAGTGGTGCTGGTGACAGGATTTTTCAAAGGCTGCTTAAAAAAATTACTTGATACACTGATAAGTTCACACATTTGTAAAGCCGTATTATCATCATCTGAAGGTAACAGTTCAGCAGTAAACAACGGAGGTAAATGGTTAGGCTTGAATGCAGCCATGAAAATACTTGCAAACCGCACCCCCCCAACGTTAGTATATCTCCATCTCCTGCCAGTGGAGACTTTTGGCAAGGAGGGCCAGCACTCTCCTTTCATGGTGAACGCAGAGATCACCATAGCTTTGAACCTTCCACTTCAACCTCCTCACAAATGGGATATTAAAATCCATTCCCCCTATCATGGAAATGATAATTCCCTCGAGCATCCAAGTAGCACACTGGGTCATTAACACAAATCGTCTATGTTCCTGTCTGTGGTGAAACGAGGTATTTGAAGTTTGGTGGTTTCAGCTCTATTCCCGATGCCACACACCCCAGGGTTCCAGGCAGCCTCTAAGAGGTAATCAGTTCTGTTGACTGGAACAGAATCATACCGACCAGTCCACCGGACGAACTTCTGGTGTTAAAACACATACCACCATACAGCTCCTGCTAGTACACACCTAAGCACTTCGTGACAAGCAATGTTTAAACCATGGATCTGTAATGTATATCTAACGCCTTCCTTTCCTCAACCCATCACTGCAGTAAAAGCTGGCACCAATGTATTATTTATTCACTCTTCTGAGTGCATCATCCTGTTACTTTGTGAAGACAAAACTGAAGCAAAGGAAAGTGAAAGAAAGCAAATGATGCTACCTCTTGCTGTTCAAGAAATAAGAAAATGTTAGTAAATGAGTTTCCTTTCCATATTCCAGTAACCTGCAACAGGGACAGAGGTGTAACACAGATGACAAGAACAATGTGCTTTCTTTCTAATGGTGTTTCAGAACTCATGGGGCTGTAGCATGAGTTACATTTTAAGAAGAGGTTTCTGTCTGTAGCTATTAACTTCAGAGAAAAATGTGCCAAAGCTTTCAATTTAGGGTAACAAATAACTATGGACTAATCCTGGTTTTGGGAAGTGGCTCACGTTTGTATGCAATAAATGTTCATCCATTTGGATGTATTTAAACCATGATTTTGCCAAGTAACTTGAACAAAACTATATACTCCATCAGTGGGTGAAAAAGAAGGAAAAGGTGTTCAAGACAGATGTTTCAATATCTGGAAAGATTAGTATTCACTACGCTTTGCAACTGTATTTTATTACAAATGGATTCCATCTGGACTGTGGTTTTTACCAGCCACCAAGCCTGAGCAAATAGCTGGGGGAAAGCTGACTCCAGGAGAGGAACAGAATCAGCAGTAGCAAAAAGCCACCGTCTGCCTACAGAGAGCAAGGCCATATATGTTGGCTCCAGACAGCTGTGGGAATTAATATAGGGGAAGCAATAGCTGCTTGTAACCTGCAGCCTGTGCTCTTTCAGCCTTATAGGCCGAGTCGATGGCAATTCATGCATCCCTAACCGTTCCTACTGCAGATGCCATCATCCCAGTTTCCAGCATCTTGTGGTTCAGGTTCTCAAAAGCTCAACCTCCCCCATCCCTCTATAGCCTCCTCAACTCCCCCAAATGAACTCCAGGAAATATGTGATGCGATCGCATTGCCAAGTATTCAGCCTGGGTCTAGCTTTCCTTCCAGCAGAAGATTAATGATGAGCACAGACACGTATTTATCCCTGTGTATAGGAAACCTCCAGAGCACAAAGTTCTTTAACTGTGGGAGTGGAAATGGACAGATCCAACTGTGACTCTCTACATGCCTTAAGAGTTAATGCCTTAAAAGAAAATGCAAAACAGAAACACAAAACAAATTTCATGAGTAGGACACATGTTTGCAATCTGAACACGAAGATGAATGCATTTGAGATGGCCTCATTACCAGGCTTTTGGTTAAAAGCAAATTAGAAAGCTAACAGGCCAGGAAGCAAATTCTCCCTCAACAAACCTGCACATCAGAGGCCTGGGTATTTTCCACCTAACGTTTCTCTAAACCTTGCAGGCTAGAAAAAAAGTCTTCTGACCAAAGGGTGAGATTTCTCAGGAACTGGGTTTGATGCCACTACCACACTCCTGTGAATGGTGTCACTAATTAAATATATGAGTCAACACAGGAACCACTTAAAGCTAAAAATTAAGCAAACAATGCACTTTGGCACGTGACCACTTGCCTCATTGTACCTTCTGGTATTTAACTTTGGCTTTGGTACACTAGCCAGCTTCAAGACCTAGTTGAGTACGCTAACTATGTGAAACTGAGTATACAGGTAGCAAATCTAACCAAGAACTACCAAAGTAATTTTGCATGGGGCAGAAGAGAGGAAAAGAAGTCAAAAGCAAGTGTGAAATGAAGATTTCAGCATTCACCTCGAAAGTCTAGGAGTAAGGAGTTATACCAAAAAAGGTCTATTTTCTTGAAGTATGGGGGAAGTGGGAACAGATAGCAGGGCAAGAATTCAACTGCACTGCAGTTGTGAGATTAGGCACAGAGCCAGGAAAAAAAAGGGTTATGCCAGATGTCCAGTCTATGAAACTGATCTTTTAAATGGCTTATTGGCATCAAAGTCCGGAAAATTACAGTAATTCACAGAATTGAAAGTCTGACCCACAAGGTACCTCAGCAATACTGTTTCTGGTCTGTCTGGTAAGTGACCACAAAAGCACAAACTGCTTAAAAACTGCCTTGGTTATTTTCATTAGGGTTGGATTATACTAGGTTAGTAAATCAGGTATCTCACAACAAGAAGAAATAATGTGGTATCTGGAGATGTACAAACACCTGTGAAGAGACAGCTGAACTCACATGGGCACCTTCCACTGCACGGCAAGTCAAGACGAACAATTCATATTGCCTAGCATTTTTCAGACATTCATTTTGTCACTTCTAATTATTTTTCTTTTTGTTTTCCTTTACTGAAAAGGTTACAATTACGTTTATTTTCACATTTCCTACCAGAAAAAAAAATTGAAATAAGCTATTTCAGGAAGTGTCACATAGGCTGCTTTTGAGTTCTTAGACCTTATCAAACAACTGAATTACGTGCTTCAGACTCTCTCTCTCCTTTTAATGTATTCTTTTTAACCTCTTATACAAAAACAATACAAAAAATGTGCCTGGTTTCATTAACTTTGATAGAAAACAAGAAAAGTTGCTCTAAAAATATTTTAATCTAATTTTTAAACAGAACATTTCTAAAACCCAAACACACATTCCTTGCCATACTGCGTCTGACTGATGCATTTATCTTTTTCCTCATAATTAAGCAAGAAGGTATACTTTATACTCTTGATACTGTTAGAAATTTCTTTCCACAGCTGACCTGCTTAAAAAGACGGGTGTACGAGGTAGCATGTTAACATTTGATCTCATGCGTTCTCAGAAAGTACCTCTTGACTGATATGCAAGAACACTTTTTCAAAACTGACCTAGGTTTCTTTCTGAAACAAAGCCTTTCCTGGTGTTACTGTTCTGACAGTTTTCTTTGGAAGATGGAGGATTCAGCAAGAAGTATGCCATTTTTAGAGAAGGACAGAGTAATAATATATTTAACCCATATTCTTTCTCACTTTGGTTATTTTTGCTAAAGAGAAACTTAAAACCTAATAAAGCAAAGCTATCTGCAAGCACACAAAAATCAGGCTCTGTGAGCCTGATGACACTGAACAAATATTAAATTCAAAATCTTGACATCAGAAATGCATTAAGATTGAATGTGAAGGAAGAGGGCAGCGTGAAGGTCGCCTGCACAGCCCTGTTTCAGCCAGCTTGAGAATCAACAGAAAACTCTGGATCTGTTACAACAGTTTTATTTCCACGAAACTCCTGCCATACTCAGAACGGACTATTCAGTGCCTCTTTGTCCAACCTGCTATCCTACAGTGTGAAGGCAGACAGTGTGAATTCTGTACCAAACCAAGTTTTGCGGAATTCATCATCTTGATACCCTCACACAACAATGACGTGGTAAAACTAGAAGAATAACTTTGTTTTATAATTGGGAAAGCAAACAAAAAAAATACCAAAGCATGTAATAACTCTGGATGTTCAATTTAAGACATTGAATAACATTTCTCAGAGAATGTGACACCTTAAACTTTTTAAATACAGCTGCCACCAGCAGCAGCAGCAAGAGGCAAGGACTTCTGCAGAGCAGATTATCTCCACTCATTCAGCCAGAAGAAAAAGGGACACCTTTTGTTTCAAGCTTTTTATGGTGGCCACAGCATGTCAAGCCTAGCAGAAGACTTTCATGACAGAAGCAAGCATAGATCCAGTTCTCCTGGATCGTGGTCACTATTTCACTGTTTTAACCTTTTCTTCTTCATTCAGGTCACAATTTGGGTGTTATTTTTTTTTTCCTCAGCAGTGATCAAAATAGAGGAATGTGAAGAAATGGCTTGTCATCATGCAACCAAAGCCAAAACATTTGCATTCAAGATTGGAAACCTTTTCTGTCAGGGGAAAAAAACCCAACTCTCTATGCTTTTGCTGTTTCATCCATGTATTCAAAGACTGTAGCCTTTGTTAGAAGGCAAAGGAAAAAAAGTGCTTTCTACAGAAAATGCTTTACTACACTGTGCTGTTAATAGCACAGCCTCACAAGAGATGGAATTCTTAAATTTCCACAAACCACCCCAATGTTGAGCTCTTATTTCCAGTACAGACCACAAATATCACTGAAAGGTAAAACTGAGCAGGAACTGCTGGAGAACTTCATGGAGGGATATCCAGCTATGCATTCACCAGCCACAGTCACGCTGTGTTGAAAAACCCAGCTGTAAATTTCTCACTTCCCATTTTTTTCACGCATTCTAAATAGTACAGCTCTTGAAATCGGGTGGCATATACCATGATGTCACAAGAACTTCTCAGAAAATCTCACTAATATATCAGAAGCGTTTCTTGAGTTGATTACTACACGAACATATACAAGGAACCTTTCTCTCCTACATTTGAGTCATCACAAGTCATTATAAGTGACAAGTTAAAATTTCTGTTTATAAAATTTTTGCCTATTGCTTAAGGAAAACGCAGCAGCCAATGGCTTCTGTTTTGTGAGGTCAAAAAAATGTAACCCTTCTCTGCAAGTCAACATTCTACTAAATGTGCAAGTTTGATGCCATTAACCTCCTGAAACAAGCTCAACATTCACTTAAGTCATCCAGGTAGCCTGCTCAACTAGCAAACTGCTTTCATCAGGGGTCATGAAAGTCTGGCTATCTTCTGCTCTTCGCTTCCTCAATTAGATTAATTCTCTCCACCCATAGCCTCATCCATCACTTCAGTTAATGCTTTATACTCAAATGGTGATTGGATTTGCCAGCTCAGCATCGCTGTAATTACCTCTCAAAGCAATGCACTGTTTCATCAATTACATTCTAACTTTACTTGCCCTAAGAAGAAATCCAACACTTACCAGTCTTTCTAAAATCATTAATGCTTTGGTGTTTCTATGCTTTCTGAATTGTATTTTAACAACCTCCATGTTAAAAAGGAAAAAAAAAAGTTCTTAAAAAATATATCATGAACCACCTGAGTATTAAGTAACAGACAAACTCAATTAATGTGAGAATGTGAGACCCAGAATATGCTAATAGCACATAAAATATGCAAACAAAATACTTCTAGAGTTATTCAGCATAAGCAGTAACATTATGCCTACAATTTGGTGATGCTTTAGTTTAATTTATAAAGAAAAGCAATTAGGGTTTATCATTAAAATACTTATAAAAACACAGAAGTTCTTACATAAGCTGTATTGTTAATAACATTTTAGAACAGGTATAAAGCACTTTTTCTATTTCAGTTTCTAACAATTCTACAACAAAAATCAAGAAGATATGAACTTCTGACCAAGTAGCAGAAATACTATATTGCAAAACACCTTCCACACTTACCTCCCCAAATGAATTCAGTTTCTCTAAAACACCAATTCAGTGATGGACAAAATTCACCTATTTCAATAACTGGTGTTAACCTATACTGATGGCAAACTTCAGAGGAGGGGAAAAAAAGCAAGAAAAACTAAGCAGGTTTGTAATTCCTAGTGTTCATTTTAGGGCACTGACTCCCAATTAGGAACAATTTATATTAGGACAGCTGATGAGAACACTGCCTCTGGCCGCACTGCTCCCTGCTCCTGTGTCACGGACGACTGAGCTCCCCACCAAGCAGACCCCGAACCACCACAACAGGCGTAACCACTGCTGGCACAAGGTTCCGTTTGCCTTAAATTTCAGGGGTATGAACAGCCGGCAGCTCAGTCTGCACAGTGTGGAAAAAGGGACATCTTTTTATCCATCCAAATGCAAGCCATTTCCTGCTTCGAAGTCAGAACCTGTGGTACAGACCCCTCGTCCAGCTTCACGTCTGCTTCAGCTTTACTAGCTCAAGTGCTTGGGGAGTAGGGAGTGGATTTTTTTTTTTTAATGTTTTGGGTTTTTGAAAGAATCATTTAGGAGATTCCCACTGGAGTATTTCTCACTGAAATTTTAGAAATTGACTTTCCAATTTAATGAAAAAGCTTCCATCAAGGAGAACTTGTTGTTTGCTTTAACATGAGTGACAAGATGGCTTGAAAACATGATGAATACTCAACAGAGACAAAATGTTAATTTTCTTTTTCCTCCAGCGAGCGTGTTTCCAACGAAGAATTTAGCCTCGACACCTTCCTTTTTATTGATCAATAACACTTTTTTAGCTCTAGAATAGCAAAAATTTCAAAGGACTCCAGATATCCCATTTCTAGACAGTTCAGACAAATCTTCTGGACTCAGAGCTGGACTTGGAACTAAGCCTCAGATTTTTGACTCAATGTTGCAAGACAACATTAAGAACAACGGGAGAGAATGAAGAGGAGGAGGGAAGAATGGTCAAGAAGCACAATGTCACTACATACTAGACACAAGCATGAAGAAACAGGTAGAAACTGAAGGATTCAGGAAGTAGCAAGACACTCGGAAAGCTCTGCCCACCCACCCCCCATGATTTCTTCATCAGCAACGCTCCGTATCCAGATACCATTCAGGGCCTGACTCTTCCTCTGGCACGCAGCACATCCCTCTGCCTGGGGACCCTGGCACCCCTGTGTCCGCAGGGCACCCCCATGTCAGAAGCCACCTCCCCCCCCAGGAGTACTTAACCGAAGGACATCCGACTGCTGACAGCGACACACCGTTGAAATTAAGGCGCTCTGGGGACGCAAGGCAGAAACCTCTCTTTGAAACTAGAAGAGGCAATGCATATCAACACCATCACCTTAATCCTCCTAGTTTGGCCAATTTTTATTGTTCAAGCTGTGTTTGTTTCTTCCGGCTGTAGTTCGAATGCCAAAGAGACTACAGTACCATTCAGAGCAATAGAATCTTTAAGGTTGGAAAAGATCTCTAAGATCATCAAGTCCAACTGTCAAGATAAGGAAGATTAGAGCATTTTGGTTACTTTTTCTTAATCTTCCTCATCAGTTAAGAGGCAATGGCCAGAAATATGCCCAGGTCAAGCAATCCCCAAAACGCTGTAACCTTCATGCTGTATTTCCAAATATATTTTCTGGGGGCAAATGAAGAGATGAGCGGGGAAAAAAGAAGAGTGAGAGTGACACAGGGAGATGTAACGGGGAGAAACGGGGCAAGAGGATTTCATGTTTTGGGTAGTTGTTTTTGATGAACACCGTGAGCACAGAGAACACTAAAGAACAGCCACACGGGTTGTAGCACTGACCTGCGTTCACCTACATTTGCAATTGAAACACCGACAGCTTCCCGACTGTTGTCTGTATTACATCTCCCACGGCTCTGGCACACAGAGACCCAGATGAAGGGAATTAAGCAGTAGCTAGTCAAAGCAACACTTGCAATAGGAAAGAGAATTTCCCAAGTATAGAAATGACTAAATGCCATTAAATTTGAGTTTTAAAATTCTTATATTGACTCTTGCATACTACTAAAAATACTTGCTTATGCGTCACTGTTTAGACTTAGGCATTTTTCATAAACATGTGCCACAGGCAGACATCCCAACTGCCTCTGCCTAATTTTGTGTCAAAGCAGTAGGGGATGCACCATGAGGACTCAGTGCGTTGTTATATCAGGTCAGGGCACTAAATGACCATGGACAATTTAAACACACCTCGTGACAGCCTGATTTAATGACAGCACTCTGGGGAATTTCAATTGTAACTAATCATTGTGGTTTAACCCGGCAGGCAGCTAAAAAAAACACACAGTGTTTGCTCACCTTCCCCTCCCTCCCCACCCCATGGGATGGGTGAGATAATCGGAAAAGAAAAAGGTAAAACTCATGGGTTGAGATAAAGACAGTTAATAGGACAGAAAAGGTAATAATACTAATAATAGAATATACAAAACAAGTCACGCACAGCACAACTGCTCACCACCCACAGACCATCGATGCCCAGCCAGTTCCTGAGCTGTGGTCCAGCCCCCAGCCAGCTTTCCCCCAGTTATACACTCAGCATGATGTCATATGGCATGGAATATCCCTTTGGCCAGTTTGGGTCAGCTGTCCTGGCCTTGTCCCCTCCCAGCTTCTTGTACACCCGCAGCCTACTTGCTGGTGGGGTGGTGTGAGAACCTGAGAAGTCCTTGACTTGGTGTAAACCTTGCCTAGCAACAACCAAAACATCAGTGTGTTATCGACATTATTCTCATCCTAAATCCGAAACACAGCACCATACTCCCCCTACTAGGAAGAAAATTAACTTTATCCCAGCTGAAACCAGGACACTAATTTGACACTGAGGTTAACTCACAGACATTTCTGAAGCTAAGACACTAGGTAGAATGTTTGTTGACATCTTTGTACCACTTAAGTCATAGATGAAGACATAAAAAGAGCTAGAAAGCAAAATAAATGAAATGTATGCTTCCTCCATGTTAAGTGATGATCTCTAACAAATTACTCAGCAAAGCAATCCTGTTGGGCCCCTGTGACTCCTCTTCCCCAAATGCTAGAACAAGACTGATAATTAAAAGCATGGGGTCTCACCTGGAAACAATTCAGCATAAGGGGCACATGTACAATGCTGCTTTCACCATTAGAAAAAACTGACAAGTTTTAAAAGCCTTTCAGGATTCCTCGGATTAGAGTTGGAGGAGGCAATTATGAAAAAAGTCAGTTTTTCCAGATACCATTGACACCAAAACCCCCTCTTTATGAAGTCAGAAAGGAAACTACTTTTTTTTTGCAGCATCTGAGAGATGAGCACTCATCCTTAAGCTCAGTCTGGTACAGGGTTGCAAAACCAGAGAACAGCATGATTACCATGCTATATCGCACAAATTTATTTTAGTTTTACTTCACAGATGCCTAATTATCAGCAAAAAGTAGACTGCACTCTTTTGGATTATTTATTGTAGTAAAAAACCCCACCATATTAACTATTCTAATGGCACGTATGAACAAACCATAAAACTTCGCTTGGCAGAAGTTTATGAGAAACTGTAAACCAAACCCTTATAAAATACACTCCCTACAATGCGACATTTACACCACTACCCAATCATTACATCAGCCTGAACATATGTTTTATACACCAAACAGACAAAATTAATTTGGCCTAACCTGCTGAGGAAAAACACAATGAGAAATTAAATCTCCTATTTTGGACCTTGAAAAGATATTCAGATTGTCTGGAAAAATGAGCCTTGGCTGAAGTTAAGGCACCATCTTCTGCTCCTGAGCCACTGGACTTAAAGAAAAGCTTTCTATGTAACAGTGAGGCTTATCGTGCCTCAGTTTCCCTGCTGTGAAAGAAGGAAAATGACAGCAGCCTGTTTCCCCAGTGGGAAGGAAAGCCGGGGAGGTCTCACGCACAGTGAAAGGAAGATGAGGAGAAGTATGTACGGGACAGATGTAGACAGAGAAAACCCGGAAGTTTCCAGCTTGGCCATCACTCCTAAAGATGTTGAACCTTGGACATCAAGGACACCAAAGCTTCCAGCAAGTGCCCAGGTGGAGGCAGGAGGGCCACGAAGCTGCACCAGGTCTCAAGGGCAGCCAGAGCTTGCAGGTCACTTGACTGAGTTGTAGCTATGCAGGGAGAGCTCTGCAGCTATACTGAAAGCCAGCACCTGCATCTGGCTGTCCCTCAGGCAGTCTTCAAGGTAAATTTTAATTAAAGGTGTGGATAACAGCAAGGAACACCGCTGCTGAAAAATGCTCGTGACCTCTTAGTCAGAGTTATACGCTATTTCAGGACAAGCATGACATGATGCAATTTCAAAAGCATGGGTGGATCCTGCCTCTTGGCCTCATGAACAAGAAGGGGGTACATCATATCTGTCACCAAAATGCACCCTCTCTTTTTTTCCCCAAGTACTGCCAACAAGCCACATCCTTTTACGCCCAGACCCAGGTGGTGGTCAGACGCTGGGTAGGAAGAACACCTGTCTGTGACAGCACCGCAGCCCAAGCTGCCTCCCCGTGCCCTCCGACAATGTGCTCCTGAGCTTTCCTTCCTCCTGTGCAGAAAACACCCACAACACAACAAAAAAGAAAACGCAATGCTCCAGAGACAACTGCTGGAAGTGAAAACACAAGACAGCCTGGAAAAGGTTGGTTACAAAAGGAACAGCTGCAATGTGTTTTCCTCTAAATATTCAGAATCATAAATGCAAATATTCTAAAATTTATACCTGAATAGTCTGAGATACACAGTTACTTCGAAATACATCACTTACACTTGGATTCTGCTTTGTCACAACAGGAGTTTTGAGAAACGAGGATACAATCGCTTGCTTTTCAGGTTGGCACCTCTACCTCTACGTGTCACCTTCACTTTGACTTGGGCATCTTTAAGCAGCCACCGCCCTTCCGAAGGCTCGTGGCAGTCACCGTGCCACCACCCACTGACCGGGTTTGTGCCAAACATTTTCCAGTGTCGTTTCACAGAGAGGGGAGCGTGAAGCTGCCAGCCTGGAGGCTTCGCTTCCCAGCGGAGGTACCAGGCACGGGCAGGGTGAGGCACAAACTAGCAGCTATCAAGCAGGAGGCTCCACAGCCAGACAGGAGAAACAAGGAATATGAAATCCTGCAGCTGGTGTCATTTACAGCAGACTGGTTTCCGCTTAGGTGTGAGGAGTGGGTTATGTTGTACCTGGAACACCTGGCGGCTCTTAATACCAAAGACATTGAGATATGCATGGCAAAAGCATCTAAAAGGCCTTATTTGTACAACAGAACCAAACCCAGATCTTAAAGAAACAAAAATATAGGAGAAAGAGCAATTACTGAAGTACACATGTGGTATCAGCAACTAATTTTAGCCAGAAATTGTGACTTCTGGGTAGAAATGGGTAAAAACCAGTCAGCCCCGTATCTGCTGTAAGAGGAATGGGGTGGAATTCCTGCCACAAACCCACGGCAGAGTAACAGCACAAAATCCTTCTCCTAAAGGACCGGCTCCTATCTGCTAGTTTTCATATCTTTGCATGAACAAAGAACTTGTAGCAGCGGCCATAAAAACCACCAGCAAAGCAACCACGAGAATTCCCCAGAATGACCGAGTGCCCTCCCTTGAACCACACAGCATGCGCATCATGATTTGGCGTGCACCCTGCATGCACTAAGAGCCGTCAGCTGGAAGACACCAACAACTTGTGCTCGGTTGGTCTGACCCAAGTAAAAGCATCACGATTCCTGAGTAAGAAAAATGTGCAGGGGCTGCCAGCCCCTTCTCGCCCCTTCCTGCAGTGCCACGCCAGCACGTACTTACACACTAAAGGATTTTAAAGTCTTTGCAAGGCTTTGAGACAAAGCAAACATTGTCAGCGTGAGATCACTCAGGTAAGGTGAAAAAACACAGACTAAAGTAAGCACTTCAAACAGACATGCTTGAATAGCAGAAAATACTGGGAATTTAGCATTAGGAAAGTGTCCCCCTACTTTTTACTTCCCTTCTCCTCCTTCCTCCCTCACAATCAGCTTAGGACTGAGGCATATTTATATATATATTTATATACACACAAACATATGCTCATATGTGTATGAATATACACACACGCAATTTCAACTACCACCTACTGCTGCATAAGAAATGAGTAATTTTATATATATATATGACTAAATTTCAAGAGTATTTCTGACTCCAGTACACAGGGTTTAAATGCAGTTGGGAAGCTGAAGAGGCAGCAAGAAATATGAGTGAGTCAGTGTAAAAGAACTACAAATTGCTTGGCTCTTCATCTGCAGTTGAAGTACAAGTGCCCCAAAAAAGGATCCTTTCATTTTCCTTTTGTATGCACTTCTATGGGAGGGGAGGAAAAAAAACTATCAGTATTTGCTTGGAACTTCAGAAATGGATTCAAATGCAATTACAGCTCCTATTCCTAGAGGATGCAAAATTTATGAAGTTATTCTTGAACTCCTCTCTTCAGATATTAAACTGCTTTATCAGGAACAAAACAGACTAGAATAGTAAATTAAATGTTCAGCGACAAACATGAAAAAGACAGAAATAAATGGGACATTTATTTTGTCTCACAAACAAAACTGCTCTATATACACCCCTGTGAGCTCTTTTATTTAAAATATTTTAGGAATCTTTGATCGGATATATGAAAGAAAATTTTTTTATCTATGTATTTTATATATACAGATATATAATAAATATAAGATATACAGATAAGACAGGTAATAGATATATAGCATAGATCTATATATCTATCTTGCGTGTGTGTGTGTATATATATGTGATGGAAAAAAACCAAATTTGTCTCAATTAGAACAAGGTCTGCACTCATTTCTTATTCAAGATAACATATTTGAATCAAAATCTAAATGAAATATATAGAAACGACACAGCAACGGTCCAAAAGCTAGTTTACAAGTCCCACTGAAAGGGTTGTAAATTGTGACACACTGACAACTGTTGAAAGTACAAGTCAGAAAAAAGCCTTATGGTGTCAAGCTGGAAGATGCAATGTTGCTTGATGCAGGTTTCTTGCACCAAACAGCCCTGACCATTCACTCCCATTTATGAGAGAAAATTGGAAATTACAATGGAGAAATATTATTTTAATTAAACTTATTCCATTATTCACAAAGAACTCTTCACTGCCACATGTACTAATGCTTTGTCAGGAATGATTTAGACACCCACCATGACATGGTTTCTAATTTTTCATTCCTTAGTGCCATCTCTCTGTACCAAATTACAGCGATTCAATCTCAGCCCTTCATCTCTGCACTGTTCCTGAATCCATCCATTGCTTCCATCTGTATTATTAAGCCCAAACTTAACATAATTTAGAACTATTAACTTTCCACATTATTCACTTCATTCTGTCCCGATTTATTTTCAGAATTCTCCTTGAAACCACTTGTAATCTGCTCCAAGTTTTAGATTTTGTGTATTATTTGTAAAAGATGCAGTATCATCGCCTAAGAAGTAGAAACACTGCAGTAGCACAGCACGAAGTGATGGAAGTCTAGGGACCACAAACAGAATTTGAAGGTAGATCTTAGTTTTATGAAGAAAACCATCTTAGAGAGTTGTTTGAATTCAGTTGCAAGGACGTAGCATTGTACTCTGCTCTCACAACTGCTGTCTAATGCTCAAGAGAGTGATATCAAAAGGCTTTGACAGCACTGGACTGCTCAGTTTCTCCAGAGTCATAACCCATATTTGGCTCAAAATTAGCCCATGTGCACAGGGGACGTTAATGGGTAAAGACAAGCATGGCATTTTCCCATCCACTGCTGTGTTTCAAAGGAAACCTCCATACTCCAACTTAACAGTAGTGTATTAAGGAATCTGTCTAAGGGCAGATATTAAAACAGATTTGCTTTTAGATCACATTTAGAAAGCAGTTGTCAGGAGAAAAATATTCTTATGGTAATAATGGCACACAGCTAATGCTAATTATGAATGAAGACATTTCAAAACCTCCAACGATTATGTTGGCTGAGTATCTGCTGCAGTACCCCAGACTGCACATGAAGCATCTTAGGAGTACACTATTTATCATTTAGTTGTCAAAAAGTATGCATTTAAGCATTTTTGTTATAAATACAGCAATACTTCTCACCGAAGAACAGATGAAGGCATCAAAAGCTCAATAACTATATTAACAATAAGCTTTTCTGTAGAAAGTTAAAAATAAATGATTAGAACCCTGATGCTTTCAACCATTGTGGTTGCAAGTTCATTTATAAGGAGCAGTGACTCTTCCACACTGAGGTCTTTTAGACAGATTTTTGGCACCTTTAATAAGACGATAATAACAAGCTGAAGGGCAGAAAGTCACTCTTACCTTCCATCTGCGTAGTCTGCATCTGCGCCTCCCCACCAGACATCTGAATCATCATCTTCGGCATCAGCTGAATCAAGATTGTCGCTTTCCTCTGCTAATGGGCAGCAAACAAACTCCACACCACGAAACTTGTCGATTCCACAGGGCAGCAGCATGCCATAGTCGTGCAGATTCATACTCTTCTCACTACAGGACTACAGGAAATTGGAGGGAAACAGCAACAATATCGTCATGAAGGAAGCTGGAAAAAATGTCACAGACCTCGAGAAAACGTTAAGGGGCCGTGTACTGCCTTAGGAGGTTGAAGCTGGTGAACTGCATGGTCTCTGAATTTTGAAACACAACTTAGAGTGGTCATGTGTGCATTCACTACCTGCACTGTAGGTAGCTCCCTGCCTGTATCCGCATGACCACTGTAAGCAACACGCTCTCCCTTTCCCTGCCCTTTAGTCTTTGCCAGTATGGAAGGACTTCTCTCCTTCCATATACCTGACAACTCTCTATCTTCTTGCCTAAAATCCTCACAGGCTCTGCCTCATAAACAGAAAACTCAAAGGCAGAACGATAATTTGATGTATCAATCCTGATGTATTGATGCTATTAAAGAGCTGATTGCAAGACAGATTAACATTTAAAGTATCTGATATACTGGAAACACCGTATCTGGTCTGACACTTCTGATAGTATAGAACCTTCTAACCTTGTTTGGAAAACAGTCAGTCACACAAAATTACACCTTAAAGATATAGTGACATAGGACAGAAAGATACAGTGATGTAGGACAGGTGAAAAAAAGAAAAATAGTTCAATAATGAATGTTCTTCTAGACTATGCCATTCCATGTTTGCAAGTACTTAAAATGCAACTGGAATTTGCCTGCATGAAGGTTGGTGTTTTAAACACTTCATTTGAGGTGCAACAGTATGATTCAATCAAGAACTGAAAATTTGAAAAGCTGCTAAGCACATTTCAATTTTCATCTCCAGAAGGCAGGACAACATACAAACTACGAGGTTCCAAACAAAATAGCAGCCAAAAATCTTCTTGAAGCTCATCTCAGTTTTTATTCCTACAATGTCTCCACATAAGGACAAAAATGCCCAAAACGCATTAGCAGTTACAACATTAGGTTTATTTCTGTTTTCAGTAAAGCACTGGGAAATTGTAAAAACTCTGTGATTGACTGCAAAATGCCTTTGGCTATCCTATGTCTTATCAGCTCTCCTGCCCTTTTATGCTGAATTTCACATACTGCACTCTTTGAGGCCTGTTTGATCTCTGTGAAGCACCTGGCATACCAATATCCATGTTGAGGACAACGATAAAGGCAAATCCTAGGCACTGGTGCATCAACCGTTGGTTCCAGAGCACCACTAACACAGGGGGCCCAGAGAACGTGGTCGGAGTGTGAGTGGATGTGGGCAAAAACCCAAGTGCTGTGAAACAGGGTCAATGTTCAAAGGCCAACGTTAAGCAGCCAACAGTGGACTCTGATGTGCTCAGCAGAGTGACTCCTCCTTACCTTACAAAGCAGATCAAAAAACCATTCACTCAAACATTCATAAGTACTGCTTTTTGTTTTCCATGTCACTGTCATATTTAAACTCTTCCTTGAAAGAGTGATACAGCTCTAAAGAAGAAAGGCAGGAAATTTTAAGACAGATGAATATACCTCTTTAGCAACAGTATGCCAGTGCAGGTGAGTTTCACACACATCCATCCTTTCCTGGTGAAGGAACTTGCATTTGTCTGGTACCAGAAGGGCATCGCTCACAAACTCGCCCACTGTAAGGAGAAAAAAATAAATACAAAAATGTTAATTTTGCTTTCAGTACCTCACCCTTTTAAACCTTTAGCTAGACGTAGGGCAGCTTTTGTGAATGAGCGGCAGGGTCTGTTTGTGGAGAATGGAACAGTTTCTAAATGGTGCTTCCATTAACACCTTCCTTGAATTTTCCATTTTAAAGTAGCTCCTGTCTTTGATCTCAGATGTATTAGATTATGAAAACTGTAGCGTAATACGCTAACTTCCATACACCCAGTGCGAAACTTGCAGGATGCATCGAAGACGTGTTTGCTGCAACATGAAGTCAGGAGCTGGTGGATCCAGCTCCTGGAAGGGGAGTGCAGGGATGGGGAGGGACAATTGAATTTTGCATCCGAGAGGTGGTAGGGAGAGGGTTTGAAGTGTTTTGAAATACTTAAGTTTTTCCACACAAAACAAGTCCGACATCAACACATTGTTTCAAGCAATTCCAGAGTGTTTCTACTGAATTACAGCACTAAGAGCAACACAGTCCACTTAGTTATTTCTGTTGATGCAGCCTCTTTATTGCAACCTCATTTCATCAGCCAGACGAATTGAGGTTAGCTCAGAAGGTTGATGAGCAAGTGGAGCTCATCAGCCAGGGAACAAGATGATTCATGGATCACCTGAGTATCTGGTCAGATTGAAGCGGGGGGGAAAAAAGGCTCGTTACCAAGGACATAACTGACCAAAGAGATTGTGGTGCCTTCCGCAGTAAGACAGAAATTTAGACACTAATGGAATAAACAATGCTCACAGCTTCAGTACTGACCAACAAGAAGAAACTCAGATGATAAGTAACATGATTTATTAGATGAAAATCACTCTAATTCCGTACAATTCTGGCATTGCAATTAAATAACCTCAAAACCCCTCAAAGATATTTTTTTAAAAGGAAAAATTACAGAGTACCTTTTAGAAGTCAATATACTGAACAGACACTGGATTGTGAAAGCACATGACTCAGAGGGCATAAATCATAAGCTCCCTGAAGCACATTTGTCTCTAACCTCCAAAAAACTACAGCCTCTGTGTATTAAATGAATGAACCGAGGTGGCCCAATGGCTGCACAGATGTAGTAACAGGTTAATTCATCAAAATGAGATGACTACAAGTTTACTGTTCAGTAGAGGGTCGTCTCAGGGAGCTGATTAAGTGGCCATTGAGGCTTACAATTAAGAAGTCAGTTTTAAAAATAATCAAGACCCAATGCATTGGGGAAAAGCAGAGTTCGGCAAATAGATAGATGTATGTACCTTTGCTAATTACTAAGATGTGTATTTCACATTAATTTCCTTGCTATATTTCAGTGCTTTGATCTGAAGCCTTTAAAAGCCAGTCAGTTAGTTTACTAGAAAAAAAAAATTTTGTTATCTTTATCCTTCAGTGACACACTCTAATGCCTGCAAATTATTAACAGAAACATCTTCTAGGTGTCCAAAATAAACTTGCAAAATTAATGAGTTAAAACACTTTCTGGTAAGCCAAAATACAAAATCTGCAGGTTTTGATAACAAAGTCTCTGCTCCCAGTGGTATCACACCCAAATCTTGCACTGAAATTCAAATAAATTTGTGTGTTGGGTTTGCGTGGCAAGGTTGTGGTAGCAGGGGGGGCTACAGGGGTGGCTTCTGTGAGAAGCTGCTAGAAGCTTCCCCTGTGTCTGACAGAGCCAATGCCAGCCGGCTCCAAGACGGACCCGCCGCTGGCCAAGGCCAAGCCCATCAGCGCCTCTGTGATAACATATTTAAGAAGGGAAAAAAAACAAGCTAGAGAGCTTTTGCAGCTGGAGAGAGGAGTGAGAAGATGTAAGAAACTCTGCAGACACCAAGGTCAGTGCAGAAGGAGGGGGAGGAGGAGCTCCAGGCGCCGGAGCAGAGATCCCCCTGCAGCCCCTGGAGAAGACCATGGTGAAGCAGGCTGTCCCCCTGCAGCCCATGGAGGAAGGATGAGGGGGTGTAGAGATTCCACCTGCAGCCTGTAGAGGACCCCACGCTGGAGCAGGTGGAGGCACCTGAAGGAGGCTGTGGCCCGTGGGAAGCCCACGCTGGAGCAAGTTCCAGGCCGGACCGGTGGACCCGTGAAGAGGGGAGCCCACGCCAGAGCAGGTTTGCTGGCAGGACTTGTGACCCCGTGGGGGACCCCATGCTGGAGCAGTTTGCTCCTGAACGTCTGCACCCCGTGAGAGGGACTCCATGCTGGAGCAGGGGAACGATGAGAGGAGTCCTCCCCCTGAGGAGGAAGAAGCGGCAGAAACACCGTGTGATGAACTGACTGTAACCCCCATTCCCCGTCCCCCTGTGCCGCTGAGGGGGGAGGAGGTTGAAGCCAGGAGTGAAGTTAAGCCCGGGAAGAAGGGAGGGGTGGGGGGAGGTGTTTTAAGATTTGATTTCATTTCTCATTCCTCTACTCTGTTTTTGCCTAGTAATAAATCAGATGAATTCCCTCTCTAAGTTTGGTCTGTTTTGCTCGTGACAACAATTAGTGAGTGATCTCTCCCTGTCCTTATCTCGACCCACAAGCATTTCGTTATGCCTTTTCTCCCCTGTCTGGTGAATGAGGGGAGTGAGAGAGCGGCTCTGGGCACCTGGCCTCCAGCCAGGGTCAACCCACCACAATTTGCACCTTGTTTTTAGCTGTACTTGTCTTTGCATGGGACCATCCTGCCAGTACCCAAAGTCACTCAGTACAGAAGTAACTGGTAATGGCTAATGCTTCAATTTAGCCAAGTACCAGAGCACTAAGCAAGCACCTGGGTGTTTTGCTGAAGACTCACAGAATATGTCAACTTTGCTTTCCTAGGACATACGACTTCATACAGAACTGCAGTTACACTTCTGTGGCTGTTCAAGCATACAAAACATTCAGAGCAGTCTTTATGGCAAACTTTTCTATTAAAAAAATAAAAATCCTGGAGTGCATTTTCCTCTGGTAAACTAGATCTGATATCTTAAGCTATGCACACAAACGTGTGCGAGCTTGTGTCGCCTGACTTCTGACATGCATATGCACACGAGTCCACATACAAACACGCCTGATAACCTCTGCATGAAGCTATTCATTCACCTTCACAGCTCGTAACATCATCTGAATATCATGTGTGTGAAGTTCAAAGGCAATTAATCGTATACCTCATTGCTCAGAAAAATAAGCCTACATCATTTCAGCAAAAGTAACGAATACGGATGCACCACTGAGTTACAGCCACCAAACCTAAGATGGAAAGCTGTACGTCCAAAGTTCTGGGCAATGCAGCCTGGGCTGCAGTGTCATTAACAATATGTATGAGTATGTAATCACATTTTTAAAATAATAATAATTTTTTGAGTGTCTTGATTATATCAACCAACTCATATCAATACACTAAAAAATCAACAAACTAGATATTTGGATATAATTGAAAGTACGGTATTAGATTTGAATTTTATACACAAAATGCACATCTCCTTTATAAAATCAGATTCCTTGAAAATAAGGTGACAGCATCCTCATGGTAACTCAAATGCTCAAGTGAGGCTCCATTTTGCCACAAGTTGCTGAATTTCACAGAAATAATCTATTGGAACAAGCTCCCCTCTGCTTTGCAAAAGGAAAGAAGGAGCTGAGGGGAAGGGTGGTTGTGTAATGTAACACTCCTTCATTATACAGAATTATAATAAATTATTTAGGGTTGTGAAAATCTGGCCAATAGCAATCACTTGCAACTTTGCATGTGATTCCTATTGCCTTCAATTCAATTTTTTATTACAAATAAAATTTTATTCTGCCTGTTATTTACACACACACACAGAGCTCAAGCCCTGGAAACTTTTTTCATTCATTTAATTATAATTATTACTGAAGTTTAAATGCAAAGCTTTAAACCTTTGTTCTATTTTTTTTGTTGTTGTTTAAAATAAATTAATGTTCAAGTGGCAGTTTGATGAACTAAATTGAGTTCACTTGACAACTGCAATGTTTATTTGCCTGGGCTAGTCTCACAAAATCACAAATCCATCAGAACGAAGCACTTCAAACACTTTTGACTTGTGGACAAGCTTCTGGTTGTATCACTCCAGTACATGTTCAACTTTCAATGCTGCTGAATCATAAGACTTTGGGAATTCTTTGCTTTTTTGAACACGTAACCCTTAGACGACACAGGGGAAACAAAGACGTGTGAAGGGAGAGCAACCCTGTGCCTCCTAAGAGAGGCGGCCAATATGCGTGGGCTCTAAAAATAAGGAAAAAAATTAATACTTCTGTTTGCCAGTACAGGTCATGACTGAGACTGCTGTGCATTAGCACTTTTTTTTGACTGATGGAGCATCCCAGCCCAGCACTGGTTGTAATTTCCACTGTCAGGTGCTGGGATTGCAACACGTAATTCAACTCCAATATAATTTTTTCTTCCTATACAGCCATATATCGACTTGCCTCCCACCGGGCGGTCCTCGACACCCTGCCTGCGAGGTTCGAGTTGGATGAGCATTTCTCCAGGTACCAGCTCTGCCTAAAAAGCCTCCCTGGCCCCTTGTCCTTACCAGCGCCTTACCCCTGCTCGCCTGCTGCCTACCCAGCTGCCAGTAAGCCACGGCTAAACCACAACCACACCATGGACAGAAGGGCTTGTAAAATTTGTACCAAATCCACACCACAAAGGGTTGGTATTACCACCACCACTGGCAATACCTCTGTCAGGCTTATATTTATCACTTTCCTGTACTCTTCTGCCTTCTTCAGCGTCTCTCGTATTTTGATTACAGCCGTACATCTGTGCTCTGCTGAGGTACTCTAATAATAAATCACGATGTCACAATTTGTCTTTCGGTGAGCTCATAAATCACTAAACTCCCTCAAGTGATCCAACACGCAAGTATAATAGCGACTTGTTTTCCAGTAGCTGCTTCTCAGACTTACAGGGAAGGGCTGGACACAACCAGACCCCTCTGGCTTGTGTGTTTCTGACTCGTCTAGAGCAAACAGCCCCAAAAGGGAATTCTGAGCAGAAATCACCATACCATGTTAAAAAAACCACCACTCTCTGCCTATGATTCATTTAGCTGAAGGCTGACAATCCTCTGCTCACCCTTTTGAAAACTAAGTTGCTTGTTGCTAACTCAAACCTACGTCTTTTAACTGCTCGTCACTGGAACACTCGTTGTGTCAACATAGTAAGTCACAGTTTAATTTCATTTTACAAATACCTTTTTTTTTTCCCCCTAACGTCAGCAATCCCTTTCCTGATGCCCTGCTCTCCATTATGTTTGTAGCAGGCTTCTTCAGATTGCCCCATCCTGGTGTATCACCACGCAATAGCAGTTTACATTTTTCAAAGACAGTTTTGCCAGAGATTATGATTCCACATTTTATTACTAAATAATTTTACTTCGGTCAAGCACATCCTGTTCTCTGAAAAATACTCTTGGAACAACAACAGATGTTGTGCTGCAAGGCCAGAAGTTCTGGTTCAGAAATTTCATTTTTCAACACAGTGAAGACTGAGAGCATTAAGAATCAATCTCTAATAAAGGAGAGTGAAGGCAACTGATCACACACTCTTAAATCTTCTCTAGGAAGACAAAGGCTCAGCAAGTGGGCACGCTTGTAAGAAGACTGCCCTATCTGTTTAATGACAGATGTGATATCAGGGCAAAGTAATTCAAAATAAAAATACCGTACCCTGTGTGAGACACTGTTCTGATCAGCAGATTTTCCATTCACTGCATAAACCAGAGGGGATGTGAGAATGCATCCAACATTGCACAGAAAGAGAGCAAAAATAAGATGATAAAGGTAATAAAATAAAATCCATGACAAAACCAAACACCTGCTAGCAGATGGTTAGGATCCCAACCAAAAAATAAGCATGTTCAAATTATGTTCAGAGGAGTACTTTCAAACAAAGCCTGTGCTAAATTTTGCATGAGGAGGCAGCACACATGCTGAAGCTCTAGGACTGAAGGCTTCATCTTCCGTGTCACTGATGAGAGCAAAGGTCTTGCTAAAACGAATTCACGAGCTCAAGCACTTGCACCATAAGTATTTGAGAACATTCAGAGAGACCTGTCTTTTCCCTGTCACTTCCACAGATTCTCTTGAGCCATCACAGGCTGGGCATGGTGCAGCAAGGAGCAGATCAACCCTGCGCCGCTGCCCGTCCTGCTGTCGCGGGGCTTTGCCCTGCCCTGGTCCCCGGCACAACAGCTCCCCGCAACACCTCCCCTAGCTCTTCCGCCTACCCAGGCACATCTATTAATTACAGATTATGTTACACATACGTTATTACATTTATTTAAGCAGCCATATAAATTCAGGTGCCTTTATTAAAGGTGATGTTTACACAACTCTTTATGTATGATGCTTTCTCTTAATTATAAAGTTGGTAATTAAAGGTTAGCTGCAATCTGCATCAGAGTGCAAGCCAAACACCCAGGCCTCAAGTGCAAAGAAACAACACTTTACTAAAAATGCTTCTTCTTTTCTTCAGAGGTCCAGAAAAGCAGAAGAGATGCAAAGCACCTAGATACTTTAAAAATGCACTTCATTTTTCAGTAAAATGATTCAGTCAGCACAATTATCTAGTGACATACTGAACTAGTCATAGTGTACTTCGCTATTTCAGACTGGGTATCTACAGATGAAGAGGGAGAGGTTGTGCCTGTCAAAACTGGTTTGAAGGAGGTTTTTGCTGCCGTGCCTGGCCCCTGGGGATGGATGCCTCACGGTGTGGCCTTCCTCTGAACTCGGGCACAAGACATGTTAAGCCAGATTGTTAAAGATCTTCAGTCTAGTTTAAATTATTTTAACAGCCTACAGTAAACAAGGGATTTGTAGATTTCTCCAATTTCAAATTTAAATGGAAGTTAAAAAGAAGCAGTGTTTAGGAAGTACGTAAAAGCCCACAAAAAAGATAATTTCTACCTACACTGTTACTTATGAAGGACTACCAACATTAATACCAGTACCCAGTCGGGTATCAAATACCACCCTACTGTATCTTCTCCCCCAGTAACTTGCAAGCACTGAGAGCAGCATCAAACAACGCTGAACCCCCAGGCAGTTGCCAGCGAAGGGCAGGCAGCGAAGGAGCTCGCACGCAGGGACACCAGCGGGGGGGAGGTGGAGAGCCCGGT
This sequence comes from Grus americana, assembly GCF_028858705.1. NCBI lineage: Eukaryota > Metazoa > Chordata > Aves > Gruiformes > Gruidae > Grus > Grus americana. The sequence goes on from NC_072852.1 coordinate 114,149,398, forward strand.
GCTGCACCAAAACCCCGCTTGCCTTAAAAGCTCAAAACCACCTCCCTCGACCCCATCCCAAATGGCAAAGTTAGAAGCCTCTCCCTAAAACCCATCCATCAGCCAACAGAAAGGCAAGGTGGTGCTGATAAAACACAATGTCTGTGTCCCAGTAGCTTGGACCATCGTTATTTTTCTGATGAGTAACAGACTTAAATCCTGCCCATAAAACTGCCCCAAAACCACCTCTGTAAGAAAACTGTCTCCACTCCACCACTTCACCTGTAACCTATGGCACGAATTTCAGTAAGAGACCCAGGGCACAGCAGATGGACAGCCGCACAGACCCGAATTTGAAGGGCAGGAGCAGAAGCGACAGCGCGACCTGCGCAGCCATGTCTGGGGTGTGAGGCAGGAACAGCTACAGCTCTTCTGTCTTCCAGAGGAAGACAAACCCAACACTTGACCCCATTAACATGCCTCATATCGACCCTTTTGTCCTCATAAAGTTCCAAAAAGTTACTTCCCGTAACTGTAAGTTGGGGTTTTTTATTGCTGTTTTTGGGGGTTTTTTGGTTTTGTTTTTTTTTAAACAAAGCCATCAACTATGTTTTAAGCATCTAAAGCAAGGCCAGTGGTTCTCCAACAGACATTTTCATGGCATCAGAGCAAGTGTCTATTTTAGTATTTTTTCTGCTTCAAAGAAGTCCTTGAATGCTTCTGTATTCCTGCTTTCAACCAAACTTGAAAAGGTAAAGAGAGTGCATCCACTAGAAAGTGGTTTATTGTTCTGTTATGCAGAGCATCAACTCTCAAGTAAACCACCTTCACTATTCACAACATTTATTCGTTTACTAGACTACAAAAGGCAACAATTTGGGATGAGCAAAGCTCTCCTATTAGATTAAAAACTGGTAATTCTAGCTTAGTATCTTGATGCTTTTACAATAATTTTGAGAAATCATGACAACGAAGGTACTTTTCACAAACACTGCAATGTTTGTGAAAACATACAGCCATTCTTGGGACAAAGATCAAGGTAAAAGAAAACCCAATATTAATAAACTCACTGACATCTAAATAACAACATATACACCATGAACAAGGAATTCCAGTCTTGATAAATCATGTGTTCTACTGTGATTTTTGGTAAGTCCAAATACGTCACACAAAATGTTGCAGTTGAAGGGCTAAAATCCTTTAAGTACAATCCATCAAAGTAGATTTCTCCAGATGAAAATAATGAACTATATACCAAAAAATATACCTGTAAGTAATTAATGGTGTTTATTATGTCTTCATTTTCATAAGGTACTATACATAAAAAGGGTTATTCTCAAGCCTTCTTCCTCTGTAGCTCTTTGAGACATAGACGTAAATGGAATTTCTGCTCACTTTACTACTTTTTTGCCTGACTGCATTTTCTGACAAAAATGTCTTGCTTTCCAGACAGAACACAAGCATCACTCAGATTTGATGCATTATGCCAATAATGGATACATCTGTTTACATGCAAGAAGATTCAAATACACATCATCACACGCTCTGGCATCTTCACAGACAAAGCATAGAAACATTCATTAAAAGTCTGCAGCACCTCAGCGGTTCATTGAAGCATTAAGTTCATTTACCCCTCTCCTTTTTTCCACTTGTCTCCCCCATCTTCAAGGAAAAATCTTTCTGGGATTACACTAAGATACCTTTTCTGTCCCTCTCTTGCTCATTAATACAATATAACAAAACTGTGCTAATGCCCATCACCCCAGCATCATGGGTTATGTCACATGTTGGGATTCCTCCTCCTGCCCCACCTTCCTTAAAAGGCCCACTAAGTCAAAAAATACCCTCCAAGAACTTGTTATCAGTGTGACCAGCAGCAAAGGTCACCCCAAAAAGGCTATCTGAAGGGCTTCCCCTTCAGTTTGCTCTCTCTAGGTACCAACCACTCAGACTAGCAAACTTTCTTGCCCTGCATCACAAATCAAAATGCTGCCTCTCAAACGTGATTTACTTAGAAACAGGCCCAAAAGCAGGCTGCAAAGTCCAGCTCAGGAAGCTGAGAAATTTCAGGACCGAGTTGGTCTCCTTTCCAATTCTTCAGTGCATTGGTTACATCTGCAAAGCTTCTGCCACAAATGACAGAGTATTTGTTGCAGGCACAGCCCCCTCCCAATTACATAATCCTAATTTCTTGGAAATAGTGAGTAAGGATGCTGTGCGATGCTGCCCAAACAAAAATCTTTTCCCCTCCTTCCACACCATGCTTAATTGCTTATTGCTTCCTTCACCTCCCTTCTCTGCAGCCCCAGCAGAACTTTCAGACCTATCATTTTTACTTTTCACTCCATCACTGCAGTAGTCCTGTTTGATAAATCTGTAACGGGACACGGTCAGCTGCTCTGGAGGGCTGCTGAATGCCTTGGGGACTGAAGCTTGGCTGCTTGTAGAGGAAAAAATATTATCAAGTGAGGGATGCCGCCTGTGGGTGCTTGCACAGGGTCATTTGGTGGGGGTTTTGCGGGGGTTTTTTGGAATTCCAGGTCCCATCCTAAACTGACAGCAATATGTCTAGCTAAAACAGATCTTCTGCAGTGCTATAAAAAGAGCAGGGAATGAAAAGCTGGAAGGTGCTGGAAGCCAAGGCAAGTTAGGAAAGACTTCTTGATTCTGCATACAGTGTACTGGAGGAAACTACTGGGTTCTTTAAACAGGAGGACAGAATAACCCAAGAATTTATTGGAAATTGCATGATCTACAGAGAACAGTTGGTAAAATTCACAGAAAGGAAAAATCCTGAAAAAAACCAACCCAGTACTAGAAAACTCTAAGGAATAGATTTGAAATGTGAAAGGCTTAATGAAATCATTTTGTGAAGATTTAATAAGATTTTTGTCAAGATTCCTCAAGCAGAATCCTGGGACTGTGAAAATTATTTTAAGTGTCCTGAGCCACAATCGAGTTAGCAGAAAAATCAGGAGGGAAAGAGGACAGTGGTACCTTCAACAATAACAGAACTTTTACTCCACAAAAATACTAAGTGCACTCAGGCTGTTTACACAGTACTGTCTGGAAGATACAGTTAGATGCCTGCCACCATTCTGTTTGAAAAGCATTCTGTCCCTGTGTAGTTTTTTACTACAGTAAGCTTCAGTAATAGACACACAGAAATGCTGCTCCTCAAAGCATTGACCACCTCAGTCTGGAAAGGATGTGCAAGGAACAAGACATAAGAATATCTTGACCTTCCATGCCCCCAAAAGTTGTCATGGAAAACAAAACCATAAAACCTGAAATGTTTTCTTTACAAATATGTTGTCTCCTTCAAAACAGTTGAATTCTTTTTCTTCCACATGGAAGTGCACGCATCCCTGTCAAGAGTGAAATACAATGTGTGGGGTGTAGGGGTGCAAGGAATGGGAAACAAAAGGGCAAGAAAACAGAAAAATTTCTAAACCCCACCTCACATGCTGAGGATCTCCTATTACCCTGATGGCACAGCAGAAACCACTCCCAAGTATTTGGGAATGCTTCTTTTACCCAGGTAAGATTCCCCTGCTCCCATCCCCCACTTTGTGACAGTGCTGTATACAGAGCAATTCTCCATCACCCAGGGGTTAAATCTGTTGTGCACGAAGGCCTTTTGTTGACCACATTCACTTCTTTTCCCAGTGCTTAGCTCATAGAAGCCATCATCAAGCATGTCCCAGGGCCTCAAAGTCATTAGCTGCTGAGTAAAGCAGGTGAAACATGAACTATACCAGCATGGACACCAAAAATACTTGAGAAACTGGCTAAAAAAAAAAAAAAAACCCAAAAAAAGCTTTCTTCTTAAAAGGGCACTTTTTCAAGAACCCCTTTACCAGAGGTCAAAGAAACAACACTATCTGGACTCACTAACCCTCAAGAGGAAGAAACAGGAACGCTACTCTGGCTTCATCATATATACGGGTGCTGTATGTGTTCTTGGTAAAGGACAACCTATCACCTCAAGAATGGACCTATTTCATTCAGGACAGAAAAGATCGTTGGTACACAGCTGAAACAGTCTTTATACCAGAATCATCGGTCCAGTGTTGAGATATTGTTAATGCAAAAAAATCAGAGACACTATGAAAAAGCCTCAGTTAGGGATAACTGTTTTGCTGAAATAAATTCTTTTCATGATGTTTAGGCTCTTTTTTAATACAAATTTTTGTGTGCATCTCAAAATATTAATTGCCTCCTGCCTTGTAGTCGTCTTTTTTTTTTTCTGAGATTCCCTTTATTCCTGGTACTCATGTACTTCAGTCCTCTCCCAGTTACGCACCTCTTTCATGACTGATGAGCTCCTTTACTGTTCTGCTCACATCACTGCCAGGTGGGATGTTCAATAGTAGACCATGGCATGAGTCAAGCACCAAATACCAAAAAAACCTGTTGAGGGAGAAGTTGCTTGTGGAAAGTCAGCACAGGTCGCTCACAGATCCTTGTCAAGTGCCCCTGATTCCCATGGCAGGTGACAGAAACCAGCAGAGCTGCACTGGATACCACTTGGTCACGTTTCCCATCAACTGATCCTCCAACTCCTGCCCCAGCCACTGGTGGGGGAACTGCCTGCCTCTCCCATGCTCTAAATTCATGAGGAGAGCTGGAGACACGTGTGCCAGGGCGTGTATCTGGCAAGCACAACATGGAATGAAGACTGGTAAGGAAAAGATGAGGAGGTGTGATCTCTTCATTTTGTGATACAGGATCAACACATACCCTTCCCCAGATAAAGTACTACTTAATTTACTGGAGCTTTTTAGTTTCAGGTGTGAGTGCTGGACCTCCTCAGGGCCATTTCTTGGATCATAATGGGGTTTCCCCATGAATAAACACCAGTCAGCACTAGTTAGACAACAAATAGAAATCCCCCTTGGTAGGTTTCAACTGTTTTCAATCTGTATTTTAAATAGTTCATCTAAAATAGGAAAGTTGTTAACCATTCCCAGGCTTATTCAAGGCAACATTCACTCTTCTCTGTACTCAGTAAGACTTTAATGAAGTTGGTTTTCCAAAAACGACGCAAGAGAACAAAAGCTAGCAGCTTTTAAAACATAAAAATATTTCTAAGAACCTTTTCAGAAATTATTCACAAAATTACATACCGCAATTTGATAAAGATGACTGATACTGCAGGACCTATTTTAAGGCTCTTCCTTATGTTTAAGTATAAATATCAAATATAACAATGATATTTCTCAAAAGCAGATACATTCCAAATCTTAAGGAATTGTATCTTTGTGAATCTTATTTTTCCCCCAGCTGCCTTCAGGTTTTTACAAGCTATAATATGGCTGAATTTCAAAACAGATTACGCTTCATAAATGCTACCAAATGCAGGAATTTTAACACTCCAGCTATTAACATCACGTTCTGCTGCTGCCAAGATGCACGACAAGCTGCACATCAGTTGTTACTGGTTTTGCTCCCTTTCTCGCAGCGGACATGTTTTGCAGCAAGATCTGTGAGTGCAAATCTCCAAGCAGTTTAAAACTTTGTGCCGCCCTTCTGGCTGAAGTGACACTTAATGCACTTCATTACCTAAGATGTACTTGAAAAATGGGCTCTGAAATGGAAACAGCATACATTAAGAAGTAATTACATTAATTAATTCATTAATACCCTATGTATTCATCCTAGTGACTGGCTAAAGATACCAATCAAACAAAAAGATGGCACAAAGATAGAATGCTTGGAAACGATTCAGCACAACTGGGACTAGTAATCTCACTGCGCTTTGCATTATTATATGATGAGATGTTTCTCATGGGCCATTCTTAGTAATTGGGGTAAAGCATCTGGCATTAGAAATAAGGCTAGAGAAGGCCCCATTAGTCACTGATGGCTAGAGGGACTAATGACCATAAGCCTATAGATAGATGGAAAGAATGGAAATGCTACAGACACTTTTAAGGTTTGGCCATCAAAAGCCATTTCAAATGCTAGAATTACAATGAGGAACGTACCACATTTTAAACAAGGAAACATTTACTTCAGTAAGATTTCAGTTTTGTGATTTCCCCCCCCCCCCTTCCTAAACAGCTTCATACTGCATGTTTCTTTATAAAAATTTGGATTCTTCTTATTTCAGCAGTAACTTAATGCAGTTGTTGCTCTCTCTCTTCTGGCAAAGAACAGAAATCACTGCGAAATTGTTTCTATGATACCATCTTGTACAACGGTGTTGCAAGAAATATGCCTTCAGGAATTACAGGCCAGTCTGCCTCATTTCAGTTTCTAGGAAAATCATGGATCAGGTCCTACTGAAAACTATTTCTGGGCACATGAAGATAATGATGACTTGCAATAGCCAAAACAGATTTAACAAAGATAAACCATGCTTGATCAACCTGACTTGCCTTTTAGGATGCAATGGCAAGATCAGTGACTAAGAACAAAGCAATAGATACTGTCTACCTTAATTTTAACAAGGAATTCAACATCATCTCCCTCTTGCAACATCTTTGTATCCAAGTTGGGATGTTATGGTTTGGGTGGATGGACTACTAGCTGGGTGAAAAACTGACTGCACTGTCGAGCTCAATGGATAGCGGCTCATGGTTGTACTCCACCTGGAAGGAAGTAGTGAGTAGAATACTTCAGGGCTCCATCTTGTTTTGTTTAATGTCTCTATCAGCAATATGGAGGAGAAGACAGAACATACCCTCACAAAGTCCACAGATAACCCCAAACTGAGGGGAGTACTTGACATACTTGCAGGCAGTGCTGCCATTCAGAGGGACCCAGGCAGGCTGGAGGAGTGAGCCAACAGGAACCTCATAAAATTCAACAGGGACAAATGCCCAGTCCTACCCCTGGGGAGGAATAAGCCCTGACAACAATACAGGCTGGAGACTGGACAGCGGGGGAGCAGCTTTGCAAAAAGGGCTCAGCTGGGGCCAACAGCAAGTTGAGCACAAGGCAGCAGTGTGTCCTGACAGCAAATATGGCCAATGGTGTCCTTGGCTGCACAAACAGAAGCACGTACAGTGGACTGAGGGAAGTGATTAACCCCTTTTACTTGGCACTCATTAGATTGCATCTAGAACACTGTGTCCAGTTTTGGGCATCCCAGTACAAGAAAGATCATTAATGAACTGGAATGAATTCAGCAGAAGGCCACCATCATGGCTGAAGGGGCTGGAGAACCTGGCCTATGAAGAGAGACTAAGGGAGTAGGGCTTATTCACCCTGGAGAAGGAATGACTTCAGGGGAGCCAATACCTGCCTGCTCAAACCTATGGAGACATCAAGACAGCAGATGAGCTTCTTCACAGCGGTGCACTGCAGCAAGAGAGAGTGGCCATGGTTTGAAACAAGAGAGGTTCTTACTAGATAAAAGAAAAAAAAAATCACAAGGATAATTAAGCATAGGGAAAAAGCTGCCAAGAGAGGTCGTAGACTCTCTTGTTCTTGGAGGTTTTCAAGACCAGACCAAAGCTCTGAGCAGCTAGTCAAAATTCAGTATCAGCCTTGCTTCAGGCAGCAGATTGGACTAGAGAATTCCAGAGGTCTGTACCAACACGAATGACTCTACAATTCTATCCATCCCTTAAGTCTTCCCCATCTCCCCATACACTAGCAAACAGAAACAAAGCTGCAACAATCTTTGACTTCATTTCAGTCACACTGGCCTTCAAAACATCATTATTCTGTACCCTTCATGTGACCTACTGTTTGTGTTTCTGAAGCTGTTGTAAACTACAGTATCATCAAGTAAGTGGTGCCTTGCCTAGTTCACAGGTACCTTTGCATACTCTGTATGATCACAGAAGATTAACTGAATAGCTTGTTTTTCTGTTATCTATCCCAAACAAGGGTGATAGCTGAGCGAACTTTATGAACAGACAAAATGAGAGGCACGCTATCAGTATCACACACGGAAGTCTCCTGTTCACGTAATAGGTTTTTCGCACCACCTTCTGCTGGCTAATGAGGCAGACAGTACATTAGATTAGACGAATCATCTGCATTACTAGGTATACACATTTTTGGACCCACTCCAGACATTAGAAATAAGTTTTTAAAAAAAAATAATGCAAATGCAATTTCTGGCTTCTAAAACTAAACATCCTGACAGGGGAAAGGATAAAAGATCATGTTCACCAAGATCCACCTCTTCAGGCACCACTTGAAGGACAGCATGTGAAAGTAATTACTGCTAGTAATGATGTGGCTGAGTTGCTCTGGTTAACTAAAGGGCAAAAGCTCTGTATTGTCACTAACCCTCCCATGAGAGCACTTAACCCAGAAGTCAGTGTAGTTGTTATCTACAAAAAACCCTACTTTATGTCAAAATTGCTCCTCTCTAGTTCTCATTGCAAGAATTAAACTCAGTGAACACAGCAGTAGTTCCCAAGAGCTGGTAGAAGATGGTCATATTTTACCAAGCGATTAATTCCAACCTGTTTTATTTATTTTCTCTTCCTCATACATATGAGTCATTGTGGACAGAAACCAAGTCAGGATTAACATGCAAGATCATGTTGCACTGAGAACTGAATCCTGTCCTTAAGGATTAATGTAAACATTGAAGGCAATATGATAAAATAATATTTGCTAGTTACACAGGCTTTATTGTCAGAAACACTGTCTAGAGTCCAAGTCAGATCCACAGTATCAGAATGAGGATTTTTTTATTCAAATACCTTGTATCACATCAACAGATTAAAAAAAAAATTGAGAGAGTAAATGGATTTTAAAGTAAGATAAGCAACAGTAAGGAAGACATTACACTCAACAAAAAGAGTAAATATATCATATTGTAGGCCTACAGCAAGGATTACCAAATTAGATTGAATAAATCAAGACCAACCACTGGAATGAAAAATTCTGTAATGCATGTGAAAGGTCTATAAAAGCCTATTTTTGAAAATTAAATCCTTTGCAGATTTTTGCCCCTAGTCAAAAATGTCTAGCTGAACCATCAGTGAAAAAAATTTAAGGGCAAAGCACCTGTCTCAAGTGCGTAAGACAACACAAGAATGATATTAAAGAAATCAAACTCAGTATATTATATATTTTTATCTACGTTTGACAACATGTATATAAATACGTAAGTTAAAACGCATCTTACGAGTTCCCACACAGAGAGAACAGTAAGCTGGCCCAAGTGTTTCATGGGCAGTGCTCAGGAGAACCCAAATTCCATCAGGATGGAGTTACACACAACACCAGGAAGGAAACAACTTTTAAGGACAGGTTAGTAATCAGTCAGGAACAAAAATTTTCAAAGCAGCAAATGAAAATTAACGTTACTCTATGCAGTTCCTCCAACATCAGCAGTAAGGCAGCATTCCTGACAGCTCACCAGCTGTGTTGGAAACTAAAAATAGAGAATATACACAAAAGAGTGCACCAGAGCAATGTCTGCTGGTGGTTCTGCCACACAAATGCCTCTGCTCTAACTGCCCAGGAAGCTGATCCCACCTCTAAACGCCCCTTGTTAAGTCCAGCAGAGGAGACACCTTGTCAATAAACTCATAACACACTCAAGTCAGGACTGACCAAACAGGAAAACAAGTGCCCCCTTGCTTGCTTTTGAACTCAAATTGCTAACAAGAAAAATTTCACCTAAATAGGATTTAATTATTCAGATAAGAATTTTGTACAGACTGTCATGGTTAAACACTCTTTTTCTGAGATATATCGCTTGGACTTTATTGTCTAACCAGGGCTTCAGACCAAGGCTGCCTCATATGTGAATGAGGATCAAGGTGGGACCCCCTCAGAGGGGTCTGCTGGAGCTGGGGAGGTGCTCAAGTACTTCTTGCAGCATGGCCGTTCTTGCTCAGAAATCTGAACCTGCCACGTCAAATAGAAGGGTTAAGTGAGCTGACAACCCAATTCAGCAAAAACAAGCACTTTGTTTTAAGCAGTACTTCAAAAAAATCAGTTTTGCCAAATGAAAGGCAATGTCAACCAGTTGTTCAGCAGGTTTTCCCCAAAGGTGGTATTTTACCCCATTTCATCCCCAGCTACAGTTGTCATGTGATAAAACAGACATCTTGAGAGAACAGAGGGAGGAAGGGAGGGCAGGAGGAGAACAGGAAGGGGTACTTCTAGGCATCAGTATCCTCAGAAGGTATCATCTACCGATAACCAACTTCAAAGAGGAATCCTTGAGTGTGAGTTAGCCCACGTGTCCTGGTGTGACACACAGGCCAAAACACAGTGAAGACACCGCTCATATGTTCTCCTGTGGACATGCAGTTGACAACAAAGAGGATTTTGGGGCAATGAGCAACCTCAGAGAGACCTTGTAAGCCACATCGCTGGAAGAGGGGAGGGGGACAAAGGGAAAGAGGTGGCACCTCAAAGCACTCAGGAGGCTCAGAAAGGCATCCTCCCACTTCTGCAATGCTCTTACCTATATTAGCTGGCCTCAGCAGAGCACATGCTATTTTAAAGTACATTTTTCTTAAGAGCTTTACCTCTGATAATGTGCAAAAACCTGTTGTAAATTGATTCTGTTGTAACAGATCAGATATCAGTAACTGTACACAGCCAACTGCTCATACGTAACAAAAATGGCATTAGAGTTTAACTTGAAATTACATCTTCCATTTTTATTACAATCTGAAAGTTACTCTTGAAACACCTTGACATAGGAGACACTTTGTAAACTATGAAGGCAGTTACATAACTGAAAATTGAAATAAAGCTTTACAGCTGCCTATCATTTTAGAGAATTTAACAAAAAAGGAAAGGTATATGAGACTTCGGTATTACTCCTTTATGATATGCCAAATTAACCTTGGGGATCATTGTTAGTTAATAAAGGAAAACAAATGAAGTACTAAAAAGGTCCTGGGTAAGCTACAGAAAAAAATGTTAGATTGAAATTCAAACAAATTTTAATCTAAGAACCTTGTTTCCCACACTAACTGAGAATAAAGGTGACATATCAAAATGTTTATGATTTACAGAACAAAGCAAAAGGGCATGTGGAGAGGAATTTCACACTGTAACTAGCCTGAAGTTTGGCTTTTTTTTTCCCCCCAAAAAATCTGAAAGAGTAAAAGTAACAAGAAAGATTAATCACTTCAGTGCTCTACAACAACAATACGATAACTGTCATTTACACTTGCTATGTTTTCTATTTTCTAAGTCAACCCAACAGTATAAACCCCAAGACAACTAGCAAAAAAAATGCAATGGGCAGCCAAATGTTTCATGGGCCATTGATGTGCATGGGAGCTTGCCTTTTCAAAAAAATAGTGAATGCTGTAAATGTTGTTTCAGATTGGCTTAGGCCAACGTTTCTCTCAAAAAAAGGTGGCTCCATGCTCTTCCTTTCCTCAGCTGCATGCCCAAGCCTGGCCTTCTCCCAACACTGCACATCTGTGACCACGCCATCAGCAAGATCAGACACCTGGGGTTTAGACACCCCTTACTGAAAGGCAATGTTGGGATTATTTATTTAGTCAGCTCAGCTCAGGCTTCACCAAAACTGTTTGCCAACCAACCTTTGCTGAACTGAGATGAGCTGCAAGACGAAGGCTGGAGGATAGGCAGCAGAAAGATGAGCCCAGATCCATCAACTTCTGAACGCTTCCTCCAACTCTGCTTTGGCAAAGCGTTCATAGACAGCCACTGGCCTCCCTGTGGCAGTGCAGGCACCATCAGATGGAAACGCTGCCCAAAAGACTTCCATTTCCTCCCGGACTAAAAAAGGTTTACATAATTCAAGCTTAGCCAGGTTACGAAACAGATGTAAGAAAAATTGCCTGGTACACAGGGAGCCAAATTTAAGGTCGGTTACAGAACTGATAAGTGATTTCACTGTAAGAAGGAAATATTCTAGAAGGTTGTTCTCCAAAAAGAAAACTACATGTACAAAAAAAAAGTCCATGGTATGCAAGGGGAAGGGGTTTGCCTATCACATATTTACTACAAACTGAACAAACAAATCCCAGAAAACAGGTAAAAGGAAACTTCTCCAGCTGTAGGCTCATGTACATGCTATTGATGATTTCTCATTTGTACCGTAAGGTGAAATACAGGCTTCTCAGTCATAGGATAGGATGTTCCTGTGTCAAGTATCATAAAAACGGCGAAGTATTCCTTTTCCCAAAACGTTTGTAATCTCTGTTGGGGGTTCCAAACAGCTGCAGTCACATGAAGCTGACTCTAAATAATCAATAATCTTGTAACAGATTAAGACCAGTCATGAGGGGAAAAGAATGACTTGACAAAATAACAGGTATTCAGAAATTGTGTCCTAGACTGAACTATAATAAAAAGGTATGAAAACACATCATATATAAGATAAGCTTGATGAAGAACAGCTAAGGGAAAAACTAAAATAAAAACCAGTCTACTTCAAAGCATGGACGATCAGACTTCCTATGAAGCAGACACTGCTTAGGTATTCACCCAAGTACCTTCCGGAAAAAGAAGTAGAAGCCAGTATTACTACAGAGCCAAAACTAATTTGTGTTACCAAAATTAACTTTGATATCAAGTTGTTATGATTCAATTTTCTGTTGACCTAGTTGCAATGTTCTAATAGGAAAAAAATGGGGTAATTTAAATATTTTACACATCAAGAACTTACTGACAAAGCTACTGGGAGTTAAAGATCAAACATATTAATGCAGAGAGTAAATAACTTCCAATAATCATGATCCTCACTCGTTACCCCTAGTACAGGTTTTTGCTATCTTTCAGTATTTCAAACTGAACAATTAGGAAGCCTTTTTAATGGTCAGGTTAAGTACATCAGTTTGAGTACAGAACTAAGACACACAAGTCTTACCTATCACTTCTGAATTTTTTAGGTAGACAAAAAAAAATCCTGGGTGGAAAAAAACAACAAAAATTTACGTGGTTAAGAAGAAAGGCTACGACTACAATTTTTTTTTTTTTTTAAAGCATACGAATACATTTTACTAAAACTGAAGTACTTTGCGTTAGCTTCAGGGTCACAGTTTTAACTGGAACAAATTCTGCTTTAAGTTCCCTTAGTGATCATTAAGAAAAGTTTCCATGTGATTCGGAACATACTAAAAAACCCTACTATTATTTCTCAATGCAGAGGTCAGTAAGAAAGTTCAAAATGTCTGAATAAAGTTTAAATCCACAGCGAAAGCAAAATGCAGAACTGCTCATACATTCACTAATACAGATGAAACCACTCATGAGGAAAGATTATACTGTAATCAGTAAATCAGCAGCAATTCTTCAAGCTAATGAAGTATTAAAGCTACTAGCTTTATTTTTGTTAACAAGCAGGCTGCGGGTACTATTAAGTATTATGCTGGTATGGATCTACGCATAAATAGACCAAGCCTAGGAAGTTTAAAACTAAACTGGCCATGCAGAACCGCACTTCCATCGCTTGGTAACTCCCCTACACTGGCACATTTCTTCATTTGTAAACCAACAAAGGCAGAAGCGGACAAGTACAAACGGAGCACAGCCCCTTTCAAATAAAACCAATGCCAGTCTTCTCATGGAGAATAAATTAACAAATGCAAGCACAGGATTAAAAAAAAAAAAACAAACAACAACACTCAGACAATTCCATCAGATGCTCACTTTGTAAGTGAACGCCAGTGCATTCCTACCCCTGGGTACCGTATCTGTTCTTCCTTTAGCTTCCTATAACAACAGGGATGAGAAAACCACAGCAACGTGTGATACCCCCTATGCTCACAGGCCAGACAAGACTGGCAGGCAGGTGATGGTAGGAGAGAAGTAACAGCTCGCTCCAGAGGAGACAGAGTGCCTCCTCATCAGCGGCTTCCTGGGGCCAAGCTGGCAGCTCCTCAGACCATCCATTCCCATCATGACCACTTACCCCCCTGCCTGACCTCCACGCAGCTTTCCGAGCACAAAAATATCATACACAGTCAAAATGGTTCCTTAAAAAAATACACTACTGTTCCACTTCTTTTGGAAGAGGGATCAGATGGAGGGCTGCTAGTTTGAGTCTACTCAGCTCTCAGTCTTCAGGGCTGTTGATAAACCAAGTGTCTACAAAGAGGTTCAAGAGAAGCAAACTTTAAAACAAAATAAAACAAACAAACCCAAACAAAAAAGTCAACAAAAGTAAGAACTGAGACAATTTGGAACAGTTCTATTAAAAAAACCCCAAACAACAAAACACCAAATGCAACTGTGTGAGAAAGTCCTCGGGTTTCTGTCGCCACTAAAGCAAGCACACTAAAAATACTAAAAAAGTAAAAAATACTAAAGTATACTAAAAATACCTTGCTTTTCCAATTTCAAAGAGAATCTAGTATCCAGATGGATTCATCAAAACCTGAATTCCTAGATGGTTAATGGGTGCCTCATTCTTATGTATCACATATAACCATTCCCAACTTGTATTTGCCATTGCAGAAGTTTTCTGCAAGAATATAAACCCCCACATTGGAACATAAAATGTCTCCTGTTACACAGTAGTTTTTAGCATCGACCACAAGTATAAGCTTTCATGTGAAAGAGGAAAGAACCCGAAGGGAATTTCTGCTTGCATGATAAAGATGCCTGCGCTTGTGGGTAAGGGACTGGAAGTGTTGAAGCACGTTTGACCTTCAAATGTCAGCGTGTTCATCTTGCCAAGATTTCGGATGTTTACACAAGCATGAAGTGCTGTAACTCTTTCCCTTGGGGCACACTCTGAGTGCAGCGATCCGTCCAGCGGGAAGACGGCTGGTGTCATCCCAGCACAGCTCCGTGGGCGCAGCCCTGCAGCCCTTGAGTCCCAGTTCGCTGGTTCGTGGGAACGCTGCTGGGTACCAGCCCAGCTGATGCGGGGCCATACTTCTCCTTCATCCCGAGGCTGTCAGCTATGAGGTCTAATCAATGAACCTGTGCTAGACCTGAGTGACTTCCAGCACTTCGAGCGCAGCCCTGTAATGCTGCCATGCCTCCCCTTGCCAGTGAGGGACAGTTTATCCTGTGAGGGCAGGTAAAGGCTGAGGCGCTGCACTGTCACATCCCAAGTACTGGCTTTATCAGTCCTCTCTGCCCTAAATGAGAAATACTTCACTGAAAATTAACCAAGCTCTTTCCTGCACTTACTGAAAGTCATTTTGCAAACACTTTTCCAAGGTTACAGATGAGCTCTCTGACATAAAGTTTCCCCAAAAGCCAGGCTATTCAATAAGGATGAGAATGTAAGGGCATATATATAAACAAACGCCTGAAGTCTCTTAATGAAGGACAAAATACCTTTCACAGAAAGCCACTTAAATCATTAAATACAGGGGTTTGCCTGCCTAAATTGAAAAGGCAAATACGGTGATTTATTCATACCTACACTCTGACAACAAAAAACTAACACATATACTGTTGGTTATAGTACAGATAAGGTTTTTTTTTTAAATTTTGTTGCTATGGTTAACAAATGAAGAACTATTTTACTGTGCTATTTTAAAAACACACACGCACACTTTTCATTAAAAGCAATTCTGATGTCTCGGTGAAAGTATTGTGACACAAAAAAATTACCAAATCTAGAAACCACTTTAGAACTTAAAATTCAAAGCGATAGAGCTTAAATGCAAGGCCACCTCTGAATTGCAGGGGCACAATAATACTGTTGAAAGTAATGAAAACAAACAACATGGACATAACATACAACTCAAGGTGCACAACAACAGTTTTTGTTCAGAGGCTGCCAATACCCTGGAAGCACTGCTAATTTGTGTTTCATGCAATGAGAGGTGGTTCAGCTGTTCTCAGACCCAAGGGGACTCCAGAAGCAGTAACAGACATATCCAATGACAAAACCCAAGGAACTGCACCCAGCATTCCCAAAGAATTCACCCATTTGCTTCCGCACAAAGTAATGGTCAAGTGGAATCGCTACCTTGCTCGCTATTTCCTGCGTCCGTGGGACAGAGGATGGTGCAGCCTCAGTCAAGAAACAGTATTTAAAAAGCATGTCACAAGCCTAACCGGCGCTCTCAGGAGACTTTGGAAATGCAGTTTCAACAGCATCACTCATAACCAAGAGGCTCCTTCCCACTACCGCAGCTCTTCCTTGGATTTGAAAACATGAAACATTATTATTCCCAGTTTCCCTGTTTTATTCAGTTGCAATGTTGGATTTGATGGACAGGAAGGACAACAAAGCCAGCACTTAAACAGAGGTGCCACTCTGTCTACAAGACAATAGACTTCAAATAAAGACTAAAGAAATCTTCAGCTCATCCAATGTTATAAGCCACATATGGAATAGAAATAAAGGAGGGGAAAAAAATCTTAAGGATTCAAGGGGGGGGAGAGGGTGTGTTGGGTTTTTTGTTTGTTTTAAAAGAAGAATTAAATACAGCTGTAAGGAAACATGGAATCACAGATCTGCTTTTTTCACTGCAAAAAGGGAAATTAGGGATCATTTAAAACATCCATCAGATACCACCAAAGGGGAAATCAATGACCATTTTTGTTATACAACACAAAATCATCTCAGTTTAGGTAAGCTTTAAGTAGAGTATCTCACAGCAGTTAGGTCATCTGACAAACAGAGCAACAGGATTTTCTTTCAACACAAATGAAGCAACATCAGAAACAACCCTCAGCCTGTGTCTATAAGTCATAATCAAGAAAGCTTTAATAAAGCAAATTTTATTGTAATTTGTTGAAAAAGAAAACAGAAGCTAAATAGAGGCAATTATATCTTTCTTTCCATCTGATGAAGCACTGACAGGCATACACAAACACCTTACTGCTCAGCACCCAGAGCGTGTTTTTGCTGTGACACAAGAGTTTTTTTTCTCCTTTTAAGTGCTACCTTGCCTTGGTGCTAGAACAGACTGATCACAGTGCTCCCAGGAAGGGTCAAAGGGTGTCTCTCTCTCTCTGCCTGGCTCAGGTAGCATCAAATGAGATGTGAAATGAAATGAGAGGAGACGCACGGCAGAGCCGATGAAGAGCTGGGAAGCAGACACAGGTAAGACTGGCTCGGATAGCAGATGCTGAGATGAAGCCAGAAGAGGATGTTCTGAGACAGGGAGAGAGATGCCAAGCTAGGAAGAGGATCACTTAGAAGGAAAGGTGAGGTGAAGAAACATCAGTGCCTGAGGACAAGGAGACTTGAGTAGAATGATGTAGCTACAAGACAGTAGCGCCTGGTGAGTCAAAGAAGGAAGTGAGGCTGGAAAAGCTGGAGTGAGAGAGGGACTCAGTAGGAAGAACAAGACAAGGGACAGCAGCCCTTAGAGCTACAGAAAAGCAGGAGAGCAGCAGGTTAGAGGAGATGGTGCTAACAAGTCTGATGACAAGCGTTCTTTGATACAGGAAAGGAACCCATGTAAACACAAGCATGCCTATCTTAGTCCAAAAACCCCTTTTAGCTCAAGTGGTCAACAGCAGGCACCTACAACGTAACATCAAAAAAGGGTGTAGAACGTAGAAGAGCATGCAGCAATATTTCCCCAAGACAATGTTTCACCACCACCTCCACAGATAAAAGACTAAGGTCCCTAACACCTGATGAGTTATCCTGTAGTAAACTGTCCTGCTGGGCTTTGAATCTTTGTAGGCTCTCAGCATCCACAAGACTGTGGCAGAGGGATGAGGAGCTCATATACATACTGTGCAACAAAACATACAACTATATAATGACTTACGTTTGCTCGGAGCCAGAAGCCTGCTAGTCTCATTCCATAACCCGAGGTCTCATCGTGGAAGATAGAGTGAATGACTGCTCCTCATCCATCCTCTCCAAGCTACACATGACTTCGCAGAACACTGTCAGAGCCTCTAGGCATCTACATTTCCATGCTGGAAAGTTCTAATCTAGTATGTTATTTCTTCTACAGGAGCCACGTCATACTTCGAGCACTCATCATCACTCTGTAAATTCTTCAATTTCTACTATATACTTCTTATGAGGAAGACCAGAACTACACAGAGCGTTCACAAATACAGGTAAGTCTGTAACTGACACAGCAGTACAGTTATGTTCTGCATCCTGTTTCCCATTCCTTTCCTAACAATCCCTAGCACTGCTTTTTTTGGCACTGATGAACCTATGTTTTCACAGAGCTTTTAACTCCCAAGGTCTCAGTCATGAGAAGCTAGAGGCTACTCACAGTATCAGCATATACTCTAAGATAAGATTATTTTGTGCTTCTCCCATGTACGTTGCCTTTACTACATCAGTTTCTGCCTGCCATTTTACCTCCATTCAATCAATAGGAAAGACACATCTAAAATTCTTCATAGTTTGCCTTTATTAATTCTATCCTGAATAACTTCGTGTCATCATCATATGGGTCACCTCACAATTTACCCTCTTTTTCAAATCACAAATATTTTGAATGTCTCCGGCACAAGACCTGATCCCTTGAGATTCTACTGGTGACCTTTCTCCACCTTGAGGATGGACCATTAATTCCTGCCTTTATCTTTCTTCTTATTTAGCCGCATGAGAGTTTTCTCTTCTATTCCATGGTAGATTAATTTCTTTAATAGCTTCTGGTAATGGACCTTGTTAAATTTCTTCTGAAAAAAATCAAAGTAGACATACTATCCATTTGCCTACCTACTCCTTTAAAAAAAAAAACCTGAAAGAGCCTCTTCCTCAATATCATACTCACTGACAAGTCCAATACTCCTAGGTGTTCAACACCTCAAAAAGCACACCCCACCTCCCCCACCAGGCTTAATGAAATGCATTTCCAGGATCTTCCCTAGCACCTTTTAGAAATATGCAGCAATTCCCATCACTGACTCTTCCTTTGCAGTTAACAATTGCATCAAATCTGATGGCAACATTCGATACTCCTCTGAGACCAGAAAATATTTAGGATGAGATCTTACCACTACTTTCAGTTAGGTGATAGAAATCTCTGAGAAGATGTTCCATATGCAAATCAATTTAATGACATGTGGTAACATGTACACTTCCTTTCTCCCCCTCTCCCTATCTTTCCTTCCTAAAAGCCTAAGCAAACAACACACTTTAGCAGAATTCTCCTATTACATAACTAAGTACTGTATGTTGAAGGAAACACACACACACAAAAGGATTAATCAGCTCTGCGGCACTACAAAGATGCTTGAGTGAAAGGTTCCTGTTTCACCTCTTTCAAAAGCTGGATGTGTACAATGAAAAAGCTATGAAACTTATGCAGTGGCTTCATGCATTACTCACAGGTTATATGTGTGTGTGTGAATGCACACATCTATCAAAACCGAATACGTGTATATGCTTCGTAAAGAATCCTTGTGTGCACACATACACATAAATCCTGTTTCAAGTACTTTACAATTTGGAGCCCAACTATGAACAGATACTTTTGGTTCTGAAGTTTCTCCCCAGCCTTCCAGCTACAAACTAAGGATGACAGTCCTCACATCATGACCTTTATGAAACTAAACCTGTGTCTCCAAAGTGCTTGGGTAAGGTGAGAGAAAATTATGAGAGGAAAATTAGTTTTGTCTTGAGGCAGGATTTGAGTGGTGAGCAGTAACTAAGGCTGCAGGAGAGGCCAAGCTGGGAGGTCAGAAGAACACACCGCATAGCTCGCTCAGGCGCACAACGGTGGGGTACAGCCATCAGAGAGGCCACCCCACAATTGCAGCCTCCTTGGTACCCCTTGCATAGGGATGGTTGAACTACAGTCAGGAGGCCACCTTAGCTTTCACCTTTCCTAATTTTTGAGCTCTTTTTAACCCTACTAACACTCTTTCAACACTACTTTTTGTTGTTAACTCATTTTATATAAAGCACTGCAGAAAAAGCAGAAACATGCTGCTTTTAATCCCTGACACAGATAGCCTGGCATCCTAGTTTCAGCTGAGATAGAGTTAATTTTTCTTTCTAGAAGCTGGTATAGTGCTGTGCTTTGGGTTTAGTATGAGAAGAGCATTGATAACACACTGATGCTTTCGGTCGTTGCTGGGTAGTTGTAGTGCCTACACTAAGTCAAGGACTTTTCAGCTTCTCACCGTGCCCTGCCAGGTGCACAAGGAGCTGGGAGAGCACAGCCAGGACAGCTGGCCCAGGCTGGCCAGAGGGATGTTCCCTGCCATGGAACGTCATGATCCCGACAGAACTGGGGAAGTGAGCTGGGAGGCGGGATCGTTGCTCAGAAATAGACTGGGCATCAAGTTGTTTTATTTTCCTTTTGCATGTGGTGAGCATAATTGTTATTATTCTCTTCCTTTGTAATCCTATTAAACTGTCTTTATCTCAACCCATGAGGGTTTTTTTTCCCCCATTCTCCTCTCCATCCCCTTGGGTGGGGAGGGGTGAGCAAGTGGCTGCCTGGTGCGTAGTTACCAGCTGGGGTTAAACCATGGCACCTGGACAGAGTTACAAAAGACAGAAAGCTTATTCTAGCTAGCATTGGTCATTCAAGCAGAAAACTGATTCATCTTTTCAAGCTCCTAAACATAAAAAAAAACCCGCAGGAAACTCTTTACTACAATTTGTAATACTGTCTTTAGTAGATAGCTATGAAGAAGACTAACTTATCAGTGACCGCTTCCAGTGAGCTGTTCCTGAAATGTATACACCACCTGTTCTGGTTTCCTTTGTCCATTGTAAAGAGACAAATAAACCCTCATTTTCAATGTTTACCTATAAGGAATTCTTTTACCGCTGTAGGATTAGATCTGCAGAGCTGTTATTTTCAAGATCTCAAAAAATTTGTGTGTTGTAAGCTGTTCCACAAATCCTTTTCTTACTAAAACCTTATTGCAGTCACCAAACAAGTAAAACATATGTACACCCTAAAAATGTACAGAAATACACAAGGTCATATTTATTTCTTCTGGGCTTATTATACAAAACTAAGATGGTTTATATTTACTCTTAGTCATAAATAAAGGCATATTCTGGTCACCACCAGAATGCTAATTTTGCTTTATCTCTCCACTTCAAGGTTTCCATGCCTTCAGCTAGGATTTGGCTAAACCAACAGCAGAACCAATGTTTGGCTCAAGTGGGGAGGTGGCTGCCTCCAGAAACAGATCCGTGACTGCCTGAGGAAGTTTTTGTGCTTCTGGTGGGCGATCTCATTCAGGATTTCCCTGCCCACTCCCCACCTCTTCCTCCAGCTGATGATATTTTGTTCCCTGACACCAGAAGCCACTTTAATGGTTTATACAGTCCTGCTCTGTGAAGGAGCAGGGAAACGGGAAACACACAGTTATAAGCCACGAGGCAATACAACTGCTTAGAATTACAATAAAAAGATAAACTCGTTATTGTTTGTCCGAATGATCAGTGACCCAAACTGATGCTTAACTGCCACTTTCTTCTCTATTATGGAAGCTGACCATAAAATTTGGGCCAACAGAGGTTCAGGTATATACAGAAAACCATTTCTATTCACTGAAGCATGTCAGGGCACGCTCTAATTACACCACTGCACAGAAGCACATTTAAGAACACACTTGATGAATTGAGATCCTAAAAGCTTGCTGCAATTAGCTCTGCCGCAAGGACACAGAAACAGGAGAACACTCTGACCGCCGGCACACCACCAAATTACTGCCGGTGTACAGCCAAGCAGAGTTTTGGACCTGGGCAGAGACCTGGCTAGAGAGCACCTGCCAAGGCTTTGCTGCAGTGGAAGGAATCCAGTGCGTTAGGGCACCTTGTTATCCCTACAGCACTTGCAGTTTCACAAAAAAACCCATGCCTAGCCTGTGCAGGCAGGGCTTTCTCATCCACCCGCCAGCACTATACCAAAAATACCACTAGTAGGCAGGAATATTCTCTGTGAGGGGGCAAAGAAGGGAGATGAAATATTTCTCCCAATGAACAGTTGCGCCTTTCATTGCGCCTAGGATTTCTCTACCCGTGGTCTCCTCACTAAGCAATTCAGATTGTCAGTCTTTATGGAGATCCTCTCCTTCCTGTCAGCTAGTGCTGTCAGAAAAACTAGACATGATGTAGTCGTGTAGGCTGCAACTAAGTGCATTTTTTTATTTTAGGAAAAGAGTGCGGTGTGAGGCTTGTCTGCATCACTCACATGGCTGAGTGGAGACTGAGGCAAGCTGGAGGAGGATAGCTAAACTAGCAGGGATAGGAAAACTCCGAGACAGTTATTTATTGTCATTCTGTTGATTAGGCACTGCGTGGAAAATCCAGTGGCAAGCGCTTCCGAAGTATCCAGAAGAGAAGCTTTGCCATTGCAGTCAGAAATAGGTGCACTCAACAGTGAGCTGAGAGGAAAAATAATAGCAGGTACTGCCATGTAGCAGAAGTAAACAGGCATTTCACATGCTTGTGTGAAAAAATCCCACAGTTAAAATTGCAAGTAAACTACCCAAAGAACTGTCAATTACATATATCTCTATTTAAATGATCCATTCCATGCATAACCTTGGTGTTTTCTTTGGCATAATTGGCTAGGCATGCATATCAAAACCTGCGTACGCCTTTTCTTCTGACATCAACAAGTGGTTAACTTTACAAGCTGTTAGAGTAATAAAGCATGACAAGTTAATAAATATTTTCAAAGATGTTTTTGTTAAAACCAGAAACAGAAGCCAGCTTTGCACTACATAACCAAACAGCAAAATATACTTGTCATATAACCTAATCCACTTGTTTATGAACAAACGATTGCAAGTAATCATGTTTTGATTGACAGAGGCTACATACATAATGATATTCCAAAACATCTGGATACTTCAAACACTGTCTGAATACAGTGCTTAGCAGCATACATTAATGGGATAACAAAACGGAGTCATATGTGAGCCAGCAAGCACTTTACACAGTGCAGTTAACTCATGCCCTGATAATTCCCCCCTTTACTCCACCTCATAGTTGTTTGTCTGCCATGCCCACAGATCGATCCACAAACATCTGCATAATTTAGCTTCTCCTCTCTCTCCAGGGCTACGGTGTACTATAGGCAGCTAGGCTGGGGTATATTTCACCAACAGTAAATGAAATGCCATTTATTCAGGAAAGTATAGCCATACATTTATCCAAGGCATCCAAAGAATATCAGCACTGGGACAAAGATGCCCGCTCCTGCCACCAGCCGGAAACACAGAGTGAATTACCTCATTTTACAGCCCACGTTGCATAAATTCACCAGCTGCTTTTCTTCAGGCGAGAAGCGAAGAGAGTAGAAAGCAAACCAGAACTGCTTATTGCCCACGCTGCCCCAACACAGGCAGAAATCCTGTCCACCTGCTGTGGCCAGTGGCAGGTCTCCCTCCAACGTTAACAAGGTCAGGTTTGTGGCCAGGATATTTTTCAGGAACAGTTTGCATAAAACGGAGCGGAAATCATGGGCTTCTCGGCACTGTCTGACGAAACCCTGCAGCCCATGCCCCACAACAAGCTTAGTCACCATTTTGGAGGGCTCGGTCTTAAAAGTCCCTTCTTTTTGTGTGCTGCAGGAGTGGGGACGCCAGCAGGCACACCTGCCACCATGCCAAGGAAGTGCTGCAGATCTTCACTCTTCCTCTGGTACATCTCATGGCTCATCATCTTTGCCTGAGCACCAAAGCACATTCATGGCTCTATGTCAAGCAGCACACTCCTCAAATAGCATAGTTCAACCCTTTCGTATTTATATTACTAAAAAAAAAACCCTCAAATCCCAGGTATTTTTTTTTCCCTTGAAGACAGCAGTCTGACACCATCATTCAAGAGACCTAAATATCCACCTAGATTCCTATTTCTATCATAAGGTAGCTAACAGAGCTTCGAGCCATAATAAGCACACACTGGAAGATGTCATTTTCTAAAAGCAGACAGATAAAAATAAAGATAGTTTTAAGGAAAATGCCTCCAGTATGTTCAGAAAAGTAACTAAAATTTACTCAACGATTTTCTCTTCACAAGAAGTTCCCCCTCTTCAACAAACAAACTGTACAGTGCTCCCCTGTGTCCCTAGAAGCATGCAATGAATACATCGGTAAATCAGATTTCTTGCATGAGAACATTTTCTCAAAGCTTGCAGTTTTAAGAACATTGCAAAGCCCTGAACACAGGCACAGAATTATATCTTAAAATTAAACCAGTAATACTTTTCTTCTTTGGGTTCAGTTAGAATATTGTTAGGGGCCATATTGATGTGGTCACTGCAAAGACACATGGCTGACTCAAATAATAGGCTTTCTTTTGGACCTTGCCTTATTTAAATTATTGCTTTCATGCTTTAGTTGCATCCATTTAAGAAAATAAAACATGAAGCTCTGTAATCTAATAAATCTGACCAGTACTATTAAAGTTACTGCTACAAATAGCTGCAGTGACTACCATCATACATGAGTCTCAGAGAAAAAACTAATGGAGCAGCCAAGTGCTGTAGCGATATGCTCTCTGTACATCTCAGAAAGCCTCAGCTGAAGACTGGGATGCAAATGGACTGTGAAGATGCTCTGGTCTGAAAGCAGACACATTTCTGTCACTCAGTGTTTCTCACTTCTGTGCAAAACAAATGTCAAGATGGAAGAAACTATAAGCTGACTCAAGATACTGAAAGTGATTCTCACAGCAAAGCAGAACTTTTAAGACTCAACCCTGCAATCAGCTGCCCACTGCCAAACTTCCTTTTGGCATCTTAAGTCAATGGATTTAATAGTGGTCTACATCAAGGGTCTGCTTGCATGAAAATTACTGAGAACAGGTACTACCAGTGCCTGACTTCTGAACTTGCCTGCTAGCAGCTACCCCACCAAGGATGGCGGAGTTACATGCAGAGCTGACAGCCAAGATCCAACCTTTTAAAAAATTATTTTTTTAACACTGAAGAAGTAATAGCAGGAGAGAAAGGAGGGGGAAAAAAAAAAAGCAAGCTCTCAGGACTCCTTAACTCTGTAACAAATAAGATACTAAAATCAGTGTCCTCATACTGAGCTGTTTGTGCAGGCTACAAGATCAGTTACCAAAATAAAAAACAAACAACATAATATTGCAGAAAATTATTAAAAAAGGTAATCTGTCAAAGTCATGAGACACTGACAGCCTGAATTCAATCAACTCTGTCCCTGCCTCCAGTCTACCTCCTTGACATACAAGGCAGCAAGAGTATTCACGATATTTGACTACAACTTTTAGGCTACAGAGAAATCAAAATAATAAATTAAAAGGGTAACCGTTCAAGAGGAAAAATAAATGAACAGTCTTTGTTAAAAGTCCTAAACTACACTTTTCCCCCCCCCATCAAGACTTCCTCTCATTTCAGAGGATCTGTTCATCTGATGAGCTTCACCACTATGAAGGCAACAAGCCAGCAGAAGAGGACAACATTGGCTGCTAGCAACAGATAAACACCAAGATGCCAGGTACTAAGCAAGTCCGATTTCCCATGATGGGCTGTACCCCCAGCCTCACATGTGGGAAAATGACCCACTCCTCCAGCTTCCTCCTCTAATGCACTTTCACCACATGCAAGAAAGTCCAACTTTAACCACACACAACATGCAGAGGGCTGGTTGATGGAGAAATGGCAGGTAATGGCCATGTTCACCACTTTTCCTCCAGTGGAAGTAATTATGCAGCCACTCTTCCTACAGTAAACTCTTGGGAACGTAGAGTATCTAAGGCTTTTGTTTCTATTAGTTTTATTCTAGTCAGGGTCAAAAGATGAAGGGCGGTATAGGAGAAGGATGACAAACACATAAATGCAGGGAGACACGACTGCATAAGCCTCAGTTACAAGGAAATCAGACAAAATAATAGCATACGGGGGGATTTTAAAACAGGAGCTAAGAGCAAAGCATTAATGGGCATGAGGTGCTTAAATGTCTTTAAAATTTTTGCCTCAAGCAAGCAAAGCCTGCCTTGCCACTTAATATAGCAGACATTCAACTCCTGATAATTCTTCATTGAAAACCACACCTCAGGAAAGACACCTTACAAGTCCAAGTCCAGTTCCTCACTCCTGCAGGGAACTGCACATAATCCTGTTGATAAATTTATGAACTTCCTTCTAAATTATTAGACGACTTATTCCTTTTACCAGAAGACAGTTGGAACTCCTTACTCTTACCTTATCATGTCTAGATTAAATTTATTCATGGCCAATTTATATTCATTTGCTCTTGTGATGACATTGTCTTTTATCTTAAATCACTGACCAAATCTATGTAAGTATAGAGTGTCCCGAGTGTAACAGTTCCCTGATGATAATTCAGAGCTTTGCTTATGATGGCAATACAATAAATAATAAAAATTAGCTTTTATAGTTCCACTAGTCTGATCATCTTCTGCCACATCTCTAAGTGCACTCGCATGGAATCTGATCAAATATATCATGATGAAGCTAAGTGAGACTGCAGTTCTGACCCACCTCAAACAAGTTGCTTATCTGGCTCTACAAGTATATCGACTCTACAAGCTGATGTTTTTATCTTGACTATAGAAAACTAAAGAAAACACAGCAATAAATGGGTAGAAGAGTGTCCTTTTTAGCATTAAAAAATTTGGTGGAACTGACCAACTCAACTACGTAGAAGTCTGGAAAACACTCAAAAGGCAGTAGGTTCCTTCCCGAGTCAAGATTCATTTTAGTACAGGCAGGTCCTCCCGCTCAGCGTAAGTCTTGAATTTGGGTTCTCCTTGAACGCTTCTGCTCAGAATAAACTAGTCGTTCTTACCTGCAGTAGCATCAACAACAGTATACCGCAGGTCTAGAAATACCTATTTTGTATCCATACAAACAAACATCAGATCAAGAGACTTTACTGAACAATAAAATTTCCCTAATACTTAGTACAGATTTTGCATGTGTGCCGTTTTGGCACCTTTGACCACAGTGGTAACACGCTTTTTAGTTACTCTGCAGTCCTCGTTAAGTCGACACACTCAGTGCCTGGGCATCAGGCAGAGTGTGCCACGTGTTTTACCTATTCTACACAAATGAACAAAAATTCCAGAAAGATTGTGTATTTTCTGGATTTCTTCCATTATTTATTTCATGGAATAACTGGCCTGAGTTGCTTTCCACACAATGTTTTAGCTGCCCTGGCTTAGTAGGGAAGCAAGTTCCAACTCTGAACTCCAGCATTTAAACATGAAACTAGGCAGCCAATTTATCACAATTCAAATGGCAGTGGTAAAGCAACATATTTACATAGCTCATGCAATAATCTCAAGAAAATGCTGTGCCTAGAATGTTACTTGAAACAACAAATATCATTCTGTTTTCTGAATGCTGACAGAAAGCTAACAGAGAAGTAAAGGTTAACAAAAAAAATGAAGGACTGAACCTCTCTCAAATTGGTGAATCAATTCAAAGCACCAAGGACACAGAAGAGAATAGCACGCAACTGCTACAAAAATAAACTTGCCGAAAGAAACAGGTGACTTTATAATCTAGCTTTTGCTTGCTTTCAATAAAAACAGATTCCCATTGTCTTTCACAGTAAGAGACTAAGTACTAGACATTAAAAAAATAATGGGGCGAAAAAGTATTTATTTAGGGAAAAGATAGCTTGTAAGGAAATACCTGTAAACTGGGTGCACACATGCATATCTATATGGGAGGAAAACAGGAGAGAGGACAGATAATGACAAGAATCAGGGGAGAAAGCAGAAGCCTGGTTTGCAGTTGCTCATGAAAATAGTATCGGGAAGAGCAGGAGTATTTTCTCTCTAGTTAATGCAGTTCCAAAGGACTAGACAATTGGACAAAACCCACCTCAGAGATGATAATACAGAGAAGTAAAAGATCTTTATGTAGATTGTCTCATTTTCATGAAGAGACTGAAACACCAAAGAGCAGGAAAAAACAGACCAAGACTCGGTCACTCACCCAAACACCTGTAGGGAACCACGATATGCGGGTGACCATTGCACTGCTTCCATCCCCGCTTGCACCAGTTCTGGATCGTAACTGGCTGGTTGGCTTCGACAACGTTGGTGATTTGCAATTCAGGGTAGACCTAGCATTAAAAGTATAAAAAAAAAGACAAATGTTATCACAAGTATGCATTCTGGGTCATGCAATATTGTTACAAGTGTTTTTAACATGGATATCACAACAGAATACTCATGT
The DNA here is from genome assembly GCF_028858705.1 of Grus americana. NCBI lineage: Eukaryota > Metazoa > Chordata > Aves > Gruiformes > Gruidae > Grus > Grus americana. The sequence continues at coordinate 114,177,339 of NC_072852.1, forward strand.
TCCTATCTTCTTCCTCTTCCGCTGTGTATTATATTTACTTCACAGTATGAGTATGTGCACTTACCTGAAAAAGCTAATGTGTTTGTTCATCAGTAAAAACGTATGGTTGTGATGGTGGTAACAGCCGGCTGTCAAAATATAACTTGGCTAGCTATATTTCCTTAAGGTAAAGATCAGCTAAACAGGTGTTTCATGGTTGACTAAAATACCCTCTCTTCCATGTCAAGGCTATCACTCTCCTTGCAAAACTCCATATATTGGGCCTAATCTCCACACACCTAAAATTAATAGCATGCCTTTACGCTTACCTCAATCATTTTGACAAACATCATAATTCTTTCCCACTGAGGTCTGCACAGTATTAAGTCTGTTGAATCAGTTATTCGTATTTAGGTTTACATCACCGATATAAACCTTTTTCCAGCCTCCTTAAATTGCTGAGATCAAAATCCTATCTGCTCTTAATAGTGCAACACAATTCCACACCCACAATCATGCCAACAGCAAACTGGATGACTTATCAATCAAGCTACGTATTTGGCTTTTTATCTCCCTCAGTTCCTTTATCCCACCTCTCTTTTTTAATTTTATTATCAGTAATGGCTTATCCGGTCTCTTCTGCCAAGGATGGGCCTTAACCACTGACCTTTTGTGCAGACCCACCTCCCAGTCACCTTCTACAAGTGCATCTAGGTGCATATTTCAGTTCATCGGGAGCACGTTACCTCACACTCCACTGCGGTCCACACTGTGGAGGGGCTTCAGAGCGCACAAACTGGATTCCTTGTGGATAGTACTGAATGGGAAGACGTGCTCCTGGAGCACACCTAACGGATGGATAGTTTACACCACCAGGCTAGAGCTGACCAAAGGAAAGCCTGCAAAGTGCACCCAGCATGGATGGTCACTCCTGCTGCTTCGCTCCGCGCTCCCAACTCTCATCGCACCACACCAGTTGCTAGCACAGCCTATGGCTCTCGCTTTTGATTTTTCAAATCGGCAATCTATCAGCCCTAATATCAAACTCGGACTCCTTTGCCTTTCTTCACGCAATCCTTACTGATTTCTGAGTACATCAGATCTGAGGATTTAGCTGGACTGAAAGCAGTCTACTCACACCTACCAGTGAAAAAGAAAAACAGACACAGGAACAAGCCTAAAGAAAAATAAATAATTGGAGATGGTCAAAAAACACCTTGCAGAAAAGGAACTGAAAACTTCAGAGTGAAAGTTTCCTGCACTCAGAAGATTGCAGCTTTGCTTTGTTCTTTTTGTCAGCAGGCGACCAGGGCTGATGGTCATGGTCCTCACTTTGCCAATATACCACCACTACTCACAGAAAGCGGCTCCAGAGGAACTTGCTGCTCCCCTTGCTCCATCAGTGCTTCAAATACTGAACTCTGAACTGAAACAGCAAGGTTGCAAATTCAAGGAAAGCTCCCCTTTCCTCTTCAATTTCTGTATCTTTCTCTTGGGTCCCCCCTAGCTCCACCAAACAGGTCTGCACACATTCGCGCTCTTGTCACAGCACTGCCAAAATAGATTAGGATGTCACTGCGACGGGCAATTTCACACCTCAACTGCTGTGTAAATATTACACTGCAAGGCACCGTAGCTGCGTCCAGAGCTAACAGGCAAGATGCAAGAGAAAGATATGATTTTCTTTGGATGCTGCCTTTAGCATCGTCATATTGCGCTCTTCCAAGTTCATACATCTGCAGACATCACATCTGAATAATTACAGCCCACAGTTACGTAACACCAGATGCCGTCACAAACCACGCACTTGATATATCACTGTCACCAACACGTTCTCATCAGGGACATTTTAACATTCCTCATGGTTAAGTGTCACTTGTCACATACAGAAGAAGTGCCTTAAATGAAGACAATTTAAAAAAATAAATTCAAAATGGATGGACTATAATGTGCAAAAAAATTTAAGAAAAACTTCAAAGCAATTTATGCATCCACAGGAACACATACACAGCTTTAAAATGATAGAAAATAGGATTCTGACCCATGAGAAGACAGATACACTTAGTTGTTTTCCTGAAGTGAATTTCTAATGAGTAAGAGTGAACTAATACATTATTTTTATTTTTGCTATTTCCCAAACCCATCATTTTAAGTTCTGGCTAGTACAGTGGACAAAATTCTAAGTAGTTAACAGTATTTGTCAGAAGCACAGAAGGACAAAGAAATACAAAGAAACCTCCTCTTCTGTTTCTAGATCAGTTACTAAACTCCTAATTTCTTCTGACAGCTCACACAAAGCTCTGTCCACCCTTCACTAGAGAAAACAGGCTTTGAATTTTATTATCAATAGGTTAACGCCGGCAACGCGTATGCACTGAGCAAAGTTGCCATCACTAGACTTACATAAGGTATTTGCTCTGAATTGAAGTGGGACCTACTTAGTGGCACAGAAAAATGAGACTCGTATTTATTTATAGTGTCCCTAATGAGCCACTGCTCCTTCTAGAGACTCAAGAGTGAGCAGCTCCAGAAAGTTACAGAAGATCCAAACTTCCAACATTATCGTAACTTGCTGCAGAGTAATTTAATACATTTTTAAAGAAGCGACGGAAGAAACAGAGGTCATCATAATCTAAAAATTTTAACTGGCAAACAAAAGTTACCGCTAGATCTTAATTTAATTCAATTGTCATTACTAACTTTCTTTATACACTGACTCCAGACACAAAAACCTAAAAAGGCTCTGCACTCAGGCTACTCAGAATTTAATGTAATCTTGTTTACATTCGTGTTTACCACTACCCAAGTCTGATAACACATGGATTTAGGACTAAAAATGTTGACGTGCTTAATGAAAGAAAGTGAATTTTGATCTGTCTACATACAAAAGTGCTGACGATACAATAGTGACAATATTACGACAACCTCATGGAATACATGTTACCTAACAGGAGATTCGCGATTATTTTGAAACAAATTGGGAAAAAACAAAGAGAAAGGGAGTTGCGAGGCAGAGGAAAAGACTGAATCAGTGAAGCTGACGGGCCACCACCACTGCCACCCCTCCTGCCTGCAGAAGGGAGGAGACCAGTTGAGAGGCCTTTTGGCATGGCCGGCACAGGCGGATGGGTCCCCAGGTCTCTCACGCACAGGCAGTGCCGACAGCTCACGCGGGATGGGGACACCACCTCAGGAAGGGCCGGCGGGGGCAGTGGATGACAGCCACTGGCCAACGCGAGCTCCCTACCATACGCGGCGGGCACGAGGGAGGCCTGGCTCCCCGGCACACGGGGAGGTTGAGCCCTTCCAGGAATACCAGGCCCGGCCGCGGGGTCACCATTCAGGAGGACTTGGGTAAATTGGAAGGAGTTCAAAGAAGAGTCAAAGAGCGCTGGCAAGATCACACAACCTGCGCAGAGGAAGTGCTCGACTCCAGCAATAGTCCACTAGTGTGGTCAAGCCTGGCTACAGTTTACAACCACCTTCAGAAATTTAAAATTTGTGAACATCTTAATTTATCACATAAATAGCTAACAAGAGTGAGCTGCTGAGTGTTGAGACCAAACAACCGTGATCCCAAGGGCGCTTCACCAAGTAGCCTACCCCCTACTAGGGATTTCTCTGTTAAAATGGGAAATGGCTACCTAACAGGGGTACTCCTACTCAGCCACCTCAACAATACTTGGAAACGTCCTATGAACAATGCTAGCCATCTTTGATGGTCGCCCTGATCCGTACAGAATCACAGACTGGCTGAGGTTGGAAGGCACCTCTGGAGGTCATCTGGCCCCACTCCTCTGCTCAAGCAGGGCCACCCACAACTGGCTGCCCAGGACTGTGTCCAGATGGATTTTGAATATCTCAGATGGATTTTGAATATCTCAGGGATGGAGACTCCACAGCCTCTATGGGTAACCTCTGCCGGTGCTCAAATGCCAGCATTAAATGCAACCGAAATCTGAGATTTTTTTTTAAAAAAAAAGTCAGTCCTTGATAAATGATTATATAAATAGCTTTTTCCACCCAGTCATACATGCTCAGCAGAAGCAAATGAAGTCTGTACATCTCGGTGCAATCTTGAAGCAATACTTGAGCATAATCATATGAGACATAGTCATCTCTGATACTAAAAGACATTTAGATTCAAAAGCATAGTATTCGACTTCTTGATATTATTCATTATGTCCCTCATCATCTAGAGCAACTCTGACCATTCAGAATATTGCTTCCTTTATCATATTTTCAAATAAATTTTTGAAAGGTTTACAACGTTAGCTGACAATTAGGAGCTATTTCAATTTACTTCTGCATTTTTTATTGCAGAATTAAAATAACAATAACAATAGAAATAAGTATATATAAATCTTGAAGTACTATCATAACGTATATGATTGGAATTAGTGGTACAGATTTATTCTTACTTTTGCTTGAACTTAAAGATCTTTCCCTGTAAATTCCAAAAGCAGATTCATCATAGGGAAGAGAATAAGATTCACTTTCTGAGTAACAAATGGTCTGAGTTACTAATGGAGTATGCTCCATCCATGGAAACTGTTAAATGGAATACAAACATGTACACACTTGCACATACACACACGTACATGCATCCCTTGTAAAATAGAGGGTGGTATTACACTTTAACGTGAATTTTAAAAAAACCCGCAACAGTATCTTAAGACTAAACAATGTAAAGCATAATCAGGAATTGGTGTCCATTTTCACCAACAATTTGGAATGGCAGACAACCTGGGCAAGAGGAAAAAAATAAAAATTATTTAAAATTAATGTGCAAAATTAACATGTAATCAGTTGCCATTTTTTACTTAAAGACCTTAGTATTTTTCTCCAAATTGCATCCCACATCAGTTTGAATTCTGACTATTCTCAGAGATGTGTATTAGTTTAACTGCCACTAAACCCTGCATCAGTCTGAGTGGACACATTTTCTTATTATCATTTCCTTCTATTCTTTTTCCTTAATCCTTCAGGTGTTTGCTGTACCTAGTCATGATATCTTGGCTTAAATTAGATCATGCATTTGGTTTCTGGATCTTCCTTTTACCCAAAGCTTCAGCACCTGACACGGCAAAACTTTGAAGCCAGCTTGAATTCAATGCTCAACTCTCATCTCACAATGAGAAAAGGCTGCTTAGTCTCACCAAAAGCACGTTGTCCAGTCTCTCTGCAACGTGCCACTGAAGAACTGGTGCTAATGCACCCCAGATCTGACAGGTATTTATGAGCTGGCATTCTGCTCGAAATCTGTCTCCGGCAGTCAGTGACAGTATCTATAGTAAAAACTAAATACAAGACTGACCATAGAAATGCTAGAAAGGAATATTCATACAGATAAAAAATGAAGAAGAAATTACTGCTGTAAATAGTCAGAACAAAAAAAATGAGGGTGGTTTCAGCAGTTACACCTTTAGCAACTCAAATCATTTGAATGCTTTAATTTACTTAAAGAAAGGGAAATACAACCCAAACTATGATACAGTTTGATTACATCCAGGCTCTCCCTGCCTGCTTTCTTCCCCCACCTTCCCCCTAAAAAGGAAAAAAACCCAAAGAAACAAGTTGGTCTGTGGACAAGTTTCCTTCCAACTGGACCATGCAACTTTGTACTTTGAATATTCTATACTTACAATATCAATGTTACTTTAACACTGAGAATTGTTCCCAGAAATTATCAATTTGCTTCTTAAAACTGTAAACAAAAATCACAGATGTGACATGGGCAGTTGTTTATCTCTGTGCTTTAAATAGACAAAGAAATTCTTTTATCCCTTCAGTGAAGTACTCTGTAAATAGTTACTGCAAGCACAAAAGAATACACACATTTAATAACCAGCGCTTAGGAAGACTGTGGTCCTAAAATTGCTTGTGGAAAATGTCCTTTGACAGCAGGCATATCTAAAGGATAGCTAAACAATGTTTCAACTATGAAAAAAATTCTTCAGTTCCAGATTAACAAATTATAGTTGGATCAAAACTGTTTCTAGTCCTTTCTAGAGTATATATCTAAATAAATAAATAAAATAATTTTGAGGATTTTCCTGTCAGAGGGCAGAAAACCTGTACGTTAAAACCACAGAAAGAAACAAGAGATCAGCTGCTTCCCAGTATTTTGCATAGAAACGTTACTGAAGAGCCATAACAAGCAGCTACACTGCACTTATTTTTCAAGAGTTTTGTATGTCCACGCAGAGGAAGTAGACGATAATTATTTCTGTGTGCCCATGCACCGTATCTTTGCAAGCTTTCCAGTCTATGACTTCAGAAGCAGTGACCCTGCAGAGTCCCAGCTGTCCTGGATCAGCTGCAGCAGTAGCGGCATCACATGAGCAGCAATGACACAAGCGCTGCCAACCCTGAATGAAATAACCTGTTCTCAGCCTTGCAGTCTGTATCTGGAAAACAGACAGCTATACACAGGTTCAAGTTATTGTACGTGTCTTATGTCAGAATATTCCAGTTTATTACTGGTTTCTACAACTACTTTTCTACATTACTATAGAGGGTCTTAGTATAAGGTAATTTTGAATCTTCATTGAGATTTAAACTCAGAATTGGGACTTTAGAAGCAGGAATTTTTAGAGAGTCTGGTTGTTTACTGGTTTGTTGTTTTTTTTTTTTTTACTTACTGCTGCAAAGTCATGTAACTTAAAGGCTAAAAATTATGTCAAACTAAAAAACTCCATTAAAAAAAAAAAAGAACATGAGCAGCACAAACTCTTGTGGAAAGACCCTCCCTTGAACTCTCTTATTTACAAATAAGGAAAAAAATCAAACATTACATTGCACACACTTAACACATGCAACTATGGATGCTTATTACGTTTATTCTCCCACTCACTTCAACCAGCTATCCTAATTTTTTTGCCTGTTTCTTCAGCAACTGCTGGCTCAAGTTATGATTTTTAAACCCTTGCTTTCTCTGCACCTGCTCTAGTCATAACTCTTGATTAGACCTGCAGGCTAACCAGGTGAAACAACACCCACTATAACCATGAAGCACAGTAAACCTTTGGCACATCAGCTCTGCAATCCTCTTGCACGGACACAGAGTTGCTGCAGGCAATCGCCTCTACTGAATCGCCAAGCTAACTGGAGAACAGAAGCTCTGCAAGCTTTAGACAGATTTTAGCACACCAACACAAAACCATGCTATGTGTGGTCAAGTTGACTACTCCAGAGAGCCCCAGAGGTCCAAAAATCTGCAGACAGCAGCTGCTGCATTTCACAAGAGAGGAACTATATATTGCCACGTTAGCGATCTCCCAACCACCACATCCTAGTCTCTTCCAGTGTTCCTCTTGCGTGTTTACACAGTCAACGTTGCCTAACGCAGGCCCGCAGCTCTCCCCGTAGCAGCCCTCCGGCTGGGAACCAGCACCTCTCCAGTCCAGCACGCTCCCATGGTCAGCAGTAACACCTTTCCTTCTCTGCCATGTCTCTGCTGCTCCAGCTGTGCGTTGTCATGCCTGAGCAAGCTCAGCCACTCACCCTTGGCTCTCTCAACCGCACAGGCGCTTCTACATACAGAAGCAAAGCTACAGGGCTAGTCGGCATCCCAACCTTTCCTGTCATTCTCTGTAACCCAAGCAACTCCTTTGCTTGCTCAGAGAGCTACAAAAGGAGCAAAACCCAGCACCAGTTGCATCGGAGCAGCTTCCAAATTCACTGTCATGGGCCAACCTGAGAAAGAGTAAGGTGACCAGGAAGCAACAGCTCTGCCCCATACCACAAGTCCCAGGTATCTGCTGCTGCAACTTAATTGGCACAAGATCTCAGCTACTTGCACTAATTTCCAGCTGCCACTGGGGAACAGAGAGCCCTTTTAACTCTGCTATTACATACAGAGCTGCTGTTTAAGAGTTTCTTGCCATGAAACTCACTCATCCTGGCATCCTGTTAGTTCCTGTTTCCAAATCATCTGCTCACCCTGCCACTCAAGTCCTGTGCTCAAGGCAAGTGCTCTGTCCTCTTCTCCTAAGCATCTTTTAAACTTCATTTTTTTCCTCCAAGCACACAAAGCCAGCATACATTTCAACATTCAAACTAGCTTCCTTCATTACTGATCCTATTCTAAAGGAAAAGAAAAAAAACAGCACAAAACCAAGTGTATATGTGAGGAGATGATGAACCTTCTAGGCATTACCCACAGATGCAGGGGAGGAGATAGGGGCAGAGAGATAGAAGAGACTGAGATGTTGCTGCGGTTTCACTCCTGGTCATGACAACATGCACTCGCTGCTTTTCTGTGAGCAGGGCATATACAAAATCCTGGTATAGTATCCAGGTGCTTTTGATATTGAGAGTGGTAGAAACATGAGCTGGTTTTAGTACAGTGGCCAGTTGGGTTGGTCTGCCCACAGGAAGCTTCATATGTACATGATCTCTTCTCTTAAAAATCCCTAACATGCTTTTTATCTGCAATTTCACAGAAGACTGCCACTTACCTTGCAATTAAAGCAATCAGAAAAAGTGCCAGACATGAGGTAGCCTGCTCAACCCTAACTCATGCACGGGGCTCCGTGCGTTAACACAGACTTAACTGAACACTCGCACACTGGCTTTCGCTGCGTGTTTTCCTCTGCACACGGGAAAGGCAGAAGCCTATGTAAGCAGAAATAAGGCTGCATGGTCAACCACATTCTCCTCACTGCCTTTCAAGTCCTTAGTTTTATAACACAAATATGTTTGCAGGCAATAAGGAAACCAAACCATCTTAGCCCTGCCAGGCAAATTCTGTTTACAACATCAGGTCTCTAAAGTCTCTCTTGTCTAATTATGGAGGGTAACCAGCTGCTCATACTGTAAAACCTCACAGTAAACAGGCTTGGAATTACAGTCTCTTCCAAGCTGCTTCCCTGTCCACCTTAAGCCCTTACTGGTTTAAATGCAACAAGCACTTCTATTTCTCTGTAGGCGGAAACTTCTATTCACAGAGAGACAGCAAAGTCCGCTTTGTCATGTCACCATAAGCCCGTTCACAGTTTTACTCTGCTCAAGTACAAACATAGAAGAAAAGACTACATCTGCCTGTTACTCTACAGCATTGCTAAATGCAATTAACAGTTGGGGGTGGGGAGGGCTTTCTGGAGCTTTTTTTTTGTTGTTGTTTCTTTTACTTTGATTTCTGCAGGAATAATGTTAAATATTAGAACAGTGAGACGGAATAATACCTAAACCAAGTTATCTCAAAGTAACATATCGTGTACAAAGGATAAAGACTGCTGTCCTCCCAAGAGGGAAAAAACAGGCAGCCAGTAGTAGTTAAAAAAAATAAAACAATAAAAATCTCCTCCTTTAGGCATGTTGCAAGATTTCATCCATCCTGTTCCCTCCTTCAGGGTTGCCTGAAGCACTGCATCCCCATATCCAGGAAGGTGGGACAATGTAAGCAGCTAGAGAGCCTGGGTCTGGTTTTCTGGATTCTCCCCTGCAGACTGCCACCCCTCCGAGAGCACTCGTCCGTGGGAGGAAGGCAAGGCACAGCACCCTGCTGGCAGCGGCTCCTTCCTTGATCACATCAATATATGAAATGTCAGTGATCTGTATAAGACAATATACAAGGAAGGTGTTTAAATGAAACTGTGTTGGCTACAACACCAGCACCTAAGGGATTGCAATAAAGGCTCAGCTACCTGACCTGGATCTTGGGGAGCAGTCGTTAGTAGGACTATTCTTTTAATAAAGCAAACATTAAAAGAAAAAAACAAAACAAAACAAAAACCAAACAGCAAACAACAAAGTCCAACCCTTCTTTTTGTTGTATTATCATGATGAAGATGAAACAGTGTATTTCATCTTAAGCACGATACATTACAAAAAGGACTGGCAGGGAAAGAACCAGATCTTGTGCCAGCAATTTCTACCCAAAGATGGAATACCACTCTGAAAGCAAGAAATTAAGCTATGTAATAGCTTTGTGAAAATCACTACATGTGGAAAGTTACAATTTCCTTTTCTCCAGGTTTTAAAAGAAATCATCAATACAAATGGGCTGTAATACACATTTTAAATCATCAAATTACCTACCTGAACTAGTTTCACAAGCTTCACCTAAAGAAACCTCCCACCTTCCTGTTAAATGGGAATATATGTGACTGAGTTACTAGCTATGTTTGTTGAGTAGATCACAGTACAAAACACACCTAGGCAGTAGCATAAAATCTATGAAAATATACTTGAAAAAACATAACTGTTCTCTATTCAACTATTTCCAAGTGCCACTGCTTACGAAATGACCTACTTTATGTCAAAGTTGTCCTCAGGGCCACGCAAGAACTGTCACAAAGTAACAAGCCTGGGAACTCATTTTTAATAATCTAATTAATTTACGCAGTCTTGAGTTTACTGCAGAACTAGCCAAAGGGTAATTTATTAATCTACGAGCCTAGATTCAGTTGCATGCATGCCCCAAGAGACAAACGCGGCTGTGATTTCCCTTTTCATGAAATCAACTTCAGACTCTAGTACCAAGAATGTGAAGTGGTAATGTAAGGTCATATTCTGAAACAGTGGCTGTACTCCATCATCCAGAATACAAGAAAACCATGCATGGTTTAGTCCCGCAGTGAAAGGAATACAGAAAAAGTTTGGGAAATCTGCAAGTTAAGACAAACTACCTGATGTTTTAAAATACAACTTGACCTTAACAAAAAAAAAAATTAAAAAAATAGTTGAATATGAGGAATGAAGCTATAGGGAGCACATCTGCAGAAAACATTCAAGATCAGTAACATTTCTTTTTTGTGAACGGCACGGGAATGTGCATTCGCTGTTTTATATTTCCATGTCTTGGATTGGTCCTTTAAAACAGGATACCTACAGTAATTACTTGAGTAGCTTTAAGATGACACTGCATTTTTTTCTTTTAAATCAAGCAGCAATGTTTTTTTAATAACTCTTGTTCTTATGCATTAGAGATACCTTATATAGACTATAGCTTTAAAACACAAACACAGAATATTTAGTGTCAGTATAAAATAGGATAAAAGTTTCCTTCCTAAAGAAAATTACATCTTTCTTCCCAAATATTTATAATTTGTGTTTTTTTCTCCAAGTTGTTAAGTCTTTCTCATAACATTTGGTCCAGAGCAATCAGAACTGCTTCACTACTGTGAGGCACAGATACAGTTATTCTCCCTGCAAAGTGCTCTCTTAGGACAGTAACCTGGAGAATATGTGACTGAGAATAAATCAGGCATTTCTTACTTTCATTGTCAATATTAATTGTATCTCACATTAAATGAAGTTTACTGTCAAAGCTCATATAAAGAGGCTGTCACTGAGCATTTTCTGAAGCCCCGTCTACTCAAGGGAACTGCAATTTGGAGCTGCTACCAAGATGGAAGTTCATTTAGTCTTTTCTGTTTCACATGTGCCTGTTTCAAATAGACTCTATAAAATAACAATGCTCCAAAACATAGACAATAACCTCCAGTACCACAGTCTGAAATAAACGGAACAAGTGTACTTCAGCCTGATTAGAGCCACATGGAGTTATTCAAGATTTAATTTTAAAATTGCATTATATGTCAATCTGAAACAATTTTCAAATGCAGAAAAACTCTTACGATACAAATATTTGTACAAAGATATGACCCCTGCACCCCTTAAAAAATTCACTGAGAAACAAACTATTTGAAACATTTCAGAAATTGGGATGCTACACTTCAGGAGACTAGAAAACTTTCACACCACTTTCACCTGCTTCATGTATTCAGCTTTGAAGTAAGGATATTTTCAAAGAACAATTTTTTTCAGCTTTTTTTTTCTTCTTTTTCTTTCCTCCTTCCCCCCTTCAATTACTGCTGTCTTTTGTGAACTCCCACATAACCAGCTTCTTTTGAGTCAGGGAAAACAGGGAAACAAAACCAAACCAACAACCCAAGGAAACGCTCAGTTTCTAAAACAAGAAACTATATTAAAAAGTTGAATCCGTTTTCACAATTCTTTTCCAAAGCAATGGAGAACTTTATAAAAGAAGAATAAAGTGATGCATTAGAAACATTGCTGAGACTTCCGCAGAAATTTGCTTCACGTTTCCATGTCGGGGGAAGACAGGGAGGAAAACAAAGTCAGTGAAGGGCAGGGTGAGCGCCAGGCAATGGAGGCCTCGGCGGGTCACACAAAGCAGGCAATCTGCTGAGGAAGCAGCTCGTACATACGTGGTGCAAATTCTGCTTTATAGAACCTACTGCCACTCACAAAGCACTACTGAAAGCTGATGTCCAACAGGATATGAAGAAATTTTCATTAACCATTACAAATATTATAGCTCCCCAGATCACTTAGAATTCACTTTTACTCATAAATAGCACTTATTGTTTCTCTGATTCTGCTTCATGGTATTTCAAATCCCCAGGGTGACGGGAGAAGAGAAGAAGGGTATGGAGAGGTCTGTAACGACTGCCACCTGCAAATGTCTTTGTAACAAACCCTGGAAATTTGTCCGAGATGTAAAAATTCTGGCTTAGTTGAGTAAATTGGTTCGCACCTTCATTTCCAGTTGCTAAATTGGACTGAAAAGCCAACTAAGCCAAATTTTCTGCTAAATACTGTAGCTGTTAAAGAAATAAGCCGCCATCCTGAGCCCATGAATGATGTCCATGTGGGCACTTAACAGGAGGACCTCCCAGCCATCACCCCTTTTGAGAACAAGTGCTTTCAGCCAGCGACCCTTCACATGGAGCTGTGCCCTGGAGTCCACAGGCGACTGCCCATTTGAAAGCAAAGCAAGAAATGAAGTGGGCATCATCATCTGTGCTTTACCATAGAGCAAAGCCCTACCATCCTTCTTCTACAACAGGCTTCCAACTCTGCTGGACTGCACACACACACACAGGCACAACGCCTGTAGCGGCAGACTGAGTTAACCCTGGGTCTGAAAGAGAAGTACACGCACAGTGTCTCCCAGGGCAATTCAGCTGCTAACACTCAGTTTGCACTCTTTTTTAGTAAAATCACGAGATCTTATTATTGGCTTTTTTCAGAGTGAAAACCCCCGCAGCAGAAAATCCCCCTCTGTTGCTGCATTACTGCAGCAGACCCACCTGGCTTGGTTTATTTTCCAGCAGTGAGAACACGAGGTGGAGCTCACAGCCCCTCACACCCACACCCCACATTCGCAGCAAGCCCCACTACTCACGGGCTTCAAGTTGTTCACACAGCACAGGAGAGGTATGGGGCCAAAGCTTTTCAGTAATTTTTTTCCACTTACAGCTAACAAACATTGCTGTAGAGCTGGCTATTGAACCTTGCAGACACGAGGAGGAAAAAAGTTCTGACAGAAGCTGCTCATAAATCGGTACATAAGCACCAAATCTAGATGCGCATGAAGTTCCCAGTCATTGGGCTGTCTATAGGCATCTGTACATTTAACAGAAGCAGCTCAGAAGCGTGCAAACCAAAGAACAAACTGTCTTAGCACTCCATCCCCCACCGAAAAAGAAGCTAAACATTTTCTTGCCAGCCTTCTTCCTCCTGCAGTCTGTTCCCACACAGATGGCAAAACGTATTTTGAGGCCTTGTACTGCATGCTCTGCTGAAGTCAATGGGAACCCTGACACCGACTTCTCTAACAGAAAGACTGAATCCACCAACTCAAAGAAAGCCAGAAAAATTAAAAGCTTTTTTTTCCTTCTCCTACAAAAGAACAATCTCAAGAGGATTAGGATGGTTGCCAAATGGAGAAACCAGAAGCACTTCAAATTGCTCCCAATGACTCAGCTGACCACAGTGATGTTAATCCCTAGGGAACAACACTGTTGTGGCATAACATTAAGTACAATTATATCCAACAGTAACTTCCACACCAATATACGTAAGACCTTATTCTCAAGCAGAAATGGGCTGTGCGTTTCCAAGTGCTCAAAGGCATGCTGAGCCAAGAAAGCACTAGAATAAACTTAAAGTCCAAGTTGATTATGAATCTTCTGAGATGCGTTGATCCTGAATTCTAAAGGACAGAGTGAGAAGAACTATAATCCTGCATCTGCTTTCCAATCCACAACACCGCACAGCTGGAATGTGCCCATGCACGTGTCCCTCTGCGCCACTCATCTCGCTGGCAGATGCCCCAACCCACTCGCACAACGGGCAAACACCCAGGCCAAGAGCAAAGAGCACCCATCTCAGCTAGATACTGTCACAGGGTCAAAGGGCCGATATCACCACACGTTCTCAGTTCATGTACTGTATGAGTCAGGCTTTCAACATGAAATGAAAAAATGATGTCTACTTAACATGAGTAACAGCATTAACAGGTTGCTGACAGCGCGACACAACTACTTGCCAAGCTCTGACACCTCCCCTGGCGAACTGCTCTGTTCCTTGAAATCTGAGCCATGCTAGCTCTGTGAGGTGGTCCCAAAATGTGACACAAAACCAGTTTCTACCATTTCCAAGTAAATGGGGGGGGGGGGGGAGATTAGCATCAACTCCACACATTTCTGAACTTCACACATCTCAGGCTCGTAGTATAATTTGCTCTTAAAGAGGAAAACAATGAGGTTTGCAATAGGATTTCATTTCTGTTGAAGCTTGCACCCTGTTCGCACTGAGGCACGATCTCCAAAGAAATACAAAGATACAACCGCAGAAAACGCTCTACTGTGTTAACAAGACTTAGGCTTCCGACTTCAAATTCAGCCATTCCTGACTGCTGGCACTCTCAACGCTGGTTTCCTGTCTTGTTGACTGTTATTTTTAAGATAATGCTGGGCTAATGGTATGGTCACATTAAAAGAATCAGGAAAGAAAGTGTGACCCTGGTTGAATACTCTTTAAAAAAGCCAATTGAGAGAGCAAGTCTGATGTGTAGCATTAGTCCTCTTCCTGCCTGAGCATTCAGTTATTCCCGTGCTGGACATCAGTGCCCTTTGCACAGATGAAGAGCAGGTTCCTCTAACAGGGCCCTACCGGGCAGATACCCAAATACCAACTAAACAAGCTCAAAGCTCCTCAAGGACAGGACATTCTGTGTAGGAAAGCCCAGCAAAGGCAACAAGAAAAGAACAAGAAGAAAGGGGCTTTAAGTACTGTTAGACAAGTTCTATCAAACTCGACCTTTGGCATCAAACTGACTTGCCCTTCATCATCAAAAATGTTTACTACAACAGTATGTAACAGATTGACATCATGAATAGTAGCTAAGCAGAAAAACTTATTTTTGTATTAATTGCTACAAAACCAGGTACATTTGGAGTCATTATGGTAATCGTGACTCAGGTGGCAGTAACAATCAAGTAATTTTTGTTCCTGCATGATCCTCCAATTTGCCAATTCCTCAAAATCCAGAAAGACCTTAATAGTACAAGTAAGTATGATAATTTATCATACGTCTCCTCTTTTACTTGTGTTTCACAGTAAGAATGGCAAACAATACATTTAATTCAAAGCGATCTTTGGCCCCCCTTTTCAATAGGAACTAAGTTCACTGACTTGGACTGAAGTAAAAATACATAAATCAAGTTTGACCATCCCAATCAAGTACTTCTTGATGGAAAGGATTTTCTGATGAAGAAGAAATAAAGGTGGAAGAACTGATGATGAAGAAACAAAAAAATCCTTAACACTCCATACTGCCTTGGCTCATCCTGGGAGGGGGATTACTTGTTGCTTCACAGAACCACACCTACGCTTCTTTTGAAACTTTAGGAAACAAAAAAAAGGCAGATCAAAGCTTTAAATGCTCTTATCTTCAGGATTATGTTATGATGCAATCTACTTTATTACCACACTCTGTGGCTTAGCAGTTTCTGCTGTTTAGCAGGGTAACTGTTTCAGAGATAAGCTTTAATTTCTTTATTACTCATGAAAGTGAGACATTAAACTATACTGAAGTTCCTTCTCCAAAGACTAATCTAAGCAAAGTCAACGTAAGGATTTGCACAAACTTCAAATGACTCTGTATCAAACTCCGAGTGCAGCACGAGCAGTTTTGCATCGATCTATTGCCGCAGCCCTGTGACAACCGCCAGGCTGACCCTCTAACACCCTGCAAGACAGCTCAGCGCTTCTCCCACAAGAAATTCTATGGCTACACAATGTGATAAATTAATACATCCCATTAATTTGCAAATATTGAATCCACTTCTGTATTATTTTTAAGACAGAATTTTAGTTTGCTAAACAGCAGGAACAAAGAACCCTAATCTTAGACAGTAGCATGTGAGACTGAGCGCAGCTGCCTCTCCTTCACCTCCAGCAGCAAAACCCTGGCAGAAGCAAAAGCAACAGCAAAACCAGCACCAGTTGGGACCCTATATTTGAGATGGAGGGTCCATATCCTTTTTCTCAAAATACTTATGACAGGCCCAGGAAGGAGAGTTTAGCAAATGACCCAAGAAAACTAAATTTCAGATTGGATAACCACTACAAGGATAGTGATTACATCAAATTTCTCAGTCTTTCATTCATCTGTCAATTCTCCTCTGTCCTTCCTGCTGTCATCATCCTGCCTAAAAATACCAGCCTTGTTCACATTTCTTTATTTTCACCTGCCTTCTTTTCTCTCCTTTTCTGCACAGATTCTGGTATTTTGAAACTATTTGCTCTCCACTTATGTTGCTACTGCTGCCCAAAATTAAATCATAGAGCCACATTTGCATCTCTGATTAACGTGTGATCTGTTCTTCATTATAGGCTTGACATCTGTCTTCTAGACCTAATAACATCCTTTCCCCCCCTCTCATTTAAATTGTTCATGCTGTCTATTGCCAGAGAACACTTGCTGGGGAAATTCAGGTATTAACTGGATGTGTTCTGAAAACACATAGGACCAAGAGGCAGAAAGATGTAGTGCCTACAGAAATATCTAAAAAGCTTCCCCTTCACAGGCTGTTCAAACACCATAGCAAAGCTGTCCTCTGGTCAGCTGTCTAAGAAGGGAAAGTCCTCCCCTACCCTTCCACCTCTCCGGTGTTAGCATTCCAGTTCATCTAACCCTCAGTGAGCTGCGTCAGAGAGAGAAGCCCATCCTGTTTTCTCTTTGTTTACAGGGGTTAGCTTTGTGCCAGTTCAGCTCCCTAAATTTCCTCACTCTAAGATCAGACATATGTTAAAATCTGGCAGAGCAGAAATGAGGAGGAGGAGGGGAAGAAAACTGACTTTCTGCAACAGCATGTACCGCCTAAGCTCAACACTTCTGCTAAACTGCTCTGCAGCAGCACTCCTGTTCGTTTGGTAAGAAACTCTAAAATTAGCTTGCACAATCTGACCGTTTCATAGGAGAGACTGTTTGTTCTTGCTACAGATCTTAAGCTACAACAGCTCAAGATGCTGAAGTTGAAAGTATGCAGAAGTGGGGGCATTCAGGAACTTCAAACCTGGCTGAAGATGGGAGACTTCTCTGTCCTCCGTGTTGCTCCAAAGTCCAAACCAGAGTGGTGCTCTTCTATGAAACGCCTGGGGCAGAGGAATGAAATGGTGATAGGAACACGTCACGCCGCCGCTCAATGGAGTGGCTCTGATCCGTACCGGCAACAAAATCTTAAAAGCCATCTTCCGGACTTCAGCAAGTAATTGCCCATTAGGCACATCCACTGATGCGTTCTCAGCAACAGCTCAAAATGAGAGTTTCTATGATAATCTCCTCTAAAACACTAAAAAGTATACACAGATTAATTCACAGGGTATTAGAAGTTTAGCTTCAGTAAAATCGGTCTTATCAAATCCCCTTAGGTTCCTTGTTTAGAAGCATTAATATAATTCCTGATTCTTGGATGATCCCTTCTGATATTTTTTCCTCTTAGCTGGAGAGTACAGGCTTGCCAAGCTGTGTGGGAACTTGGACAAGCAACGTTAGCTGCAACACTTCACAGATGTTTAACGAAATACACATCAAATTTTTCTTTCTGTAATTGGCTCAAACAAGGAAAAGCAAAAAATACTAAAGGATCTTGATACTGCCTTAAAAAATGATCGTTTCCCATGTGCAAATCAGAAGTTGAATTTACAAAGAAGCCATTTATTGACCACAACTCTTTGGCAGAGCTGTCTACCCAGGCCAAGTGGAAGAAGTGAGTAATGAATGGAGGAAATTGGTGGTTTATAAATGCTTAATTATCACTGTTCTTCAAGACAACATATGACTTAGGATAAGAACCAAATAAATTAAACTGCATTGGTTTATATTCTAACGGAAACATTGTGCAGTTTCTTCAAACAGCTGGAATTAGCTATCTTACATATCATTAAACTTCCATGGGGTCAGTGTTTTTCTGACCTACAATGATACTTATAGAAAGGGAAATGATGTTGGCAAGAAAAAAATTTGTATCAGAAAAAGAGTATTCGTGTTTCAATATTCATACCCAGACAGAATAAAAAAATTAAACATGGTATTGTCATTACTGTAGAAGTAATTTTCCTTTTTTCTGTGTTAATATATGCAACAGCTATCGGCACCCACAAAATACAAAGCTGATGTTTTAACAGATATCGTGACACATCTTTTAAACACTACACAGTATCTTTCTAGTAGAAGCTCCTGTCTTAGCTAAGGAGAAGGATACTTCCCCTTCCCTAGCAAGGACTCACCCTAAGGCCTCATGACAATTTGGAATAGTCTTAGGGACCTTAAATCCAATGCTCTGTTTTCAGTCTCAACATTAAGCGAGATGCCTCAAGAGCTCTGAAAAAAAAAAAATCTAAAAATCTAGAATCCTCACCTTTCAAACTTATTTATTAGCAATTTGCAATAACAGCCCTGGAGTGAAAATCTCACCCTACTCAAGTAAAAAACAAAACAAAACAAACCCCCAACACAAACAAAAAAACCCCACACAGCTAAAATTCCATTTAAACTATTAAAAAACCCCATGTTATATGTACATAAAGGAAAAAAATTGATAAAGCCATCAATACTTGGCCAGATAGAAACTTCTCCATGATTATAAATTATAATTAATCCACAATCATCTAGAACAATTTTCTGTAAGGAGCACACATCTATAAAACCAGATTATCAGTGGGATTTTTTTAATTAGCCAGAGGTATACAGTATTTGGAAGATTAAAGCAGTCAGTACAGTACTACATAATAATTTTAATTGGATAAGAGCTAACTGGATGATAATGCCACCATATGAATTAGAAAGTGGTAGTAATAGACTGCTTGGGAAAAAATGGAATGTCCAAGAAATCAAGAAATATTTCCCCCATCCAACCTTGGGGTATTGCCCTGCTATGAATTCAAGCAAGCATCACCTTCCTGACAGCTTCAAAGCTACGGAGCGAGAGAAACTGGCTTTTCCCTTTTTATTTTCGCCTCCAGAACTGACAAATGACAATACGTGCATAATGCCCTTTTACTTGCAGAGACAGACTTCTGAACACAAATCTACACTGTGCTACCAATCTAGAGAGATCAACCCACTCTCTGCTACTAATAAGATTCGTATCCACCATTATAGGGAAATCTGCACATCTGCAGTCAATATTCTGATTTCCATATATTTCAAAGTAGATTGACAAAGGTGAAATGGGGGGGGAGAAACGAACCTAAAGAGAAAAAAAGAAACCTGCCCCCCCCCCCCCCCCAAAAAAAAAAAAGGAAGAAGCCCCCCAGAAGAAGACAGTAACACTACCACCACAAGAAAAAGCAGTAAGATATAGCACAGGAAAGCTACAGAGCCATCCATAAGGGATGGGGATGACCCAAAAAATACAGACTACCACATATACAATCATCCATTGAGACCTGATGAAGACCAGAAAGTGTTGAAGCCCCTAACCACTGAAAACCACCCAAACCCTGCCGGTAGCCTCTCAGGAGCATCATTCCCAAGGAGGAGTCACACTTGCACCCATCCATCTGCAGAGGTACATTTGCAGATGCTAGGGCTGTGGCTTCAGTGTCTTTAACTGGACACGAGTCGACGTTGCCAAGGCATGACTCCTGCCTTATTCCATCTCTGGTCCGTTTACTGCTTAACACTTCTCCACAAGCCAGTGCTAACACAGAAGCTGGATCAAGGAACTGACCTACCTCCGAAAACATTCCCCCTAAGAATAAAAACTGCATCACAGTGGAAAGTGCCAAGAGTTAAAGACAGCCCAAGATGACCTTTAGCAAAAGTGGGATAGGTCTGTGCTAGACTGAAGTGTCCACGCAAGCACGGTCTGAAAAGGTGGAGGAAAAGAAAGCAGATTAGCACGGACATTTCCTCTTCAAAAGGGCTGATACGTAACAGCAGTGTAATGGATTTTTCTTTACTTATGGTAATCATCACACTTTATGCCTAGTATCTCTTAGGCTTATAATATTATTTATTAAAGGAACAGCTGCTACCAGTCGATCTCAGAGTTACATAGCATTAGATGTTTCGGAGCTGTATCTGTAAAGAAAGCAGCAGACAACTTACTACAATAACTCTGTACGTAAGAAAGTAAAAAAGAATGGTGAAATGCAGCAGTAGAGGTCCACTGTTGTCCCCACCAGGACACTTCCATGCAACACCGCAGGTGCAGGAGAGGTAACATCTCTACATCCAATGCTACAGAGCCCTCTTGGGAAGTTCCTTGGGCTTCAGTAAGGCGAAGAGTTGGGCCAGTCGAGCTTTGCTCCCCTCCCTAGGCACGCAGAAAGACTTCTGCAAGCGCGGTTAGCTGGTCCTTTTGTAACATTAAGGAGCAAGCCACAAGCCCAGAGCACAGCACGCTGATGATAGCGTAAAACATTTTCTTCTTGTCTTTTAGATCTCCAATTTAGCAGATGTCTTTTGACATCTTGATCACATGCTAAATGGTTGTCTGCTAGTTCAGCTATAAACCAGAACCGGCAATAGGACAACCCTGCATACAGCCATTGTGTTCATACATTTCAGAGGACAGAAGAAACAATCATATTCCTGGCAGAAACACTATGCTGGTGGAACCCAGTGATTAAGTTGAGCCATTCATCTAGTCCATCATATCTGTGAAATTCAAAATTAATCTAGGGGAAAATGCAGCATCGCAGCTTCATTAAACACTGCAGTACACATTTACCTAAATATATATTTATGCAGACAATCCTCTTCCATTTTCATCCTTTTTCCTCCCTCAGCCTCAAAGCTGAAGCGTTCTCCTTCCTGAAGGAAAACACGGTTACTTCAAAAGGATTTGGAAATTTTATCATAAAAGCAACAACATACTGAGATCCTGATGTTTTTCATTTCATTTCTTTTCGAGACGTGCAAAAAAAAGGTCTGCGTAGGGAAAAATGAGAGGGGAGGGTTTTATTATCAACAAAAGAAAGGCAGACATTATCTTGCAATGTATGCTCCATGTTTTATTAGTCACTTGATTTATATCAATTTATATAGATATATAAAAATATATATCTATATATATATTTAAATGGTAGACTACAATCTGGACTAAAAAGCCCAGCCTTCTTTCTCGAGAAGGTTATATGGTGAGCATACAAAGGTTTAACTGCAGGTTAAATATACCATCAAGTAGTAGACCCTACATTTCCAAAATCTAAGCCTTCATTGAAGCAAGTGACATTTAAGCACTAGCAGAGTGAACTAATTCAACTTTTCCTGTGGACCAAAAGCTAAGTAAAACAAAAGAGCTCAATAATCACCATGAAGAGTGCTAAGATACCGTTCACCCAAACTTTTAAGCATGACTGTGCACATCTCAGAATATACCAATGCACATTTGCCTTGAAAATGTCATTTGTTTTTAAGGACAGTCTGTGCTGCCAAAAATCTGTATGTTTTCCATGATGTTTCATTAAATGGATTGTTTTCCTCAGAGCAAAACGTATGGCTTTTTAAGCTGCTGAATTTAGAGTAGCACAGGTTTAAAATTCATTTTCTTCTTCAATACAGTGACTATTCGGTTTGAGAAACTAGAAAGAGCACATTATGCAGCCTAGATAAAAACAACAATTCATATTAGGATGAAAATGACAGTAACATGGAAAGAAACCATCATCAAAGCAACAAGACCATTTTGATTGCGTCTCAAATTCTCTTCTCAGAAGAAAAGGCCAAACTATTTTTTTTTATCCCTGCCAGTTCAACAAACCCTTTAACAAATCTCTAGAAGCTCTCAACAAGGACAAAGACTAGAGAGGGAAGGAACTGCTGCCATCAGTCCTGCTTGCCTGCCCAATTCTGCCTGGCGTGGGCCCCAGGGCAACAAGCACAGAAGGATTAGGGTAGGGAGCCAAGCAAGTAAATAAAATGAAGGTGAGGCAGTTGTTTGACGGTCCCTTCGGGACATCTACAAAACAGGGGACTTGAGGACTACTGTGAAGCCAGAGGTTGCGGGGTGAATTAATGTCAAAGTGTTATCACGGTCACATTCCAGCTTGGACTGGATCTGGCTAAGAAGTGACTTTGGGTTTCACCAGCAACTTACCTAAACACGGGGCATAAACACACAAGATTTGAGGAAATGACAAGAACAACATTTTTGGAAGTATCATTACGACAGAGCAGAAATGTCAACACTGTTCTGTCAACAGTTACAATAAATTATTTATTATCTAAATTCAGCCTATTATTTTCTGCTCCATGTAACACAAAGATATAGTTAGGAGCATAGCAGCGTGCATTTATAATTTTTTTTTTATTTCTGGGGAGGACTTCTGTAAGAAATATACATTCAGTGCAAGATGCTCACGGATCTCATTGATGTTCAGGAAGAAACTGGACACATTTCTTGACTTTACAAAAGAAACCAAGCAGTCATGATGTGGTTTCAGAGATGCCAGGTAAAACACCTGCCAAAGCCAACATATACTTTACAGCTCTACGTCCAAAAGTTATTCTAAGCACCAAGCCAAAGATCTCGCAGTGAGCCAGATGCTGATTGATTACAAGGCATAACTAGACCTCCAGGCTCCCGGGTTTACACTCCGTCTCTGTCTGCTCAACCGTGCATGCTATATCCAGACCTGAAGTAGTTTTACTATGTTTTTGGTTTGGTCTTGGGGGGGGAAAAAAAACCAAAACAACAAAACAACAAAACAAACAACACCGCGCCCCCCCCCCCCAAGCCAACGTAACAACAATCAATCAGAACTGTTCCTTTCCATTCTGTTAACACCCAAGCATACTTAAAATGGAAATAAGCACTTCCAAATTAAACTAAGTGGGGGGAAAAAACATGCATTACACAAAATGAATTTTTTGCCAGCTGTGAGTGTTGTTTTTACAATTCATTTTGGACACTGAGCCCAGCACAGACAGCAAAATAATTTTAGTCCTTCAAGGAACTCATGTAACGTATACTAATTACTAGCTATAAAATTTAGCACACAGTAGCTGTTGAAAATTGCTAATATAATAAAACATATACCAATATCTTCCATCTGAACACTCATTCCATTTAAACAGGGAACTAAGCACACCTAAATTAACTTCCTACTCTGCATATTCATGTGACTCTGAAAACACGTACTTTGCCAAAGGGCCGGCTCCAGAGCAGTTAAACGAAAACTGTTTAGCAAGACAAGGAGCTGACTGGCCTCCAGCAGAAGCACAGCCTGCTCCGAAACACGCCACCCCAGTGCTTCAACATGTGTGGGTGGGGGTACCCAGCTTCTTCCACAAAACATCAAAAAGAAAAATCCAGGAGCAGCAGTCCCCTGTTTTAGGACACCAGCTAACCACCCATCAGGGGCTGTTAGGAAGAAACTTTCCCCAGGGGGGCTAGTCATCCAGTGATTGCGAATGGCAGGGTTTTTCCAACATCCCTCCGAAACAGCTGGTACTGCACTGTCAGCAGCAGGACTAGATTGACTGATGGCTTGATTTGAAGTGTCAGCTAGTACACTCACAACATGTTAAGGGTGTTGGCACATACACAGGTGTAACCACCCCATTTACATTAATGCAACATCGCTCTAGCACCTGCAGCACCTGCATTGACAGCTGTTTGCAGATCAGGCCCCTGCCATTTTACTTTTCAATGACAGGTACAATTAATACAGCGGCATGCTAGCCATTTTGAGATTAAAATATACCGCTAGTAAATTGTACTTCTCTAACCAGCATCTCATTTCACCCAAGAAAGCCTGATCTTGCTAATTTAAAAAAAAAAAAAAAAAAAAAAAAAGCTCAGGCTGAACAAGGGAGAACATGCAGGTTTGAAGGCAGGAAATGGATGTGCTCTGCTTCCAGAACCATTTCTGGTGACTTCAGTAGCAGAGTTTAACTGAACTCAGGGAAGTCAGAAGGTAGCACTCAAATATCTTCCACTTCTTTTCAAATAAGTAATGTACAGCCTGAGCTTTGTCATCTTTAAACTGTGTGATGTGTTGTCCAAATATAAATCCAGACAGTTCCTGTGCTGCACCAAGCTCCCACTCAAAAGAAGTGAAGCAACAACAAGCAACATACATCTTTAAAACATGTAGGCGGTTCTGCTTATTCCTCATTCCTCCTTTTCTGCCCCTGCAATGCTCCTCTACTGCTACTTCCTGCATCAAGACTTCAAAATTCACCTACGCTGGCAGTGGCCGAGGAGAGGCAACGATGACAATCTCAAGGAAAAGACTGAAGGCTCCCAGTACATCATCTCTGCAGGAGAACTATAAGCCCTTCTGTACTTCATGCACCTTCCAGCCCAGTGCTTCTGCCCCACCACCCAGACATCTGGCCTGGTGGTTTTTAGGAAAAGCTTTTAAAACACCTTATAGGGAGGCAGAGCAACACATCTACTTGTAAGTTCTGCTCAAAGGGGAGATTTTATTTTTTATGTTTTGTAAGATACCTTCCATGGAAGAAAACCAAGCCAGAGGCTACACAGAGTATCATTGTGGATTATTTGAACTTTCCTCATAAAAGTTAGTTACTTGTATTATTTTAGAGCCAAGAAGCCACAGAGCAAGATCTCCACTGTCCTTGCTCATTGAATTTCTGCCCAGTTGGCTCCTTTTGATATGCCCTGGTGTAGGAGGAACTGGGTACATAAGTTAACTCTACAGGATCTACCGCAGTAGAGCATCATAATCACAATGTCTGTTGCAGAGCCACACAAGGTATCTGCAAGAAATCCCACGATGGACAGATTTCTCATTGGAGATGCAGGGAAAAATCTTACCTTCTCTTGCTCCCTCTCATTTGAGGGCTCCGCCCAGAGCTGGTACCCAGTACCTTAGCAGAGTGGTATTAACAGCTGCTGCTACAGCAAGACCGAAGAACCAGGGAAGCTGCTGTGGTGCCAAGGAGCACGAAGAACAGATTGAGGCAGAGTACCTGTCTGCTTGATTAGCAGTGCATATATGCTCAGCCTCTGTCTATACTGGGAAAAAACACACCCCAAGAAGTAGCAGTCTTCCTTTTGGGGAAAAAAAAACAGCATGAACAGGAGAAAAGGAAGGATGGAAGGAAAAGGTTGTATTTGGCAAAAGTAATCAAAAAGGAGATTTTTACCTATTCCAATACAAGAGGTACCACATCTCAGCCTTGATGCCTATTGCTTCCTCCTCATAGGAAAATGCAAATTTACCCCGTTCCCTGGGCCTGACAGCAAGCGCTGTCTCACAGCCAATGTAAACAGCAGAAGGCAAGAGGAAAACCACCTCACTTGTTATCCCCAGGATACTAAGCAGATTTGGAGCATCAAACAACAAGGAGTTCCCCACAGCTGAGAAGCCATTTTGATTTGCATTTACTAACACTTCTCTACAAATTAATTTCTTTGGTAGAAGTGGGTGCTTTTATCTGACTGCTGTGTTTCTCTTGTCAGGTCATGGGACAGTTAAACAGCAGCAAAGCAGTAGTGCTGTTTCCTGGCCAAAGTCAAAGCTGGCCATGCTACAGACCTGGCCACAGGGGCGCAGGGAAGACTACAGAGAAGAGTCGTACTTTTGGGAGCTTCTTTCCACCCTGCCGGGCTGGATCAACTTCCATGTGGCTTTTCATTTCAACTTGCTGTCAGCAGATCCGACCTTCCTAATATTTGTTATCTACTTCTAAATTTATTACCAGTATTAAAAAATAGGGGCTCACATGATTCCTCCTCACCCCCAAACCAGCTGCCCACAGAGACCCACGGCGCTGCCGCGTGCCCTTAGCCCCAGAGCAGCTTGCTCCTTCTCCACCAGCGTCCTACAGCCAGTCGTGCCGAGCAGCCCGGGTGCGCGTGGGGAATGAGGATGGGGCAGGACGGCCAGGACATGGGCAGTTTCCCCACGGACAAACAGAAAGCCTGCTGGTGAGCACAGCGAGGAAAGGGGTTTTGGCCAGATTCCCACTTTTAAAACAGAATAGCAGAATTGCTAACTTCAAGTTATTGCACGTAGTAACGTAGTTTAAACCAGTAAGATAGATGCCCCATTTTTAGAGAGTAGACCTGCCAGCACCTTGCCCCACAACAGGGCAGAACCCCCATGCTACGCTTTTAACTGTAGCTAGAGACACACTAAAGTTGTGACACGATCTAATACTAAGATAATGAACTGTCAGCGCACAAATCAAGGCTACCATCCCACTGGAGTTTAAATATTTACCCTTAAAACCACAAGTAACAGAAGGTCTCTTCTCTGTTTCTCCAATCAGAAGATTTCAGACTTGCAAAAAAATTCAGGCTAAAACAGGAGCTACCGAGATCTTCTGGACTCTTCTCTGCTCCAACCCAGGCTTACGTCTAAGCCAGACCAAGCTGCTCAGATCCTTGCCCAGTTCAGTTCTCCCAATCTCCCAGGATGGGGACTCCACAGCGTGCCTGGGTGCCGGTGCCATCGCATGGCCACTCTCATGGCAAAGATTTTTTTTTTTTTCCTTATGTGTAGCCACAGTTTCATTATTATTCCATTTGTCATCTAACAGTATACAGCTACTATGTACTGACTGCTTTTGCTTTCCTCTTTGCCTTTTTTTTTTTAACATGCCACCCAAACTTTCAAAATTACCTGGCATTCAGTTAATACTTACAGCTCCCAGTCCTTGTTCTGAAATCCTTCCCTACCTGCAGCATTTGTAACTGAATTGCCAACCTGAGCTATTCATGCCTTAAAACCACCCAAGCTTTCTACTCTGGCTTCCTGTAAATTCACTTATTTCTTTGTATAACTTTAGAAACACTTAACTATCTTGTGGACTTTTATTTGCCAGTTGTCTACTTCCATCTCCTTATTCCTTCCTCTACCTTCAATAATTTCATTTTTCATAAATCAACTTTATTTACAATAACTCAAAGGAGACAATGGAAAACCAGAAAGAAAAAAAAAAACTCTGAAACCTTACTAGGAGGCTAGGTTTGATATTTTTGTTAGCAGTAAACAAAAACATTATTAATTTCACAAAGTAATACTTTTAGTAAAAAGACAAAGCTACAGGTGAAGAATCAATTTTAATAACCATTACAAGTTCTTCCTTAAAATGAATATTCTAGACCATAAAGCCCAAACTCAGAAAAAAAATGAACAAAACACTGAAAGAAACAGAAGGAACAATCAATGGGTGAAAGGACAGGAACGTAGATGCTGAGAGCGCAGAGATCTGAAGAGTGAATTATCTTGCTTTCTAAGGGGCATTTTCACAGGAATTGGTTTGACATTTAGGAAGCAAGGCAGCTACTGCTACGGCAATAAGCAATAGCCTCTGCTTAAAAAAAAAAAAAAAAAAGCAGAGATGGTATAGAAAGACATAAAGACTAAAGCTACTCAAGCCGTGCCCTTTTGTTTCATGGCATGAAACCCCCATTTTCTTTTCAAATTGTCACACACTGGTACGAGGTTATCATGCTATCACAGTGTGGAGACAAAACAAAATTAGATCCACAATCTGTTCTTAGGACATAAGCGAGGGGGTAATAAGTTTCTACTCTCAAATATGAAATCAGTCATTGTGACTTCATCTGTAGGGCAAGCTTTTTCTATTAAGAACCTCTGAATGGTTCAGTGTGCAGCAGAGACCAATAACTCCAGATGACCCAGCGTATCTCAGTGTCATGGTAGGATGACAGAAGAGAAGTGTTACAGCTGATTTTCAAGATCAGCCCAGAAAGAACAAGGGCATTTAAAATAATAAACTGTCACCTCAGCTTTAACAGAATACTTCATAAGCAAGAAGTTCATTGTGCATATATGATAGAAAATTATCCACTAAGGGCAGAAGACAGAGGGACAAATTGTCCAACAGCCTCAGTGACCCTCAACAACCAGGTTTTGAAGCTGTTTTAACAGGCTCTGGAGAGAACCTCTTTAAAAAAGGACAAAAGGGCAATGGAGCAGAAGAGGAAAAAAAAGAAACGGAAGATCCCTACAGACACAGTTCCCCAGCACGTGCCTACGCTTTGGTGCTTCAGAAGAAGAGCCACCGCAGTTGCTCCCGAGGAGAGGACTTACTTCCTGGCAGTACTGGAGAATCCCTTCCTTCGTCCCGATGCAGGTCTTGGTGCCGGAGGGGTCAGATTCCCACTTTCCGTTCTGAACGTTCATGTGCATGTTGAGCTTCCCACAGAACATGGCGATCTGAGGCTCTGCCAGCAACCCAGCGTTTCCATCGGCAGGCACCTGGAAGGACAAAAAAAAAAATATACATGTATATATAATTTAATCTCACATCTGACAGTTCAGTCCATCCAAAGCAGGAACAGCTCAAGCAAGCCTGAACCACCCATGGCAGGAAAAGCTGAAATTGTTTAGTTTGAGAAGATTTGAGAAATGTAAATAAGGTCTTCATAGAAATCTAGAACATAGTAGTGTAACACAGAGTTTAATGCTGTAAACAAACTCTTCTGGGACCCAAATTGATCACCTTATCAACTTGGGCTAAACACAGAACAACATGCATAGTCAGAACATGATAACAAAAATTTTTCCGAATCTACTTGCTATATTGGTGCTGGGGGGCAGGAGAGTCACTAACAATTAGCAAAAGAGTAACAAGTTTTCCTCAGGAGTTTTATATTAATAAACCTCATGATGTATCTTTTTTTCAAGACCCTCCCTCGTTCATTCCGATGTTGAGCACAGGGGCTGTATTTAACCACGCCTTATAAAGGTGGAGGGTCAAAAGCAGCAGCTTCCACCTAACCTTTGTCCCAAGTGTCCTTCAAATGCAGCGGCTGGGTGAAATCAAAATGCTGTGCTGCTCACAGCAGCATGTTACAGAATACCACCTACCCAAACAGCGTTAAAATGTGCAGGCTTTAAGCCAGACCACCCGAAATGCTGCTCCTCGCCGCCCGCGATGCCTCGACCCACCCGGCTGCCGCCCTCCTTGTAACGCCCGAGCGCTGCCGGGGTGCGGAGCCAAGCACCCGAGCTGCCCCCTACAGCCGCCCAGTTGAGACCAGCTCTGCAACATCTGTAACCTTCCTACCCGCATTTATAAACCAGCTTAACCCTCCTCCCCCGCCAACCTCAACATTGGCTTAAATCCCTCCCGCGGGACCACATCAAATCAAGAGCTCGCCCTTCCAGCCCTTTGCCTGCCGGTGGAGCCAACCTCAGGTGGTGTAACCTGAAAGTACTCGCTGCAGTTTTACCACCTGAGAAACGCAACGCAAAGAAAAACCCTCCTCTTCGGGTTAGGTTCCTCAAGAGAGGAGTCAATGGCTCTCCACTGCCCCTCAAAAAGGAGGGCCCATCGCACTCAAGGTACAGCAGAGTGTGCAATTACAGTTAAATATCTATTTTTAAATTTTAATATTTTAGCTAGAAGGCTTCTCAAGGAGAAAATTAAAAGCACTTTAAAAATTCATTAAAAACTGAAGAAACAGAATTACTGTCTTACAAGCGGTACACAAGCCTCATATCTTAGTTCCCCCACCCTTTGTTTAAACAAACACGAAAAAACTTCATGAATTTTATATGCTTACAGTAACAATAAAACATCAAATGAAGAAACGTTGCAGAAGTCAACATCTAACTACCCCAACACATTAGCTTAGCATTGTAAAAGGCCACAATTAAAACAAGTATTTCTTTTTTTTTTTAGAAAAGGAGAGAACATTTCTTTTTGTGCCTTCTTTAAGATGTTAACATATTAGAACAATTTAGCTTAAAAAAAACCAAACCAAACCAAAAACAAACAGCAGCAGGAACACTTCTACTGGAAGAGATTTCCCTTTACTATCTCAATTTCTCTTCTTCTGTGGAACTAATAAGCTCTGTAAGATTTAACAGGTAACCATCACTGTCTTTCCACTGGGTAATTAGAGAATTTTCCAGTAAGTGGAATGACACTTTGTCTGGCTTGCCTTGATCAGTAAAACTATCATGTGCTTACTCCTCCTAACATCTTCAGAAACTCTGGAGAGCATCTCAAATGTGACACATCTGTAACAAATACTTGTAAAAAATCCTCCAAATTAATGATTTTTTTTTTCTTCTTTATAGATGCAACTCGACCCTATCAAAATTTCAATAAAAGCAGAAGCAAGTCACTCCACAGGTGACAGGTGTGAATGTGAACTCTATTCACAGGCAGCTCCTCCAACTGGGATCTCCGTTAAATTAATAAAGCACACAGCAGTCATACTCTGGCAGATTTTAATTTTTTTTCCACTCAAAATCCTAAGTCGTAAATTTATGGAGACCTTGCCTTGTGACTTTAGAATAGGGAGCTCTTTGGTATTTTTTGCCTTAGCTAGGAAGACAGCTCAAGATGGGGAAAAACACTGTGGCCATTTACTCGGAGTGCTATCAACACGCAACCTATGCCTGTCTATTTACAGTCTCATTCCCTTCAGAAAAGACATGACATCTCCCAGCTTAATGAAATTACCAGAGCAAGTCATGATCACATTTAGCTTTCTGTATTTTGAGCTGACAGGGCCATACTAATGAACTGCTCAGCATAGCACTTCATCTTATTGATTAGGACAGCTAAATGTTTCTAATCATAAAGAAATACCGGAGCAATTAACAGACACTGTAAAAAGAAGGAAAGCATTTAGATCATGATCATGAATAATTCAAACACTCAACTTCCCAAGCTGAACTCTGTTCGAGTGCCCTTAAAGCAAGGATAGTAGGTTAATGGCTTTGTCTGTCACATCTCTGGCTAAGATGCAACACAGAGCTCTCAAAGTAACTTTCTGTCAACACCCCAGGTGGAAATAACACCTTTTTAAACATTTTAGATCAGGGAGAAAAAAAAAAACCACCACATGTTAAACTATTTAATATCTGAAGGTAACTGCTTGCTATCATTGCATAGCCCTGGTGTTTAAACTAAAAGCCTCTCACCTTTAGCAATAAGCAGCAATTGTATACATTGCATTTTCAGCATGGCATCTGTGAAACTTGCAGTGACATTGCCAAGTTTTTAGCAGAAGAACAGACTCATCACTGAGGCAGCCTTTGTGCTATCCCCTGCTCCTTCGATAAAATATGCTTCTAATCCAAGATTTTTGCCATCTGATATTTCATTTCTGAAGAAAACAAGAAGTTGATCTGCTATGGCACTTTTTCTGATTGAAAACTGGCAGCTTCCTGCTTGTCAAGAAATTACTCTTGCTGCAAAATTCACAGAAACAGCTGACATTGACGGAGGCTTTTCTGTAGACATGACGGTCAAAACACAACAGTCAAGCCTAGCAGCACTTTTTGATTGGAGGGCAAAGGATGGAGGCATGACCAGATCTGAGCTTGGCCTTACCTATCCTGGATTTAGAGCTTCTGCTGGGCCTTTTGACAACACCTGGGCAAGAGACACTTCTATTAAAAGTGTACAACTAAAAGATTTCCCTCCGCTCCATTTTGCAAGCATATGCTTCACAGATTTGTTAATTCTATTTTCCCCAGAGCGAATGTGTCACAAACACAGTGACTGACAGTGATTCTAACATTAAAAAAAGGAAAACACATATATTTTTCAGATCATTGGCCAAAACCCTGCAGCTACTGCATTAAGCTATATATTGCACCCTTCTACATAGTGTTTTCCTCTGCAATCATTTGGACTACAACAAAATTCACAGGAAAAAGCTGAAATCCATAAAGATAAAAATCCATTCTTGGTCCAAACTAACTAATTATGCTAAACAACAGATAGTCAAGAAGAATATTTCTGATGCCACATTTTCTGGTTTCTTCCCATATGCAGCCCTCCACAGCAAGCCTACATAACACACAGTCTTTTGTGAATTTTACCAGAGTGAAACAGCAAACGAAAACTTGTCAGCAAGATGCACCACGCTGCCTCTCCCGCCATGCCCCACCACTGAACACAAGAGCGTTCCCAAGGCACCTGCTAAAAAGAGTGCCTGGATGAGATCAGTCCTCATAGCCTTGATTTTTTGTGGATCTATTTCAATCCAGGGGACACACTTAAATTAAGAACAGTAAGTTAAAGCAATTAATTCAAGAAAGCATTGTTGTCATTTAGTTTTGTAAGGCCGATGGATACGAGAGGAGAAAAAGAGAGACACGTGAAGCCTGTCAGGCTCTTTTGGTCTGGACTAGTGCTGGTGGGAGTCTCTGATGCCTCCTGCCTGCACCTCCCCTCTAACCTGGGGTCTCTCCTACCCACACAAATCCCAGTTTTATAAACACTTCAGTAGTTCCTTATGCTTTAAAGCTTTCATTATGACAAGTAATCCTGAGCTGATAAAGCCTGCGTGCCAGTTTCCAACCTTGCATTGTAATTCATCTCACATGTTCAGCGTGGCATCTATCGGTACGAAAAAGCACAAGAACCAGTAAACAAGGGATAGTCTAACAAAATTACTGCATACCATTTCATCTCTTGTGCAACCACCCAGAAGTGGTCACCTCCAACATGCTCACCTGCATGGCTTGTGGCTTTACACAGATCTTCCACCTTCACCTCTCAGAGCAGCCTCTGCCATGATTTTGCCTCTCCCTCAAGTTAACAGCTCAGAAGACTAAACATATTTTTGCCAGCTGATGTATTTAATGCACATGTAAGCTATGCTGCCATTTGAAGACTAAGCTTTACCCAACACCACAACTATATTTTCATTAGGATGG
The DNA here is from genome assembly GCF_028858705.1 of Grus americana. Taxonomy (NCBI): domain Eukaryota; kingdom Metazoa; phylum Chordata; class Aves; order Gruiformes; family Gruidae; genus Grus; species Grus americana. Next base: position 114,210,222 of record NC_072852.1, read on the forward strand.
TGCTAGAAAAGCTTTCCAGGTAATGAAAGCAGTGCTACGAACTGCTGGTGAGTCTATCCTGAGATCTCCAGGTTAAGAGACAAGAGACGACACTTAATACATTGCCTGTCACGCCAAGAAAAAGAAACGACTTTCTCTCTCCCTTCCCATCAAGTTTGTCTTGAAGACCTCAAGCATCACAGCACTTTGGGAAGAAATAGTTTCATTTTCTTATCATCATGAAGAAACTTCACTATCACAGCAAAGCCAAAAATAAAAGATTAAACTTAGCTAAGATAACAACTAATTTCAAGAGAGGTCTCTAGTCTGCGCAAGTTACTGATAGCATAAAACCTAATGAACTATTATTGATTTTAACAGAGATATCCAACAGCAGTTGGGTGAGCAGGGGGGAAAGTAGCACTTCTTTTAACACACACTTAGAAAGATGAAAAATAACTCAAAACAAGACAGGAGAGTGAAATGAGAGAAAAACTCGATGCGGTTTCATACGTGCTGTCATAACATTTTAAACACATGAATTCATGAATCACTGGTCACATCAAAGGTATATCCAGCTAAAATAAGTGAGTTGGTGAAGAATGTTATGTATCATTCAGGTTTTCTTCACAGCCAATAGTTTAATTCATTTACATCCGCTCCCTGCCAAGGAAAAGTATCCGCATTACAATGCAATTAAATAATCTAGAGCACTGATCTACACAGATAAGCAGCTTCTGTACAGTAATGCTGAATAACATAAAGCTACAGTCCAGTTTGTTACAGTAACGCCTGCAGTGGCAAATCTCTCCTTGACTAATCCTAAAGCTCTCGGGCAGATTAGTCTCCCAAAGAATAACTCATGCGACACAAATTACATTAACAGCAACTATTTGCTTTATTAGTATTCCGCAAAAGTAAAAACTCTAAGCATATTAATGAAACTATAATCACATATTATTTTGTCTACTTTGCATATGACCTCAAAGAAGTAGCATGTGCTTTTGTTCCTGCCTCTTGGCAAATCATTAAATAACAGTTAGAGCAATTAGCACGCCGTCTCAAGCTAACTCTAAAAGTTATGCTAGGGTTTTCACAGTATATCCAGTTTTCAAAGACCAAATAAAACAGTACTCATCACTTTTACAAGACGCTTGGATCAGCGATCAATTTCTAGAATAGGAACTACCTAAATTTGAAAAATGGTAATTACAGGATTCTGAAAAAAATTACCTCAGTCAATCATACACCATTTAGAGCTCTCTGCAAATACATTAGTCTAGTACGTCACAAGATGTTCAAGGACCAGCCTGACATTTTTTATATAGAAAACAAAATTATTAAATTGTTATACATTTTTTAATTATTAACTTTCAAAACTGTAGTAAGGGTACGAGTTCTGAAAGAAAGGATGCATGGCCGTGGCAATGCTCAACACTGACAGCAGGTTCTCCCTTAAAGAGCTTCAGCATTTCAGAGGCCCATCTTCCAGCTGCAAGACTCATTTCACCCTGAGTTGTGTGCATCTTCCTGCATGCTCCTCTGCCACGTTTCCTTCTTATGAGCAGCTGAATGCTGAAGTGCTTAAAATATTATTTGACAGTAAAGAAATTTAAAATACCTTTCAAGTACAGGCTTTCAGTATTTTGACTACTCTCAAAGAGAAAGCACAGTAAGAACTCATTCTTTCGGTGGGGATATTTAAAAAAAACCAAAACAAGACAAAAACCTGCTTACCAGTTATAACAGCTTTGGATAAGGAAAGAAGAAGGATATAATCCAACTGTTCTCCCATCAGACTGTATCAAAGAAATATTGCAAACCTAGTCAAATTAGGACAAAACAAGGTAAGTCCTGACACAGCCACCTGAATGATGTTGTTTAATTACTGGAGCCTGTCTTTGAAAATAGGTGTTTCACGATGTTTTTCTGTTTCAGAGGGAAAACAGTCATTCCAAGTATTTATCTGATGTCGAAATGGGAACTTAAATGCAATACAGAAAAAAAAAAAAAAAAGACATCATGCAAGCATTAAAAGACTAAGATGTAGAGAATATGTTTCCTTGCCATGATAAGATGTAGTACAGAGATGCCTCTGCTTTCCCCTCTTCCAGCCCTTGTATTTATCGCATCTATTTGAGGAGAGGTGCAAAGGGTCTTTAGTGCATCCTCCACGTCCACAGGGTGTGCTGGATGCCGTTTATACAATTTCCAAGACACTCACAAAGAATTCTGGTAGCAAAGTACAGAGGACTGAAAGAAGTTTATCTAATTACAATATTTAAAAAAGGAATACTTTACCTTAACAAAAAGAAAAGTGTTCTGAGTTGTTTAGCCATTACCATTTCATCTGAACATATCAAAAGGCCTTTTCCTATCACACACCATTATTTAAGACAGAAAGCATAGGACTCTCCTCATCCACTCTCTCTGCCATTGCTTTCTGCAGTTACAGAAGTAATTAGTGTATTTGCTAATAGCTTGTCATAATCCCTTTTCAACAACAAGTGTTGGCTTTGTTCACAACTAAGGTTATACTCATAAAACATAGGCTGCAAGGTTTCACCCTCGAGGTTTTCCATCAAGGGACCAAAGTAACACAACTTCACTCCAGATAGCTCTACTATTAACTTATAATTAAGGACTACAACATAATATGGAAATAAGCATCAGAGCTTGTATGTGCTATTATTAAACATCGAAACGTCAAAAAACATTCCCCAGAGGTCCCTAAGACTGCTTCTATGATTTAGGTTGTTTTATTCTGCAAACACTAACCTGAAGCCACTTTCATAAGCCTTCAAAGTGTATTTAAATTGTATTAATTGCTTCACTTGCAATTACTTTCAAAGAGAGGACATTCGATAACAGCTTCCATATCTACAATTTACTCAAGAACAACAAATGCCCTCTTTATTTTAGATGATTAAAATAATCCCTCCTTGCTTTCCATTTTTAATGCTAACACCAGTTCCATCCCTTCAACCAAGTCAGTGACTACAGTTTTAAGGTTTAACAACTTCTGCTGACAATAAAAACCTAAAGGGGGTTAAAATATTGTGAAGAATTAGGTGTAGCCAAGTAACATGCTACCCTTCCAACCAACGCCTGTGCCTCCTCCAAACTTCCGTACCACATTCAAGCTGAAACTTGAGGTTTCTTGCTAACTAAAGCGGCATCAATCTGCACACAAAGCAGTTTGCTTCCTCTGTGACCATTAACAAAATAAAAGAAATTCAGCCTGGAGAAGAAAAGGCTCTGGGGAGACCTAATTGCATCCTTCCAGTACCTGAAGGGGCCTACAGGAAAGCTGGAGAGGGACTGGTTACAAGGGCATGGAGTGACAGGACAAGGGGTAATGGCTTTAAACTAAAAGCGGGTAGATTTACATTAGGTATAAAGAAGAAATTCTTTACTGTGAGGGTGGTGAGGCACTGGAACAGGTTGCCCAGAGAGGTTGTGGATTGCCCATCCCTGGAAGTGTTCAAGGCCAGGCTGGATGGGGCTTTGGGCAACATGGTCTAGTGGAGGGTGTCCCTGCCCATGGCAGGGGGTTGGAACTAGATGATCTTTGAGGTCCCTTCCAACCCAAACCATTCTATCTTTGATTCTATGTTTGAAGTGGGGCTGCTCATAGCTATTTTTTTCCTGAAAAGAGCAGAGGTAAAAATAAAATGAGTGCAAAAGGACTTTCTGCTTGGCCTTACAGATTTAGCGAGCAAAACATGAGATAACCTTGTTATCCCCAGTGGAAAGACCGAGCTTCTTCCACTGGACTATGTCTGGTCTGCTGCACCCTACAAGTGAAGATCACTGCTCAATTACAGAAGTCTACAGTTCAAACCGGGCAAATGCCATGCTAATATAGGCTCGTGTCACCAGACACAAATCCATGGCTTCTTGACATCAACTTTACAGTAGAGAGTAACAGAATATAGACTGCCAGACTTCCTATTTAAGCTACAAAATACTAGTTCTCTTCCTAGTTTTATTAAGTACCTACACAAAACACAAATGCTTTAAAGACTGTTTATATTTAAAAACCTGCTCATGTAGATAAGTAATGAAAAAATCTCTTCCTCTCTTATAAATGCAATCAGGACAAAAAAAAAAAAAGCACCCAATTTAGAAAAGGAGAAAATATTAAATTATTGTCTCCCCACAACTTTAAGATGGCTGTTTGTCAAAACCAAGGAAAATTTTCCATCTCCCAACTTCTCCTTAGAGACGAACAGTGTCACAGGAGTAAGAGGCTGTCAAAATCAACATGAATAATTTACAAACTGTTTTATTGTATAATGTTAATATAGAAACAGCAGCAGCAATTATTGTTGTCAACAGCCTACAGAAATAGGTCAAAAAACATTTTACTGATTGCTCATTAAAACTGCTCAGTACAGTCGCTCCCTCCTGGAAGACAAATGTTTCTGGCAGACAGTAACGGAAGGACCGCTTCCCTGAGCTACAGAAAAACCCTGCGAAGACCCACATCTCCTTTACAAAAAGCCATTAGCTCTGGGGACGCTCAAGCACTCTGTGAAATAAAAGGCATCTGAGATTTGGTTAAGAAACAGACTCCATTGAAAAGCTCCTGGAAAATCAGAGATGTTTATTTGCCCTGACTATTACCCATTTAACCCAAGTGTAAATAAATACTTGCGTGCAGTCCTCCTGGCCTGCTTCATAAATAGCCATGCCAAAAAGGCATCACGACAGCGCACTGCCCACTTCACAGCAGCTCAAGGATTGCCTGCTCCACAAATATATTAAAAGCAAGTCTGTCTCCAAAGCTGCAGAGGAAGCAATAGTTTTCTCAAAACTATCTTCTAGCAGCCAACCGTTCTCCTCACCCATACCCTTCCGAAGGTCCCGAGGCATATATATTGTATTTATTCCATACATATTAGTTTTAACACCTCCCTCAGGTCACATTCTAAGTAACAGTAGGGTGCTACCCGAACCCAGGCCCAGGCACGTGTCTACCCTGAAATCAAAATAAGTATCAGAAACAAACCAAAAACATGCCAGGACTAAGCACTGAGTTCACAAGGCTATCTCATGGACCAACTGGGAGGTAAGCACTTCCCTCCCCAAAGCACTGAGGGACCCAGCAACCAAGCGCTTACAAGAGATATTTGCAAGACTTCAGCAAAAATGTTGCTAACGTACCTGTAATGAAGACCAGACCTGCACACGCACATGCGAACACACGCCCAAGAGAGGAGGGATTTCCCCCGCTGAGGACCCTGCAAACACTAACAGGCAACGAAGAGGACCATGAGAGCAACAAAGCCTGGCTCATGGGCAGAGCCTGTCCAGCTTCCCTACACAAACATTTCCATGCTCCTGTGAGAGAGACTAAGAACTAGAATTTAGCTACAAAAAGATGAACATTTCTGAATGTGGTCATAAATGTGAGGAAAGTATTGGGGGGGGGGGGGCCACACACAGTATTTCTAGTAAGTCAGATAAGGCAGATTTTTGTGTCAGCTACATGAACATAAAGACATTTGTCTACAACTAAGTGCTGTATCAAGAGTTTTTTCACCCACCGCTAACACTACAGAGCCCCCTACCAGCAACATGGCTACTTCCAAAAAAACCCCTAAAACCCATACTCCCTCAACCTTCAAGCTGAGTACCTTAATTTCAGAAGGATGTGAAGGTCCCTGAATGCATCCAGAGGAGGGCAACAAAGCTGGTGAAAGGGCTGGAAGGCATGGCCTGTGAGGAGTGGCTAAGGACTTTGGGCTTGTCTAGTTTGGAGAGAAGGCAGCTGAGGGGCGACCTCATTGCTCTCTGCAGCTTCCTGAGGAGGGGGAATGGAGAGGGAGGTGCTGAGCTCTTCTCCCTGGGATCCAGTGATAGGACGCGTGGGAATGGTTCAAAGCTGCACCAGGGGAGGTTCAGACTGGACATGAGGAAGCATTTCTTCACCGAGAGGATGGTCAGACACTGGAACAGGCTTCCTAGAGAGGTGGTCGATGCCCCAAGCCTGGTATTATTGCCCTTAATAATACGCTTTAACTTGATCAGTCCTGAAGTGGTCAGGCAGTTGGACTAGGTGATCCTTGCAGGTCTCTCTTGACTGAAATAGTCTATTCTATTGTACCTTTGGTCACAACCAGACCAGCAGCACAAGCAGTTTAATATGCACGATGACGTGCATCACCAAAGGCAGGGGGACAACGGGGCAGGGAACAGGCACAACAGACAGACCCAACCAGGTCTCTTTTGGAGTTATCTTAAGAGCCCATAGACCAATTTATCGCTTTTGCAGTTATCAATATAACAGTAACTAAAAACCTTCACACCTACCGGGTCTCTCCAGCCCGCAGGTACATCCGCATGGTTTAGCCACATTTCATTATAAAAACTGCCATTTTGGCAGAAAGAAAAATTATGACAAGTGGGTTCACCAAAATTAACCAAGACTGGGATGACTTTCAGGAAGCATTAAATCTAGTGCAGCACCAACTAACACTTAACACCACCACCAAAAAACCCCACCAAAATCAAGATTTTTACAAGCTGAATAAAAAGTACATTAAGAAGGTGGAAGTTAAAATAAAAAAGTCAATGTTGCTTCCAAGCTGTTCATTTAGATTTTGAAACAGTCTTTGGTCATTTACATGGCTATATAATGTGGTGACTAATAGCAACAGCGTAAAAAAACAAACAAAACCACCCCAAATTCCTGTCAGAATTAAGTATCTTTTATCTCATTTGGAAAAAAAGAAGACAAAAAAGATGCAATCCATCAGGTGTGCAAGTTTGATGAAAGAAGCTTTTAGTGATACCAATAAATGACAAGTGTTACGATTTCTTTGGGTATGTCTACATGTGCAGAAATGCTATGATACTGCATTTAAATCTCATCACCTGAAAGCCTGTCATTGCCCCAAAACAAACATAACCCCAAACCAAACATAAGGCTCTGTTTTACAGAACAGAATTAAGGTTTTGCACTGAAATACATTCATTGTAAAACATCTAATTCCAGCATTGTATTTTCTATTCCAATGCTCAGAGCCACCATCACTTTATCTTAAATAAATGCATGAAATATAAGAAAAAGCATATATTTCACAGCAACACAACGTACTACATAACTATTCCAAGCTCAGTAATAACTTCTGGGTTCCTATTATACCCCTGAAAAACTCATTCCTGTAAACTGAAACTACAAGGTGAGAGCAAGATTAAAAAAAAAAAAAAAAACCACAACAAACCCCAACCAACCAAAGTAAGATATAGTTTTCATTTATATTAAAGCACCTTTTTCATGCCAAAGGGTACCCTAAGTTGGGGTAAGATATATTTTAAACCTGTTTCAATAATGCATGTTTACCTGGGAAGGACGTGAAAGGAAAATTATAATATGCAGAGCCAGACTCCATACCATGAAACAAATTTAAATTGTATCTGTCAGGTCAAAAATTGAGGAACAATCCTAGTTCAACAAGTTTGAAAAACAAGTTCACATTTGAGCAATGTCAGTTTCTCAAATGAACTATATCGCTCCAGTGTTAGTGCTCTGTAATTTATTGACTTATTTCTAAACAGAATAGCAGTCTTCAATTTTGAGGAATTCATTTGAAGTAGCTGTTGACTTCAAGATAGCTTCGCATCTCATTCATCACATTTCCAGCACCTCATTTGCTTAAGCATCTCATGGAAAAAGAAGAATTCTGTATAATACCTTCGCTCTTTTTTTTTTTTTTGCATTTCATTTTTTCTACTTTTCCTGCTAAAACTGGGTTGCAAAAAGATAATTTGTAAGAGGATGCTATTCCATTTGAGGGATGCTTACATCTTACCTTCATTCCATAAAATTTATTAGTACTCAACCTCTCACAGAATCCTATCTTTAATTTAGAAGCATTTTGAAGAAGGAAGAAAAGAAAGAACCTCTTCAGCAGTGTTTTGATTCTTTTTAGATCCTATACAGTACGATGTCCATACAGGCAAATTAGCAGACTTTGTTTACAGTACAGTCCCAGAACAGATGACAATATGATTTCAAACACTCCTGTTTAAATGTTTGGACTTGTAACTTTCTAAATAAATAATAATAACTTTTAAAAAACCAGTATGAAACCCACGAATACTCAAGTTGCACTTCTTGACACTGACACACTGCATAGAGCTAATATCTTACATTTTTTACAATATATTAGCTAGATAAAGTGAGTTGAGTTTTCTTGAAACAAACTTCCTTGAAAAAGAGATACCAGATTTTCCAGATTTGGAAAATCCTATAGGCTTACATCATTTTCCTATCATAGAAAGACAATGCTAAACTACTGAACTAATTACTCTAAACCTACAGAATTATTACTGCAGTGGAGGAAATACACAGTGCACTTTCCAAGGAGGAGCAGAAGCTGCAACCCATCTGCTCAGCAGATTTTCCTCGTGTTGCAGTCTGACTGAACAAACTCTTATCTACCCAAGCAGCAATTCACCGTGGCCAGAAAAGCTGAAATTTTGCTTGTGAAACAGGACCCACACCCTCCATCAATTGAATTTCAAAGGATGCTCTGAGATTAATATTTTATTCTCGTTATTATTTATTTTACATACAGTTCTTTTTCTGCCCTCAACACAGAGGCACAGCCTACTAAAGAGGCACTATCCTCAAACTATGCAGAATGGTATCCTCCTCTGCTGCCATTTGGATGAACCACGAACATCTGAACGGAGCCATGTGAGAAGTCTGATGTAACTCCCCAGTTTTAACATGAAGCACTTCAGCTATTTTGCACTGTTACAGCACTCCATACATATGCCAAAGGTCCCTCTCATCTTCATTTGATGCAGAACTATTCTCTGCCCAGGCGACGAGCCGGTGACTCAGTCTTCTCTGCAAGTTGTCCGACTGGTTGGCTTACTAAAATTATTATTATGAATTAAAAATAACGATTTCCCAATTTCATTCCACACACAACACAAAGATGAATTAACAAGATATTTCTGGCATTTGCTGACTTTAACCATTAGTATTTGGCAAGGTGAGGACTCACTGGCTGCTACAAGGAAGAGCACGTCCATAAGATCCTTCCTGAGATGATATTTATGCTACCCAAGATGCCAACATGTCTCTAATTAGACAAACCTTTTTTTAGCTCACAAAAACACCAATATGAGCAAGCCAGAAGGAACTAATCTGTCAACACTAGGATTATAAACAACACAGCAAATTACCTGGATTACTTTCAGGGCACGTACAGAAGCCTGATACTAGTTACCACATGACAAAGTCAAATAGATGGTTGACAGATTTTGGAGCATTTTGTGTTGAACTGGAAGTCCAGTCCTTCAATCTTTCTTCCATAAAAATGTATTAAAGTCTATCTCTCCCCTTATCACAGTATTGCTGTTGTGAATTACTACAGCATTACTAGACATCCCATGCTGAAACAGATCCTGCCCTGGATCTGATTTTAGGGTACTTGAGTCACCTGTTACTAAAAAAAAACAAAAACCAAACAAACCCCAACAAACAAACAGAAAAGAACCAACCCAAACCCTACTGTTCCACTAGAGACAAGGTTTTTCTACATTACTGTGCACCCAGCTCCTCTTTTTTGAGCAGCTAGTCCATGTTCAGTACAGGTTTTTGTAATAAAAATTGTAAGTATTATGATCTTTTTTCATAATAATCACGTCACACTTTAGAAAGAAAATCTGGCCTTCAACCTCTGATGCTATGCCCAATTCTTCTGGTCTCCAAGATGAAGCCATTTCTCTCTCTGCTTTCTGGATCTAGTAGACAGACAGCTTATTTAATTTCATCCACCACACCAAAAAAGTTCCTTGTTATTGCATACATGAAATATTAATGATAAAACCCTAAGCAATAAAGAAACAGACCTTCAGAAATGCTTAAGAGAAAAAGGCAGAGGATTCTACAGTTTGGGGAAGAATTAAAATATTCCATCATTCTCTCAACTGGCCACATTTCAGGTTTCCCCTCTACAACTTGCACTTTCCATGTTCTTTTACTCATGAAATGCTACTGTGCTCTGCACACCATACACATGAACTTCATGCCATTGTGCTGACGCTCAAAACCAAGAACCTCTTCCTTCCCAAAACTTGCAAGCAAGAAACAGGAAGAAGGAAAAAAAAAAAAAAACCCAAGCAGATGAAGACAGAGGGAAGCCCTCACAGAAACAACCCAACAGCTTTGTTCAACAGGCTGGGCAACAGTAATGCATAATGGGTTACACCATAAATTCTCCCTTTAGCAGGGATCACTCAACAGGTTTACACATATCCTCTGCACAATCCTGATGATAGACTTAGAAGGGCAAATCATATAAGCCAGGAGTCTTAATCTTACTGGAAATAATAAACTGAAGGAGTTACTGGCTTGACTGTACAAGCCAGTCATTCTATAGAACAAAACTCTTCAGCTTAAAAAACTAAGGAAAACCAAAGCTGGACTTAAGGGAATTCAGTCAGCCTCAATTTCCAACAACACAAGAACTGGAGAGAAAGATAATTATGGTAAGCCTACACTGAATCACAGAGCAGTAGAGGTCCCTTCCGATCCCTGGAGATCATCTAGTCCAACCCCCCTGCTACAGCAGGATCACCTAGAGCAGGTTGCACAGGATCATGTCCAGGCGGGTTTTGAATATCTCCAGAGAAAGAGACTCCACAGCCTCTCTGGGCAGCCTGTTCCAGTGCTCGGTCACCCCCACAGCAAAGAAGTTTTTCCTCATATTCAGGGGGAACTTCCTGTGTTCCAGTTTGTGCCCATTGCCCCTTGTCCTGTCGCTGGCCCCATCTGTGACTTTCCAAAATCCATTATGCAATTCAAGAAGACAAAAAAAGCAACTAATGTGCAGGAAGCAATATGAGACAAGAGAAAAAAAACTCCAAGCAATGCTGCCCAATATGTGAAGGCAAGTGCTGCAGAAGTACATTAAATTTTTCTGATTCATGCATTTAAGTTTTCAAACCCTACCTGTGGTATCTTACAGCAACTGTTTTCTGTGCCCCAAAAAATGTATGTTTAAAGAAATAGCCTTTATCTGAATTCTTCCACAGATGGTCTTTACAAAAAGTCTTACTGATTTCAATGTTTGGAATGTTAACACAGCAAAGACAGTAGAGTACCCCGCTGATGTCCTCACCCCTTCCTACCCACAATGCATATTACCACCATGGGTTCTGGACTTCTGATCTTACAAAGCACTATGGAGTACCATGACCTACAGCGCATGGCAGTACCCAGACTGTTGCATAGGTCTGGATCCTGTAAATCCAGGGACTTTCTTCCAGCGTGGTATTTTAATAACAACTTTCTAATAACATAGCAGTAGGTATCTGATACAAGCTTAGTTATGCAAAAAACTTTGAAACATGAGAAAAACTGTGCCAGACAGCTCTTGCTCTTCCATGAGAAGACACACTGTTACTACGGTTAACAGAAGCTTGCACAGATGTCTCACATTTAGACAAGGAGAGAGGAAGTAACTGAAGAGGTGAACTAGAAGCCAGAACCCAGATTGGGAGTTTCTGGGTTTTTTAACTATACTAAGGACTCCAAAAGTCCTCTGCTAGGTCCACTCACTAACAGCAGCTGCTCCCAATCTTGACAACAGAGAGAAGACGAAGAGAAGACGAAGAGAAGACGAAGAGAAGACGAAGAGAAGACGAAGAGAAGACGAAGAGAAGACGAAGAGAAGACGAAGAGAAGACGAAGAGAAGACGAAGAGAAGACGAAGAGAAGACGAAGAGAAGACGAAGAGAAGACGAAGAGAAGACGAAGAGAAGACGAAGAGAAGACGAAGAGAAGACGAAGAGAAGACGAAGAGAAGACGAAGAGAAGACGAAGAGAAGACGAAGAGAAGACGAAGAGAAGACGAAGAGAAGACGAAGAGAAGACGAAGAGAAGACGAAGAGAAGACGAAGAGAAGACGAAGAGAAGACGAAGAGAAATGCTCACATGCATTTGATTTGAAGGCTCATGAGAAGTGTTGCGTTCAAAAGGAGCATCCTTAAAGACGAAGAGAAGACGAAGAGAAGACGAAGAGAAATGCTCACATGCATTTGATTTGAAGGCTCATGAGAAGTGTTGCGTTCAAAAGGAGCATCCTTAAAGACTATTTCAAATTCATACTTATTGAATTTAACAGACTTTTATCAAAGAGGTTAAGATGAACTTTGAGGCACATTCAGATCCTCAAATGATGCAGATAAATGAGATTATTCATTATTAACTATTGTTATGAGATGTGAGAGAACTGATCCAAATAAGATGACACAATAAAGATGAAGTGCTGTTTCTTTACCACTAAATAGACTAAAATCACCACAGATCATTAAGTATAAAAAACCCCAAAACATTAGCCCTCTCCTAAGGGAAAATTAAAAAAAGCTCCAGTTTTTTAAATCATGTTGGAACCACACACTTCAAGACAAAACACTCTTTTTTTCAATACCACCATTATATTATTGTTATTTTGAACACATAAATCCTTCAAACAGTGGCTTACTGTGGGTAATTTTTATTTGTTTTTTAAATTAATAATCTGGAAGATGAATACAACATCTTGCTTTTTAAAACTCATCAGCTGTAGCATCCTGATAACCATAATCACAAATGAAGAAACAATACCACGCTTTCCCACCTCCTGCTTGTTGTTTCACTGAGATGTAATAAGAATGAGTTATACTGTGAAAGATATCACACACTCTCCAACCATGGAGGGGAAGAAAAATCTGTATTTGGTTACTGAGCCCAGAGCTCTACTACAGAAAGTCCCACTGAGCACTAATGATGCCTCATAAGGGAAGTACAGGAAACCTTATTTCTACTCACTAATAGAGAAACAAGCACGATGGCTGTCAACTTTTACTTAAGACTAGCTAGGTCACAACATGCAGCGAAAGCAGAAATAACGTTTATTTTATTTCACTTGATGCAATGCCTAAGGACTCTAAGCAGGGATGCTGATCCCTCATCAGGAATTTGACCAGAGTACTAGATGCAGAGCACAAGCCCTACACAAGCTATCCATGATCTGAACACTACAGAGTGGCAACACATAACATATTATTTCTCCTCCAATCCTTCTCACAGATTTATTTGCAGATATTAAAAACTGCTTATGACTTACATTGACAAAATAGTTGCCCCAAGCTGTAACACAGTCTCTTCTCTGGTTGTTTTTTTCCCCTTCTTAAGAATGTGCTCTCTGGAAGTCGCACACATTCGCTTTCACACTCTCAATCTTAGGACAAGAAACCTTTACATGTGACATGTCTTATACCACCAGGTTTCACTGCAGTTGTTATGCTGAGAGGTTGAAAGAAACTGTACCACTAAAAAGACAGCACAAAATACAGCTGACATCAGGTATTACCTTAAAACCCTGCTCTTCTTCTATGTACAGGCTAAGATATTCTAGAGCAGCCTACAGCTGCCTTCCTATTTCCCACCTTCAGAAGACTCCCTTCACATTCTCCTTCCCATTTCCAGCCCTGTTCAGTTGCTGAAAGAAGCAGCAGCTCAGAATACCAGCCACAATAACTTTAGGCAGAATTCCTTGAAAATGCCAAGGGGAAAGTAAGAAAAGAATAAAAAGATCATAGAATCATAAAACGATGACCTCAAAGTGCATCACAGAGCTCAAATGTCCAGGTAAGGAAGTCTCCAGTTTAACGTCAGCCTTGGGACCGTCTCAAGCACTACCTTCACACAGAATGTCACCAAGAATTGCTTAGTGCTTTCAACTCAAACCAGGTGAAAAGGTCAGAGACTTACACCGGAGGTTAGGATCCGTCTTCCAGGTGGTAACCACCACCTTCCAGCAAGGGACAAGCTCAACAGTGAGCCATAAGGCAAGCAGCCTTCCCCCGGCTCTCCCCTTCCTGCCCACAAGCTCAGAAAGGCAGGCACGGCTCCCCAGCATTTGCTGAGATGCCAGGAGGGTTCAGCCTAAAACAGCACGGAAGCAGCACAGCATTTGGCTCCAGATGCTCTGGCAACACCCACGAGAAGACACAGCAGCTCCCTTACTTGCACTCAACCCAGGCTTAGCCAAGCTGAGCATTCCTCATCATGTTTAGTCTGCAGTGATGAGGTACCCCACACAACACTGAACCTGAAATGGAGGGTTTACTGAAAATAAGGCAATACCTTGTATTACGTACCCAGTACGTACGTGCTTAACAATGGGCCTTTATTGATGGTATAACTCTATATCAGCAAATCACCCACAACCACATTACTTTGAAAATGGAATAATTTTTAAAAGTCCGTCAACTCATTCCAACCAACAGGAGTTTTCCCTTTTGCTGACATGGTCACGTTACCTTTCATCCTCACTCTCTGGGGTCAGCCAGTGTAAGTTATATGGTTCTTCCCTCTCCTAACGTAACAGAGAATATTATCAATTAACACCAGTATTGTTTTTTCCTGGCATTGTTACAACCATGAGGAGAGCTGAAGTTGTTTCAGGGTAACTAAGAGTATTGTCAGAAGAACACATACTTAGTTGCAGATATACTTTTATTTTCTTTCTTTATGCAAAGGCAGAAAATAAGTATCAAATCTAAATTAACAAAATAAGGTTAAGAGACAGTATGGTACCAGTTAAGGACTACTAATATTTCAGACAAGCCATAAGAATGATCACCTGATGTACCTCCTTCGCTCTAGATGCACATCCTGCAGATCACACAGCCTTTAGCACAGATCCGAAGTGGACAGTCCCTTGGTCTCACGTACTGACCTCTGAACAGACCGACTTCCTTAGGGAAGGCTCAGTGCCTACTGCAGGCATCTGCAAAGCCTTACTTCCCTTAAAAATATACATATATACACACACTTTCACATAAAACATCCTCCTATTTTCAAACATGAAAAGCATACAAAGTAAAGTAATTCCTCACATGATATAGACATCAGTCAAGTGTTTTAATTCACATCAACATTACAAGAAGGTTTTGAAAAGTGAACTCACTTGTGTCAAATCACAATAAAAACTACTTACTGCATTTCATAAGTATAGCAATGAGCTCATCCCAGGCTCCAAAAAGCATTAAAAGTACTGGTAAATTATCACATAGGGATTTTTCCTCCCCTCACCATCTATTGACCTTGGCAAACTTCTGTTTACCTTTCTGTTTTCCAAATGCAAACTACTGTGAGAATTTTAGCTCTTCTACGAGAATTTCTCAGCTTTTAATAGGAAAAACAGACTTATTGTTTTCACCAGGTATGTCCTTACACATTCATAGTGAATTGGATTGCATAACCATGCCTTTCACCATCTCAGTAAATCTTCAGAATACGTTTCCCTGACAAGTTTAGAGTCTACAACACGTCTTCCCACACTGTATATCAGAATAAATTAAATGCAGGTTTGTTTTATACGTCAAGCCATCAGTTCTTAGCCTTTTCAAACAAGTAGGGGACTTGATACCATTTTTTATGATGTTTGCAAGGTTTCAGGGTGATCGTGTCACCAGACCTTTTTTGGTCTGTTTTCAGAGGACTTGAAAAACTCTCTTCTTCAGACAGATACTACATTCCCTCTCTAGCTGAGGCAACTTTCTCATTTCTAAGATACAAGCTGTCCAAACATGCATCTACCCACTCTTGAGTCAAAACTTTTTATTAAAGTCTGTCAAAAGCAATTAGCCTGAATAAACAGACACCATAAATCCACTGCAATGATCACACAATGTATGATTACACATACAGCAACATTTGAAGCACTAAAATCCCGTTTGGTCTCCTGCAGTAGGGCTTGCGTGAAACAACAAGGTACAGGAACACCAATCTGTTTATCAGGGAGTGTAGTGACAGGACAAGGGGTAATGGGTTTAAGCTGAAGGAGGGTCGATTTAGATTAGATGTTAGAAAGAAATTCTTTACTGTTAGAGTGGTGAGGCACTGGAACAGGTTGCCCAGAGAGGTTGTGGATGCCCCATTCCTGGAAGTGTTCAAGGCCAGGTTGGATGAGGCTTTGGGCAACGTGGTCTAGTGGAGGGTGTCCCTGCCTGCAGCAGGGGGGTTGGAACTAGATGATCTTTGAGGTCTCTTCCAACCCAAACCATTCTATGATTCTGTGTTTTCAGAGGCAGTTATAAGGGAGGGACAAAACCACCACTAAGTTTCTCTTCTCCGTTCAGGACCATTCAGGTCACTGGCAAAGTACTTCTGCATCAAGGGAAACAGAAGAAGCTTTAATAAGAGATGTCCAAACAACTTTCTGAAACATTGAAAAGCCACCACCGCCACTGAAGAGGAGACCGAATTAAAGACCTACAAGAGTTTAGATCATACTTTCTGTGCTTGTGTAGTACCAAAGTATGCTGAAAATCTGGGTCAGAGCTGTAAGGTGGACAGACCTAGAAATGTTCCTAAGTCAGATTCCTCAAAATGATCTTTCCCGCTCCCCCAAAACAACATTATATTTTACTAGAAAAATTAAGCAGTCATTTTTAAAAGTCCAGATAGCACACAGTGCCACTGCAGAGGCCGGCGCCGTGGCGGGTGCCCGCAGCCCCCAGGGAGCACGGCCATGCAAGGCTCACCCCACCCTCACTCCCAGGAGGGGCATCCCTTGGGGATGCAGCTACACTGACAGACTGCATTAGTTCTCAAATGTTGTATTTCACAGTACAGTAAGTACTCGGCTTTCTACATTAAGGCAGAGAGCTGGTTAAAAATAATCAGTGCTTTCTCCCCATTGTGACTTGCCCGATGTTGGTAATGCGTCACTCAAAATGCACCACTGAGGAAGGCAGAAACTTTAACCAGAGAAGTTGAAAAATCTTAAAAAATTATTTTTGTCAATCTAGATTTGGGGATATGGAGCTATTTTTACTGTTCTATCTGTATATTAAACAGTTTGCAACGTCTGTCAAAAAAAAAAAATCAAAGTTATGATGCAATTTACTATTGCTAAAATTTGATGTGAAGTGCACTTGAGAGTTAACAGCTAACTATTATAAAACCAAACACCCCAAATCAATTTTGTTTACCAAATAGCTTCTTCAGACCACCATTCAAGCACTCCTTCCCCCATTCTTTATTCTACTGAAACAGTACACGGCTACAAAACCTGCATTGTCCCAGCTGCCATTCAGTCTTTCACGAATGGCAGGTCTCCAGCATGATACAAATAAACCCGAGCATTTACTCTTGGGAGGGATCAGCGTTACACAGCTGATGTTCTCATGCTGAACCTGCACATGCAGTTTGTTGACTACATTATCATATTAAAAAAAAAAGTATGTATGCAAAGGAAAGGTAAGAAGCGTTGCTGTTCTCTTTGCACAGGATGGGGTTTACAGTGGACGGAAAGCTGAGCCTTATACCAAAACAGGACATTTCTTTTCTTGCCATTAGTAAAACGAGACCAGGTGTAACAAAAATACTCCCTACAACAGGTCCCTTCAAAAAAAAAAAAACAAAAACAAAAAACAATTCAGCATCTTCTCGGGGAGCAAACGTGACAAGGCAGAGGGGGACAAGACTGAAGGGGACAGGAAGGGGGAGGACGCCCACTGTCTTCCCCTTTTAGCCCACTCCACCTTCAAGCCTTACCCAGGCAGTTCTGCTGACTCATGAAAGGTGGAAATGGAAAATTAAAGCATCACAGAAAGCATTTGCTACTAGTCAATCTGAAATACTGCATTCAGTTTTGGAAACCATTTGTTATGGACAAACGTACTGAGGCAGAGCAAACACAAAGACAGTATCAATTTAAACGTCTATCAAGCTTCAAGAATACAAAAATAAATGCAAGATCTAGACTAAAGTGGGCTGTAAAGAGCCAGTTTCAAGAACTATAACTGGAGTCCATGGCAAAAATGGTTCATTTATGTTCCATTCAATTTTATTTTTTTAAAATCAACCTTCACAATCAAGAGACCAGAAAGGAACATCACATTTCCATCAATACTGACATGTTTCTGCATTAATTCAACTACTGAAGCTGACCTTAACACAATTAACCAAAATAGTTTTCTTCCCAAACTGAGCATCTCATTTTCACGAACTCATTGATGCTACAAAACCAAATCTAGATGGAAATTACCTGCAATTAAATCCTTGCTTTAAAGTTTTAAGAAAAATCACGTCACACATACAACAATTATTCAAAATATTCATTTGACTTCTTGCATCTGTAGTCTCCCTCTACATCCTCCTTAATTGATCTTAGTTAGTTACTTTTAATAATAACAAATTTGAAGAATCAAAGGCAGTATTACTCCTTATAAAAATCAGTATAAGCTGTCTAGAATACTCATCTGTGAGCTTTGGGCAGGGAAGAGGAAGAGAGAAAAGGTAGACAAAAAGGAAGAAAAAAGACAACCTTTTATTTTTCCTGCACAAACAAGACTGCTATAATGTATACACTGGTACAGCAATGACAACTCCATCTCATACACCAGCTAAATCCACTGGGCAATACAGACCTCTAGCCAGTTTGCCAACGACATAAGTTAAAGACTAAAAGATGGAATTTTTTTCTCACAAACAAAACAAAGAGTAACTTCAGGATAGTGTCCCACACAAACCCACAGGTGAAGTGTGAAATGCTCAGCACACCCGTGAGGAGCATCCCTCGCCTCCCTGGAGCAAAAGGATGCTTCCCCACGAAACCAGCTGCCACTGAAGCTACAGAAACTGCTTATAAACCAAAACGCCCATCTCGGACCGACTCCAAGCAGATTTTCTCTTGACTTCTTGTTTTGAAGAACGATGCTGACTTAGACAATCCCAGGGACTGCTAGCTTCTTAACATCAGGATGGTGACGAAGTCGGTCACCAACCCAGCCGGGGAGCCTGCTCTTCTTCCACCTGCAGGGTGAAGGGCTGATACAGCCCATTTTGAGCTACCACACAAACCTAACTGAAGTACATGTACATACAAACCACGTGGATTTTCCACAGAAGTGTTATCCCCTTTTCTCCATTGTGTTTATCACAAACAAATTACAAAAAGCAAAAAATAAACTTGTTTGCGGTCAGGCAGGCATCAAAACACTGGGCGTAAGCGACAGGATACGAACGTAACAAGATCACGCTGAGCAACATTTGATCTGGTCACACTGAAGCCGCATCGATTAAGTGGCATCTGCGAGCGGCCAAGCCTGAGCTGGCAGTACGTGAGACAGAGCAGCCATAGCACAGCAACATACTGCAAGAGTCTGTGCCAAACCCCTCTGTCAGCAAAAATGACATATAGCGGTGGCCTAATTAACACCAACTTGCAGTGAGGACAATATGCAGAAGGAAAAAAAACAAGTATGTCTCAAACAGTGAAAATAAAACCTTGAAATAACTAGGAATCTGAAAACTGAAGTCAAATCCAAGGCAACAAAGCAAGCAAACCTCTGCGTCCTTTTGTAACACACCGCCACCCTGCCTGTCCTCCCACCCGACCCGGGCAGGGGCTTGCCCCAGGCAGGGCTGCTGCACTGTAAGCCTGGCACGGTGCAAGCTGCAGGCTGCACCAGCTGCTGACTGCACCGGTGGCACCCCGGCATCAAACTCAGGCTTACCTGGCCACCCCACAACCAAAAGGAGCCTGGGTCCATCTCTGAGCAGTCATCGTAATGAAGTTTCCCATCCTGAAACTTCGATTTGCACGAGAAATGTTTTGGCAGTAATCCTATGTGTTACCACCTCAGGTTTCAACGTGTTCCAGCAAACACACAAGGTGTTCAAAAATCTGGAATGTTTTACGCAGCATTGATTAGCATGCACACTCTATGCTTATATTGCTATGGAAAAGGGAACATGAGGGAAATCAATCCACCAAATTAATCTAAGGACAGGCTTCAGGACAGTGATACAACTAACTGGCTGTGGCATCATCCCTTAACACGCTGGTATAAACTGCAAGTGCTTATAAAAAATTATCTTCTTACAGCAAGGAAACAGAAACTAAAGCCACCCAGTCTCTCACATTTACTTAAGGCTCACTTCTCATCTGAAGATTTTTCCAGTCCTTCTTCCTCAAGTACAGGGGAAAGCATAATGCTGACATTGTTGGGCATTTCTGTGGGAACTACTAGCAGGCACACATGGAAATTCACAGTACCATAAACAAGAAACCTCTTTGCCCTCTTGTCCAGATGCAACACTGACTACTGCCCTAAAAATGACAACTGGAAACAACTACTTTGAGGTTTTTTTATAGCTACAGCATTGAAAGTAAAGTCAGTGACAGAAAAAAAACCCTGATTTTGGCTGCTCTTTTTATTACCACTCCTGACTGTAAACATGATTCCAGCATTTTATTTTTATCCCAACTCAACAGAAAACATAAGGGTACAGCAGCAATAACAGATATTCTTTCAAGAAGGACAATCCATAAGTGCCAGGCAGCCGTACAAAACACCATACACTTCTAGGAACAGAATCAATTTGAGCACCCAGTAGACAGGAAACTTCAAGCAGCTCCCAGTACTTCTCATTTACACTCATTTTAGCTTCAGCTGTGGCAGAAGAATAAAGACTACTATTAATGCCTGCTGTGCTAGTGTTGGCTAGTAAAAATCTCAAGACTTAAACCACCTTAAGTACTTCTTGCACAATTCCTGCATCCCACAGGACCCCAAAACTTCCAAGCTTAAGTACAACATATAACCTCACATGCAACGATGCTACATTTATTTTCAGGGCAGTTTCCTCCCATTTCAGGATGAACTTGGCACAGTAGAAGTGCAGAAAAGAAGGACAACTCCCATGCTGGCAGGGCCCTCTCTTGCTAATTTATCCCGTGACCCCAAAACTAGCCAGCTGTGGTCTCGGACTACTACCCCGGACGGCTTCGATGCGATGCTCTTTGCTCCTCAAGCAGCAGAGTGCACTGAAGCAGCACATACATGCCAGACAGACTGGAACCACCTCAGAACTACCACCCTGCTCTGCCACCAGGCCTGCATCCCTCAGGGTGCATGACTGATGCTATTCGCCTCACATGATGTCATCATAAAATATGGAGCAATATCCTCAATAAGTCAGAAGCGCTGAAGTTGCAAGCAGAGAGTCTTGTGTGACGCATTAAAGCCTACAATGAAATATAAATACAAAGTGTTTTCATGTCAGAGAGTGCTGAGATTCCAGTATATTCAGATTTAAGAGTCCAGCTATCAAGTTAAACATTTCCTCTACGTCACTGAATTTCAGATCTGCTTTTTCTGTATCCTGAATCACAAACAACCTTAGTCTAGATTTTAGTAGGCTGTTCAAATCTAACTGGGGAAGATGGACAGTGGCACAAACTTACACGTAAACAGATCGTGACTACTGCATAAAGCCCTTGCCTCAGACTCTTCACCCTTGCAATAATGCATCAGTGCCTATCAATACCAAAACTTAATAACTTTTATTCACATAACAGCAACTACCTGAACTTGGTTTGCACAATTTCTGCTCCTGTGAATTCGCAGAGTCCAAAGATCACCCTCTAGAGAGCCAGCTTCAGACCAAAGCCAGCAGCCCAGCTTTCAGTGTTAAAGAGTTAAGACATGTCTCTCCAAAATGGGCAGAACATTCGACTTTTCATTTTGTCCCCATTCAAGAATGGCAACCCAACGTTTGCTTTTTGTCAGCCACCTCCACGCATTTCCCGTCTGCTGCCAACCGAACACACTGCAACTGCAAGTCTAGCAAACATCTGAAAACCATGAGTAAAAGTAACGCTTTGGTGAGAATATTACTGCTTCCATTAAGGTTTATTATACTTCTGAAAACATTGCTTGCTTTCTGCAAAAGAAAAGCCTGGCACTCAGATGCAAGCTGCCATATCCAGCTGTTCCTCCTCATATGCTTACAGCTCCAACCTCTTCTCATTTCTAAGGCCCTGACACGCAGCAGAGCCCAGCCTAGCAGCATCTCTGTCAGCCCAATTTATTTGCAATTACAGGCAGGACAGAATATCTCTTCCAGCAACAACAATGACTGAGAAAGACATGCTGGAAATCAGTTCTACAATGACTAGACACACGTGCATGCTGTACACATTCTGCAAGTACATTCAGCTTCAAGATACACAACATACAGTCTACACATTATATTCTTCAGTTATACTTGGTCATTTATGCTATCTGCAAGACCAGATTTGCAATTGGCACTCGTTTAACTTCACCATTTGAAGTATCTACCATTGGTATCCCTGATACATAATTAGCAGAACATTCTGCATTGAGAGAACAGATCCCACATGATGCACATTCATATCTTATTCTCAGCAGACTAAAAAGTGAAGCTTTCTAGGTGATTAAGAAAAAAAATGTGCATATTTACTAGTGAAACATCAAACTGCGACTATCACCTAGTTGACAGTGACTGACCATGATTTACTCTTCTTGCATTGCACACCACAATCATTTCTGCACTTCCAAGCATCATGTTGGGAAACACCTACAGCAGTTGCCAAAGGAGCACACTCCAATTCTGTCCAAACCTCTCCATACAAGACATTTGATTGTAAAATTTTTATGCAATACTACAAAAAACTTCCATAAAGGCACATGAGCAAGCTGCTCATTAGAAGTTTTTGAAACTACAGAAACTACGATAGCTATATTTCTTATTAATTTTATGTATTAAGCAAATCTAAAAAAAATTTAAAAATTAAGTGACATCTGGAAACTCTTCACAGATTGTTAGTTTAAGAAAAATATAAAAATAGATAAGTAGCATTTTAATTAGTTGACTAAAAATTCTGAAAAATACATGATGCTACAGCATTATTATCAACTTTTCTGCAAGCCACCTGAGTATCTGACCATAAATTAATTTAATTATAAATGGACAATTTTAATAAAAGATGATTAAGAGCTATCTCAACTCAAACACAACATCCGAGCAGTGCTGCTAAACCTAACCATGTTGTTCTCAGGAAGAAGTGAAAGGTGAAAGCTGAAAAATAATTCAGGTGCTCAGTGAAGAAGAGAACAGCACAGTGTTGGATAGTGAAGTCATTTACCAGCATCACAACATTCAGCAAAAGAGTATACACCCTTGGAAATCCTTACATACCTATTAAAAAAAAAGCCAGGGTATGTTTTATTTATTTTCCAATTAGGTAACATTTTCATTTTCTAGAGATGCTTTTGTTTGTTGGGTTTCCCACTGAGAGCTGGAGTGTTCGACGCTCCACAAGTACAGCCACTCTTCTGATGATTTTGCCTGATGCCATGGAGCTGACATGACATTTGCTCATGCAGATATAATAAATTGTCAGAGCAAAAAAAAGTCCCATCTCAGTATTGTTTAAGCTGCTACATTCCACATTTGATTTTGCTACTCTGGAAGTAAACTTGGGGATAATATTAGCAGAATGAATTTAAGGAACATCTTTAGAGGACAAGAGGCAATTTACTATTTATTAAAAGGGGGAGGGAGGTACATAAGATAAGCCCAGGCTTACCTTTTCCACCAAAGCAAATAAATACAAATTCGGAGATACTAATGAGCCCTGTCCATCTGACTCTCTCCTCATATAGGCACTCTACAGCTACCCATAATTAGCATTAGTTATCTTTAGTATGCATACACGTCAACACACAAGCACAAACACTGTTTGCAACCCTAACAGCCTGCAGTGCCATTTCAGACTGTTTGGATTTCACCTACAACAGGCTTTATATTCCCACCCTGTGGTCATTACCCTTTTAGCAAGGGTCTTATTTTCACATCTATGAAGCTGTTATGTCTTCACCAAACAGATACAATCCAGGAGATGACTCTGCAAGGAGGAAGAAAAGAAAATGCAGAAGCCAGCCCAAAAGGAGTCAGGAAACTATTTTTTGCTCTTGCACTGCTCCTTTAAATGGCAAACACAACAACAAACCCCTTGAGGTTAGGCAGGGATGCTTGGGGAGCCTGGGTCCCAGCCACATGCCTGCTCAGCACATTTCCTCTACACGGATCCATGCACAACAGCGGATGTGACCGTGCCCTCAGAGGAATGCACTTACAAGATTACATGAAGGAGTCACCAAGTGCTTCGTAAGAGATATGTATTGCTTTAATCAGTCTTTCCCAAATGGCTGCATACCATTTTTTGCCCCTATAAAAAGAGATGGGGTGCAAGAACCATTATCATCAAGCTGAACTTTCCTCTTTGCAAACTCTAGTTTAAAGGCCGTACCTCCCCATCCCCTTCACTTGGAGCCCTAAACAGAAGCTGCACGACAGCAGCTCCTGGCCACGGA
This sequence comes from Grus americana, assembly GCF_028858705.1. Taxonomy (NCBI): domain Eukaryota; kingdom Metazoa; phylum Chordata; class Aves; order Gruiformes; family Gruidae; genus Grus; species Grus americana. Next base: position 114,234,411 of record NC_072852.1, read on the forward strand.
CACAGCGGCCCCAGTGCCTTTATTAGACAGGTGACACTGGGAAACGTGAGAGGCAGCATCTCCTTGCATTACACCAGCCAGTCACAAGGACACTTCCAAAACCCTTTGATCCTCACATTTTTCTTTTTAGCATGCACTGTTACATTTCTCACTATGGTTCAGTGACTACGCTACCTTAGACAAACTGAGCATCCCTACAAGCTGTCACAGCTGGAAGATACTATCCCTCCCACCACCTCTGCACCAACAGCTGCACTGGACATGGAGAAGACCTGCAAACCACAACAGCTGTGTTTCACCAGTCCTCAGTGCGTTTCACTTCCAATTGCACCTAGTCCAGTTATGTGACGTGGGCATCCATGAAGGGCCAGCAGGTTTCAAGTCTGTTCCTAGAGAACATCTTTGGTTGGGTTCTACTTTGGAAGAAGCCAGCCCACATGGCCCAAGACCACCCCACAGCACAGCGCCGAGCCCAGTGAGTTAGCCCATCAGCACCTTCTCACGCACACTTGTGATTTGAACTTAAATGCTAACTTAGGCACAGCATAAAGCCACCAACTTTATTCAGAAGGGAACACCAACAGCATCAGACTCCCTGAGTTTCTTGAAAACAAAGCGCTGCACCAGCCCACCCCGTACCACAACACAAACCTACTCCATCCTCTACACTCACCGTGATAACATTTTCCTCTTCAAGACTTAACACGTCTTTTCAATGGGGTTTATCAACTGGTAACAGCACGTTCCACATAGTCACACAAGGCTCAGCACAATTGCTTCCATCTCCCAAGAGGCTCTAAAAATAGGTGCAGGAAACGCACATCCTAGTCCAAAAGAGCTAGGCTTATGAAAGCTGGTCTTTTCCCTTAGCTTACTTTTGCAAAGCAATTAGAAACAGTCCACAGACCTATCAGACCTGCTGGCAAACAAACAACCACCACCTTGTAGTATAAACACAATGAGAACTGGTACCTGTTGGGGAAAAAAAATAAATCTCCCTCAAAGCAACTGTTCACAACTATCAGGAGTGCCTTACCGCCTAAAGGTATGGGCAAAGCCGACAAAAAGATGTGGCTAATGAAGAACCGTAGCACCTTGCCAGAGCCTACTCTTTGGTCCAGCATCACTTCCCCAGGAGAAGGGAATCGGTAGACACTTGCTCACCCCCACTTCAAAAGAACATCATCTTAAGAGCTAAGCTTCATTAAGAGAAAATTGTTTCCTTCTGACATCTCAGAAAAATTATCTGTGTGGGAACTGTATGTGCTCATACAGGGAGCAGGGAAAACGACAATCCGAGTCAAGTACACCCACACAGTATCGCAAACCAAAAATTAAAGCAGGATGGCAGAAACGCCATCCCTGCAGAGGGCTCAAGAGAGGCACCTCTGGAAGACAGTCATGGCATGCAGCAGAAACCCAGGGTTCACACAGCAGCTTCGAGGATGAGGACCAAGGAAGGGAGGCAGAAACCGAGAAGCAGAGGTGGCAGGTGTAGCAGTGACGGTGCGAAGGACACACCAAGCAGACCAAACACAAGTTAGTAAGACTTTCCAGCACCAAAGCCAAGACAGGCATATACTGAGCATCACCTTTCCTAGCAGTAATTATTGCAAGCAAAGCATGTAATTTTAATGCATCTTTCCCATCTCCTCCCATCATTAAGAACGGGGAAGAGAGAGAAATCCACCCTGAGACATAGGTGTGTCCGCTAGCCCAGCATTAACAAAATATTTGTTGTATGTGTACCTTCAAGTACAACTGGGTTACCTATTTCAAACAGTTTAGACAAACAAACCCATCCTCTAACTCAGCATTAGTTCTGCAGGTAACTCCAGGTACTAAATATGCCAGTGGGGGAAAAGGTGCTAAAGATTTAGATCCATGGAAAAAACCCCAAACAGTAACAACCACCATTACATAAAAGCATAATTTTTATTGGAAAGAAATAAACCTGTGTGCATAACAAATGCAGTATTTATACCTACATCTACAAATTTAAACCAGCCTATTTCCCCACACAAGTCATAGCATCCCTTGTATTAGCATAGAAACCAACCATAGAAATTAAAAAATAACTGAAGACTGAGGGGACAGCAGAGCCTCACTGAGATGATGCACTCTTATTCCAAATGACAAGCTCTCCTTCATTAATATTGCATTCTTAGCTATGTCTAAACAAAATTCCACTTTTCCAACACTCCTGTGGGTATGCTGTAAGTGAACAATTTCTCAAAAAAAAAATCCCAGCTGCCTGTTGCAAGTGCCAACAATCCAGCAATTAGGATAAGCATTTCTGAACACCTAATCAAAACAATGCAAGCTGTAGAACTGCATTATTTACTCAGTTCTGCAAACACAAATTCATAACCAGAGTGCTGCTTTTGAAAACAAAGCCATTATATCCTTTCCATTTCTTAGGGTTTTTTTTAAAAAGGTATATTGAAAATCATGCAATTAACTTGTCAACTGTTGGTTTACAAGCCACTTGCCCATTATTGTTATTTATAGGGGAATCCAGCTTGCAAGCTTAAACCAAATTAGGCATTGCACATAACTAACACTACATACTGTACATAAACCTGGCTGAGACTGAAAACAAAAAGACGCACAACATTTACTATTCTGGGCACCAGAAACCCTTTTTAATACATGTGATCCAATAAAGACAGGATGATCAGTCTGGGAAGTTTCCAGAATATTTTTAAAGTATGTCAGAGAGGGAGCTACCAAGGGTTGGGAAAAAAAAAAAAAAAAAAAAAAAAAAACCAAAACAAAGGCAAAGACAAAAACGAAAAACTCCACCCAAAAAGAATACCACCAAACCAAAATTCATGGCTTCATTTGGTTGGTTTGTTTAGGGTTTTTCCAATTAAGAAACTTTTAAAGTATCATTTCAGGTCCAAGAGAAAAATACAGAGGGGGGAAAAGTTTCTAAACAGACTAAACCAAACCACTAGCACAGATTTGTACAAATATGTTTACAAAGACATACGAAGTTTCAGTTTAACTTCGTAGGTGCTCAACCCCTACTTCATTTCTAGGCTCCTTGTATCTTCTGTTCTTCAGACTCAGCTTTACAGACTACAGAGATAAGCACGCTCTGAAAGACATAAGGGTGTAGCCAGAATACCAAACTTGCAATCAGTGATACCCACCCCCTCCCCACCTCCAATTTAAACAAAGTCTCCAAAGTAACATTTCTAGAAACAATAAACAATATTTTAAAGGAAGTTCTTCAGAAAGGTGTGCCTTCCCCAGTTTTCTAAAGGAAAAGGTAAAAATCCCACATAGCAAAACATCACATAGCAAAACATCTCTTACAGACTTAAAGAGCCACATCCCAACAGGGCAGGCAGGCTACCCACAGCCTGTGTGCTGTTCTCGCCCCAGATATGTTTTCTTCCTTCAAAGCACAAGCAGAATGACAAAAGGGATGCGGCACACATAATTCAAAACCTTCGATGTTCTCGACATTGTACTAATTCAGATGCCATTAAGTGATTTGACTACACGGGACCGAAAATGCAGAGACGCTTCCCAAAGGAATTTTTATGTGCTTTTTTATGACGTGTAATTGAAGTCATGGGAACAGTTAGCTAAAAATACTCCCCCTTTATTTGCTGATCATTTTGACTCCACAAAAACATCAGTTCTGGATTACTGTACCATCTGGTTTAGCAAGAAAACTTGCTATCTTACAACTTACACTGTTAATTCAAACAAAGCAGTAGAAGGTTGAATCTGCAAGGTACGCGTTACCCAAAACCTATAGGCATTTTAATTAGGAAGTGCTAAACCACCCAAAGATTAATTAGTAACTGTAAGGCTTTCTCCCTGCTCTTCCACTTGATTCTTAGGAGAGATTCACTAGTTTTCCAAAAACACTCACTAAGTTGTTTATTGCTTCTTCCCGTCAACTCAGGAAAAGCGTTCAGTCTGGTTTTTACCCAACACCTACCACAGAGCAGCACGAAAAGTCTTCCCGAAAAGTCTTCCCGTCTTCCTTCCCTTGCAGATCGCCTTCAGGCGAACCAGCAGCTCAGCCACTGACAGGATTAAAAGCAGTCTTGGAATTAGGAAGCCAAGGACACCATACACTTCTCAAAGACAGACAGCTAGAGTGAGAATTGGGGAGGGGGATTCTTTGGGGTGGTTTTTGCCTTTTTTTTTTTTTTTTAAAAACCTTATACTACATTGTTCCTCCTGAAACCAGAACTGAAACTGTTAGAGCAAGACAAAAGCAGCTGAATACCAAAAAAGACCTAACTGAGACAGCACTGACCTGAAGACAAATCTAACAAGAATTACAAAAGAGCTTATTGACTGCACGGTAAGCAAGAACAGGAATTTCCATTTGTGTGGAAGACACCCAAAAGCCCCTCAAGCCCTGGAGGGACAGGACAGCTCCTGACAACCCTCCAGGAGAGCTGCAGAGAACAGCCCCAGAGCCCTGCAAGGGCACCTCAGACAAGAACATTACGAACAAAACAAATGATACTTTGATGGAGTGGTGAGATAAGCACAGACCCACAAATACTTCAGTTTTCTTTTGTCTCCCCGGACAAACTCATACCTTGCCAGAAGCCTAATTCCAGGGAGAGCTGCTGGCAGCCCAGGCAAGGGAACCGTACAGAAATTTAACTCAGAGATTTCTGATGCACCACGTTCCACACTTTTTAAATATTTTCCTTACCAAAATTATTCCCTGTAATAAAAAAAAAAAAACCTGTAAGCAATGGGTGTACACAAAGTCTGCACTCCAGCTTAAACACAGCATTCCCCAAAGGCTCACGTAGCCTTTTACACCAGCCTCAGCTGTTACAGAAGCAGTCGGGAGCTATCGCTCCTAAGATACATTATTTAGTGATCATCCTCCCAAGGTTTTTTCTTTTGCAGGCTCAGTCATTTAAAAAATGAGAACACTTGAGAATGCATAAGTACTCCTTATCTACTAAGGCCATTTACAACTGGAGCCAACTCCTTAAAAACTGTTTCTTTCTTTCTTTAAATTTTCTGTTTCAGAGAACAATAAAGAGAAGCCGAGCTGAATGCATGGAGCAGAGACAACCGTAGGCACATACAATCCAAAGTTGCTCCACACTACCCAGCAGCAGGGGATGCATGTCCAACCAGCCCAGCCCGCCGGTGTCCAGCTCCAGGGTCTTTTCTCTCAGTAGGACTGATAACAAAAAATCCAAACCAAACCTTTTAAAGGGTTCAGAAAACTTAACATATCGCTCCCCTCTTATCAAAACTTAACACTAAGAACAGACACTCTCCAACTGTTTCCTTGAACAGTTCTGCAAATACTAATGCATTTTTATCTATGAAATCCCAAACCATACTAAACAGTCATAACTGCTAAGTCACAACAGGTTTTAAAATAAATAAATCAAGTTTAAGGCTTAATTATGTTTTGATAACACCAAAACTTGTATCCTAAAATCAACAAGCAAATAGCTTATGCTGTATTTGCAAGCAGTATTATTGCCTATAAAACTTTGTATGAGCAGACACTACTGTATTCCCCTCAGAGCGTGTGTTTAAAGGCACTGGGAATTTCCTGTGGGTACAGGATTTAAATCCCAGGATTTGAGCACAGAACATCTGATCTGGCCTCCTGCACACCACAGGCAGGATCACATTTCTCCTGCTTACCACAATGAAACCCAACATCTTGTATTTACCTCCTTGGAAAATTAGTTGTGCAGTCTTCACATCTGGAGGCAAAAAAAATCTATTTCCCTTCTCAGTTTGCCCCAAGCCTGTACTGTCAAAAACATGTCCCTGGTTTCCTATCTGAATGCCTTCCAGACAGCAGTACTCGGCATGCCTTTCCTTGCCCAGTATTTCCTCTTTGTGGAGGCAGCTAAGGCACTGTTCAATCTTCCTTTTGATAAATTACACAGATTGTCTTTCTCATCTGGTTTTACCTCCAGAGCTGCAATTTTTTTTTTTTTTTAATTTTTTTAAATTACCTCTATCCATCAGAATCACTAATTCCTGCCCCAGCCCTCTCTTCCCTCAGCCCTTCTCAGAAGGATGGGCTCAGCTCCCCAAAACCACATCTAGCACTCAACCAGCTAACCTCAAACCCACGCTGGTTTTACCTAAATTTGCCATACAGCAAAGCCTCGCTGCTCAGTCACAGCGTGGCGAGGGAGCAGAGGTCTGGGCAGCAGAGGAGCCCGGGGCAGGGGTGGAAGCCACACGGAGCACAGAGTGGGTGCCCCGGCTTCACCCAACACTAACCCTTCCCATGGCCCATTTTCCATACGGGCTCCAGGCCTCTACATCCCTCTTTAAAATCAGGGGGCCACTTAATGACCAGCCTCAGTGTCAAACACCGGTTTTACAGCAATGACAAGAAAACTCAGCCTCTTACCTGCTACTGTAGAGTCTCACGAGTCAACAGCACCGTATAAATCACATTTCGTCTTTCTGCTTATTAAGGAGTACATAACAGCCTTTTGTTACTCAGAAGTTTTCTTTTAAGTGACAGATTAATTAAAGCTTTCTTCCTCTTATCAGTTAAGAGATACAATTTCCTTAAAACACATTACAAACATTTATGCACACATTTATATTCAAGCATGCGCAGCCCCACTCAAATGAAAGGGGCCAGTTAAGATGAGCTGGGCAACATATGTCAGCCTCAATTTTTAGAGCCTGCGTCTTGACCTTCAGTATTTTTGCCCATTGCCCAGAGAGGTTTTGTCAGATTCATACAGGAACTTACTAGTTTAGAATTTGTATTGTAGCTATACATTAACCTAAAGCTGTTTGACAAATCCTAATTCTCATATGAATACATTTTCAGAAATAGTTTGGACTGTGATTTCAAAGTAAAATGCTTTGATTTAATTGTACCTGGCTGTTTATCAGGGATTACATTTTCTCTCAAAGCTCGGCTGTTCATGGGATTTTCTTACAAACACCTTCAGAAAGGCGTTAGCTCCTCTGCCCAAAGGAAAGTCCCTCCATAATCAGAGCAGGGACTAACAAAGCCTGTCAGCCACGGCGAGCCAGCAGCTCGGTGCACGGTGCCAACGCTTGCTACCAAGGCGGATCAATACCATAACACCCCCGGCCCGACCACCATCACAGGCATCTACCCCTCTCTTGCCAACCCCTCTCATCCTGGCTGTTCACCAAAATTAAACAGTTTGTGGCCCAAGTAGGCAAGTGCTGATTTTTAGAGATGTGGCCTCAGCCTGGATTCAAACAGGCGTGAGATGCTAGCAGTGAAAGATGAAACACTGCACCTCAACAGCTCAGAGATGGCATCACGACTGTGAAGAACACTCTTCACGTGGAAAAGGAGGAACTGGCTTTTCACACATTAAAGCTAGCAGGAAAAAGAAAGACTCCCCACAACTTATATTATTCACTATGAGAAACGAAAGAAGACAATGCCATAGTAGAAACGAATCTAAACAAAAGTGAAAGAGACTGCCAGTTTCCATGTCCCCTTGGGGACCTTCAGAAGTCTTCAAAACTCCCTCACTCACATCTATTCTGGGTCCCTTATTTGCTCTTTGACTTTTTAGGCCTTCCAACTTCCCTTCTCACTCTCCTGCATAAAATTTAAACAAGAAATTCTAGATTTGAGGGGTTTATTGTTTTACCTTTTTTTTAATGTAAAGCTGACATTCTCATGATAAATCATATTCTTCTGGACACTGGGATTACAGACAAGTTCTCATCTGCAAGTTGCTTGCAATGAAGTTCTAGGAGCTAAGCAACACTGAAAGAAGGGCAAGTCAGAGTTCCAAAATCCTCAGTTTAAAAAGTGTGTTGTTAAGCAACTTCAGATCAATATTACCCTTCTAAGACTTTGGCAAAAGCAAACAGTGACAAAATTAGGATGCTGAAAGATGTGTCATGAAAAGCAATTTTATTCCACTTCATAGTTAAGAGAGAACTGGGCAGAAGACAGATGAGGCACACATAGCAGAGCTGCAGAAGAATATCAAAACAACCCAGGAGCTAAATGCATGCTACAGGTCTAGATGCTTACTAACACTGCATGGACAAAACTCCCTCATATTCGTACTGTAAGTGTTCAAACTACCATCAATCAACATTTACAGCCACTGCCTTTTTATTGCATTAAGTTTTCTCCTCTTCCTCAGTTTACCTTCCCCTAGATCATACTGTATTTTTCACTGTTTACACAAACAAATATGCAGGCATTATATGGGACATGTATTAAAAAAGAGCTTTTTTCCAAGAAAAAACCCAAAACCCTAGAAGTCATGACTCAGTTTATGAGGAGCTTTGAAAATTAACTACAACAGAATCAAACCTTTAACATCAAAAAAATCTATCTCCCTATGTTTTCAGGTTAGATGTAGAGAACAAATGTAGTTTTTCAAGTTACCTTTCAAATGATGAGAAAGTAGAATGCAATAAAACTACGGTATCAGCTCAGTACTCCCTATTCCACATCCAAAACTCCAGCTACTAATACATTTCCGTAACTAAGCACAGAAAGAAGTTATAGTTTTGAAAAAAAAAAAAAAACAAAACAGCTATCATGGTATCTGACAAAGCTGGTGGGGGAAAAAAAATCAGCCGTTTGCACAGACCATAATTTAGAGAAAAATCAATTTTACAGGGTCAGAGCTTCAGAATGAGCAATCTCTACTTTAAAAATGTTCTGATAAGGTAAGAGAAGGTTTGCTGCAGGCATAAAGACAATGCAATAGCATGACAAGGAGATTGGAAATAACTCCAAAATCCTGCTCATCTCTTTTTTTTTTTTTTTCTATGTGTGTCCATTGGATACTACTTTTAAATTTTGGAGGTGGATGAGGAAGCAATTTTCACCTTCGCCACAAGAAAAAAAAAAGGTATATTTCAAATCTATTAGCACCAAATAACTGTATTACCTAAATTTGAGCTGTGTGCGTGTCAAGTCCTGTTTCATAGTTTCAAAAACCTCAAAGTCCAATATTAATACAGATCCCAAACAATATAGGATTTTGCTCACTCTCCCCCTGGTCCCCATCTTGAACTCCTATTAGACAGGCGCTTTGTTTTACTAATTGCAATTCCAAGCAGAAATTACATAAATCATACAAACTGCCATACTGGATCACACTGGTAGCCTGCTCTCAAAAGCAGCAATTTGTAATTGCTTTTACTAACAGGTACGACCAGTTTTGCCCCATTCCTGTCCCATGTTATCTGCTGTGGTTGAATAGATAAGCTCTACTCTAGGGGGAAGACAGACCAGAAAAGGATGAACAGGGAATTCTTATCTGGATTAGCTGAAAATGGGTCAGTGGGATCTGAATGGAGTTATCCATCCCTAAAGGCATCTCCTTGTGGGTTTTTGCCTTTCGCAGTGACTTGGCACTAACTTTTAACAATTGGGAACCAAAGAGGGGTCAGCTGTGAAAAGACTGTTTGTGCCCTGCTGCAGGTCACCAGAGGGAGGCAAAGGGACTAACACCTTAATTAAATGCTATTACATCAACTTCAGCAAACGTTGTTTCAGAGGTCAGTGCTCTTGCCCAAAGAAGCTGTCTGCTCTTTAGCTGGGCCAGTTCGACTGCTCATGGCCATTTTCTGACTCAGGTCTCTGAAGTATCTGCCAGAAGCTGACACCTACCAAAAAAGGCACAGCTCATTTCTTTCAACACAGCACTCGATCATAAAACCAGCCTAGAGAGGGGTCAGAGAGCTGACAAGGCTGACCTTACAGAGTGGTGGCCGCTGGTGGAAGCAGGAAAAGCAGCTTTCAGCAGCCAGCTCCTGAGCTAGGTCGAGGTCCAGCCAAACAGCGGTGTTTGACTACTGCCTGAAAAGAGCAGCCAGGTTACAAAACCACAAAGCACTCCGGCTCACGTGCTCCTCTGCTTAAAGCCTGGCTGTCCCACGACCCATGAAATGACACCAGTTGACCAGAAGGTTTGCTTCTTTTGGAAAGCCTTGTAAATCACTGCAATCTACACTTATCCATTAATATTAAGCCCACTTGTCCTCTAATATTAACTCCTCAAGAGAAGAGTAAATTCTCCTGAACTTGCTATGAGGACCATCAATACGGTAAGTCAGACATCCTGCTTCTCAGCTGAAGAAGTCACAGCACTTAAAAAGTTGTTACACTGGGAGCTGCAGTAAAGAAACCAGCAATACCCATATCTAGATGCTTTCTGCTGTTTCTATTAATCCATGCAGGGCAAGTAACCTGCAACACATAATCGTGGAATAGCAGTGTCCTTACCATCAGTAGCTGGTTTAAGGTTTTCCACCCTTGTAAAAAGCACCACTTATTTTAATATCTTTACATTCACACACCAAGATGTGCTTGTCATCTGGAAAGCGCGTTTTGTGAGCCATGGAAAGATACTGGCATTAGTTAGACACTGCTGAGTGTACTGTCCCTTACTCGTATTTCCATCATGTGAAATTTTGTTTTGTAATTACTTGAATCATTGTTAAGTATTTGTTCTGCCACAGGAGCTTGAGGTGTGGTGGTTTGTTGGGGTTTTTTTTGTTGTTTAATAAACACTTATATATATATAAACACTTACTAACTGTCTGTCATCCAAATTGATCCCCTTGAACAGAGCCATTATCCCCATTTATTTTGTCTGTCTTTTGTTACATGACTAAATTCTCACAAGGAAAGGTAGGTATTTTTGGTAACTGGAGTCACCTCCAGAGCTTTTGGAATCTACAGCAGAGTGCAACAAGATTTAATAGTCAGGTAGCTCTCTGAAAGTTTTTTTTAATGCAAGTGAATAAAAAAAGACAACAGAACCAATGTCATATTACAGTCAAGGGCATAAAAGTGACTTATTTAGGGCTGAAGACTCAAAACCACACACCAGCCATTACTGGCTGATATTCTAAGCTGGTTTGGTATCACCAAAAGGGATGGAGAATGTGTTTTAAACACCTCAGTGGTAGCTATTTCTGAAGTACAGTCAGGGAAGGAGGGCAGGTTCCAGATCAAGTTGGGAGAACAAGGGCTCATCAGACCAACTGCATTCAGTTTTAAACAAAAAGAAAAATAAAAAAAACAACAACAACAAAAAACAGGTCAGTGCAAAGAAGAAAAGTTTTGACTTTGCTTAAGAGGAGCCCTTTGTCTCCAAATTATTCCAGGTTGAAGCTTGTTATCAAGATTGCTCTTGGTAATCCTCAGCCTGGCAGCAACTGTCCTAAACTCTCATCGCAAGAGCATGCTCCAACAATTAACCAAGCTTAGGGAAAGTCATTCAGTATTTTTTCAATTTGCTTTACTTTTAATCTTCTTACACCACAGGATTTTTTCAAAATCCCCCGAATTTAAATCCAATAACACAATAGCTCTAGACTTATGTGTTAAAACCACAGAGACAGCTCACCTAACAACTTCAGTGAACCTATTACCATATATAAACCCAATTATATTTTTATCAGTAGTAGTCTAGAACTCCATCTCTTCATTGCCTGGATATAAGGAGGTATGTAAGTGACTATTGGTTTAATATAGCCTGTACACTAATATAATGTATATACACACATATATGCATATGGTGATTTTAATGTCAGATATTAAATATGCAAGTATTTGGTATTTGAATATATATTTGCATATATTATACTGACACATTAGGTGATTTTAATGTATTATGTGTATGCATACATAAGTATACATATACATGGCCATTTGACAGACATTAAATTTTTTTATCAAACACAATTTTTTCAACTCCTGATTATTACTTTTTTTTTTAAGATGTGACAGATGTCAAAATGACATTGATACAGAGTATTCAGGATTAAGGATGTAAATTAAGCCTAGAGATACTACCTTAAAAACAAACAAGTAACAGCTTGGAGCCATGTTTCAAGCCAGAAGCAAACCAACTAAACCGTAGATGGAGCAGCCTGCCCAGCCAGGTTGCACAGGCTCTGTCCTTGGAGCTCCATTTTCAAGACCCAACTGCAGAAAGCCCTGAGCAGCCTGGTCTGATCCTAACGCTGCCCTGCTTTGGGCAGGGGGGTGGACCAGAGACCTCCTGAGGGATCCTGTGATCCTATCTACTAATTTCTTGGCCAAGTGTCCACACCCAGCAGCTTGTGTTAATTATTTTACTGAGTCACTAAAAAAAAAAAAATATTCTGCCCAGAAAGACAGCTGCCAATTCATCAAGCAATCACATGAAGGTACCATGCTCTTGAGTTATTTTGCTACGCTTTGTATTGGAAAAGGACTGCCAATTAAAAGAAATCATCATACCTTTTCTTCATACAACTTACAAACCAAACTGTTTATTATCCTTTACAGTTTTATTAAACACATGCAAAGAGAAAGTCATGAAAAGCCATCAAAGACAATCTATATTTCTTGTAGGTTTGCCATACAATTCAACACTGATCAATTAAAACTGACTAGGAAAGATCACTTGCATCTGTCACACAAACAGCTCATGAGAAAAAAAAAAAATCAAAATCTTGTCAGTTCCCTCATGTTTTCATACATGTTTTGTGAAGAAGCACGGCAGCTGAAGACATTTCTCCCAGAAAGCGCATTTGAAGAGAACGTGAGTCTCAAAATTGTCTGTTGCTCATTAATCCAAGAAAAGACAAATGGGCGAGCGAGGGAGAAGCTCCTCTTCTCTACCTCGTCCACGGGAGTGCCAAGGATCCCGATGGCTCACCAGAACCCCCAGCGCCTGCCCTGCCCCTGCCCTGCCCCGCTTACCCACACAGCCGCCCACCCCAACGCTGCAGCATTTTGAAGAGGAAGTTCAAAAATGGATCCTTCGACAAACGCAAAACCTTTGCCAGGGAAACTCGGGAACAGAACGGACGGGAAACGGAACTAGAAGTCTGTAATGGAAGCAAAGGAAAGGCTTCGTTCCCCTTCTCACATTACAAAGTCATTTCTAAAGGTCTGCCTGAAAACTAAACAATGAAGAAACAAATAAAAAAGCTGTCAGGCAACAGACTTTTTGTCAAGTAACCTTTTGAGGGCCAGCTTGTATGGTATGGATGTCTTAACAACTTTATTTCAGTCAGCCGGTAGAAGAATCTCGCTTATAAACATGGAGCTAGAGCAGCAAGCAGAACAGGCATGGCAGAAATCCTGATAACCTCAGTGTGACAACTGGAAGAAATCTTGATTTGTAAGCCAGGATCATTCATGCAAATTCACAAGGATAGTTACTGTCTGTTGTATTTGTCTACTGAAATCAGACAATTAACGGGAAGAGATTAAATGGAAAAACTGAAGAATATGGCAGTTTTGCAAATTATGAGATTTCTTGGCCAATGGATTCCCTAACCCCAGTGTGATTCACATGAATGGCAGAAGGAACATGCTAAGCAACCGCCACATCACCAGAGCATCACTAATGAATATTCCTTTAAAGATGCATAAATTAATATTTATCTATGTGTAATTTTAGAATGGAATTCTTCATGTGTAATACAGAAAGAATTTGTTCTGTTTGTGCTTTCCCTCTTCCTTATACCATTCCCTGTGAAAGCAAAGTACAGGTTCTTTGCTGCTTTCCAGAAAGAATTTGTTAAAATGGCAGGAAAAATATTTCATTTCAGAAAAAGATCTAAAGAGAATCTAATTCAAACATGAAAATTTCACACTTTAGCATATGAAGACAGTTCAAGCGTGGTAAATGCACACATGTAATTTCTATTATGAAATATTTTAATGTTATAAAACCAGTCACTTTTTCAAAATATCAACCTGAGAGTATCAAGACTGCCAAATACCTGATCACCAAAAGACCAGAAGTTAAAACCTACCCCACTATCAAACATTAAAATAAAAAGGATAAATGCAAAACCTCAAATGTTCATATGGAATGACAAAAAAAGATCAAAAGCTTCTGCAGAAACATCAGCACCCATTTAAGCAAGTGTTTTGAGGCAAAGGATGCCTCTGAAAATTCTGGATATCACTAAGGCAGACACCATTGCAGAGGTCTCTGAATACAGACTCTCCCCCAAACGGTTTTGGTGCAAAATCCAAGCCCCCTTTCTTGCAAGCACCTTTTCAGTGGGAATACCTACACCCCTCTCTGTAAGGCTAGGGCTACAGGGAACCAACAGAAATGCCCATCCCTCTATAGTCTATCCTGAAGCACAGTCTCAATCATAACCACTCGGGTTTTTTACTTCAGCTATGCACCCAAGGCAGAAATTTCCTTCTATTGTATTTAGACAACAAATGGTCACATCAAGCTGATAAAACCCCAAATGAGTTTTGTAACTGGAAGCTTTAAACCTCTGGGCATCTTTACAACTGCTTAGCTTGATATACCCTGCTCAACATTGGCCAGATCACGCCTGGAAGCGAGCGCCTGTGGCTAGCAGCCTCGGCAGCAGGGCTGGGGAGCTGGGATGGAGCTGTCTCCTCGCACCCGCAGGGCACCGGGGTCCCTCTCGGGAAGGGCACCTGAACCGCCGGCCTGCATCCCCCTGCCCAAGGAGGAGCGCCAGGCTTCAGGCTCTGCTTTTAGGCTAAATGTTAGCATTCACCTCACAACCCCCCTGACGCCCCCCCCTTGGCAGAAGAGGGAGTTAATACCAGAGGAGGACACAGAAGCTGTGGTCTCAAGGCCAAGGTCTGGCAACCAAGGACCGAAGGAGACCAGGAGATAACTCTTCCCTCCCGCACCTTTTTTTTTTTTTTTTTTGGCGGGGGGTAGGGGGAGCACCGACACCCAGCCTTGTAGGCTCCTCCTTTGAGGTTCGGACTTGCGCAGCCCCGCCGGGGTCCTCCCGACTCCCCCCGACCCCGCGGGACCGCGGTGCGCTTACCGCCCCCGGCCGGAGGGGTGTACGGGGGACCCCTCCCACCCGCAGCCCCACCCAGAGGGGACCCGGCGGAGGGTGCCGCCGGGACGGGGGCGGGCGGAGCCGCCCCCGGGGAGGGCAGGGGCGGCCGCGGAGGGGCGCGGGCTGCTGGCGGCCGCAGCGCGCACGGCGGCGCCTCTCTGCTGCACTGCAGAGGCGCCATCTTCTCGCGCTTCCGCGCCGCTCGGCACCGGCCCGCCCGCGGGGGGGCACAGCACGGCACCGGCCGCCGCCCCCTCCCCACGCACCCCCGCGGGCGCCGCCTTCCCGCCCCCGCAGGGCTGCTGCGCCAGCCCGCGGGGAGCTGCCCGCCGCCGCCCCACGCACCTGCGTGTGGGTGCGCGATAGGGGAAGCGCTGTCCTGCGCTACTCCGGCTGCACTCCCGCCGGGGTCGGCGGTGCTCGCCGCCTGGCTCCGCGCCTCCAGCCTCCGCCCCGCGGGGGGAATGCCGCCGGGTCTCCTGCTCCCCCTCCCGCAACGCGCCCCCCCGCAGGGAAAGTTTTCATTCCCCAGCACCCGGCGGAGAAGCCCCCGCGGCGGAGCCTGCGCCCCACCGGACGCGCTCGGCCGTCCCCCGCCCTGCCCGCCGGCTGGCGGCGCCGCCGCCCCTCCCCACCGACCCCCGCCACCGCCCCCCGCCCGCCCGCCGCGCCAGACGGCTCCGCGGGCGGCGGCTGAAGTTAACGGGGAAGCGCCCCGGCGGCGGCAGCAACCGGATCAGCGAAGGGAACCGGCCCCGGTGGCAGGAACGGCCCCGGCCGCCCGCGGCTCGCCGCGGACACGCGTGGCGGGGGACGTCCGTCCCGGCGGCTAGCAGCCCGCCTCCTCCTCGCCGCCTCCGCCACCCCCCGACTCGCCGCCCCGCTCAGCGGGAGCAGTCCTATTGTTCAGCAGCGGGAGGGCGACCGCAGGCAGGGAAGGAGTTCCCCGCCGCCCGGCTGCGTGACGGGCGCCGGCGACCCCCGCCCGCCCCGCCCGAGCCCACGCCGCAGGGGCGGCTGCGGGCAGACAAAGCCTCGGGGAAGCGGAGGAGGACGGCGGGCAAGTCCCCGCCCGGCCGCCCCCTGCCCCGCTTACCTCGAGAGCCCGAGCGGCGCCGGAGGCCAGCAGCAGGAGGGCTAAGTGGGGCAGCATCGCGGAGGGGGGGGAGGGAGGAAGGGAAGGAGGGAGGCCGGCGAGATGCGGCGGGGTCCGGCTGTAAATCCGCGGGGCCGCGCCGCTGCCGTGAAGAGCGACTGAGCTGCGGCGGCACCAGCCGAGCGCCGCGGCGGGGCCGGTCAGCTGATGGCCCGGCCCGCCCCCGAGCGGGCGGTGCGGCCCGGCCCGGCCCGGCCCTCCCCGCCCGGCGGAGACCCCTAGCGGCGGCGCAGCGCCGGCGGCCCGGGCGCGGCTGGTCGCCTGCCGCGGTGGCGGCGTCCCGACTCGCTCTTTCTCCTCGTTGTCCCTGCGCGACCACCGCGGGGTTAGGCCCGAGCAGCGAGGCGTCTCCTCTCACCGGGGCCGGGCGGCTCGGTGCGGCCTCGGGCCGGCTCCCAGGCCAGCCTTAAACCGGTGACAGGGTTACCCTCGTACGGGTGGTTCGCAGCTGCAGCACCCGTCTCCTCCTCAGCCCCTCGGTGTCCAAATCCACCTCACCGCCCTGCCTGCCGCTGCAGGAGGCCTTCACGCCCGCAGGAGCCCCGAGGCCTCGATGTGCCATGGCCCCTCTGAAGCGTCGTGTACAGCAGTGCTGACATCGTTGCAGGGTGTTCACAAAAAACCATCCTAAACCCAAACATATATGTGATTTAAAGGCTATTTAACAAATTCTGCCTTTTCTGGCAAGGTTGCACACCAACCTGGGGTCTTTCTGGGTGGAGGTGATGAGTAAGCACGGCCGCTAGCCATGGGGCTGACACACTGGTGCACGCTCCCGAAGCCTGAGCCTCCCGCTGACCCTCCTGCCTGTGGGCCTTGCCATATTCCTTTGCTCACTCCTAACTGCAAGATCAATGCGGAATTTGTGGGATTGCTATTGATAACGAAGGCACACGGGAACATCGGCAGAGATGAGGCTTATGGCAGTTGCGAGGAAGAAATCAAATTAAAATGTAGGGCTTTGCCAAATAGCTTGTAATCAGGAGGCCAAAGCAAACTTACTTTCTCGTCTTCTCAGTGGCATTGTAACAATTGGTATGGTAAACCTGTAAGGAGAGCTAAAAATGAGTGTTAGGAGAGTTTCATTTGAAACAGCTGCTACTGTAGCCAAAATTCAGTGTGACACAGCCTGACCCGTCCTGCCTCTGACCTGCGGGCTCCGTGGCAGCGTCTCTGCTCCCACCAAGGCTCCCAAGGCAGCAGCAAATAGACCCCCCCTGTAACGGGGACATCCAGCCCAGCGACATAAGGGGCAGGTGGTGGATGTCTCCCCGCCGCGCAGCTGGGTAACAGATGCCGGGGGCTGCATTGTCCTCACTGCTGCTCTTACCCTCGTTTTCTTTTGAACTCGGAGCTGAAATCCACTGAGGCTGAAGCACGCAGAGGGGTGCTTACCCTGCAAGAGCGACCTGGGCTGCTGTGTCAGGCAGGCGGTAACGTGCAGTGAGGGACCTCAGTGCCTTAGACCTTAGCGCGTTGCACCCTCACAGCCAGGCCCTAGAGTCAGAAGGCTGTTCTCACGCAAACATGCATCTTCTTATACAAATGGATGAACTGGTGATGTATGACGGCTTTGGGGAATTGCTCAAGTCATGCTTACCAAATTTGAGATCTCTCTGACAGGCAGATAACAGATGAAGCCCCTCGCTCCCCCCCCCCCGAACATAAAGATGCGAAGTATATCCAGCAAGTGCAATTAGCTGGTGCTTTTAATAAACACACACCCATGACACAACGCAACCTGTAAAGTAAAATGAGTTAAACAGCAACAATGGCAGGCTTAGCTATAATAATTTAATACTGTTATCTGCTTGTTTGATTAATGATCATGTGGCTTTGAGGGGTTAGGGAAGGATTTGCTGTGCAAGTGTTTCCAACCAATTGGCTTCTAAATTCAGCCATTGGAAAGGCAGCGCCATGGTTGCAAATAAGCAACATCCTGCTAAAACTGATGGAGGTTATTCAAAAACAATTCTTTCCAGAAACAATGGAGGCAATCAGAAGGAAGCTCTTTGCAAGTTCTGGGGAAAAAAAAAAAAAAAAAAAAAAAGGCTTCCAGATGGGGTGGATGGAAGACCAAAATAGATTCATGTAGCCCTTTTATTAAAAGTTGGCTTGGTAGTTCTTTGTAATCACTTTCTTCCTAATGCTAAAATCAAACAGTATTTCAACTGCTGCTTCTCTGGATGAGCCAAGCATGCTTCTTTCTTCATGGTGGGCAGGCAGACAGGCTTGAGGTCCCTTTTGCCTGTCACTAGGAGTGGGGCAGACCCATGGGATTGCACACCTTGGAGTAGAGAAGGCTCAAGTGAAAAGATGGGGAAAAGTCAAAGGTACAAGAAGACTTCTGTGAGACAGGTGTTTCCATTTGCAGCCAGTAAAAGCCAGTGACAATGTACAAAAAACAGTGACAATATTTGCTAAGATTTCATGAAGTTAGCCACTCTGAAAGGTCATAACTGAAGATTTTTGAAAGCTGGCTGCAAGGTCTACAAAATTTGGAGATAACCTGCTGATAGGAAAAAAAAGAGATTGTGTCCTATTTTCCACTCTCTCTCTTCTTTCAGGATCTGTACAGAAGACCTGATACACTTTTTTCCGTGCTTTCTCTACCTGTCATCTTGGTATAGAAATTCAGTCTCACCAGATCTTGGAAGCTATCATAGCTGGAGGACAACGAAGCCCACTACCACCTCACAACAGGGCAAACAATGGAAATTGTCTCCCCAAAGAAGAAAGCAGCACAGGTTAGATCACAAAATTATAGGGCTTACATTTGAATCTAAAAAAATGCTTTCAGCAAATAATCCCAAGCTGTGTCAGATGTGATTTTCCGTTTAATTGCTGAGCTTTGTTATTCAGTCTTAATGTGATAACTTTCAAAGTGATGACCAAGCATGCATGTCAAGTTTCATTTTTTGGCCACTTCTGTGCTCTGCCTGTGTATCTTTGTGTGCAAATGATGTCTACTATTATTTTACAGCCTTTTCATTTTAATATATTACGTATATGGAAACATTGTTCAGCCATACAGTTTCTCATTGAACACTCATGCAGCAAGTGGACCTTATCCACAAATGCTGATATTACTCTACAGTAGGCAATAAAACACCTCAGCCTGCTTCAGAACCTAAAGAATTTCTGCGGTAAATACGGATATTTCACTTCACCTATCTTTTGTTGCCACACTTACCAAAGCAGCATGTTGTTGAGTCAGATGTATATTTTGTCCTGGAAAAGAGTCTGTTTTTTTGGTGGAGAGATGGACATTTTTAAACTCTCCACCCCCCCACTCCCAAAATAATAGCTAATTGAAGGTGTTTGCTGGGGAAAACAAAAGCAGTATTGCAACCCTTGGAACATTCTTCAGTTACTTTTAAGCAATAAATCTCCCCTTGATGCTCCCATGGATTTCTCAGCAGAGTTGTAACAGGGGAACTCGTACGTGGTTTCTGAAAGGGGACAGGAAGCCTGTGGCACAGACACAACGATGGCATTGCCAAATATCTCCCAATATGTGCAAGTAGTTTTATAGAATACATGGAAATTACCAATGTTCACTGAATTTCTGATCATGGAGGCTTATTTCATTCACACCAACAAAATCAGTGTTATTAGCCCAATTGTCAGCTGTATTTGTATTAGGGATGATTCCTCAGACAGATTCTTTTGGTACAATGCTACAGCCAGTGCCTTCACAGAGATGATGTCTCCATTTGTTTTCAACTCTGAGGAGAGGGCTCCAAGTTGGCAAACTTGAGTTTTGGTCCGGACTTTGATGCTGACTCACTGTCTCCTGGAGTCGCTTTGTTTCAGTGCTCACCATTTTCTTTACTGGGGATACTACTGTTTCCCTGCCTTTGTGATTCATGTAGGGAACAGAACAAAGCACTAGGGTTAGTATTTCTGAATGAACCTCTGCAAGTTAAAGACTTGGATCCCACTGAGCTGGCATCTTCTGTGTTAGTCCCAGTTAAGGAGTTTTTCTGCACTCTGAAAACTACTACAGCGTAAATTACCAGATTTATTTCAGACAACTCCAGGAGGAATTTGTATTTTCGAATAGCACAGAATTAATTTTAATGGAAAACCTTTAGGTTTTATGCTACACTTTGAACCACTGCAGGTATAATTAATCTGCTCACTGTCATGCAAGTGTCCTCTAGAGACATTTTTTTTTCCTTTGGAGTCAGCCTGCAGCCCTGAGAAAGAGGCTCTCTAAATATTAATCCAAAATAGGAAGAGAGAGATTGTACCTAATCAACCCTACACAAGTACGTGCTGTTAGCAACAACAATGGGTGCGGATATGATTTCAAATAGTGAACAGTTGATCCTTGTCTGAATTCTGCAAAGCACCTTCAGTTTTTGGCTCTTACAGATGCAGTACACAGTTAGGTAGCCAGTAGCCATAGCGACCTACTCACATGCAAATGATTTGTTCTGCATAGCACAGGAGTATTAAGAGTTGATGATATCTACTGGAGCAGGTACACAATACAAATGGCAGAGCCAAGCGAATAATAAAATCATAGTCCAAAACCCCAGGAGTGCTCAGCCAAGGAAA
Organism: Grus americana; assembly: GCF_028858705.1. NCBI lineage: Eukaryota > Metazoa > Chordata > Aves > Gruiformes > Gruidae > Grus > Grus americana. The sequence goes on from NC_072852.1 coordinate 114,254,941, forward strand.
TGAAACGGATATGCGAACAACAGTAATTGCTCCCGTGATTAGGATGTGAACATACATGGACATCACTCCGTACCAAACAAATATGGTGTTATTATGGCTTCTCCCTTTGTTGACAGAAGCTGTTGTTGCTTGCTGATGGTGTCAGTAAAGAGGACATCTTCAGGATGCCTGCTGCTTCATTTGATACTGTACCCCTGGTTTTGTTTACCCAATTACTACATAATGCAAATATTCCTCACAGAATCAGGGTTTAACATTTATTCCTTTTTTTTTTTTTCCCACTGGATGCACTGAATATTTTTGGCCTCGTGTGGTCAATTTACTAGTAAAGTATTGGAGGTGCAGGCTTTCTAGCGGTGTTTTTTCCTCACAGTCCTATGTGCAAACAATTCAATATCAACATGCTTCTCCCAACAAATACAAATGTCACCCTACCGTACAACAGGCCAGTTTCTTTTCAGGCAAGTCATGTTTGGTGTTGCTCAGAGAACAATCAGCATTTCCAAATGATTAAAGCAAACCCTTGAGACCATCTAACTCCACAGAAACTCCAGAGCAACTATGCAAATAACATTCAGCTATTTGCACCCCTGTAACTGGAAGTTATGATGGGCTTTTTCCATGTTACGAAGGCCTCCACATGAGATGGTTATGGTCCTCTTGGCCTCTTTTCAGCAGCTTGTTCTACTATGATTTGTCCTCGCAGATAAAACAACATTGCAGTTTGTGGTGTGAAAATCCCAAATCATCAATATTTAACAAAAATAGAGGCAACTAACAGGATGTCTTTGATTTCTTTCAATGTCTGAGTGTACTAGTAAGCTTTTTTAGCACTATTCAAGAGTCATTAAGTCTTTTTTTTCCTCTCAAAGATTTACTTCTATTTTCATCCCATTCTGTGTCTCCCCGATGCTTTGCCTCTGTCTCCACAGACACAGCTCTCTAGAGCTTTGTCCATGTCAGGTTTCCCTCCACAGGATCTAGCTCTTCTGTAGCTCTGCCCAGAGCTGTCCTGCTGTCTGACATCTGTTCAGCCCTGCCCAAACACCAGGAATCCCTGAACGCTCCTCTCAGCTTTCAGGCTCTTGTTACCTCCTCTTCCATAGTATGAGATTGAACACCTTATTTAATATCTATTAATACACACCTTATTTCCCTTACAGACTTTGCACATGAGAGAAGGGTGCTGCTGACAAATCAACCAACTGTACTTGGAGGCAGTGAAGTTACTAAAGAAAAGTCTTGGTATTTTTGAATCAGCTTCCACTTTTTCCAGGCCACCCAAGCTTTCCATGGATGTCTGAATGGACCCCAAGATAAAAAAGAGGTTGCTAGCTGGGCAAAAGGAGCTGTCTGTACAAAGTTAGACATGGTGCTTTGTTTCAACACTGTCTTGGAACTCGAAAAGTAGAAACAGGAAATATAGCAGATAGTGTGTGTATGTGTATATATACATAAAATATATCTTAGATTCTGAGTTCAGTTGACTGGACACATTTGTACAGAATGAGAAAATACATTGTTATTTTGATTCTTTCAGCATAGTGTCTCAACTCCTAAAATACCCGCTTAATTGCTAACACAGCAGGTTGGGATGCTCAAAGACCCATCCTACCACCTCTTGCTAGAAATACTATGCTCGACTTGACTTTGGAAGTCCCAGCTAGTTTGCAATAGTGAAATTAAAATCAATAAATTTAAGAACAGTAGCAGACACCACTTAATACAGAACAGCTGTTTGTCAAGAAACTTTAAGAAAAGCATCCCCATTCTTGCTTTTAGGAGGCTTAACTCACCACATAATTTAGCCTTTCCTTTCCTCAACTGAGAAAAAATATAGTAGCTTTTCTAAAGGCTGTGAAAATCTGAAGCAGTCAACAGAGACTGTTCGGAGAAAGTGAAGTCTGAGGCCTTTACATTATAAAATGACGAATTCAGCTGGAACACAACTCCACCGATACTCAGCAGGAGACAAGGAAGTCTCTCGAGCCATAAGCCTGCACTTCAAATGTGGACAAAAAGCACCCAATCCAAGAAACCGTTACACGGATGCAATGATTTCAGCAGCAGCTGGGTGTGTAGGTGCCACAGGTTTCTGTCTCTTCACTCCCTATGCAGCCATTTGAAAGACTAAAAGCATTACCTGAAAGACTGCGGCTCCAGCTGGAGGGATGGAAATGGGAGCTATAAACAATGGTGACGCTGCTGTAGCCCCAGATGCCCTCTCTGTACGCGGCTGGGGCTTTCACTCTGACAACTGCATCGCCCTCCACAGCGCCGGTACGTTTGCATTCCCAGTGCCATGCCGCAGCAGCATTTGTGGTGGGAGGAGTAGGAGGCAGAGGCTAAAGTGTGCATCTGAAACTCTCTTAGCTCGCTGTTTGTAAATTCATATTAGGAGACTGTGAAAGAATGTCACGGAGTAGCCTCTGCAGTGCCTATATGTGCAAGGTTGTTATTAAAGAGAAAACAAAGTGGAAAGAAAAAAGAAATCTCCCTTCATCCCTGTTACCAAAATCTGGTAGTTTTTTCAAGATCTGCAGTTCAAGCCAAGTGGTGGACCTGAAAATAAAGGAAACATTTGTTTTAAATTAAAAGTACTGCTTCTTTTTGGCTTCCTGTATTTTTACATGCTGCAGAGATTGCTAATGCCTCCTATGGTTATCATCCAGAAGTAAATTTATTTTGCAGAATAAAATGTAAGAAGGGGGAAGAGGAGGAAGCTTCAAAATATTATCTCCTTTGCTGAGTCCTATTATGGACCCTCCCCGCAGCTATAATTCACATTTGCCAGGCAAGCTGACTCAGTGTCCTCAGAAATTCGCATGCAACAGTGGAACGTGAGGCATTTTCTCATATATTAGCTGGTGCTCAAAATGATGTGTCCAGGCTAATATGCACACATGAGAAAGTACAGGTCAGATTGCTTGGTGAGACAGTTGATATTGTTCTGGGACAAGGACTCGTATCATCTCACAAGGCCTCGAAAATTGCTGTAGGGTAGCTATCAGGATTTTGGTATCACGGACTGTTATCACAAAGCATAGTGCATGGTGCAGCTATGCAGATTATGTGATCATCAAAATATAAATGAACTCTTCCAAGAGATTAATTTCTGTAGAGTCTCACAGTAAGACTGAAATCACTGATGAGAGGCCAGGAGCATAATAAACCAGCTGCACAGCACAGGAAGAGACACGCTCAGTCCGTCTAGGAATTGCAACCATCTTTTATAAAATGCTCACAGTATTAGAAGCAGGAAAGTTTGATCACAAGCACATAAATCAGTGACTGAAGGAGCTTTGTAATGGATGGTTTTGTGCTGGAGAAGAGGGGGTGGGGGGATTGCAATGAAGAAATGCAGACTGTTCTGTATATAAGAATAATGCCATCCTTAGATCCTCTGTGTTTTGTAATCGCCCTGCAATTTCTCTTAGCAAAAGGATTTTAAAATATTTGTTCAAGTTGTTTTGGCATACATCTGCCTTATTCCTTTACACACACAAAAAAAGGACATATGTTTCTCTGACTTATTGCATAGACACAAAAACATACTGAGAGTAGGAGAGAAGGTGAAATTTCCTTCCCCATAGCAGGATTTGTGAAAGGTGCTCACTGGTACGGATAAGGTTGGTTCCATTGAAAAAGGCTGTAAAACTAGACTTTGCGTAGTGGCAAGCTAAAGCAAGGCTCCTCTCATCAGCTGTTAACACATAGATCCAGCATCATAAGCTGCTCACACCGCGTGCCTTCCGTCTCAGCACCCAACGGGGCTGGAGGGCTGCAGGGCTGCCCCTTCCCTGCCTTCGGGCTGGGGCTGGGTCCCAGGCACCCAGCACCTCTGCAGCTCACACGGTGTGTTCATTCAGGCACCCATCCACAGATGTGTGAATGTCAAAATATTCATCGTAACAGAGATGCTAACATTATTTTTTGCATTTTTTAATGAGCTACTAGTGAAGCGTTGAAAGTGATGTGGCTGCTTTTATAATAGCATGGAAATACGCAGAGTTAAAGAGGATCAGTGTCATGTTAGACATTTGAAGAACCATCTATTTTTTTTTTTTCAAAACATCAATACAGTGCAGTAGAAAGAACAGATTCTGACACCTGCATATGAAAGCCTATCTTTGTACACAAAAGAAAGACCTCCCCAGGAACTAACTCTCAGTTCAGTTTATTGTGAGCTACTGCACTACGTAATCATAGAGGGAATCAGATCAAACTGTAAAAGCTAATATCTGGTTAAAGCTCACTAAGTCCTATTTTCAAAAGTGATTCCTTTGAAGTTGACTTAATTTCATTTAAAGTCACTTTTTAAAATGTGAGAAATGACTCTGAAATCACTGAGGTTATTTCAAATACATCCCCTGACATATATTGCTTACACATTCATTGCCCCAAATGGAGCCTCAGTTGTCTTTCAAAATAAAAAAAAACAAACCCACGTTTTTGAAAAGGTGTGTGTGGGGGGGGGTGTACAGCACAGCTAAAGTGGCATATATATCTGCCATTTGCTCTGAATTTTGAACATAGTACATTCAGGAAACCTCATACAAATTCAGTTTTCAGAGACAGGAGGAGAAAGTCTTACAGCAAAGAAAATTAATGAAAAGTTCAACTGGAATTAGCAGCATCTCAAAATATATGTGCAAATATTTCTATCATAATAGCCGTACAGTATATCTACTAAACCGTGGCTATAAACCTAAATATATTGAAAATAATAAACAGATATAAATACTGATGTTCAGCCTCTAAAGTCTCAAATAAAAAAAAAAAGGCAGGAAATTAAGCAGATAAATCCCACATTAGTGGGTGCAATATGTAAGTTCTTCCATTTGGCTTCTTACGCTTTTTACACCAAATGTAGTACAGCTCTTACTGTCACACTGTGAAAGTAACTATTCCTTTCCCCTCCTCCTGGCACTTAAACATTATATCTATACCCAGAAATTCTTTCTATACATAACTATATTAAATATATCTATCATATACATTTATATATATATACCATATGATACACTCACTATGGTGTATTTTACAGCTATATATCTGTTAATGTAGTTATTGATGTAACTACACATTTAGATGAGGAAAACAGCCCTGACCCCCATTAATCATGTGGGCTGGTAGAAGCAACACATTAGCATCACAGCAGCATTGGCAACATTCAAAACTGACTGAACCATCACTGATCACTCAATCTTATGAAAAATGTTTAAGAAAGCAGGACATTTATTGTTGTTATTACATGCTTGCACACTGATCCAGGTCTCATCATGATCAACAAAAGCCTTTTTATTAACTAGCAGATACTGGGCAGAATTTGAAGGGAACAATCCTACAGTCTCCACTTCACATCAAGAAAGACTGAAGATGTTCTGGTGCAATTCCACAGCCATTTAGACCTGACCCATGGCCCTGCCTTCAGCCAGGCTTTTCCACTGTCTACGTTACTCTAGCACCAGTACGTAGGTAATGAGTCCCCTCAGAACTGATTTAGCTGAAACACACACATATTTTTTGGTGAGATTTTTTTTGTGCAGTCATCCCAACCTACGTAGGCTTTAATTATCGTGGAACCACAGCCTCATTCTTCAGGAAACATCCTGAATCTGGTGGGAAAGAGGCATTAAAAATCAGTGGGCTGAAATTACCAAAATACGTGCATCCATATACATATCTAGATCTATGAATATAGTTATATAGGTATAAATGGGAATTACCATGAATAAGGACGCTTTTTTTCCCTATTGTTGCAGAACTGCATCATCTACTGTCTTTAGCGGATGTTAATGGTATACTGCTCAAGCTCAAATATAAATTACCTAAATTCCTTCAGATGGCTGCATTCAAAAAAGAAAAAAAGGAAAGGAGTTATGTGTAGCGCCAAGACTGCAAAGGGCTGGTATATTTCCAACACATTTCAGGTAAACGTTGGGAGCTACATAACATGTCATAACAGCAGCTTGAATTAAGCAGCAGCATCCGTAGGAAGTATTTGACTTATTCTGTGGTATGTCGCTGCCTGTGCAGACAAGGCACCCATGCTAAGGAGAAAATGTGGACTGAAAATATGGTGACATATTTATTTAAATGTTTTGACTTAATTTCTTCAGGTTTATACCTGGGCAGCATTTAGTCAAATGATGCTTAAGTTGTGCTTTTCAAAATTGTTCAGAGTTGACATAGTTCTACTCCCAAGTAAAAATCAGTAGGAGTTTTACTGCTGACTTCCACAGAATATAAACCAATGCTGAGCACTTCTGAAAATAGCTTTCCATCTGTATATTTATTTAAATGAATAGGGACTGTTAGTAGAAATAGGAACTGAAAAGATCAGGCTTTTAATTTTAAAAGTTAAAGTTAAATATAGGTTACTACAGTAGAAAACTAAAACACAAGAAATACCCAGACACACTTTAACACTTTTTGCTCTCATTTATGGCAGGCATGGATGGAAAACAGCTCCATTGCCCTAGGTGGCACAGCTCCAGGATTTCTGAGGTCATTAGACACCACTGACTCTTTAGTAATGGCATTTCACGCTTCCAATGGGCAGATGAGGACTCTAACAGAGCCATCTATAAGTTAGTCCTGGGTAGTCAACCCATCTTAAAAGAAATTATTGTATCAGCCAAGGTAGTCAAACCCATCCTTTTCTACATTCAGGTAGATTGCTACTTCCCATTTTCCTAAAGCGGCCCTTTTCTTTTGCTGCCAAATGCTGGTGCTTTCTTTAGAGGAATAGCCCTTTGTGACAAACAAATGTCTGTTGGCTCTGAGACAGCGAAACATTTACTGTAGTCAATATTTAACATATGAATAATCTTACTGACTGCGGCGAGGCTGCTTCTGTGCTTGAAACTAAACAGCTATACGAGCACTTTGATGGCTCAAGGCTTGACCACTGCAGAAGCTAGCAAAAGTTGTGGTAAGACATGGTAAGACCACTTTTTAGTATTTTATGTCCTCTAAGATTTGGTCCTCTTAGATCTTTCTGACCTCACTGTGCTTTCTGAGGACTTTACTGATTGAAAGGTCATCTTGAGTTCTTGCTCTGTTGTGTACCACTATGGACAAGAGATCCAGTGGGCTAGAGGCCCAGCTGATGAATATTGGCAGGAGCCGTATCAGCTGCAAATTTAGCTCTTGAAGTCTTGAAGGGTCAGTTCTGAACAGTGGTGCAGGAAGGAGTACCTACACAGCATTGCCCTCGGGAAGTAGTAAGAAGCAGCTGTGTCTGAGGGAGACGATTCTTTATCTCTCTCTTGTCTAGGGAGTGAGACTGGTTGCTGCAGCTCTGCAACCAGTGCTAGTTTCTCTTGCTTTCAAAGTCTGAGTAGGCAAAGAGGTAGGCTCCAAAACAAAGTCTCCAATGCTAGTGCAAGATGGGTCCAGGAAATCTCAGTAACACCTGAATAACAAAAGCCAAGTACAGTCACAGCTTCCTGATTTCTAATCCTTAAGCTTAAAATATACCACATAATAGAGGAAATAACACCTTTTCTATTTATTTTCTTTATACTTTACTTTTTTTCAGTCATAACATTACATTTAAGTATTGGGGGTTTGGGGTTTTTTTGTTTGGTTGGGTTTTTTTCCAATGAGAAATGCCTGCTGAAGTTCATCTTCCACAAATGAGAGAGACGCCCAGAGACTAAGAGTCTGTCCTTAAGTTTTCATTGGATCTCAATGGTGGAGGAAGAAAAAGTCAAGCTACTCAGTGACATTCAAGGCATGGGAGGTCAAACTAGGTCTCTGTTCCAACCAAAATAGGATGGTAATTGTTATTGTCCATAGCCTTTGCAGCTATTTTTTTATTTGTTGCAGGTCAACAATTATCTACTTAGAAAAGTCGTATTTTCTCTGTTTATATTTGGAATGCAAATTCCTGTTCCAATTTGGTAAGACATTTTCTGATTTTACTTGGGGTTGTTTTTTGCCCTGTGTGATCTTTGACTTCATGAGTATTTAAACATGCATTTAAACATAAGATTATTCAAAGTCATTAAAGTCTGGCATATTTAAAGAGTTTTTTTCTGGTCAGAGGTTTGAAATCTTTGGTGTAATTTGTTATATTGCCAAATTCAGACTTAAATCAATACAATTTAAGTATGTCCTTTACTGATTTGCCTACCCAGGTGGCACCTCCAGTGTTAGATTTTGTTGGTTTTTTTCTTTGAATAGGTCTTTTAAAAGAAATCAGGAAGTCAAGAGAAGAGGAAATAGTACTGAAGATGAGATAAGCTTATCTTCCCATGGCAGTCAGACCTTGATGATCCCATGTTTTGAGCAGCATATTGGGTTGTATTTGTGATCTCAGAAAACCAGTGAAGCTCATTCCAAAATTAAGGTCTGCAAAATGGAATTAGTTTTGTCTTTTTTCTTTTTTTCTTTTTTTTTGGCTTTGTCTTTTAGATGCTGTAGAGAACCAATAATGCTTTCAGGTTAGTGCTAATAACTGATCTCCACCACCAAAGTACAGAAAACCTCATATCTAATGCTTCACTTGGAATATTTCTGCCCTGTGATCAGTCTAAAGTTGACTTAATTCAAGTTGAAACTATGCTAGTCAAAGCTGTTAGATCTAGAACAGACAACCCCAATGAGAAGATGCAAAAGAAAGTACAAGGGTGAAATATGAATACTGATGCAGATTTTAGTCACTCTGACTTTCCACAGAATACTTTCTCAAGTTCTAGAACTTGTCCCTCAACCCGACATATCTTATAAGTTACCCCAGTGCTCCCTGGGGTTGAAGTCTGTGGTTGAAAATCCTGCTCCATCCTCAGCAGCGTTCTGCTGTGTGAGTACCCCTGTGTTTACGCAGGAGATGCAGATCTCGGAGGCTGCTCTGAATTTGTTAATGGTGATTCCTCAGAGACTCGTAAGACTTTATTCCAAGTGCTAGGAGAATTTCTTTCACCTGTCTTCATTGCTATATAGCAACCAGTAACACATTCACACACACAAATCATTCCCAAAACTCCCTCAGTGCCTGCACAGTTTGCAGCCTGCAGAAAGAATCCCATTTTGTGTTTGTCACTTATCCTAAGGAAAACAGTATTACAAGCACAACAGAGTAGAAGAAAAAGACATCTTTCACTGAAGACTCGTTCATTTCCTCTCATCAGTGTCACTGGAACTACTACAAGCGGACGTGTTTACTGACCTCTGTTGACTATGTAGCAGTGCTATGTAAACCTCTTCATCACAAATCAAATTGTTTATCTATGCGTGTCATCTCTGGCCATATCGTGAAGTGTTTTTCAGTCTTTTGCTGGGTGTACCTTTCCAATGTCTCCTGTAGTGTGCGGTAAGTTATGAGCAGAGCTGGAAACTTCTGCATAGCTAGATCTACAACACAATCTGCTATTGTTTCAGGATGCGATTTAATAGAAGTTCTGCTCCCCTAGTCTCATGCACACATCTGCCAAAATGTTCAATTTAAGTAAATTGTGTTAGGAATGAAGTCATACTGTCATACAATATAATAATGGAAAGTGGCTGATTACATTTCGTACTATAAAGAGCTGAGTCTCATCATAGCAGGAGAATCAATGCCTTTTAAGAAAAAAAGAGTATCTGAAGTAATAACATTTAAACATTACTCGTCAAGTAAGAAAATATTGGAGCATATCTTTTTAGGCTCAAGTCCACGTTAATCTCAATATGCAAAAAGAAAAGAGCTTATCAACCTGAGCAGACCCTCCCTTTTTCAGAACACCAAATTTGAAGACAATCTTGTACATCAATTTCCTTTAAAAAAAAAAAAAGACATAAACATAACAAACCAAAAATATCCACTACCGAAAGGTGCCCAAGCACACACAGAGAGTTAAAATCAAAGGAAGTTAATGTTGGCATAAGCCAGTAAACATCAAAGGAAGATATGATAGATTCATGCCAATAAATTGGTAGTGACGCAAGAGTTTTATGAGCCTTGGCAGTCCTGTTGGCCCAGACATTTTTGCAGGCATAACAAACTGAAGATATTATCTCTTACTGTTACGGAGATATTATGATTTAGAGCGATCAATTTTTTTTTTTTTTCTTTAGGGCAGACTGACTTCACACTGAAGCAAGTGCTGTATTGAGCTAAATAACAGAAGTGAACAGAAAAACAGAAATAAGCCAAGATGAATGAATATGTTTCACAGCTAATGAATCTTTAAAAAATCAGCGCTTTGAACAGTGCTCCTGCTTTCTAAATATTTCCTTCTACACTTAGTTGGATATGACTTTGTAAATCATATTTTTCTGTGATGCTAAAAGCTGTGCATATAAAAATAAATCAAAATGGACAAATGCAGTTGACAAAAAAACGAGGTTTTGTCAATAAAAGTGAAAATGCCAATATAAAATGCTATGGAGTACCTTTGTTTTGCCACTTTCGGCATTTGCATTGGCATCCAAAGATTTGTGGAGACATTTCTGACTGCTTGCTGAGACACTGGAGAGCAAACCAATGCGAGGAGGAGTGAAGCCAAATAGGAAATGACCAAGTCAACCAAAAGAATGTCATCTCAGAGTTTTGATTCAGGAAAGCATTTAAGGAAGTGCACAACTCCAAGCACTTGAATAAACCCACTGAAAAGAACAGCATTTGCTCAGAAGTAGGTACCTGCCTCTGAGCAACAAAATAATGAGCTTTGCTGGGCTCAGCAAGACTGCATGTTGGAGGAGAGCCGGATAAATCCCTCTTCCTCTCCCCAAGCTTGTAAAAGTACAACTGTTTTAGTAAAAGTCCCCCAAAGCTCCTGCCATTAATAAACCAGACGTAACGTTTTTGAAATTTTTACAAGGAACTCTCTCCTGATAAAACCATTTTCAGTTGCATAGCTTATCTCGTTATTGAATTTATTTAGATCAGCAGCATGACTGAAATGATCTTGCGGAGTGTTTAGCATCAATTGCAAAGTCCAGCTGAAAACCTGAAGTTCCTATCCTGGCAAATGGAAGTTGTGGGTGGAAAATCCTTTATCCAGTCCAGTCATAGATCTTTATCTATTTGGCAAGTCCTTATTTGAGGCAGCACCATCTGTACCATAAAATTTTGCTGTGGTTGAGTGTTGAAGTGGAAACTGATCTTTTAGGGCATTCTAAAAATGGGCATATTTCATTGTTCCTGTCAGTACATGATAAATGCTTCTAGAGAATGTAAATGGTTTATAGGTTGTTCCAGTACCAGAATGGCACACTTAATGAATTGCTGACTTCAAAGTACATCAGAAGTCCAATATTCAGAGTGAGAATCTCTGGATTTCAATCCTTCTCTTCTTTTTCTCTCTTTTTCTCTCTCTCTTTTTTTTTTTTCTTTTTTTTTTTTTTTTTTTTAAGGTTCCAAGGGACAGTGGTAGAGTTGTGGAGTCTATCTGAGGTGTATGCGTGGTAGGGATACATTTTACTCTGTCAGGTTCTGACATGCATTCTTTTTGAAGGTGATTATTGATTTTCTGCCTCCACAAGAAGAAATGACTCAAAAAAAAAAAAAACCCAACCTGAGAATATAAATCATGGCTTAAGGAAAAAAGAAACCCCCAATCTTGTTCTTTTTAAAAATGTATATATATTAAAATAGGAACGAGGAAGGAAATAATAATGCCAGTACTTTTTACAGAAGGAAGTTTTGCATTACTTAACTAGCTTGTAAAAGACTTGGACATTATCAGATGTGGCAAACCCATGCTTCTTATGATGTAATTTTCTTTAGGTGGATCCTAAGTGTTTGTGCTTAGTGCGCGTTCTCTCTCTCTCTCTGACATCACACAAGTGATAATCGTTTTTCTGTGCATTGTGTCTTTGGAAATGAAAGAAAAGGGCTAAGTATGGAGTGATAAAATGTGTATTTTACTGTCTATCATAAGGATTTACAAATATGGCAGTCTTGCGCTGTTTTAAGATGAATTGTGTCTGTTCTTTGCTATGGGTTTTGTGTTCCCACATGTTGAACAAGACTGGACCCAGTACTGACCCCCATCCCCCTTATTCCTTTTAGGTCAGGACAGAAGAACCCCAAGCAGGAAACAGATGAAATTTGTGCTTTTTCAGATTTCATTGAGGAGAGAAGTTCCCACGCTATTTTGGCAATCTTTTTAAACACTAAATTTACTTTAAAATATTTTCCTGCCCCTTATTCCGAAAGAAAATGTCAGCTGGGGGGGGGGGAAGTCTCATCCCAAACTGCTAGTAGCCAGGAAGTGTAAAAGTGACAGGGATGACTCATATCACGTACATCAGGCACGCTGAAAACAGAAGATAGGAACAGCAAAATAGGAAGATGAATGTCTTGAAGTCTATTTGAAGTCCTTTAAATCTGTAGTTATAAAACAGCAGGTGGGGAATAGGCGTCTAGAAATAACTGGCCAATGGATAAAATGCCAAGGGATTTTTTTTCCCCCAAAAATCATATATTGCTTCAACGATAAAATACAGCTCTTTTGGTACAAAGGTCCACAAAAACCACCAATAAAAAATTTCAAATCTCAAACCATTAAAAACATAAACTGGCTGCCACCTCTCTCCTGGACATTGAAAGTTTTTCTTCCCCAGGCAAATACGAAACTGCTTGTCTACCACAGGGCAATATTTTTTTCTCATACAAATGCCTGCAACGGTAGTATTTATACCACTTTTGTCCTGAGAAAGAATGGCAGATCTAGGTTTTGGGGCAGGTCCTAGAGAAGAGCTCTGGGGGCGATACTGAACCACAGGGAAAGCACATCTGAAGCGACGCTAAGGCTATCCACCTTGTCTGCTCTTACCACCTCAGATTAACGAGAAAATACCATTATTTACTGGTTCTTTTTACACGTAAGGGGCAGCCCCAGGAGCAGTTACTCAGCCGACAGGAGTAATACCAACTTAGGACAGGTTTTTCCAGCCTGGCCCTACACCACTTCCTTCGTGCTATGGTACAGATGAAGTCAGTGTGTTATTGAATCCATGTTTACACTCTGTCAAGCACTGTTCTAAGGGCTCCTTACAAGCAAGGAAAGCTAGCACAGTCACCATGCCTTACATCTGCTTCTGTTCAACCCTACCTATTCTGTCAATCCCCAAATGTAAATAACTGTAGAATAATTTGCGCTGGAAGGGACCTGTTGAGCGCACACTCAGTCAAATTGTTCACACTGTAAATAAAGCCATTAACAGTCTTGGCCATGGTATTGATCCCTGAGGCATGCCGCTAGTGATCAGCTGCCAGCTGGACTTTGTACTGCTGATCACCACCCTTTGAGCCCAGCGGTCCAGCCAAATTTCCACCCACCTTATTGTCCGCTTATTCAATCCAGATCTCACCGATTTGGCAGCAAGAATACTGCAGGAAACGGTGTCAAAGGCCTCGCTGAAGTCAAGGTATACAACACCCACTGCTCTCCCTTTCATCGTGCAGCCAGTGATCTCGTCACAGAGAGCAGGCAGGCTGGCCAGGCGTGATAAAGTATCTCTTCTTCCAATAACCTTTTCTTCCTCTCTTCTTCTGGGCTGTAAACTAAATGGAAAAACATGCAAATTCCAGATGTAAATTTGCCCAGTAAATGTGCATTCGATGCATTATTACAAGCATGCATTACTGTAACACCCGAAGTCTCAAATTCAAACTCAGGGTGCTATTATGGAGTGATGAAAGTTTTTGCTCAAAGAGAACTTACAGTCAAGGACCCAACCTTAACATAAATGACTTGTGATTTCCTGTTACCAGTATAATACTATTTTTCTTGGGAATGATTGTGTAAAGTGTTTCTTCCTAATACAAGGTAGTTGTTTAAGAGTCAGCTTATGGTTTTGTTTATCTAAGAATTCACAAAGCTAATAACCTTAGAAAGAATTATCAAAAGCTACATTTCCACTGTGTGTTACAATCAAGGGGGTAGTGTTATACATTTTTGCATATCTATGCACTAAACTTTGTTAGTCAATGGCATGTTATATTTGAGGGACTAAGACTTATGCTTCAGCTAGGGATGCTTGCCCAAGTTTTCCAAAACAGAGAATCTTCAATAATCTCTTTCACACCTACAAGCAGTGCTTTAGAGAACAGATTATTTATCTGTATGATAGATGTGTTCTGCCTTCTGATGAACACAAATCATTAACATTACAAATCAAGGATGATGTCCAGGGTACAGGTAGTGATTCCTTTCTGCAGAGATTTTTGTTGGCTCTGTTGGCTTCTGGGAAACTCAGCAGCTACATGAGTGCTGAGAATCCACTGCCAATCCATCACAGTTGGAAAATTCATTGTAAGATAGCAATAAACCTCAACAACAGAAGCGGACATGAAAATCTTTCTGAATTTTCATGGACACTAAAGTACTGCAAAGACATTTTGTGCCAAACTTCAGCAGAAATTTTCTTAGTCTGTGTTGTCCAGATCATTCCTTATTCACACAAGTTTGGCTAAGTCAAAGTTAAATAACTTTCAACCATATCTCATTCTTCCTTAAAAGTTTCATACAGTTTCTGTTGCCAGAGCTCAAGAAATGCATCACATAAAGTCATCTGCCAGGATGGACTGACAACGATCTGAATCTATTCGTAAGCCCTGACTCATTTATGCACAAGCAAAAATAGGCCAAACTCCAACATGTTCTTAAAACTCAGACATTCAGTATACTTGGTGCATCCAAGCTCTCCGTCACGCAGCCTGGCCAGGCCAGGCATAGCACTGGCCTCCACATAATGTAACTGCCCACCAGTGCATGTTCTAGTTTTAAACCTTTCCTGGAGATGGAAGCAGGGCTGTGTCTGAGCTGCAGCCAGAGGAATGAACGGTAGACAGGGCCTGGCCGGTGCCTGCCCAGCTCAGGCTCCTCCAATGTGCAGGATGAACATAGCAGTGAATTTGCACACAACTTCCCAGCCTCCTCCTTTTATACCCGGCGACACTGCTGGGCTGCTTGCAGAGCCGAATGCAGAGCTTTGCCAAACGGAGACAACCTCATGAGCCAGCCCCCTGGAGAGAGGCTCTGCGCTGGTTTGACTGGGAACTGGATCGAAGCCTTTTTAGTTTTCAAAGAGAGTAAGGGCAAGTGACTGTGCTACGATAAGGGAGCAGTGACAGATTGAGCCATCAGGTTACCTTCTACAGTTTTGGAAATTCAGTTTGAAAAATCATAGTTTTGAAGTACACACCAAGGAAGCTCAGTTCTTCTGTAGACAAAACTGAAGCAGCAGATCATACCGAATCAGGCCTTTTCCTGGGTTATACCTGAAATAAAGTGCTTATAAACCTGTTGTAATAGGGGGGAAGATGAAAGAATATTCACTGTCAACAAAGGCTAGAAACAAACACTGCAAGAACAGTGCAGATGGTTAGATAAGGGTTTCTCATGTAACATTGCCTTATGTAAAAGTGTTCTCCTCTGTCCTCCAATGTCAACAGGAAACAGTTGTGTGTCCTTCAGCATGGCTTGAATACATTTTTATAGTACTATCCTGTGGCGGTGCTTTTAGATTTAAATAATATGCAAAGCTGAGTGCTCTACGATGATTAGGAGGATTTTCTTTTGAGTTTGTAGGTTCACTTCATTCCAGAACAGGAAGCCGTTTTATTTACTTGCTTAATACAGCATCAGCATGATGAGCAGGATAGCTTTCTAGCTGCAAATGAAAAGGTTTGGAGATTAGCACTTTCCCCCAATGGATGTTATGGCTCATATACCAAACAGCCCTGAATGGAGATGCTGGAGATGTTTCAGACCTTAAGACTGTAAAACTGTGTGTTAACTCAGATGAGCTTCGTATTTTATTACTACAGATAAAACATACAATTTAATTAAACGTGCACCTATAAAATGTAAGGTTCAGTTAACTCTCGGCTTTATTTTAATACAACCTACATAGGTAACTAATGGTAATGTTATGTAAAGAATGAATAGCTTTTCAAGTCATAAAACACCTTGGAGCTATGCTGTTTTCTCAATTTATGACAGCTCCAATTTCGAGCTCAGTTTCTGCTCACATCATCACTTAAGCCTTCATCTTCTATGCTCTTCCTCACTTGTCTATACAGTTTATCTTTAGACACTATATTAGATCCATTACCACGGCTGTTTTCTGTACCATAAATGTAAGTGAATTTCAATCTGTATGCATCCAAACCCAAGGCTGAATTTTAAATAGGGGAGACACAATTTTAAAGAATGCATATACAGTGTTAAAGTCAGGACATGAAGAGCAGCAGAGCCGATGAAAGCAAATTCAGGTATGCTTTTTACCTAGACATATATTTGAAAGTTAAAGGAATTGAGTCACAGGACGTTATTTTCTTATGTGTAACCAGATGCCTCAAGGATTCATCTTTTACTTTGGTATCAAATGAAAAAAAAATGTTTTGATCAACAAGTCTGAGTAGGGTGCTTTTCATCTGGATGCTGATATGACTTATAACTTCTGTTGTCAAAACATAATCTAAAGCATTGCTGCTGTGCAAACATATATTCGTATCCACTTAGCAAGGTCAAGAGACCTGATCTTCAGCTGGGATAAACAGAAGAAAATGAAAATGCTACAGTTGTTTTGATTTAAATCAGCTGATGAGCTGTCCGAGATCTCCTCGCACCAAGTACCTGTACTATTACCCATCTATCATACATTTAAAGTACCTTTTGCTGAAAACAAGAAGCATAGGCCTCCTTTCTCCAAGACATTGCTTTTCTTTGCTAAGGCAGCCTTAGAATATCCCCTTTTCGGATGCGCATTCTTCAGCCATTTCCCATCAGAAGTGATATTTCAACGTCAGTAAACAATATTGTGGGGTTTTTTGAGAGAACACTAGTTAGCCCAATTTCTCCCAAATTTGGTTGGGCATATTAGGCACCAAGTTTTCTGTAAAACAGGAACAAAGCAACAGCAACTCCACTCGGTGAGGCAGTAAGTAGCACATTGGATGACAAGAGCAGTTTATTGCTGTACATCCATTGATCCGATTTAGGATGCTGCCTTGGCATATTCATAGGCAGCGTCCCTGAAGCGCACCTTTCTTCCTTCGTGTCTCTTATCAGTGCTTCCTCCCTCACGCCTGGCTGGTTTGCAAAAACCCTCAGCATGCAGATGATCAGCCAAGAGCCATGAGGGCTTAACTGCCACGCTCCTGTGCCAAGAGCAACAGAAACAAAGTTCAGGTGGCACAGGACAGAACACCAGGCTTGGGGACAGGAGAGAAAGGGCAGTGCCCTGCCTCTCCGGGGTTTGGGGTACTAATACTTCCCCTCCTGCAGCTTTCTTGCTCAGGACCAGGTCAGGCAGCTCCACCTCGCACACCATTATGGAGCACCAGCGTAACACCAGGGGCCTTGATGCCCAGAGGAAAGCTCAGAGCCGGGTCTTTACGTTCCTTTCGGGGGAGTTGTTGCTGTCCAAATACGTGCATTGTACAAATCCTCTCCTGCACTGCTTGGAGCTCACACCCCGAGAGCTTTCCTCTCTTACACCCCTGCCTTCTTAATTTGCTCTGTTTTAGGGAATTTATTCTGACATGTGGCAGGGTTGCCTAAAGCTAGGTCTCTCCCTTTGCGTCATGCAGACGTGAGCTGTAGTAGAGACCTAAGGCAGTTGTGGAATTGGCCTTTTGTCCAGATATATTAACTGTCATTATAGCAACATCCATTCCTCTGGCTTTTATACATTCATTCGTTTCTTGCTGGTTTACAACATCTTTTGCCAATGGAATAATGCTGATTGACTCAAAGGACAGCTCGTCAAATAATTTTTTTATCATCTGCAGTCCCTCAGATTTCTAGTTAATGAACATATTTAATTAAGTTAATTAGGAGTAGTAGACTTACTACAGTTTACATGATAAAAGAGATATTACTGCAGTAATGAAAACATTTTAATTGGCATTTGACAGATGTTAAAGGAAATACATTCCAAGGCTATATTGACTGCATTAGTTTTTTCTATGCTGTAGAAAGACCAGTCATTATCTGCCCTGTGACAGCAATAAAAATCTGGATCTTTAGAATATGGGAATTCATCATTTAACTGTTACCCTGAAGGCACATCAAAATCTTTCCCCAATCAAAATCATTGGTCAATTTTGAAAGTCATGTCTAGAACCATAAAGAAATGAAAAAACCCAAACAAAACAATATAACTTTCGTTGTAAGCTAGAAAAAAGTCGTATCAAAATTTCCACTGAACTTTGGTTAGTGAAAAATGTAAAGACAAAACCTGCTTTCTATCAGTGCTTTATAAATGTTTAATTTCAAACTTGCGAGAACAGCTTTTATTGATTTATCTTTCCTCTGGCGTGCCTTCCAAACCAACCATACACACACATGCACAGGGTTAGGGAAACAATTGTAGTTTTGGATAAAAATCAGTGTTTTCCTTGCCCTCTGCTTCCCATTCCTCACCAGTCCCTCTCTTTCCTAGTGGCAGGCGATGGGGGAATTAAAACCAATTGGAATGAAGGGCAGATGGATTTTTCCACCCAAACTGAAAACAATTTGTTAGAATTATCCCAAAGGAGAAAAGAAATCCACATGAAAAGTAATCTTTTCTCCCTCGATGTTTCACATGGAGAAGCGTTTCCAGCCAGTGCAGCCCTAGCATGTTTGTATTTAGAAACAGACTCAACACTTGGTCTCCTGCTGCCACCTGCTCTCCAGAGCTTCACGTTTAGGTTACAGAGGTGCATTTAAAGAATGGCACAATACCTAGGAACAGGTAGCACCTGCAATGATCATAACCATCTATTTAAGCAAAAAGGAACATTTTATGCTGTGTTTAAATGGGATAGGAGCATTTTTTACTCCTAAATTTGGCTTAGGCTTTCATTTGAGTATCAGTAATATTTTAAAGTTATTTGCTTTTACCCGAATTTTGTTGTTTAGTTTTTACAGCTGTAGTTTGAGAATTAAAGATACACACTTGTTTTCATGAGAGCAGGGAAGGCTAACACTGAAATCTTCTCTAAATCTTCATGCTTCTAGAATAAGGGCAGATCTGGTCTCATCTGCATAGGGCCCATCTACACAGTCTGCGTCCATCCTTACTGATGGGACACGTAATAACGTATTTAGCTTCTTTTGCAAAGAACAGACTAAATGCTCTTTCCTTTTGGACAGAACTTAATCATCAAGAGAGGAACTATATTTTCTGAATGCTCTAGCACAAAGCTTAGCATAAAAATGTCTTCTTGCAGCTTTTATCCTGTCCATCTCAACATCTGTTTGTACCAGAACTTTTTTGGCCTTTTCCTATTATTTTCTTCCTCATTTCTCTAGGATGCTGCTGAAGGCAACCATTCTCGACAAGATTTTCTCCAAGTCAAACATTTATAGAAGCCCTAATGAGGTCATGCTCAAAGAATTGCATCTCTCTATGCTATCCCTTTTGGGTATACATTAGGCACTCCATAAACATTTGCACAAAGAGGCAGACCATGAGTCTGGTATTGTAAAATCATATACTGAAAATGGCCAAGGATCTAAGGCCCTTCTAGCAACATCTCTCTTTTATTTGGTCTGTAACAGATATGTGCAAAAGCCAGGTTTATTTACAGTTGGACAGTAAGAGAAGCAAAAAGTTGCATATATGTATAATTCAGATAAAATTCAAGATCTTTAGATCTTTGCTTTACAGAAATAAAATTCTTCTACAGTACATTTAGTTTCATTCAAAACATGTCATTTGACTCCATTTGAATCCCGAGACAGGCGGGGATGGTACCACTGATTCGGTATTACCCAGAGGCAGGGGGTTAGAGCATTCAGAGCAAAATTTGAGGCACTGGAGGGAAAGGCAACACTGCTATTCCCTTCAGGTCTGTGAATTTAGTTCTTGGGTTTTCCATTTCTACCCCTCCCTCCTCCTGCTCGCCGCAAGCAAACTATTTTGATTTGGCTGTAACTCACAGCCCAGTTGTGATAACAAAACCCAGGTCTTTCACCAAATTTATTCTTCACTGGAAAATATTCAGCATCTTGCAGAGGGCAGTGTGCCGAGAGGGGCCTCCTTGTTGGACTCATGTTATGCTTGGATATAGAAATAAAAACACTAAATGCCCTGATTTTATGGCTACAGATCAGCTTTAGGATCAGGAGACAGCAGACACAGCACATGCATCAGTTTGCGTTCCCAATACTGGCTAAAATAATAATAAAAAAAGGCCGAGCATGGCAGCTCTGCCGCTCTGTTGGGGGGGTGGGGTGTGCAGCTAAGGGCTCATGTAGCAAAACTCATCTTCTCACGTGAACTGTGCACTTTAAGGAGGTTCATGAAGTTTTTGCCATGGGAGTCTGATTCAGAGAGGAGTTTCCCCAGGAGCTCAGCACAGGCTTTCTGGAAACAGTCTGCGTAGGGAACAGGAACGCTGCCTGTGCAGTGTGGGGTGGCTCCACCTTCACTATTTCTAAACATCCCTCTCAGGGGCACTCCTGCCTGCGCTGTCCGGATCCTGCTTGCCATCTGGGCCTGGCAGAGGACAGACATGGCGGCTCTAAGCCTCCTCCTGGCAACCTCCCCTCCAACCCACAGCACGGCAGCAGCAGAGGCAGCTGCCCCACTCAGATGGAGATATGGGACCTTGCACCCTTGCTGGCAGCAGGGCCCAGCCACCCCACAGCTGCACCACGCTGGAGAGAGAAGTAGGGGTAGCCTCAGGAGAGGCTTTCCTGATCCTGCCTGGGATCCTTTCTGACACCCATCCTGGTGGCATATGAGGCTTTGAATGGCCCACGGGCCAGCACCTGGGGGCCACAGCCTGGGCAAAGGCAGGAACAGCCTGTCCTCAGGACCTGGGTATCCACTTGGAGGCCAGAGTGTCTCAGCTTTGAAGGAGTGAAGATCTGCTTTTTTTGTAGAAATCCCAGCCATTTAGGACAGGTGGCCACCAGCACAGGACACACAGCACAGAACAGCCCTGGACACCGCTCCCCCCTGCCCCTACCGCTCGGAGGTGAGGAGGGAAGGAAGGAAAGGTTTGTGGTGGGCAGGCAGAAGGGTACAGTCAAGTCCCCGGGGGCCCTCACTGTGGGCTGCAGGGCTGGCAGGGAAATGCAAACCCAAGGTCAGCACCACAAGGTGGGGGCTCTGGGGCAGGGGTGGTGGCTGAGGGCACTTTGCTGGGGAGCACCTGGTGCTTCCTGGAGGCTGTGTGATAGATACTCAGAGCGCTTAAGCCAAGGCAGTCGTTAATAATTTAATAGAACAGCAACGATGTTACCAAAACTGTCTTTCTAAATCCATCATTCCCTGCTTTCTGCTCTTTGGGTGCATATCTAAGTATACATCACGCTAGTAGTGATCGCAAAGCGATTAGTATCTGCCCATCAATATTAGCAACGCACCTGCATGTAATAGCACTTCTTGTCTATGAGACATCTCAGACGATTACATGCCTAGAATGCTTTGCTGAGTATGTCTATGAAATAAATGTCCTGGTGAAGGTTTTCTAGGCAAAAGACACTAATGTGCCATTATTTTTCATGGAAAATGTATGGCATACCTAGACTGAAAACCCAAACCCCTGTGGCTATGCTACAAGGCAGCAGTTTTGAACTTCAGTGGAGTGCAGACAGTAAATAGAAAGTTACTTACAAGGCCTGGGCATCAGCCACAATATTGTAAAGGCAGCCTTCAATTCATTAAAACAAAATTTTAAATAGGAAGGTAAATTTTGCAGCTACTAACTGGTATAGAATTTTCTAAAAGTTTTTCTTAGGTTAAGAATTAAAAAGTGTATAAGAACAAAAGTCAACAGTCACATTTTGCTTAATTTCATATACCAGTGTATTTATATAAATGACTGAGTTATCCTTTTCTCTTGTAGGCAGTATGGAATTCAATAATTTACTCTTTTCACAGAATCTTAGAATGGTTTGGGTTGGAAATGATCTTTAAAGGTCATGTAGTCCAACCCCCCTGCCACGGGCAGAGACATCTTCCACTAGATCAGGTTGCTCAAAGCCCCATCCAACCTGACCTTGAACACTTCCAATGATGGGGCATCCATAACTCAGGACAACCTGTTCCAGTGTGTCACCACCCCTACAATAAATAATTTCTTCCTTATATCTAATCTGAAACTATCTTCTTTCAGTTTAAAACCATTACCACTACCGGCTCTGGTAAAAAGTCTCTCTCCATCTTTCTTACAAGTCCCCTTTATGACAGACTGCAATAAGGTCTCCCTGGAGCCTTCTCCTCTCCAGGCTGAACATCCTCAACCCTCTGAAGCCTGTCTTCATAGGAGAGGTGCTTCAGCTCTCCGATCATTTTCATGGCCCTCCTCTGGACCCACTCTAAGAGGTCCATGTCTGTCTTGTGCTGGGGAACCCAGAGCTGCACTACTGCAGGTGGGAGTCTCACAAGAGCAGAGAGAGAGAGAACCACATCTCAGTCTGCTGGTCACTTTTCTTTTTATGCAGCTTTTTTCAGCTCCTCCCTGTTATGAAAACAGCCTAGGAATTTGACTTTTCCCTTTATTGTCCCGCATGGTGCTGAACAAGTGTCCACAGCAAAATAAGAACAGGAAAAGTTTCAGAGCTGTTATTCTTTTGCTTGCAAGCTTCTTCCAGAATCCTCCATTGTCCCTTTTAAGTAGATTTGTAAGTTTTATAAAAACAAAACTGAGGATATTAAATCTTTACCAGACTACCTCTGGAAAAATACCAGTTATTCTTGTACCATTCTTAACAAATACTTGGGGCATCTCATCACACAGGTGCTTCTGCTACAAGCACTCAGCTTTCACTGAGAATATCAACATGGGGACTACCAAATCCAAAAGCTTATCTGGGCACCTGAAAAGTATTTTCACAAAAGATGTTAAGGCAGTTTTGAGTTCTAATGGTTTAAAACAGATTTAACCATGTCATATAAATCCCTAGAGGCAAAATATACTGGCCACAGAGCCGGGACAATGACTGCTAACAAGACAAAATACAAAAGAAAGTAACACTTTTTTTTCTGAATAGTATTGTGAAATTTAAGAAAATTCTTACTCAGAAGTTTGAAGATAATGTACTGCCTATGGGTTGTACTCAGGGCCTCATGGTAATCAGGCTATTTATTAGGATGTGGTAAACAAGCCATCCTCAAGCCCATGAAGACAAATACCCATGTATTTATAATACAAAACAGGAATGTTACCATCAGGAAAAAAAGAAAAAAATAAACAAGTGCATGTAGGAGAAAATAAGAAAACAGTTTACTGGTTTAAAACTCACTGCATCAAATGCATTACTGATATAAGTTTATTAAGATCAATTGAGTCATATCATGAATGGAATGGTTAATTGAATAGAAATTATGAGGAAAAATTAGGTGTGTCTTTTAAACAATAGGAAAGAGCAGACTATCCTAAGTAAAGAATGAACGAAATAAAGAGGTTAAGAGTGGGAAAAGCTAGTTCCTTGTTTTTTATTGAATGAATAGGAAAACAGTTTAATTCTGGGAGCTGGTCATGGTACAACCTGCTTGCTTACACTTCACAAACCCTGCATCCACAGGACCTTTGATGAGCTTTCATTAGGTAGCTTCTCCATTTCCAGTGTATTCCATGAGCAAAGCAAAACAGAGGTAGTTGCTTAGAGTCTGGCTGCACTGAAGCTACTCAACTAGAAATGACCCTCCTATTGTCAAAGGTTATAATCTATCATGAATCATTTCAGTAATGCAATCATGAGTTACTGATCATGGGTTACATCGTAATAATTCTATGCCCAACATCTGAAGGCTTAGGTCATGAGAAAATTAAGCAAAAGTAAAGTGGAAGAGGCAGGAGCTGAGCAGCTACTCGGACTCACTTTCTTAAAGCAAAACCAAACAGCTTTGTGAATGTTGGAAAGATCTAGCATAAAAAAGCTATTGTATGACTCATCATTGTATGATACTCATCACAAGCATGAATAATTTCTTAATAAGCAGTGAGAAATCAGAACAATACTAGCAAGAATCCCACAGCTGCACCAAGCATAAAATTTCTGTACCTTGCACAGCATACAATTCAGCAGAACAGATTCTGATGTATACAGTCCTTCAGTCTATTATGTCTCAACCCATCTGCTAGTGCAAAAGCATATACGGAGGCCTGAGGTATTTTTCTTCCTTCAGTACACTGGTTACTCACATAGATGGCAGGACACATGGTAGGTAGGAGGCTCTTCTGAGCTGTTTCATCCCTGTCCTGCACAGACAGAGTACACGCAAGTCAGATTATCATGAGCCCTGTGCTGATCCATATCTTGAGCAATAGAAAGATAAGAGCAAGCTGGAAAAATCATGTTGCACAGGTGGTAGCATCATTACAACAGACCTCCACTCTTCAATTCCTAAACTATTAATATTAAACATTTATAAGTGTGTAACAAATGAAATTGTTATTTGCAAAGTCTTTTTCCAGTTAAGCAGTTTAATAAATCAATGAATTAGCAAACAGAAGGAAACAGAAAATAAATTAGAACATCATACTTGTGTTTACATTAAATGGTCACTTGTATTAATGTTTATAGCTGGTTTATCTAAGGGCAACATCCTATGATTCATTATTCATCAATATTAATGAACCTTTTGTCCTTTAATTTCTATAAAGAGTTTTGCCCACAAAGTAACTTGAGTACAATTTTTGAAGGGTGTTTTGAGAACATCAAAGAGCTGAAACAAACAGAAGACCATTGACAAGAAGAGTACATTACAGAGAAGATATGTCCCTACGTTTGTAAATAAAACCCACACAGTTAAATATTAACAGAAGTTATTTTATCTGCTGCCATTAAATCACCTATAAAGTCAATCCTTACTTGCCCTTCCTGAAACCCATACTCCAGTAGACACTCTCAGAAGGCACCTGACAACCACTGTGAGATCTGGATGTGTTAAGAGATTGTAATAGTGGCTGTAGGCTTGGTAGAAAAAGCAATGCTGCTACCACCCTTTGTTATATAAAACATCAAAACTCCCATTCTGCTAGAGCCTGTTTAGCCTGTTTACTTCAAGAGAATGGTCTGATCACCAGGATAACAGCTGTCATCCATGGGAGAAGAAAGGAAAAGAATCCTCCGTCAGTGGGGATTTTCAAGATCTGCCTGGAGAAAGCCCTGAGCAGCCTGGCCTCATCCCAGGGCTGGCCTTGCTTTGGGCAGGAGGTTGAACCAAAGACCTCCTGGGGACCCTTCCCACCCAAGGGATTCCATGAAAAAAGGAAGCACAGGAACGAGGAGCCATAATCCCTATCCCTTTTGCTGGAACTGTGAAAGATCTGAGAAAGCAAATAATATGAGTAACCATATGTCCAAAGCAGTAATCTTGCAGAAAATCAGGAAGACCCAAGTTCCAATGTGCATTACCAAAGACCTTCCATGCTCACCAGTTAAAACTTGCAACAGAATATGCAAAAACAGTTTTTGAGTGATGTTTTTAAAGAGAAAGCAATCCTTGATCTATTCTTGCAAAGAAACAAGGAAAACTGCTATTACACACAGGTATTGGACTTTGGATCCTAACTGGAGGAAGACACAGAGCCACAAGTAAACTCTAGAGCCCTAAAGAAAGGCAGAATTTGCAAGATGGAGTTATCCTCATTTTAAGATTGTATTTAGACAGAATACAAACTGATGAGCTGTAGAGTTTTTGGATCCCTTCCATGGTACCCTGCTCTTCCTACTGCAGCAGGTGAGAAGCCAGCACGTACCGCTACTCCACTGAGGCCAAACGCCTAGAAATTCACTGTGGCAGTATCCAAGTTGCGGGAACAATGCAGTCTCAGTGCTTGACAATAAAACAAAGATCAAATTAAGAGAAAAGCTCTGTTCCTTACTCTCACTGGCAAAACTCAGTTTTTGATGCAAAATAGCATTTGTTTCTAGTCTGCATAGGTAAATAGGAACAGGAGCTTTATAATCCCAATTTTAGATTGCATATAATAGCTGTTAGGTAGCTAAATCACATTCTGAAGTGCTAAACATTGCTGTTGTTTTTTCTTATACAGAGGCTGTTTAATTGGATTCCCTGTACCACAGTATCCTAGCTCTGGAGTCAGAGGTGACTGCTGTTAGAACATCAGAAGGTAAAACAATTTTTCTATATAATATATAGTACCTCAGTGATCTTTTTGGTGGAATGAGATATAAAAAGACCTATTTAACTGACTCATATGATGTCTGATAGCTGAAGCTAAAGAAATTCAGGCAAAAAAGCACATCTCACTAGATGAAGGGTATTTATTCTCTATCCAAGCAAATCTGTAAATCAACATTAATGCTTAGAAGATATGTTCAGGCAGAAGGTAAGGGTTTGATGCAAAAAACATTTGGTAAAGTTATGGACTGAGCTCTGCAAGATGGCAAGTTATTCCAGTAATGCCTTCCAGGGCATTAGTCATTTTGCTAGCAGCAGTGTTACCACCACCAGGCCACTACCATTAAAACCTGCATGAAACAGAACTTCAACTAGAAATCAATAATCAGGCCTTTTCTTCACAGACTGGTCTATTTTTCAGAACCTAATCTGTGAAACAAATAGATCAAATCCTCTCTTCTTTGATCCTTTCTAAAGCCTCTTCCCCTCATATGGGGTCCAATCCCATTCACTCCATGAACATCTCCAAATAGGTCTCCTAGCCAAGGAATACAGATATCCTTCCTCTACTTTTTTTGTCTTCTTTTTTATGGGGCTGTGCACTGGCTTTTCGACTGAGATCCAGGCTCCCTGCAGACTGCCACCTTGTTCCATAAACATTTGTCTGGACAGCCTCTCATTACTCACAGCTTTGGGTAAGTCCATCTCCATTAGTGGATATTAAGCCACAAACAGGAACTTTAACAAGTGTTGTATGGATTCTGTATCTCTAAAATAGTCTTTAAGCATATTTTGGCACTTTTTTCATGCTCTTTGTGTACTAAGATTAAATTGACTTTGGGACAGAATTCTGTCCTTGCCTGCCCTGTTGTAGAGAATTTTGTTTGTGTCTTGATATTTTTGTAAAATAATCAGCGTAAGTACCAAAGATATCAAACCTATCAGTCCTGTTTTAACTCAAGGTAAGACCATTGCTCTCTGAAAGCTCTTCTATGCTAGGACAAGACATTATGACAGTAAGAAAAATGCTTTAAAATTACCACAACATTGGGCCTCATAGAAATCATTCATTTGTACTTAACTCTGAAGAACTTAGTCTGTTTGCCTCTGTTTCCTAATGTAAAAATTTGAGATACTCGGTACAGACTTTCATATTCTGTTACAAGAGGCAGTCTGCAATGTTTCATTTCATTCTTTTATGTTGCCACTTTCTTCAAAAGTACTTCTTGCTGGCCCATTTCTTCTGATTATAGAAGAGCTGTAATTCCAACTCAGTTCATAGAGCATAAGGTGAAAGTTAAAGACCTCATGGACATACTTTGGTTACAACTGTTAACTTTATAAGTCCTAGACAATACGCAATTTTAGGGTAGAAGACCACAGTAGTGATTTCTCAGAATGTAGAGAGATATATATATATTTTCTTCATTAGTGAGGTGGACTGAGGTGGCCCCAAGTCTTCTCATCTCCACTATCAGTTCCTGTTCATGCATCATGGTTTACCACCACCTCAGATATACCTATGCAATATGAGATCATGTTGTAATCCTGATAAGCACAGCAATCCGCTTTTTACGGGAAAAGCAGCCCTCTCTGGTGCTGGTCTGCAACCAGTGGCAATTGCATGCCTGAAAGGGCAGTCAACTTCAAGAGAGCACACAGGGCAAGGGAGGGCTTAAGCCTCTTAACATTGTTTTGCCTCTAGAGAAAATGTAGTTTTAAAAGATGTGATTCAATCTGAATACCTCACTCATGGTGTCTCCAATACTATGATTCAGCCGAAAACATTTCAAGTAGGAAGGTAAAATTAGAGTTTAGAAATGTCCAGTTCAATAACGGTGTTTACAGTAGATGCAAGCCACCTCCTTTATCCCCATTTCTGTATACCAGTATAGCTGCTGATTTAGCAAAGTAATTAAACCATGCCTAATTTTAAGCATGTGAGGAGTCCCATTGGGTTCAAAGAGATTATTCATATGCTTAAGTACATTGCTGAATCAGTGCTGAAATGAAAATAGTTACATAATTACAGGATTATATGAACATAGAGTTGCAAATGTGATGTTTAAAAGAGAAAGGCTAATTTACAGGATGATAGGAACATTTAATTGCAGTTTAGAGATGGAAGGAAAACCACAACCATAAATGATGATACAAAAACACAGCATGTCTTTCACAATCATTGTGGCATCTTTAACTACGAAAGCTTAAACTGAGAACCCAAGCAGGTGTATGAGCAGTACAGTGCTGCAAACAGATTTTCACACACAGCCTTTGTATATTCTATTCTGTACCTATACACTTCTATACAAAAAATCTGCTTTTCAACATTCTTGGGTTTTTACTCTAACTTAACAGCAGTTTCACTGTGCTGTAATACTCTGGTCATAACTCTGAATTGTTTCACAAGCCATTCCATTATCCCAGCTATAGGAACAGAAATCTCTAACAGACTACTGGCCTATATTGCCTTTTTTTTTTTTTATCATCTATCACTGATTAAATCCAGCATCTATGGCCATACCCACAGATTTTAGGGACTTATTATCCAGAGTAGGATCTGAGCTAAGCACTAAATCTACCAATGGTAAAAGGCAGCCCTGCCTTGCAAGTAGGGACTATCTCATTTGCAATGATGGGTGACATGGGTGCCCCCTACACTGCTCCCAACATCCTTCTGTTATAGGTTTCCACTTTTTCTTCCTACAGGGAAGGACAAGTTGCTCTGAACTTTCTCTACCATAGATGGGAACATGATGTGTTCAGACAAAACCTTCACACGAACTTCAGGCCTGCAACAGCCCCCATGAAGTGACAGTAGATGCATCATCTGCTGACCCAATATAAGTTGCCCTGTTTGCAACTCAGAGTCTTCAAAGGTGGTCTAAAGATTAGAACAGAAAACCTTTGTGTGTGCCTAAGTCCTGTCCCCCCCTGGATTTCACATCCCTGAACTGTGAGTACTGAGAGGTTTCTCCCTCTCTTCTGTTTATAACCCACAAGCAGCTTCTGAAGGAAGAAGTCTACAATTATCCATTGAAATGGGACTGGACTATCTTCTGAGTCATCTAGCTGGCCACATGCTGTTCTCAGTCATATCTAGTTAAGTCAGTGAGGTTGCATTGATGTAAGCCTACAATTTGACCTCAGCTGTGCGGTTGTGCACGCCCAGCTTCCTCAGCTGAATAGCTGGTGACTATAGAGGAGGTCAGAAATGTCTAACAGTATTAATGAAACTGGATGCTGTAACTATATATAATAAGTTTAGAAGGCTTTGTTTGCATGGCTGTTTCCTTCCTCTTTAAATATCTCACCACTGCGTAACACTGACACCATTCTACCAGATACAGGAATTTTTCAAGGGGTGGCCACTGCTCTGCTTTGCAAATCAATACAACTTGGAATAAATCTCGATAATCCATGTCTGTGTGAGGGTAAAATAAGGAAGGCAAAGCCCACAAGAAAATCTAGTGCATTAAGAGGAAGCAATTAAGACACTCCTTTTTTTGTTTGGTTAGCAGGCAAAACAAGTTTGGGGGGGTTTTATGAGAACGCCTGATGTGTGATACTTATTTTTATCTGCTCAATTCCATTGAGTGCTTGCTCTAAAGGAACACAGGGCTATCAAAGCAGCCCAAAACAGTCAACCAGGAACAACTTCACAATAAAGACTTAAAACCCACGTCAATGTGAAACATGCTTGCAGAAAATCTCGGTAGTGTTAAGCTATACCATGCCTCACAAAATGGTTTCCCAAACATACAAACTTACAGAAATACTAGCAAAGATAGATCACGAAGATCAACTGAAATTCAGACAACTGTTTTCTGTGGTAAACCAGAAATACTCAAAGCTTGCTGACAGATATAATATATTGTTCTTTGTGCTTTACCTGTTAGAAGGGCACAGAGTTGATTTTCCACCACTTAAATAAAAGTTTTTGAAGAACAAAAGCCTGGCTTTAGAAGCCAGAAACAAGTTACTAAGTTTCAGAGTACAAACCTGGCACTGGAAGTTGTGCTGTCATAGTCTTTGTTACACTATTGTGACTTCAGTACTTGGTATCTTCTCTTCCTGAGGTGGACGATCACATTCATGTTTCTGGAGTTACAGACTCATGACTGTGCTGTAAGAGTAAACCCCACTGCTCGATACTCTTGTCTTCACCTCAGTGCACCATGTAAGAATAGATGCTTGAGGGTGCATTTAATCTAGGCAATGTCATCCCAGTGTCAGGAATAATTGTGGGCACCTACCTATGCTGAAGAGTATTTTTGCTGAGGTATGTGAGATAAGGTTTGCCAGCTTTCCTGGACTTAACTCCTAAGAAATTAGGTAAGTCTGAGAATCTACGTATAGGTGACTTTTTGCTTTTTCTTTCCTTCTGACTTACCTCCTCTAAACGGTGCAATATAGTCAGTTTTGTTATGAATCAATTGCCTATTATGCTTGCAAAAAATCAAAGCCAGACTCAAGCAGCAGGGGTTTCTCAGCAGGGGAGGACCACGGCTGCAGGGGGCCACTCAGCCCAGGCCTCCTGCCAAAATCCCACAGCAGCCTCCCGAAACAGCCAGCATTTCTCTGGGCACCCATGCACACATACCAAGATCTTTATCCGAATGTGATGAGACCCCCTGCTCATATTTTAAACTTGCACCCAAACTAAGAAGTCTTAAAGCAGCCTAACCTGCACAGAAACAAGACCTGGGCAAGTTCAAAGGAAGTGATTTTCAATTTTAAAAGAATTCCTAATTGTCTGATACTCTTCCCAATAGAAGCATAGTGGCAGCTATTCCTCGTCATGATTACAGGAATTACTACTCAAGCAGCTGGCAAAAGAAACAAAATGGTATTGTCTGGTCAGTCAGGAAACAAGGGGAAAGTTTTGAGATCAATCACAGCTAACCTCCACAGCTCAAGTGTAAAGAGCTAAATAACAATCCCCTGCAGCCTGAGGTCTGCAAGCACTGAACAGAATTAGGGAGAAAAAAAAAAAAGAAAAATATTCACTTGAATTCATTCAAGCAGTTTATTTTTTAAAAAAAAGATGTAATGCTTATGTTTCATGAAAAAAAAGAGGAAAACCAATTTAATGAGCTTCACTTATGAAGTAAGTGTAATTTTCTCATCATGAAGCCAAGTGTACTGAGTCTTCATAGGTGGGCTCTGATGTCAAATATTCCCTTAGGCCAGTGTCACTGTTCTGCTGTCCCAGAAATGTTCCTCCCAGTGAGAACCTTAGCAGCTTGGTGTTTTAAAGGTGAGTTGCAAAGGTTTTGTGATTTTTTTTTCCTCATTATTTTCTAAAAGTTAAACCATATGCTAGGTCTTTATGGAGTAAGAAAACACACCCTTTTAATAATTCTATTTTTTTTCTAGTGCTACCCTTTTTCTTTAAATTGAAAATTATTAAAGCAGTGGTTTTAATAAAAATTGGCAAATTACAAGTCTCTCAAAGCTATATATATTAAGCCAAGAATATGTACGAACATCATAACCTTGCAATTCTTTGGTTTATTTCAGTAAACTGATTAAAATCTTCTTATCTTTTAAATAATTGTGGAACAGTTAGTTCTTTTTGTGCAGATATACTGCAAGTCATTTCTATGACAAAAGTGTTAACTGAAGAACAAGAAATTCACCACTTGAAATTTTCTTGCTCTAACTTGGAAATACTCTTGGTACATAATCCCATCATCAATATCAATGATCTGATTACTGAACATCAAATGTTCAACACAAATTACCTTCCTTCTGCACAAGAGTTAGTTTTTTTGCTCTGGGATTCGGGTAAATTGTTTTTAGAATAAAGAACAAATAAGCTTTGCAAAAAGCCTAGTATTTCTATTTTTAGGGAGCTTTCCTCATCCTCATGAGAGTAAGCCTGCAGAACATCAACTGACTGCAAAAGTATTTAACTGATTATCAGTGAAACCCTTCTAACTTTGCAATTACCTTTGATTAGCAAAGGGCACATAAGGAAACACGATCATCAACTTTACCTAGAAATTTTGCTCTAGATTTCAGCATGAGAGAAGTGAGCAAGTGCACCAGGAGCTGAAGGGTAGCAAGTGAAAGCACTGATAAGAAAATGTTAGACCTTGTGGTCCTTTTAAAATTGTAGGTGGTAAGTAGGCTGCCTTTGTCCATTTTTATATATCTACTTTAAAAGAAGATTAAAATCTTGAAATAAGACTTGATGAGAAGTAAATAAAGCCCTTTATCATCTCTGGCTACATCCTGTCTCCTTAATCATACTTCCATTTCCAGTATACATCTGTCAAAGTTCAGCTGCTATCTCAGCAGATAAAAAAAACCAGGCTCCCAAAGCCAACACAGAGGGACTCATCATGCAGGTTCTCTGTATTTGTGGGCTGCGCTGAAGTTTTCATCCCCAGCTTGAAGCGATGGATTAACTGCGGTTGCTGCAGGGCAGTGGCAGAGCAGGCATCAACAGCCAGCAGCACCCCAGAGCGATATCCCAGGGCGAGCGCAACCTGAGCATTTCCCAGGAAGAACAGATGACGCCTGTGACAAACCTCCTCTCAGCAAGATGCATCTGAGCAGCCAGGGGCTCTCCCTCCGGCACGTCAGAGAGTCCGTCTTCCCTTGTTTTTTGACAAGCTATCAGCATTCTTTTGGCCTCGTATTATATTTGGCTGCATGGCAGCATCTTTGGGAGTGACAGTGAAGCTCTGAGCACATCTAGTCAGGAAATAAATGGTGCATAAAATGCTATAAAAACCTCTTATGAATACACTGATGGGCCTTGCAGCAGGTCTATCTGAGCAGCAGGTGAGAGCCCTGAAGGATCTTGGTAATCTAGCTGGAGACTGACCAGCAAAGTTACTCCCTTCAGTCTGCAGACCTCGGTGTCAGAGGAAGCCAAGGCTCTGCAGGGGCAAGGGAAAGGCTGGTGCTTCTTCTAGCTGTCCCTGACTGCACTTCAGGAACACTGCTCACATCTGTGCCTTTCAGGACTATAGGTAAAAGGATATAGTAGATGAGCAGAGTAGAGGTTAGACACTGCTGCAATACACTTCTGCTCCAGATCAGCTCTTTGATGTGCTTTGGGCTCTCCTCCCCTGCCCCCACCCCACAGCCCAAACCGAAATTCCTTCTCTGAAACTTTCATGACTCTCTCCTCATTTCCTTCTTCTATCAGGCCACATGTTGAAGTAGCTTTGCTTACCAGCAGAAAGTAGTGTTCCTCAATAATCCATTTTACCTTGGATTTCATTTAGGTAAATCTTCCAACAGCTCCAAAGAGCTCACTCTTGCAAGAGACAGTTCTGTCTCAAATTTTGAGTGAGGTCTGCTACTCCATTTTCTCTGTCAAGTTTTCTTGCAAAATTATAGCATGATTTACAGTTAAGTTTTTTAATGACTACTGTTTTCTTAGGCGTGGGAGAAGTTACAAAATTAGAGATGTGAACAATGTTTCCTTGGCTGTAACAGTGACAGAAAAACTAAGTAGGCTGAGCATTTATATATCACAGATATACCACAGAATATTGTGGATAACCTACTGATTTACAATATAGTAAACCAAGATTATCTAATCATGATTGTTACTTACAAAATCTATGTATTTTAGAAGCCTTATGACCCCCTACAGCTAGATTAACAGTGTATCATGCAAGGAACTAGAGTATTTTTGTATGAAATATCTGACTTCAAAGTCAGTGAAAGTTTTGCAATAGAGGAGG
The DNA here is from genome assembly GCF_028858705.1 of Grus americana. Lineage (NCBI taxonomy): Eukaryota > Metazoa > Chordata > Aves > Gruiformes > Gruidae > Grus > Grus americana. Next base: position 114,288,687 of record NC_072852.1, read on the forward strand.
AGGTGGGTTTTTTTTTTTTTTTTGAACAGCCAAGGTTTCACCCCACTTTCTACTTCCAGTAGTATAGACTAGGACAGCATCAGAGCCAGCCTAATTCCATGCCCGTACATTAACACAGGGCTGTCCTACGAAAGCATCACACAAATAGGAATATCCCACAGAATAGGCCAGAAAGAAGAAAATATTTTACTGAAGTGCAACAAAGTCACTGAAGTAACACTCATAGAAGTTCAGTCAGGTTTCTCTTAAGGTACAGGATTACAAGTATGGAGATTTTCGTTTTGATGGCTGATGAGTAAAGATTTCCAGGAACATCGAGTCACATATCCTCTTGGTTCTTCAGCTTCCCTCATTACAAGCTGCCAAGGATCCCTACCTCACAGGCACAGTGAGAAACTAAACTGATGTTTTCAGGTACATGCTGGTCATTGAACAGAAGGTACATGTGCGTAGTGAATTAGTTCATACAAGTTAAAAATGGGTAGTATGACTTTTTCCTCCCTCAAAAGTACCCAGGAACTCTACTCAGCTTTTGTCAACCCTAATTCCATGTATATCAGATTTTTCTTTGTTGCAGCTTGTAAAGAGTTAACAGTCAAGCCAAGAGAAACAAACACTGAGAAAGAATAACACTATTGCTGCTACATTACATCCTTTAACATACTCTTTTAGGAGGCTGAGTATACTTATTTGAAGGAATGCTAAATGCAAAATATTTCCTTGAATTTATAAAGTAGGTTTTCTGTGCAACACATCAGGTATAAAGTGGTCTATAAAAAAAAAATCACATACAGCTTGTTTGGCATTCTGAGTCTTTTTTTGCATTATGGTATTTGGGATAAATTCCAATATATGAATTTAAAAAATGTGTTAGAAGGGTTAACGTAGTAATTAAATACTTCTTTTAGGTGTTGTTTTATAGGCTTCCTCCTCTCTTCAGTTTTATGAGTGCTGCTGGAAAGCTGGATTATCATTCTGTTGTTTTCCAGCCCTTCAGCATTTCCCCTTTTCCCCAGGATCATTTTATTTGCAGTGTGAATTCATGAGAAAAAGCCCTCAGTAAAACTGACATTTTTCAAAACATGCAGGTTTGGATCCTACAAGGTCTTCAGCAGGCATCTCGCTTTCCTGCTGAGCTCAGGAGGAAAAGCTGCAGACATGGTCAGTGGGAAGATTAACATTCCGAGAGACTTTTTTTAAAAAAGAGTAAGGCAAGCTATTGGCACACATTTTCTATCTGTTTGGTTTAACAATTAAGATAGAGCAAATAAAAACTTATTGCACCATATGTTTAAAATAAAGAATTTAGTGTTAAGAAAACTTGGTGTTATTTCAACTAAGAAAGCATATCCATCTCTGTCACTGCGTTCTATGCATGCATATGCAGGGGACAGATCTAATCAGTGGCTGAAATCGTGCTATGTCAAAAAGACTGAAATATTACATTTATTAGATTTCATGGATGTAGCAAAGGTTCATTTTTCTGGGGAGCTATTTATAACATCTTATAATGACGGTAAGATTCTCTGCGATCATACAAATACTCCTTCAGAAGGATTAAATCCTGTGAATTGTAACTCGGAAACACTGAGCTCTGCTGTGAGTTTGATGGCAAGCCTGGCTCTGAATACAGTGTTTTTGTATCTCCATGGAATAGCTACATCAGTCACATTTGTAACTCCGGCTGCCTTTAGGGTTTCGCAGAGTTGGCTTTGTGCTTCCATTAAACAGAAGCTGTGTGTTTCTAGGTGTCTGACAGCCACTTGAAAGTCAATTTGCAGTTGTTTATGCCCATTTCACTAGAGCTGCTCCTCATGGTATTAGCCAAAGGGACAGCAGCAAACATGTCGTACAACATTTCAAGTGGCCCATGAAAGGGAGGCGATAGGGAGCTTTACAGGCTGTTACCAGCAATCCTGCATTTCCACTTGGCAGGACTTGGACGCACACAGAGGAATTCATTTGGATGTGGGGCAAAAAATCACTAAGAGCTGGACTGGCTTAGGATTCCCTGGAAGATCATAAAAATAAATTGGTGTCCTAGATTTATTCCTACGATTCAGTCTGTTTTCCCCCCCAATACTTACTGTATTTCAACGCTTACGCTTTGTTATCCTTAAGGTTGTCTAGCCACCCCCATTTTACATTTACTACATTTTATCTTTTAGGGATGAATTAAAATCAGCAGCTCTGCCTCTTCCCCTGCCTGTAAAATAAAGCCCCAAACACAGATATAACTGCTTTTATCTTCTGAGTTTTACCTATCATATCCTTTTCATTCTCCAACAAGATTCTCTCTTGCTACTGCCAAGTCTGGGGTGACGCTATATTCAGTTCCTGTTATCATGAGACTTCATGCTTGTAAAATTTATCACAAAATCCATTTTGCTTCTTGCCAAAGGAATACACTCTTGTATACAAGCTGGCTTTAATTTTAAGTTACATTTCTTGTCTACATGGTCTGAAGTAAGCTTAAAATGTAATAGTATGAACAGATGTAATGATTCCTTTGAGGCCGAGGAAGCACCTAGGGTAAGAAGCAAGGATTGAGCAATTCACTTTATAAAAAGTCAAACTGACAATTACGAACAAGTTATTCTAGCTTGAAATTACTCTTCAGTCACTTTCCAGGCCACGTTTGGCTATTTGTTGTTCAACTTTCACAGAACACGAAGTGCATTATCTGTGTTTTGTTATTTTGTGCCTTTTAACATCACCCACACAGTCCACATGTGACACTGACCCAGCAGTGGGGAGGAGATAATTCTGCATCTCAAGAGAAAAATGTCTCAAAATGGTATTAAATACACTTACATGCATGTGGACCCCCCTGAACCCAACAATCTACAGGTCCTACCAGCTAGAACTACGTCCCAGTTGGAGGGACCAGGAGCATCTACTGAGCTCTAGGTCTGGATGCACACCCCACTTGCATTCCATGTTCATCATGTGGTTAGACTTCAGTGTCGATCACTGAGAAGAGTCTAGTGTGTTCATGAGGACAAGAACCACCCACACCCCCTCACCTCCCCCCAGTCCCTCATTGCGCTTGGGGAGTAAGACTTGAGGGGGAACTGCAGAGCACAGCTGCACCACCGTATCAACATAGTTTTAATCTGCCTCTAGTTAAAAAATATATTCACACATCAAAGTCACAGAATCTCCTCCTATCAAACTCCCACAAAAAAGGTTAATCAAAATAAAATAAGAAAAGACCATAGTGGTGGAGAGACAGAAACAAACTTTTGCATGCAATAAGAATATCCCAAGTGGATTAACATGAACTAGAAGTACATGTAATGTAGCACTGTTGTACACATCATGAAAGAGAAGGCAAATCAGCCATTAATTAGCCATTTTTTATCATTCCTGAAGACAGCGTCTAGCATCAGCCAAAGCCTGGGGTAACAGCCTAATAGTATATCAAAATAAGCATCACATATGTCATGCTCAATTTCTGCCCTGTTTGCTGAATACTCAGAATCCAGCTGTTACAACAGCAAACCTCACCACCTCCTTTCCAGCAAATAAAACAGTAGCATTCATTCCTGAGTGAAGAGTCATACCAAGGTTAAGGAAGACAATCACACACACAAGCTTGATCTTGGGAGTATTCAAGGCAAACTTATCTCTAGAAATACATCTGTCCTCCAGGATGGACTCAGATTGTCTAAATTAAACTCCTGCTTTTAATCTGCTTCTAGAACATCCAGCCTCTAAGATTATTTTGAGTAATTTATCCTCACATCTTAATGTGTCATTTTCTTTAATGACTGTCCTACTAAATGGTTGGTTTTTCTTCCAGGAACTTGCAATTCCAAGTTTTCTTCAATATTTAATAGTACTTTCAGCTTAATCCAATATTTCCTCTTTTTCCAAAGCCTCATTTGCACTGGGCGAGCAAACTTCAAGTTCAGATTCAAAGTCTTGATGGTTGGATGGGGAAAAAAAAAATAAAATAGGGAAGCCTTCCACAGTGCCAGGTCAACATCCAAGCATATACTTTGAGTAGATGCTTAGGTGTCATTAAGGTCTGTTCCTCTGTATATGGATAACAGCTCAGAACATTTCCTAGTTAAGTACCTCAAACCAGCATACTGCCTGCTTCTCTTCCGCTTCCAAGACAACATGTCAGGAAGTACATTTGATCAACAAATCATACCAGCTTTGCATTTAGAAAGTCTTCTTGAAACCATCCTTTGCAAGCACTGTGAGAACTAAAGCCGTGTGAGAAGACTTCTTTAACCAATGTCTGGGAAAAGAGCCACCCACACACTCACAAAAAACCAAACCACAAACTTGCAGTGCTATAAACTTATTCAACATAAAGATGTAAAGTTGGAAATTTGTTTTTAGAGAACAACAGATTTTTTTCTTCCAGCTACACAGAAGAATCCTTCGTTTTTATTCTAGGATAGAATTGAGACTCACAATACACATCTTTTTAAATCTAGCCATGATTATCAGCACTGTGTATAGGCAGTATTTAAAGAGTTTATTCTCATTTATTGAAATACTCCAATTGTTATTTGCATTGCAGTAGTTTCTTTGCCTTTTTCATCAAGTCACATATTTTGATGTGCAATTGTTAGAAGTGAAATCTCTGTACTTATTATTTTACACTTCTGTACAAGAGACATCCCACAGCAAGTAAGGGGCTGGACTGGGCCTCGTGTGATTAAAGCTGGTTAATGGTCTGTGCACCAGATCCAACTTCAAGATGATTTCCAATTAGAAAGAAATACATTTGGACTAATCTAGTCTTTTGCTGCCAATTTAGTACCCACACAAATCATTATCAAGGGCTGAAACAGTGAAATGCTAAACACAGGGGCATGGAAGTAAACAGCCATCTTTGACCAGAAAGCATCCCAAAATGATGACCAGAAAGCACCTGAGGCACCTCAGCGGGCATCCCCCAGCAGTTCAGGACAGCCAGGTAAGTGATCATTCACTTTGCTAGTCCCCTGCAACTCCCACCTGCTGGGGAGCAGCAGGCAGCCGGGGCTGGGGCCAGAGACCACAGCAGAAGAGGCAGCCAAAGGAAAAACCCAGCAGGACCTGAGTCACACTCCTTGATGCTTCTCCAGCAAGCAGCAGGGATGACTCGTAACCGAGCTCCAGTGGGTCAGGGTGTCTCCATGGGGGCTGCCTCCTCCACAGTCCACAAGACTATGACCCTGTACTTCAGGGTGCTGACAGCACTTTGACAGTAGTAAGATGGATACTCTTGGCTGCTCACGCATTTTGCAGAATAGCTGCTCATTCCTGACCAGTACAGAAAATTCAATAAGCATGAATTTCACAGCTCTGGAAAATTTACATTCTATTAATGCAAGCTACATCCTAAACTCACATATTTCAGTAGTCATTTAGAAGAACTCTCTGTACAAACAGCTGTTTGTCAAGAATGAGAGAAGAGATACAGTCTCAAAATACACTGTAGTGAGCACAGTCTGGTACTTTTGAGGTGTTTTAGCAGTGAGATTCGGCTAGTTGTAAGACAACTTATATTGAGGACATCTGGTATCTCTAATGAAATACTTCGTATTTCTCCTAGATGATCTTATTAGATCTCATATGAAATAAAATGCAAAACACTAACCAATGAAATTGGTGCTGCTGAATGTCAGCTGACACAAAGATAGGTCCTATTTGCCTTCCAGGCGATGCCCCAAAATACACTGACAGTGATGGTATTGCCCTTTTCTTTGTTACTCTTGGGGTAAACCTCACTGTGGAACAGCAGTTTGTCCTCCACTGAGCAGGTGAATAAAATTATCATCCACAACTTTTCTAACTGAATTAACATGCTATTGCCTCCAGAATAAGGTCGAAGGATTAAACCCAAGAAGTGGTTGTTCCTCTTAATGCAATACACACCAGAAACACCAAAGCAACAGTTATCATGCAATAACTGGCTTCCCGAAACACGACAGATCTGAAGTCTTTACACCAGCTCTTGGCTGATCAGAAGAACAGTAAGTGGAAGATGCAACTGTTCCCTCACCTACTACTGTTGATAATCGTAATATCAAAAGTATATATCTTTGGAGACCTGTTCATGTTTCATCCTTGTGGTTTAACCCAGCAGGCAGCGAAAACAACCACACAGCCATTTGCTCACTCCCCCTCCAGTGGGATGGGGGAGAGAATGGAAAATGGAAAAGAAGTAAAATTCATAGGTTGAGATAAAGACAGTTTAATAAGACAGAAGAGGAAAATAATAATAAAAATAATAATCATCAAACAACAAAACAAGTTATGAACAGCATGATTTCTCACCACCTGAAGCCGATGCCCAGCTAGTTCCCAAGCTACCTTGCCTCCTGGCCAACCCCCAGTTATATACTGAGCATGATGTCATATGGTATGGAATATCCCTTTGGCCAGTCTGGGTCAGCTGTCCTGGCTGTGCCCCCTCCCAGCTTCTCAGGCACCCCCAGCCTTCTCATTGTCAGGGCAGTATGAGAAGCTGAAAAGTCCTTGACCGCTTCGCAACAATGAAAAACATCAGTGTGTTATCAACATTATTCTCATCCTAAATCCAAAACACAGCACTAACCAGATGCTAGGAATAAAATTAACTCTATCCCTGCTGAAACCAGGACAATCCTTGAAACCCAAACAACAGCTCTCTCTACTACAGAGAAATTAGGCATTCAAGAAATGTGAAGTGCCAGAAAATGAATCCAGAGTTTATTTTAATAGATTCATTGTTACCTACAGACACAGACTAAGCAAACATTTCCTTCGGCAATAAAGTCAATAGCAGCCTTTCCAGCTGCTGTAATGACTGCCTTTTTTGACATCTCAGTTGTTAGTTGTCTGCTCCATATTAGTTTGTTGAACCAACACCCACACAATAACAGAGAAAACTGAGACAGTTTTAATTTTAATCTCCACACTCTAAACAGATGAGCAGTTTCCTCACATATTCATGGTATAATTAAGAAGTTATATCAAACAAAATGTGATTATCAGACAGGGAGCTGAATTACCCAGCACTTCAGAGATCCATAAGGCAGAAGCTGGCAATGGCTGAGGACTCATCCCTGTTTACACACACAGCTCCCTGCCGCAGCCCGTGGGGGTGTAAATAAGGATGTTTGGGGGCAAAGCTAGGCAGTTGAAGAATTAAGAAAGGAAGGGGAGGAAGACTTTCACAGAATACATCTTCCTACCACGTGTTTTGAGATACTACTGGAATTTATTCCAGAGTTATCCCTCCCTCTGATTTTGTTTGCTGTCATTTTTATCACTAGCATTGTTTACATCAGAAATACAGAAGCATGAAAAAGAAGTTATAGAAAATGGTACTGACAATAAATAACTTTATTCTTCCTATTTCTTGAACTTTTTCTTCCCGATGCATGCTAGGGAGGGAGCAGACTTCATATTACCTTCTGGGTCTCAGAGGCAGAGGAGTGTGCTGGCAAGTGATTCATCTCCCAGCTGTAGGGATTTTCCTGTCCATTTGAATTACAGTGCTGCTGTGATGGGGGATCATTTATTTCTGTGCCTTCCTTTCTCCCTCCAGGATTTTTGCACACTCATACACAAAGGTACATGCTTACTCATGTGCACATATCTATGTGTAAGTACATGCTTACACACAAAGAGGATCTTGTTTCTGTGGCACTACAGCAAAAAGTTTCTGTTACATTTCAGAAAACAAAACCCAGCAAGTAACTACAGGTCTAAAGCTAAATGAATTTCTATACTAGTGCATAAATAAGAAGTTTTAACAGACACTACAGCCAAAGGGTACGTGGCTGAGGAACTCAAGAAATGAAACTGTGGACTGGCAAGATACCCCCAATGTCACTGCTTCAGCAAAGGGTTTGATTTAAAAAAAGATTTCTTGCTTTCTCAAAACAGGAACTAGGAACTCAAAAATTTTATCAGTCTGGAGATCTTGTAGTTACAACAGTGCCAGAGAACCACCACATTTTATAGATACACACACGTGCTCCCCCTCAACTGATTTCATTGCTGTCACAACAGTAGAGCTCAATGGATGTCACCCAGAGCTACAGGGCACGTGAAGAATGATTCCTGAAGTTGCCATAATTCCTTGTGGCTTAAAGCTTATTTTTTATCACATCCTTAACAAAAGTCTTTTCTCTGCATTGAAACAGCCTTATCTTTCACTTGAAATTTCAAGAGCTGCAGATCTCTTATCAAGGCATATTCCCCAATAGCATACAGGGAGAAACCAGGGGAACGCTTCCCTCTGCTAACTGTGGCATTCTAGGTGTAATTCAATAACAAAGCCACAAACGCCCAGTATCATTTGGGTACTCTCAGCCTAACCCACCTGCTGCTTCAGAAGATGCATGGATCCACCAGTTCTAGGTCATCTCTGCCAGCCCCACACTGCCCTTCCAAGGAACGTGAAAAAGCTGAGATAACATGAGGACTGATATTTAAGCAACTGAATCCCACCCCAGGTGTTTAGACTACATAGTTTATCTAGGATCCATCTGCAGGGAATGAAGAGAAAAAGGTGTTTTCAGCAGGTGATTCATCTAACTTAACAGCTATCTAACATCTATCCTGTAATGGGTAGCTCTTTCTTCAGGAGCTCAGAGTCTCAGCTACCTTCAATAAGGCATATTTTAAAAGAGATGTGCTAATATTTGCTATTGCTATGAAGGTCAGTACATTTCACGTTTCTCTACCTTAAAGATAGTAGCAAGAAAAAAAGAAGAAAAAGGCCTAAGCAAAAAAAAACCCCAAAACAACCCCCCCAAAACAAAAAAAACCCCAGACCCTCAAAAACCAGGGCATCCTTCCTTTTCAGATAATCTTTTTTATAGGCAGTATTGTCCTCTTTCTAGTAAAGTATTTAAGTCAGAGAACAATGACAGCACAGGCTGTCAGATATCTGATACACATAATCACTTCTGTGGTCTGGTTTCCCTTCTCATCAATATAGTTTAGGCAACATGACAGATATAGCTTTGTTCTCTTGTTTATTTTAATGGCATCAGGGTGACATGCTGCCTGCACGAAGGCCATTTCAATGGCCTTTTAAAAAAACCCCAAGGTGGCAAATTGACAGTGGCCTGAACAAAAGGCAGGAACCAATTATTCTGCTACCAAGTGTCAAAATTATATTTTTGTTATCATATGTCCCTGAGTACATAAACCCCAAATTTTGTGGAGATTTTCAAACAAAGAAAAGAAACAAAAAACCCCCTTGTTTGCTCCAGTGCATATATACACCAGAGAGAGGACCTGCCACAGACCCAAAATCTGTGGCAATTTTTGAAATCAAACCCAGCACGCATAGCTCGGAGGCGCACTAGTGAATCAAACCTACCCACGACTGTCCCCTGGCTCTGGGGCCAGGAGCCACCGGGCACGCTGAGCCCCGGCCTCCCACCTCGCCTGGCCGCGGGCAGGCTGCCAATGGGCTCCCTGCTCCGCGCAACCTCCCATAGTCATACCCGGGGGCTGCTCGCTGCTCGGTGCCCCTCTGGCCACCACGCTGAAGGAAAGGCCGTGGAGGTGAAGAGGACCCAAGCTGCTGGCACCGAGTCCTGGTGCTGGCGGGGCTGCCCCCACGAGAGCCAGGCGTCTGCAGCAGGAGCAAGGGAGATGTTGCAGGAGCATCTGGAAATAGAGCAGTGAGATTTTCCTGAGGAAGATGAGGATCCAGTTGTGCAAATGGTAGAGAGCTGTATGGTGGGGAAACAGGAGGTTCTTCACACCCTGAGACTCAGCCGGGTGCTACCCAAAATCTGCATCAGTATTCAGACATTCAGAGTTGGCTACAACTGAAAGCGAGCCAGCAAAAAAGACAACAGATACTGCCTGTGCCCAGGGGTGACAAATGAGATAGGTAAAGTAAATGAAGTTTTGAATGAAATCTGTGACTGGGTTGAAGAAAGAGCCACATGTTTCTCTTCAGTATTTTCTAGAAGTGCTAGTGTCTCAAGAACACCTTGGGTTGTTTTAAGCCTTTTCATGAGTCTTGCTACAGCCGCTTCTTCTGCTTAACATTAATAATCCCAGGGATGTTCAACTCTTGCTGTATGCGAGCACGAGGATACTAACCAAAACCTGCAGAAGATTTTAATATGTGTGAGCTGTACTGACTGATCTTTTCCTCACTGAGGCTGGGATTTGGGGGCAAATGCTGACTAATGAAGTGTTGTGTTTAGCACAGATCATATTTTATTTAACTAGAAAATGGCTAAGAAAGAGCCAGTATTATTTTACAATACTTTATCCCAGAATTCACAGAAACTATGTCTTCTTTACTTCCAAAACATCAACCAATTCTGCAGTGTCCCATGAAGAGGATGCCGCCTTCTGCTATAAATGTGAAATCTTATTCAGAAAAAGAGGCACAGTTATTTATTTTAGAGAGATCACACAAAGCAAATTCTCACCAGAAGAGCTCTTGGTTCCTTGGACTGCTTATATTTAAAACAAGGCTTACAGTGTAAAGTAAGAATATAAAAATACCTATGTTTGGAGTACAACCTCAGGGAGGACAGAGAACAGCAGGATCACTTCTAACAGCATTCCCTCTTTATATGTACCTTTGAAAATGTAGTAAAGATATCCTGTATCCTCCCTCACGCAGCTACGGGAACCATTTTTTGTTATAGCTTCTCAGGTTTTCAACATCCCTTATTAAGCAAGTTGAGACATGGAGAGATATTTACAATGATACCACTCTTTTAGGTCCCAAATGATTTGTTTATCACATAATCATTTATGGCTTAAAAAAAAATCAGATGTTGAAGTTAAATCATTTTTTATATAACATTGTGAATATAAATGGACACTTTGATCACAAGCTGACACAATAGATTGTCTCCCTGAGAATAATTTGGGTATTAGACTTATGTGTGCTTCCCCGCCATCATGCCTATAATAAGTTAAGCTACTTAATAAGATTAGCTTCCAAAATGGAATTTACTGAATCAGAGAAGACGGGAGAAAATGAGGAAATAAAATTTTACTTACTGCTGTGTGTCATTTCGGCTATGGGAATCTGAGTTTTGTCTTGTCTTAATTTATGGCACAGAATAGAAGCCACACAAACACTGTCTTCCCTTCAGACAGCAGTTTAAGTGATAGGGTGTAAGAAGCTCAAATTTAGATTTGTTTTTTGAGAAAACAGTATCACGCAGTACGTCAGCTCTACCAGAGGCACCGTACAGAGATCGAAGACTGTCAGAGTCAAAGTTGCTGAGTTGCTGTAATGAGGTCCATGTCTTCTGGATCCACAGAGATAAATCTGAGTTCTGGCTTTTGCCTCTGGTTTAGCATGAATTAGGGTCGTCTTGTCCGCCTTTCTTTCTGTAGAGAGTTCAAGAGCCATGGCTGTCCCTGTTTCCCCACAGAAGCAACCTTCTCTTCATTAAAAGACTGACAAGTTACAAGTGCAGGGGTCAGCTTGATGCAATCTCAGAGTCCAGACAGGAAACTTCTGTAACGTAAAGAAAAATGAAAGACTTTCAGGTTTGATAATCAGAAAAAAACAGGGGGACCATTATTAACTATAGCCCCTCCCATTGGCAGCAGTGGTATTAATGAAGGTTGCCAACACAAGGAATCAATCTTAGCGTCATTAAAAAGTTGCAAAAGTAGCTTCAGTGTAAACAATGTTCTGTTCAGATGAGTTTTCAGCGGTTTAACTTTCATGCAGCATACAGTAAACATACAAATAAGCCATTAAATAATATTCGGGCTAATGAGGATCCAAAAGAGGAGGAGGAAGTGGCTTCTTCCCTGGCGTTACCTGGAAGGCGGCCGTTAGCGTGGAAAGGACGGGCGGATCCGTACTGGGAAGGCATTTAGCTGTACGGATGTCAGCTGAGTTGTACGTGGTTGTGCGGGTCTGACTCTGGTTCCTGCAGTCAGGAACGAGGAAGCACATTTTTTTCTTTTGAAGGAAACCAGTTCTGAGAAAAGCCATAAAATTAACAGGAACGTAAACTTGTTGAATCCCAGGGAGGAAAGTTTTATCAAAATATGAGTCGTGTTTTACTTAGAATTAATCTTCTGGAGTTACTCACTCCCTGATTAAGCTGTGTGAAGAATTAGGCCAATTAAATGGAATAGACCATAAGAGAGAATTTTCCTGTCGCAGTGTTTTATTTATCTGCTTGTGGCAGGAGCATTTCAAGTAGTTGCAAACTTTTTAAAAATTTGTGTTTATTTATTCATTCTTTCAGTCTCAACAATCTTCACTTGAAGGCAAACGGGAGGTCAGGAAAAAACATGGATGTGTAATAATCAAAAGCTTCTAGGAAAGCACCGAGTTTATCCCTTCTTCTGGGAAAGGCAGACAGCAACCCGTTATTTTTAGTGAGACAGATACAATTATTGCGGTTCTGTTTGTAGAGCTTTATTGGAGATTCTTCTGAAAATCATAATAGGAGGGAGAAGAAAAGATGGCCTTTCACCAAAAGCTAGGAGAACCTGAAAAAAATCTCTTACTTACCACTGCATAAAAGGAATACACAGTTCAAGAGACATCTGCGAGCTGGCCTCCCACCGCTTTGAGCCTAATTTGGCTGGAGAGAAGCAGAAAAATAGTGGCCCTTGAAAACTCAACATCGCATTGCAAAAATCTGGTCTAATGTTAACATGGACCTTCAGCTGCCATTGCCACAGTCAGATGTTTTAGAAGTGTTGATTTTCTTGTGCTGATGATAAAATGTTATGAATGTATTTGTCCAGTGAGTGCTTAGTGGCTTTTTTTTCCAAAGTTAAGTACATTATCTCATCTGTTTCAGAACATTTTTCTTTCAGAGAAACTGTATATTAGACTGCTGTGAGTATGACTGCCTGCCAAATCTTCTTTGTCTCTTCAATATTTAATTACAAGTCCAAAGAATGACACAAATGTAGGAAACTGTAGTCTGAAAAGCTGTGCTTGCTGCAACCTGTTTTTCTCAACAAGGAGAACAATGTCAGAACAAGGTTTTTGGCTGAGTCAAACAATGAAAACATTTTTGCATGAATATGTATTCATATTTTCTAAGACTTCAGCTGGTTACACCAGTTCTGTCTGCCTTCCATGAATTTCAGATTTCTCGTTGAGAACATTCACCTTGGAAATGAGGTCCTACAGGAGTTACGTCAACCTGCACAGCCACGTGACCCGTGTGGTATGGCTGCGGGTCTGGGTAACTCCACCTCCTCGGCGTTACCTCACTCTGATCTCTCCTCTCCACCAAACTGCCGAGATCTGCTCCTGCAGCAACCTCACGCTTGTTACCACTTTGGCCATTTTCTTGACACGAGTGTGATGTGTATTCACTGGGCTGATCCAGCGGATCTGCGCGAGTTCAGGCACATCCTGGTCTTCCCTACAAGAATCCATGTACGGTGTGGTATAACTCAAAGAATTGTTTTGAAAAGTAAGATCAACCCATTTTGATACACAAAAATATTTGAGAACAAACATCCACGTGAATCGCCCTCTTACATTTAGAAGCTCATCATCAGGTGGTGCAACAGTCTGGTCCCTTAAATGACCACTTTCCTTGAGGGACGATGAATTTTTAGCATCTGTCAGAACCCTCATATCCTTCCCTGCTTCTGTTCTCTGGACCATCAAGGAATGAGTTCCTGCAGGTTCAAAGGGAGACTGAACCTGAATCTAGGGGCCTTTTTTCCCCCTTCCTGCTTGTTTCCTCAGACTCTTTGGGTGATTTAAGCCAAGACAGTCATGCGGCAAACCATTTTACAGTGCTAATACACAGTTACAGAGCAATCCCTAGCTCATTAGGGTGCTTGTCCCACAAAATACAGATTTATTTTTATTTGCCCTGCCATCGTTTATACAGAATGCTTTGTTTCTGAAGGAAAATCAGGGACAATAAGAAAAATCTAAACAATTACATAGAACTAAAGAAAGGAGGAAACTATTTGCCCCAGTAGGACTCTTAAGGTCAAGCAAAACAAGGATATCTCCAGTTACCCTCCAAGTGATTCTCCCAAAAGGCCCACGGAGCTGTACCATCTTTTGTTAAACCACCTATGTCTGTCCTTTTTATCGTCCTGAACAGAAATTTATTCCTGGATTGGTTGAAATATTAAGTCCCTGGTGTTGCCACTATGATGCCTAGGCAGAATGTACCACAAATGTAGAAGGAGAACTGCTTGTGTGTGCAGTTATGTGTGTCAGCAGTGTTGAGAAGGAGAGAAGGGCATTTTGAGGAGGCACATGACTGTATCGATCTCAAGGGAAGCAGGGGACAACTCACCATGACAGGGACGTACCTGGCCCAGGGAACTGACCTGTGAATCAGCCTTGCTGGTGACAGGTTTCCTTAGGCTACGAGCTCAAATCAGTTTTGCACTGCGGGGAAGTCTCATTTATTTCTTTCAACACTGATACTCAAGTCTTTCATTGTACTCTTGACATGGGCAGCCTAGGCAAGACTTTTTAGATCCAGGCCCTTCTGGTCTTTGGCAAGAAATGTCCATCCTAGAGGGAGTACCTTCAGGCAAGACAGGGATTTGAGGGAGCTTCAAGGGAGCTTGCAGAGTGTCATTCAGTTTTTGCTGGGGAACATTATTTCCTCTGCAAAACTCCTCCACCATTCATAAACCAGGGTTGGGGAATTCACAATTATTTTTTTGTCATGAGTGATCTTTTTTTAAATTGCCAGAATCATTCTGTCTTCATCTGTACCCACAGGCCGATTTCTACAGAGGACTATCCATGGTTGTCGTGAAAGACACAGTTTTTTTCTGCTTTGGAAAGCCCTCCGTATGGTCTGTCTTTCATGAATACACACACACACATACAAATCTCCACATTTCCCTGCTTGTTACAGGTAGTACAGACGATGTGAGTGGCAGTCTCCTAAAAGCTTTTTGGCTAGCAGACAGGGGCACACCATTCCATTAATCTGTTCAAGTTCTTTAATGGCCTCACCAGAACCATACCTGAACCACTTGCCGACTTTAACTGGTTCTGGTTTACAATGCCCCTCCGATACAGAGAAATGCCATCCCTACAGTACAGACGGGGAACTGAAGCACAGCAAAGACTAGACGTTGAAAATCACAGCTGCAGCAGAGTTATGAGCAAAAGCAAAGTACATCCTAGGTGAGTGTCCTATTCATTCAACTATCCTATTAACAGTTATATATTTGGAAAGGAAAATGAGGGTAAAATAATGAGGGAAGAAGGCATTAACAGAAATAAAAGAACTGCGGGAAAGAAAGATTTATCATCAACTGATTTTACTGAGTAACCAGGCAATTGCTCTCCATTTTGACTGCTTGAGAGTGTCCTGTCGCATAACTAAAATGGCATTTGCGGCAAGTTTTCATATTTCATTTAGTGTTGCTGTGAGTGTGGGACTGTGGTGGGTTGACCCTGGCTGGGGGCCAGGTGCCCACCAGAGCCGCTCTCTCACTCCCCTCGGTCACCAGACAGGGGAGAAAAGGTATAACGAAACGCTTGTGGGTCGAGATAAGGACAGGGAGAGATCACTCACTAATTGTTGTCACCAGCAAAACAGACTGAACTTAGACAGGAAATTCATCTATTACTAAGCAAAACAGAGTAGAGGAATTAAAAATAAAACCAAATCTTAAAACACCTCCCCCCACCCCTCCCATCTTCCCGGGCTCGACTTCACTCCCGGCTTCAACCTCCTCCCCCCTCCAGCAGCACAGGGGGACGGGGAATGGGGGTTACGGTCAGTTCATCTCACGGTGTCTCTGCTGCTTCTTCCTCCTCGGGGGGAGGACTCCTCTCATCGTTCCCCTGCTCCAGCATGGAGTCCCTCTCACAGGGAAGACAGTCCTCCGTGAACTTCTCCAATGTGAGTCTCTCCCATGGGGTGCAGACCTTCAGGAACAGACTGCTCCAGCATGGGGTCCCCCACAGGGTCACAAGTCCTGCCAGCAAACCTGCCCTGGCGTGGGCTCCTCTCTCCACAGGGCCCCAGGTCTTGCCAGGAGCTTGCTCCAGCGTGGGCTTCCCACGGGCCACAGCCTCCTTCAGGTGTCTCCACCTGCTCCAGCGTGGGGTCCTCCACGGGCTGCAGGTGGGATTTCTACACCCCCTCATCCTTCCTCCATGGGCTGCAGGGGGACAGCCTGCTTCACCATGGTCTTCTCCAGGGGCTGCAGGGGGATCTCTGCTCCGGCGCCTGGAGCACCTCCTCCCCCTCCTTCTGCACTGACCTTGGTGTCTGCAGAGTTTCTTACATCTTCTCACTCCACTCTTCGGCTGCAAAAGCTCTCTCTGTTTTTTTTTCCTTCTTAAATATGTTATCACAGAGGCGCTGATTGGCTTGGCCTTGGCCAGTGGTGGGTCCGTCTTGGAGCTGGCTGGCATTGGCTCTATCATAGAATCACAGAATGGTTTGGGTTGGAAGGGACCTCAAAGACCATCTAGTTCCAACCCCCCTGCCATGGGCAGGGACACCCTCCACTAGACCAGGCTGCCCAAAGCCCCATCCAGCCTGGTCTTGAACACTTCCAGGGATGGGGCATCCACAGCTTCTCTGGGCAACCTGTTCCAGTGCCTCACCACTCTAACAGTGAAGAATTTCTTTCTAACATCTAACCTAAATCGACCCTCCTTCAGCTTAAACCCATTACCCCTTGTCCTGTCACTACACTCCCTGATAAACAATCCCTCTCCAGCTTTCCTGTAGGCCCTCTTCAGGTACTGGAAGGCCGCAATTAAATCTCCCTGGAGCCTTCTTTTCTCCAGGCTGAACAACCCCAACTCTCTCAGCCTGTCTTCATAGGAGAGGTGCTCCAGCCCTCTGATCAGCTTTGTGGCCCTCCTCTGGACTCACTCCAACAGCTCCATGTCTCTCTTGTACTGGGGCCCCCAGAGCTGGACGCAGTACTCCAGGTGGGGTCTCACAAGAGCGAAGTAGAGGGGCAGGATCACCTCCCTCGACCTGCTGGTCACCCCTCTTTTGATGCAGCCCAGGACACGGTTGGCTTTCTGGGCTGCAAGCGCACACTGCCGGCTCATGTTGAGCTTCTCATCAATCAATACCCCCAAGTCCTTCTCCTCAGGGCTGCTTTCAATCCATTCCTCACCCAGCCTATAGTCATGCTTGGGATTGCGCCGACCCACGTGCAGGATCTTGCACTTGGCCTTGTTGAACTGCATGCAGTTCGCACGGGCCCACCTCTCCAGCCTGTCAAGGTCCCTCTGGATGGCATCCCTTCCCTCCAGCGTGCTGACCACACCACACAGCTTGGTGTCGTTGGCAAACTTGCTGAGGGTGCACTCATTCCCATTGTCCATGTCGCCGACAAAGATGTTGAACAGTGCTGGTCCCAGTACCGACCCCTGAGGAACGCCACTCGTCACTGTTCTCCACTTGGACATTGAGCCGTTGACCACAACTCTTTGAATGTGACCGTTCCTCAATTCCTTATCCAATGAGTGGTCCATCCATCGAATCCATGTCTCTCCAATTTAGAGACAAGGATGTCCTGCAGGACAGTGTCAAATGCTTTGCACAAGTCCAGGTAGATGACGTCAACTGCCCTGCCCTTATCCACCGACGCTGTAACCCCATCATAGAAGGCCACCAAGTTTGTCAGGCATGATTTGCCTCTAGTGAAGCCGTGTTGGCTGTCACCAGTCACCTCCTTATCTTCCATGTGCCTGAGCATAGTCTCCAGGAGGGTCTGCTCCATGATCTTGCCAGGCACGGAGGTGAGACTGACCGGCCTGTCGTTCCCTGGGTCTTCCTTTTTACCCTTCTTAAAAATGGGGGTTTCCTCTTTTCCAGTGGGAACTTTGCCAGACTGCCAGGACTTCTCAAATATGATGGCGAGTGGCCTGGCCACTTCATCCACCAGTTCCCTCAAGACCCGCTGATGCAACTCATCAGGTGCCATGGACTTGTGCACCTTCAGGTTCCTTAGATATTCTTGAACCTGATCTTCTCCTACAGTGGGCGGTTCTGCATTCTCCCAGTCCCTGCCTTCTGCGACCTGGGCAGTGTGCCTCAAGCATTTGCCAGTGAAGACACAGGGGAAGCTTCTAGCAGCTTCTCACAGAAGCCACCCCTGTAGCCCCCCCCACTACCAAAACCTTGTCATGCAAACCCAACACAGGGATGTATGGGAACGAGAAAGGCCACTGGACGGGGGAACAATATCTGCTTTGACCCAGGACCCCAGGGGAAAGCAGGAAAGAGAAAAGCAGAACAGTGAGAAGAAAACCTCTGCTTAGTGATTTGAGAATGCATCCTGTAAATAGGTTAAATGCTGATCTCTGGCCAGCTGCTTCTCAACACTGCAAGCATATGCAGCTCCAGGTACGGCTTACTCAAACTGAGGCGCTGGGAGTCAGATTTTTGTTCTGGGAAAATCGCTCAGAGCTTCAGGCACTCATGTTTCAGAAACTTGGGCCAAACTCAATTTGAACATAAAAGAAAAGAAGAGAAAAATAAGAAAAGGAATACCAGCCATTCTGCAAAGTGAGCTAGAGCCACTGTCCCCTGGGTATCTCATAAACAGGGTTATCAACAGATACTCACCTTTGGGAAGCTGTTTGAAACTCAAACAAAGGCTGTATTTAAATAGTTATATAAACTATACTTTTCTAGACTCTTCCTGTTCCCATTTTAATCAAGTTTTCTTTTGCACTAAAACATAAGATCAAGACATTTAACTACCATCTCCCAAGACAATGCTATTATTATAAAAGGAAAGCAGATTTAGAGAGTTAATAATAAAGTATAGATTATGTTTTCTTGAGCAAAAAGAATCACTTCATAATATATTGCTCGCAATAAAGAGTAAGCCTCAGATTTCGTGCAGCTATATTAATTACTAAGGAGAGAGAATGAAAGAAATCACGTCAGATTAAGATTCTTCTGAATCACAGCAGAGAAGATAGAGTGCATCTTCTGAATAAACAGATTATGTTACAGGGAGTAAAATTAGCAGGCAATCTTCAGCGATGCCTGCCTCTAACGGTTCTCCATATGACTTCTTGTGGGCAGGCCCAGGGGAGAACAACTGATGGCAGAATGATTATTTCAGCTTCCCGTGTTATTATTCTGCAGCCTTTCTCAGAGCGAGGGGATATTAACTATTCCACCTCTTCTCTGCGCTGCAGAGAAATTAGGCTTCACATCAGCATGTAATGTGCGTGTAACAAATAATTGCTTATCACAAAAGCTTTTTGATCTGAAAGTATGGGAAATGGCACACAGAAGAGAAAGGACTTCGTGCATTACTGCTGGAGGAATGATAAATTTCAAATAATTGATGTAAAATAAGATTGCCTTCAAGAAAGCAATGTAATAACCACAGGTTCTCATACATGAAAGACGGAGGTATGCGCTTTACGTGTTGCAGTGAAAGTATTTCCACTGATTGTGGTGGACTCAGCCGTTCTTCCACGCAGACCAGGATACTGCCCTCGGCAGCGCATTTCCCCCAGGGCAGCACCAGCCAGTGTTACCAGGGATGGGCCCTTCTCCTGCTCCTCGGCTAACGCTGCCTTTTAGGAGCCGGTTCTTTAATTAACATACACACAGTTAGTTCATCCCTCAAGGAAACAAGGTTTGTGAAGGCTCTGGAGGAATTTGTTGCAGGCTACCTCTGAAGAAAGCTCTGTTTGCTGCTTAGGTGACAAGACAACTAGTAATGTGCATAGTGCCGGAGCCTGCCAGTCTGCACGGGTCTTCCCAAGCCCCACCTGAAGTCACCAGCAACCCAGTAGCTACCCCAGCTTCATGCCTTTGAATGCATCAGCCTTGACTTAGTACTCTTCTCCAGCCTGCTGAGGAGAAGCAAGGACCTCAGAAGGGTCCACGTTGCAGAGATGTGCCCTGCATAGGCTGGAGCACCTGAAGGACCGCTGGTGTTGGGGCAGTGGCCCAGCACCGGGGTGGTGGGAGGCAGAAGAGATGAAGGACCCCTCCGCAGGGTGCTCTCAGAGGATGGGGTGCTGCACGGGGAGCGGGGGCACTGGCAGGAGGAGCAGGAGCAGGCAGGCAGCCCCAGTTGTAATGCCAGCTCGGGGGCAGGGAGCAGAAACGTCTGCCCCAGAGCTATCGTGTGTCAGGGTTGGGGAGACGAGTACCACACCGCCAGCCTACGCTGGATGCTGAAAACTCGCCCACGTTTGCTGAGTCAAGGAAACCTGTCATTACCAGTTTACTTGTAAGAATCTTTCCTATCCTAGAAACCCTGTGGGAAATCCATATTAAAAAAAGAAGGTTCTCAAATACTTTCTCCTTAAAGTGCAGTGAGGTTACACCACCTCATGCCTATGTGGCATTCATGGAAATGTCTCTCCTTTTCGTCAGCTGAAAAACTCTTTGCTTTGCTGAGCTCCGCAGAGATCTTGAAATGCAATGTTGATATTTAGTGACAAGAACAGGGTCAAGCATGAGAGAAGCTCTTCATCCTCTAAACTTTAGAGACGCTTTTTAAAGGCATGGAGTTAACCGTCCCTCCTAGAAAGATGACTGAAATAAATGTACTAGTTTTTTATTTGGAGCTGGTGGGCAGACTATGCTGTATGCTGCCTCTCCTCTGCCCTGCAAAAGGCACTCCTTACGTGCCCTTGCGGCGGGCAAGGCTTCCCCGTGCCCATTTATGACAGTGTTTCTGTTAAGAACTCCTGTTTAACCTAGGTGTTTCCCCAAAGTTTCATCCAACGGAGAGACAGCAGCTGCCTAGAGATAATGACATAACATCTTGCCCTTTGGGAAATACCACCTAATATGAATTTACCTACTCTTTGAAAAATAGGTAAGAGAACATTTTTCTTTTTTAAAAAAACATGTTTAAATCCTTACCAAGGAAGAGACTGACTTACATTGTGCTTGTAGTGGTGCCCTACCTTGTATTTGGGGGCAAGAGCTCATCTGGTGTGTATCAACTCAAAGCCGCTGGAGGCTGAGCTGGCTCTGGAAGAAGAGATAACCATGTGAATTTGAACTCCAAACAAGGCAAGCACCTCTCTGGAGGAATGGAGGGATTCTGCCTACTCCACTACTTGCCTTGTACCCCAGCACCACCGTGCCTCAACAAACTCCTCTCACAGCACTCTCTGGGAATGGGGAGCTTACAGAAAAAAAAAACACAACAAATTGCTATTAGTGATAATAAATACCATCCTTTATTTCTGAAATTCTGTGATAGTTCCTAGGTACTACTACACTGTTTTCATTGGAAGACTCAAACAACTGTCAAGGCAATGAGATGGCTTTTGTGCTAGCTTGGGTTTTTGTAGGTTTGTGTCCGCAAGATCCCTGAAAGGGGGAAAGGCTCTGCCTTGGAGAGCAACGTTAAGAGGGATGTACAGAGTTTCCTTGGTAGACAGTACATGTGAAATAGTAGAACTTTCCTTTGTTGTAACTACGGTATAAAGTACTTAATTCCCATACAGTTACTCCCACCCAGGAAGAACAGTGTGATGTAGCCAGATGAGGCATCCTCCTGCCAGTAGAAACCCTAATTATATGTTGGAGAGTGGAGAAAAGGGGGGAAAAAATCTTGGTTGCTAAAGCAGTTATTAAAATAAAATAGGAATGTTTCAGCTCAAGATGAAGCATGAAGTCAGAAAGAAGATATTTGATGGCATGGAGAACTGAATACTAGATGACGGGTAGCCCCCGATTCACAGACCAGTGGTCCCTGCTCCGCAGGAAAGGAGGGCTCTTTGCCAGAGCGAACGTGTGTTGGCTGCCCTTTCTTCTGGGGATTGCCACCGTTTGGGCTTGGGCACCCATGAGCAGACAGTCCAGTGAGAGCAAATGAGCACAGGTCTCATTGTATAATATTTCTACCTGCAAGCGGGATTTCTGGTATTTTCTTGTGTTTGCTTTGATATGACATGATGAAGGACCATATCTGTGGATGATCCAGTCATCGTGTTGGGATTTCACCTGTCAGTGCATTCACCCTCCTCTCTCAAAAAAGAGGGGCAAAGGGCTCAAAGCTGCTCACCCTACTGAGAGGAGGAATTACACTCAGATCAGAAAAGTTGGGGCCAAGGGACTTTTACTCATGTAATCATGCTTTTGCTCAACAGGCAGCTTTCAGAGGAAAGGGAGAGAGAACTGATGTGTGAAAATCAACTACGGACATAAAAAGATAATTTGCCAAACTACCTGCTGACTTCAGTCTCATTAAACTCACATTTCCAGCAATGTTTCGTGAAGAACCTGGCACATCCCAGCTGGATGCGAGGTGCCAGCCACCAGGGATGGAGGCAGTCCAAGGAGAGGGGCAGGTGGGGGCACCCAGCCCACCCCACGGCCGTGCGACAGCAGTGCAGACCAGCTCCACCCTATCCCCCTGTCCCCGAGCCCCCACTGCACGGGGTCCCCACC
This sequence comes from Grus americana, assembly GCF_028858705.1. NCBI lineage: Eukaryota > Metazoa > Chordata > Aves > Gruiformes > Gruidae > Grus > Grus americana. The sequence continues at coordinate 114,311,015 of NC_072852.1, forward strand.
AAACACAGATGCCGACGGCGCCGTCAGAGCACGCGAGGCACCGTGCTGCCGCGCCTTGCTGCAATGGGGCAGCCATCAGCATCCATCCCGTTCGGTGCACAAAAACTGAACTTACGGCTTCGGCTCAGGTTTGAATGGGAAGGGAGCTCTTCCTTTCTTCAGCTCAGTTAAGATATTTAAAAGACTGTATCTTCCCTATGTGAAAGATGGGTATTTGCCTATTTTTTTTAAGCTGTGAGGTAGCTAATTATCTCACCGACAAATTGTATGTGAGGGAATGACTCCTGTTTGCAGGGTGTGGTTGAGGAAAGGAAAGTTGCTGTCAATATTTAAACAACCAACCCTGACTTTTATTTCCACTTGAGTTTGCATTAAGATAACTAGGACTGGTTATTAGCTTAGCCTGTGGTAAAACATCTTTTTTTTCCCTTCCTTCCTTTTCTTCAGCAACCTTTATTTAAGCCTGGAGATTTCCTGGACAGAGATATGAATGCACGCACAATAAATCTGAATTTTCTAGAAAGCTCTGTGAAGATGCAGTAAATCTATTTCAAAGATAAAATTAATTTACCACAAGGAACAGGCAATCGGCAGCATCTGCGCTGAAGAACCTTCAGCCCCTTCCCAGACACAGCAGGCCTGCGGGCAGCCGTGCAGCAGGCAGTGGTGCTTCTTCCCAACAGCGGCACCCTGCAGTCCCACCTGTGACTCCTGTGTGGTGGCCCCAACGGGTCTGCTGCGTATTCCCCGCAAAACTCTGGAAAGTCCTCAAAATCTGCCAAGAAAAACCCTCTGGGTGTACAAAGAAGACAGAGAAAAAAACTGTGAAAACTTGGAGATGAGGTCACCTCAACCCAAGTGGGCTGCAAACCCAGAGGAGGTAGAAAGCTTTCCTGTATTACAGTGATTTCATTACTTTTGCCTCCAGGTCATACAAGTTTATTCAGGATTCAACAATTGTGGAAAACAAAGGGGGAAAACCCCCCTTCTTTTCCCAAAACCAGAGGCCAGCTGCTCATTTCAGGGTAAACAAACCAAATTAAAGGAAAACCATCCTATCCAACTCGCATTCACCCTTCATTTATCATAACACAACCTTCTTACAGGCTGCCTGTTGTAAAGCAAATTACAACCTACAACATCAGGAGCAAAGTTTAAAAAAGGGATGCCTCCCAACCCACTTAGATGGTTCTAAATTCCTTCTGGTGTTGATGACAGCCCTGCGGCATGCACAAGGGTAACGATGCTTCCTTCCATTAAGGGGCTCAGGGCAGGCGTGGTGGCCCGCAGTCATCACAAGAGCCAACGTCAGTGGCAAGGTCTCAGCAAAAGGTTTAGATAGTTCAGTCTCTGTATCACACACTCCACCCGAGGAAAAATTAAATTTCAAGACCAGTGAGGAAGGCTAATGATGAGCCTTAGCCAAGTTCAGCAATACCACACAGGTAACAGAAAACATTAATCACCAGTGAAGCCAAGTCCACCACAGGAGCTTCATCTTCCATGTAAATGGATGCCCAGACGAAAAGGATTCTTTAAATGGCATCTCACGCTGCCTTTGCGGGATATCAGATCTCACTCAACTCAACACACCCAACTCTAATTTACCAGTAACGACATGAGTAACGGCGGGCGGCAGCAGAGACATGGGGGCAAGGGGCTTACGGCAGTGATCCTGGAGCATGGTGCAGCCTCTCCAGAGCCCCTGCGTACCGCGGCGTTGCGGGTCTGCACGTCGTGTCCTCTCTGCTGCCCTCCCGGGTGTGCCACAACATGTGACAATCACACTCCTACATCGCCACGCAGACCTAACCTGAAGTCTTGCCCGCACATTTCCATGAACGATGCTAGCCAGACACTTTAACTGTCAACCTTGTATTCAGTATTTTTGTGGGCGAAACTGAATATTTTGCCATGCCCCATTACATTTCTAGGTTCAGGTCTTCACTCAGACCCTAACTAGATGCTGAGTGATTTTATTCCTGAATTACACAGACACTAGCGAATCATACGTAAAGGAAACAATAAAAAAAAAAAAAAAAGAGCTATTTTGTGATTGTGTTGTCTCTAATAAATAGAGACTGTGAAAAGGTATTATATTCAGTATCAATTATTCGTATTTCCAACAAGTAACTGACACATCCTCAAGTTACGACTTCCATCCACACTGGCTATAAAATACCATTTTCACTATGATTGGAATGGCTGTTACTGGCTGTCAATTAAAATATATATCATGTACCAGGCAATAGAAGCTGACAACACCAGGAAGAAATAACACTTGACAGCCACTTGGGAAATATATAGGCAAGAGAAGACTGAAAATTGCTGAAGATCTTTATCTACAGCCTCTTACTTTTAAACACTGACCTCCAAGATATGAAGAACAGAAAGATTTATCTGCACTTGAAAACTTCCCTTACCTCCTGTTCTTGTTTCCTTTTCATAACCAGGATAAATGAAGTATTTCTAAATCAGAGTGCATTATGCATATTTTAAAGAAGCAGCACGAAGTCACTCCCACTGCCCAGCATGAGAATTTGCTCTTAGCAGAAATTCTTGGCTGTCACTTCCCAGCCCTTGTACCCAGGGTGGACTGGAGCTAATTACCTGAACTGAGGAAGTCTTCAGGTGAAACCCAGGGAAGATTTATCATTTTGTTTGTTTAGCCCTTAGATCCACTGGAATTGGCCTTACAATATATCATTTGTACAGAAAGCAGGATTTTTTTTCAGAAGTTGGGAAGTCAAACAAAATATTCTTCACTCTTAGGTAGGCACCCAGATATGGACAACCTAAGCAACGTAAACTATACTGTCTCAAAAATTAACAGCCTAGAGATTGCAGAGTTGGCCATATAATTGCCCAGCAGTTCCCAAGGCTGGATGCAGATGCTCGGAGCTGTGCCCGTTCCCTCCGTCCGTGCCGTCACCAGGCTCCGCAGGAGGGCAAGGACAGGCAGAGCTACTGCCAGAGGTCAGCCTGAACTCTGCTTTCTTACTCCTGGGGCACGGAAGAAGCAAATGGCAGAGACTTAATTGACCTTTTTAACTGCAGAGGTCGAAAAATACCAGCTCATCAAATTGATATAAAATGACTAAGTGTATTTCTGGATGTAGATCCCACTTTGATTAATCCAACTTCACCATGCAAGTTTTACGTGAGGGTCGTGGTGAACAGGGCACCCAGTGAACCAGACACTTTGCTCTGTCTAGACCAGAATTATGCTTCTGTCACAGACAGAACTGATCACCATTATCTTATTTCATTTATGAAAACTCTCATCAGGTACCTTGACTATCATGATCAAAATAAGTCTATTACCCATGGATGGAGAAGTGCTTTAAAACTTTAGTGAATCTTGAGCTCCAGCTAGTGGGGTGCTTTGTTTTCCTTCACTTCCCACAAGCCAAGATCTAAGATCTGAGTCAACCCCTTTTATTATCCTTACCGGTGTCAGAAGGATCACTGTCCAAACTTACCACTGAGTATATCAGGCTTAAAAAGGAAATCCTCTGCACTCATCAGCTAGAGAAAGAACCTCTGTTGGACTCCTGAACTTTTTTTTAAATTAATATGACAGGTGTGGAAGAGATAGGAACATCAGGATGCCACTCGTTTGGCTTTGAAGACAGGCATCAATAAATCCACCTGTTTATGTTGTGGTGATAATCAACCCAAGCTTGATTATCAGGTCAATCTTACCATTCCACAGGACTTCAATCCTTGAGACATACAGCATCCCCTCCCCGCACCACATCACTAGTCACAGCTTGTCCTCAGTTTCACTCACTGACCAGAAATTATAATCAGCAATAAACACTGGCAATCAGAAGGATTTTAATGATAGATTTTTCAATAAAGGTAAGTATTAGCTCCTGCCGAGCTGACTTACTGCTGTGTCTCCCAACCTGCGGGTGCTGCACACCAAGCCCTGCAGAACCAGGGAGCAGCTGCTTGTAGAGTGGGGGGTGAGGACACAGGGCTGGGGAGAGGGAGCCCTCCCCAGCAGGGAAGGATTAGCAACTGCCCTAGTTTAATTCTATTACGTTGTGAGAGCTGGTGGAAACTTTCTTTTACTCTACCAGTCTCTCAGATGTGTCAGGGACCATTTATACCTCGCTATAGTCTCTTGTAGATTATGAAGATGGATATACAGCAATAGCGTAGCTGTGGCAGAACTCTTAACATAGGTTCGCAGTTTGTCAGTGAGGAGCCCAAACCTATCACCCAGCTGGGATGGTTTGTTTCCAGTTTCATCACTATGTGCACTGGGCTGGTTTATCTCCAAGTTCATGACTACGTGCATGCACGTGTATCAGCTGATTTCCCAATGCTGAATCAGATGGGTGATCACCCGCCCTCCACCTCAGAGGAAAAGCATCACCAAACGAGGACCAGTAATGCAGCACATATGTATTTATTTTCATTCCTAAATCTCATGAATTTACCTGATGATGTCTCAGCTGAGGCGCAGTGGAGACTGCACTACCACAGCACTTCTTTGATGAATGCCCACAAGACCTCTGCCTTGGTTTTTAAACACAGAAATAATGATGATGATAATTGACAAGGGCAGTCTCAGATGATTTCATTCATTCTTGTTATGTGAGGAAGCTGGTACAGAAGCAACCTCGTCTCTTAGCTGTCAATAAACGGCAGGTACCTTTATGCCTTGGCAAGTAATCAACCACCCAAGCCCATTACCATAACAAAGCGTCTCACTGCTAGGATACTCAGCCTCAAACGAGGGCCAGTCACAAGTACACAGATTTATTCCACGTGTATGTTCTGCATATCCTGCCACACAATCTATATAACCTGCAGTTGCCAAGTTATTGTTCAAGTTTCAGGGTATAATGAAAGAGTTTGAGTCCCACTACCTGGGTTCACTGGATTCCCAGCCATAGATTAACATTTTGTTTAATTAAGCACAGCCTAGTCACCAACAAGTTACTGCCTGTATAAGACCAAGGGACACCAGATATATACAAAATTAAGCTAGGAAGCATATTATAGTAAAAAAAATGAATAAAACCAACTTCCCCATTGAGCGATTGTTCATAAAGGTCCAGACATAAAGCGGGGGGCTACAGGTACTGAAATCACAAGGCAGCCCCAGGGAACGTCTGGGCTTTGCAGTTGCACAGATGCCCAAATCACACCCTCCCCTCCTGGTAAAGATGCTCTACAGCGAAGGAAACCAGAAACTTTCGTAAAAGAGGAGGCAGGCTACCAACCTGATAGCTGGCAATACACAGGGAAAAAGGCATCCCTCGGAGCTGAGCTAAACCAAAAAGCAGCTGCGGGCATGACTTCTTTTTCCATTTCCCTCGCCTCTTTCTAAACTTACTGACCACATTTGGATTTTTGGAAACAGAGAAAGAGAGTAGAGTTTCATCACAAGTAAAGCTTGCGCTGAGGGTGATCTCAGGCTAGCTGCCAACAGCTGACCTTCCTCCCCTGCGGAGGAGGTGATGTTTAAAACCAGGGTACGGATGACTTGCAGAGCCCAGCCTGCCCAAGCAGCTCCTAGAGGTGGTGATGCAGGGAGCCAGGGGAAGGGTCTGCGTGGAAGATGTTTTCCTGTGATCAGGGCTCTTCAGAAAAGAGCCTCTGACAAGCAGCAGTAAAATAAGGACGCAGCCCTGGGGGATCTTGAGGGAGCATGTAAAATAAGGGCAACGAGATAAGTCACTGGTAAATATGCTGCAATATAAAAAAAACTGGGCAATTTGGATAAACTGGCGAAAGGCCGTACCAGTGTCCAGATCGGTTCCTGTAACGGAGGACCTCCCATCAATACGATGTGGCATCTACCGAGAGAAAGTTGGGGATGGCTTACTGGCCGTGAAAAAATGGTTTTGCCCGTGTTCCTGAAAATCCTAGATGTGTTGTGAAGGGCTAAGATGGCCAGCTTGGCATTAACGCAAGAAAGGAGCACTGCCTTGAAGTCTCCCCCCGCAGCAGGTTTCCTGCGGGTGAGCAGAGGGGTCAGGTGAAGTCTCAGGCCTGGGGAAAACCAGCATTACACAGTTCCCACTTCAGCCTCCCTCCCGCAGGCTTCAGCTGTTTAAAATCAGCTGCCTTCGCTGGCAGCAGGCCAGCTCGCCTCCATGAAGGAACCGGCTCCATATGCTAGGCTGACAAAAAACCCCCACTTTCTTCAGAAACACCTAAGTCTTTGGCTCTCCTCTTGTTTCTGTTGGCTTTAGTCCATTCTTAGTCATCACTGCGATGGCAATGGAATCTAAAGGTTGCCCTTTCCTGGGCTCCACTAAGGATGCAAAATACTAATGGTGCACAGTGTAACAAAAATAATTAGCGTTTTCCATTTCCAGTGCTGTGGAAATATTGACCATCTAATCTTCACAGCAAATCGGACAGACAAACGTTCCTGCTCTAGCTGTTGCCTCCAGCAACTCGTGCTGTGTGATCCCCGAGCCGGAGCTCCCTGGGTCCTTCTCTGGGCTGTTCTCGTGATTGCGTGGCAGCTCTTCGGCTCACTCCGTGCTCACCGCTGTCGCTCTTCCGATGGTGACAGTCACCGGCAATGGCACCAGCGAGCCGTCCTCTGTAGGTCATACAAAATCCAAAAGTCTTGACCATTTTGTTTGTCCCCACCTCTCTTCCCCTTTTGTAAAGTGAGGGACCATCGCCCCTCTTCAGCCATCTCTTTCAGCTGCACACCAAAACCGTGACAGAGCAGGAGGGGTGTTTTTACAATGGGTGCACAACAACCCAGGCTTGGTCCGGGGCTCTGCTTTTCAGACCTCAGACATTGCTGCAATATAAACACCACCACTAGACTGGGCGTACCCACTGGAAAACAATTATAGGGACCACTTGATAACAGGTTCTGGTCATTATTTTCTCAAGGTGTTTTGTCCAAGCACCAATGTTTTTGTGAAACTGAAGAAATACATTCAATTTCCTTTAATTCTTTTGTGCAATTTCTGCCTCAGGGTGTTACATACTATTACTGTGTGCTGTTAAACGCCTGTTGCACTTTATTCCAAGGTGACTAAAATAATTATTTTTCTAGTTACTAAAGCATTTGGAGTGCTTCCAGGATGAAAGTGAATACAGAAATGCCAAACATTTACTATTCTAATAGATAGCCATCAGTGCTTTATGAACTGTCCCATTACATCCACAAAATATCATTGTGATTTCACAAAGGGTCTTGAGAACATTTGCTTTAAATTGGAAGACTCTATTTCTACTATACAAAGAACACTGTTAATATCGATCCGGGTGCTCTATGGAGCAATCTGATCTTTTCATTGCGGCACTACTGAAAATCTAGTCTAGTACACTGGTAAAACTGCATCTTTCAAAGTTACCAACATTAAAAAAGCAAATTGTTACATTTTTCATTAATTAAAAAAGGCTTATAATAGCATTAACAATCCTTTCATCGAAGCGTGTCATTTAGGTAATGGCAGCCTAGCACATTAACTTCCCTTGGCTTTGCCTTGGCCTTTTAACTCCTCCAACAGATTATTACCTAATTTGTAAAGTCTCCCAAATGGGTCATTAGCTCTTAAATAGATTTCTCCTGCTGTTTGGTATAAACCCTAGAAACAGTAGGTTGTCAGAGAGATAACTGGTTTGAAGTAGGTCTTTCTGGGGGAAAAAAAAGTTAAAGAAATGCCAGATTAAATTAAGTTTCTGAAATGAATCATGGCTTGAAATATCCCCGATACATGATTAACTAAGACATCACATAGAATTTATTTTTTTCCACAAAAGAGGACTGGCATCAGAACGTATGCAAGCATATGTGCCCTTGTAAGCACCTGCAACTCCTGCTGCTACCAATCCCTAATGGCAATCGCGCAACCAGGCAGTCATCTAATGTGCTAAACTAGGAAACCAAGGAGAAAGGCTGACGGGACCAGGTCCTGGACTCCTGGCACAGCGACCTTCCTGCTCTGCCTCCCCAGCTCGGCCTCGAAATCGTGAGACCACAAGAAAATCAGAAGCATTTGATCCAAGTATATGCACTGCCCAGGGCAACGCTACATTCGCCAGCCGAGTTAGTGATAATGTCCTCTGCCAAGCAAGAAAAGCAAAAGATCATTTGGACCTTCCCAGCCATAGATTTCATTTTTGGTTTTTTTTTTTTTTTTCTTACCTTACAATATGATGTAGAGCATGAGACTGAAATAAGTTGGTGTGACTAAGTAAAAACTCTTTGTGCTAACCCACTCATCTGCAAGCTATTCATGTGAAACAGAATAAATGACTACTGGCCGGCAATATCTGCACTGCAGGAACTTTGAATATGGAGGTGTTGAACAAATTACATGTTTCCACACAAAGAAAATAACACTTAAGGTATAACAGCACTTCAACTTTTTCAACTATATTCCACTAATAAAACTTTAGTGTTAGCAAATGCTTCCATTTGTTTATGCAACAACTTCTTTGTTCTATTCTTTTACTTTCATAAATCTTTCAAACGCCCTCCTCTTCTCTGGCTGTCTCAGTTTTACCTATTTTCAATGCATTCATCACCTCTTTCTGAGAATAGGCTACTCTGGACTAGTTCTACCTGGTTTGCTGAAAGGGCAACACCTTTATGGTTTATGCCCTTAGCAAGGACAAGAGATGCAGTGTCCTTTGGGATTAAAATTGTTGTCTGGTATGGCCCAATATATGTGGATCTGCAGAACATTAATTAACATACTAAAATCAACACCCTCCCTAGTGTTTTCACAGCAAACAAATAGGTTTCTATCACTATGAAATTCTCAATTTCCTATGTCCATAATTCTCCCCTGGAACAAGTCACGTATACATTGTAGGTATTTCGGTCACCATGACCTTTATGCAGTACCATCAGAGGCAACACACAATTGCAAAGCTGAAAACCAGAGGACTCTGTGATCAAAGACTTTTAGTTATTTTCCAGAAATGCCTTTTTATTTAAGAAATCTGCTTTATAACTTGTTCTGACAAATGTCACGGCTGGAGAAATTCTTCCTCTAAGGGAAGATTTATGATCTATAGCAGAGCTTGCTTTCTTTGTGTTTTTCAGGAGACTGGATTCATCAAATACAAACTGCTCTTTGATTTGTGTGTCTGCATGTTCAGCACAAAGAAATTAAATACAAGAATGGGAAAAATGACAATACTTTTTATCTATAGGTAACTTTTTGGCACAGAAATATCATCCAGGGTGATCAACTGGAAAGTGCTGAGGTACTAGCGTAGAATGATGGGGTCGGAACAGGGTTTCCCACAGAGAAAACTATGCTTATTCTGTTCTTCACGCAGGCCACCACGTTGGCAGGCACATCAATGCCCCAGCAGATGGTTTGAGTAGGGACTGCCAAAACACCGCACGCAGAAGGTTGTCCTTCATGGGAGGATTTCAACTGAGGAACGTCCATCTCTTGAGAGGTCAGGGTACCTGAAACGTACCTGAAATGTCGCAGGACATACAGCCCAGAGAAGAAGTAATTGTAAGGATAACCTAGTTCAAGACTCGTCACCTCTGAACAGCGAAACAGAAATGAGAATAAAACTCTCCTTCCTTGGAGAAGACTCCGAGGAACCAGCAGCAACCAAATCCTGTGACACAGCTGTTTTCCTCTGACTGGGTTACAAATGCCTGGGGAGCTAAGGGGCCTGTGACTCAAGGCTCAGTTTGGCCAAGGGCCACAACACAGATCTCCTGAGCTCACACTGGCGAGGACTGAGGCCATTTGCACTTTCAAGTGGGGTTTCAAGAGGATAAGCTTAGTCAGCCTGGAAAGGACAAATACAACTACAAAATCTGAGCGAGAACAGTCAATAAGGTCTTGTTTACAAGAAAGCCTCTGAATAACTTCTGTGCTCAAAGTTAAAAGGTTGCTTGAGTTCTTTCCTGAATCAGGACTGAATGCCGAAAATACTGGACCGAGGGGGTGATGAGAGGTTGTCGGTTGACTTCACTGGGATATGGTATCACCTTTTGCAAGCTGCTTTTTTATTCATTAATACACTGATACATCTCAAAAGAAGATGAAGGCTACACTGGAAAACATTTAAATGTGTTCTGATCTCCAGGAATCAGCAATAACCTGCAGTCTCTCCCTCTGAAATGGACCTGATGCCACAGCTGTCCTGAATTCTAGGTGCCGTATTTTTGACACCTTCCGCTATTTTGGCTGTAGCATTCTCAAACTGGCCAGCCACCCAACTCAAACTAAGGGCGTTCAGCACTTTTAAATCCCCAAAGACAACCACTGTCTTTGTGGTTCGCTTATAAAACTGACAAAAGTACTAGTTTTACTATTGAAGGATGATGCTTTAGGTAATTCTGAAGTCAAACAGCTGCTGCTGAATCACAGTTAGCCCCATAAGTATTGGAACATTTTAAATCATAAAGGTCTGTACTTTATATAGTAGAGATTAAGTAATTTTGAACAATATGCGTGACAAATGCAAAAAGTATTATTTGGTGACTTACAGTTTTAAAATGCCCAGTACAACATTCAAAAGTAATCTGATGCTCACAGTCTCTATGCTCATCTCTTTGGTTAGGCTGAGTATCATTATTACTGGTAAACAGTATGATTTCTTTTTTTAAAAAAAATAGTCTATGAAACCCAGTTGAAAACAAATCTATGATGTTTTAATATTTGGTTTGTATTTCTTCTCCCACTTGTGAGTTTTTCTGATTCAGTATTTTTTTAAAAAATCAAAGTATCATTTGCCAATAAAAAAGGCATTGTAGCATATTTCCAATGTATACAGTATTTAAGTCCAGGTAAAAGTAAATCAGCTATAAATTAGTGTATTTCACATATAAAAATGCTCTCTATGTTTACATTTTAGGCCACAAACTAGTCTCAAACTGCTTAAAGTAGGCACTTAAAACAACCTGCACTTGACCAAAAATAATATCCATCATTTTTTGGTTACTGAATAACTCTGACACCACTTCTCTTTGTAATATGCTTATGAGACCAATAGGCACAGCTGATCATTGGGTATTATGAGCCTGAAGTCGAAACTGAAAATAGCTTCAGTCTTCCTTGTTCTTCCTTATTCGCCTCACTTCAAGGGAAGGCGTCACACATACTTGAAGACAACAGTTGGAGTTTTCCCCCAGAATAAGCCCCAGCAGCTGCCTCTTGCACTTTCGAAACAGCTTGTCGAACCATTTGCACCACTTGCACATTCTTACATGGGAAGACCCCCACTCCTGGGCGCTGTAACGGGCCGCAGCTGAAGGTGATGCTAAGCACTGATGCTAAGCACTACTCATCAGGCACGAACTTACAGGAACTGTTTCTTTGGTCACATGTTGTTTAATCATGAAACATGATGGTCCGGAGTGGACACTATTTTTCTTCATCCTGAGCCACGGCAACCCTCCCAGGTTATTTCAACACCTGGCCATATGTGTTGATGCAGACCCCAGCCTATTTGTCCCTGAGCCGATAACATTTGTCCCAACGGTGCTGGCTGTTTCAACAGGCAGTTACTATCCGAGTGAAGCCATGTTAATTATTTCCCTGAATATCCAGGGTATGGAGGGGGTGGGGGATACTGTATCGAAGTCTGTGGGGTTGGAGTATAAGGTGGAGGTAGGTCAGCTGGGTACTCCATTTCGTATTCGTAACTGTATGGTGGCGGAGCCACTGAAATGGGAGAAAAAAGAAGACATAGTTAAAAATCTTTTTTTTTCAGATGCAGGCCCCCCAAGTATTTTCTAGTTGACATTCAGACTTCCATACAACAGATGTAAAGTCTCCTGGCAATGCGCCCACTTGTTTTTCATACTGTCATTATACAGTTACTTTATGTCAATGCTAGTCCTTGCTTATTACCCTTTCCTTCACTGCTTAGTCGTATGCCCATCGACACGTGCTGGCAAGAGTGTTTGAGTGGCCATATGGCAGATGACAGCAGGGTGATGTGACAGAGCTAAACTTTTTCAGGGGAGAGAGGTTGGGTTTTTATCAGATCCGTTTCCTTCCACTCCCTTCAGCAGCAACGTGGATCTATGTTGTCTCAAAATGACGGGGTAGCCAGGGCTTTTGCTGATCTCCACAGACCTCTCAAACACCCTCTGGATCCCCAGGAGATGTGTGCCATGCCATGCCATGCCAATCACAGCAGCATCACACCTCCCAGGGCAAACACCAGACATATTCCCAGGAAGGTTCCAGGGCTTGGGCTTTCGCCTTGTTCACCCCAAAGAAGACATCTGAGGAGAGCCCAGCATTTGTAAACTGGATAAGCCATTAGGAAACAACAAAAATATTCACAAACAGCTGAAAATATTTTCTCAACTACTTCTACTAACCTTAGAGAAGAAGGATTAGTTCAGTGATCAAAAAATGCTGCAGAATGATAGCATGGTAGGAACTGAAGGCTCCATATCAAGACTGCATTAGAGAAGTCTCTACAAATTTTAAGGTCCAGAGTCTGCTCATGTCACCATGTCACTGTTAAGGTCCAGAGTCTTCTCGTGTCTCTGTTTATGTCACTATAGATGCTCTCCTATCCCCTCCCTAGCTGTCTCAAGCAGACTGACAGTGAAATAGTACTTGAATAGAGAGGAAACAGAAACCTACGATGTTTGTGATGGGGGAAAGAGATTTAAATGCCAGTGTGCCATGAAAAGCACTCCCTGCTCTCTGAAAACCTGGCTGTTCCTGTAGCTGAGGCCAAAGGAAGGGCATCCCCTCACTTGGCGTTCCTGTCCAGAACAGGTAATGGCAGGGGAGACGGCTGGTCACAAACCCTGCAGCCAAAGCCAGGCCAGTCATTACTCCAGAAGTGTTCATGACAGCAGGGAACACAGCAATCATTTCAGAGCTTCCCCATCTTCCAAAAACTGCTGCCGCTGAGAGGAAGAACTGCTCAAACTAATCTTTGCACCAGGAACTAGGAGTGTGCAGACAAACTGCCTGGAGGTGGAGAGATAGGGGTGAGTCATTGCAGGAGCAGACTTGGGGAGGAAAAGGCTACAGCTCCAGAGTCTTCATTTTGCTCTTGTTTTTACAGCTTGCAGTGACTATTAGATTCTGAAGTAGCTCTTCAGCAATTCATGGTTGAGAATATTGCAGGTTTTTTTTCATTACTCATCTTTCTATGCAAAACAAGGTTGCAATGATAAGGATGATTATAGATGGTTTTAGTTTAACTGAAAAGTAAGAGCATGAGGGAGAAAGACACTGAGAGCAGTGAATGTGACAAAGGAACACATAATAAATATTGCATAGCTTGCCTATAAGTATACATAATGCACCTGGGGTTTGCTACAACCTTTGCAACAGGAGGGAATATAAAGGCAGGGGATCTGTAAGAGTGAGATGAGGGGACTTTATCCATGAAACACCATTGCCTTTTATTACAGTGAACTCCCAAGTTATCCCAAGGCAATCGCTCCTGGCTTTGTAATTAACAATGTCACTGAACCAGAGACATAGCTGCATGGCATAAACACTGTTATGCTTCTTCCAGGGTCAGCTTTGCTCTTCAGTAATGTGGCCACTTTCACGTGGCGGGGAGTTCAGACAAATGAGCCTTGCAGACCCCAGCTGGCTGAGTGCAGATCCACCTTTGGTGCTCCTGTGGCCCAGTCCTAGACTGGTGTGAGTTGACAAGTGTGGTGCAGAGAGTGGCTCTGCACAGAGCTAGCTCAGGTACAGCCTGATGTACCAGTGCTCACTCGCTATGGGCACAACTGCACTGGAGCAGACCCATGAAGGGGTCCCTACCGTCCCCTGGGGTGCCCCAGAGCCTGTGACAGCTTATTAACTCAGTGCCAGATCTGACTTAGGCTCTGCACCTCCTCTGGTGCAGCCCTAAAAACCCATTACACCAAAACAACGTTAACCCACAGACAAGCCTGCACTGGGCACGTCCAACGCTCAGCTTACTTTGACCAAGGCACAATGTGCATCTCTGCACTGTGCTCCAAGTTCCTATCAGTTGAGGCATGGTGCCAGGCGGGTGCAGAGCGCTAGCCTGCATCCAGCACCGCGTGCCAGCCAGCAGTCCCTCCTGGGACACACAGCAGAGAACAGCCTGCAAAGAAGCCCGTGTGCCTTTGTAGAAGTCATCTGGGATCCTGCAGCACCCAGCAGGGCTTGTGAGCTCTGGCTGAGTACCAGCCAGCTTGGGCTGCATTAGACTCCACATGGCACCACTTGAAGCCTTTGCGCTATGATCCACAGACCTTATTGTCCAGGTTTTCCCCTCTCTGTGGTACGCCGGGCCCCTATTATATCAGATAATGAAAGGGAGCTGACTGCACGTGAACAAGAGCAAATACAAGAACCAGAACACAAAAGAAGAACAACTGATCCGTTGCCAGAGAGCCTCTGGCACAGAGAGAAGGTCCGTCCTGCACAATGCAGCACCGCCCTGAGCGAGGTCTCAACATGCTACTGTGGGCACCGCAAGCCATGCAGCTGTGTATGCTACTGTGGGCACCCGGCCAGATCTCATTAGCCCACTGAGTAGCTGAATAAATTAGCCCAGGCAGAGTGCTGCACTGACGAACACTGCGCACACTGAGCTGTCTTGCGTTTCTCAGCAGGGAGTCGTGCCATTCCCCTCCGGACTGAGAAGAGCCTCCTGCTGTATTCACATCCCCCATTTACTGCAGAGCTGTAACTACCCAAAGATACACTCCTGCCATGAACACAGGCACTCTTGCAGGAGTGTCATTTTGCTTCCTTACCTGGGTACGTGCTGATAGTGTTGATGTGCGTAGTTCGGATGACCCCTACTCGAGTCCCACGGTTGTTCTTCATGCACATGCAGATACAGATGGCAATCCCGGCAATCACTCCCATTATAAATACTATACCGAAAACAATTCCAGCTATCGCTGTGCCTCTGCAAGGGGAATGGAAACATGCAGTCAGTCTCAGTCAAATAATGTTTACAAAACAAAATTCTTTTCTCAGGAGCAGCCCTCATTTGAGGAAAAAAGTGCATATCGATTCCTGAAAATGCTGCAAATTTTGATCCATCAGGGCATTTGAATAGAAGAAATGAAAGATCTCCAAGACCAAAATGAGAAACTCTTTCAAAGTCACCTTTGCAATCATGCCAGATCACTCTGCTGATTTACCCTATGTTAAATCCTCCCATTCCAGGACCTTCCGAATTTAACAACTTTTAAACATCACCAAGAATAATTTCTTCTGTTTCCCCTCATCACACAAGACTTTTTTTTTTTTTTCCTGAAGGCATTGGTATGATTGTCTTTTGAAAAGAAAGAGTAAGTTATCCCTAGTAATGTATTCCAGAAGCATCCTGAAGCGTTTGCATGCCGTGCTTCCACAGGAATGGTTTTGTCATTGTTTCATCTTAGGTCAAAAAGTCCTTCTGCTGTGCTTCTGAGCCCACAGATTAAGAAGAGCCTCCTCTTCTTGAGGATGAGCAGCAAGAAGCAAAGCAAATGCCCACTCTTTCACACATCTGCTGCTGCAGCCAGCACAAGTATTTGAGGCTAAACGATTTCTTTTAAAATGGTCCAGAGGAAAGAATTTAGCTCAGCCCCTGAAGTAATGAATCAGACTTTCCTTGAAATTACATACAGAAAGGAAACGAAGCCTTATTGCACTGACACACGGGAGAAAAACCTCACCAAGAGGCACTGAAGAGCTCCCGATAATATTGAGGGCAAAATCAGCCTTTCTGATGAACCCTAGTTCACTCAGGTTTGTTGTCAGGCACAGGCAGTGAAGCATATGTTATATGAAAGATGGTATTTATAGCCTGCCCTTTTATGAAAAAAAAAAACCCCAGTGACTTGCCAGAAATATTCTTACTCTGCGCATCTCTTCATCTTCCAGCAAAGATTTCAAATAGCAATCTTGCTGGCAACTTTTTTACTGGACATTTTAATCAATCCAAACTGATAAGTTTGTCAACATGAATAACCTCCACTAGGAATTATTGCAATGTAGAGAATAAAAGAGGCACCGCAATACTACAAAGACAAATAGTAAAAGGAGTCTAAACCATAGTTTAGCTTTCCCATATAAGCATGGGAACACGTAGCAGGCCTGATTTTCAAAACGCTGATAGCCTATTGGCTTCCAAAAAGTCAGCCAGAGTCAGGATGGATTCAATATTTGAAAAATCAGACGTTCTATTTAGGAACCTAAATATGAATTTAAGAGCTTGTTTTTAGGCCCCAACAACTCAGGAACTTGGCCAAGATTTGCAGTACAATTACTGAATTGTATATCACAAGTAAACACAGACAATTTGCTGTCTTACTAAAATACACTGGCAGGGAGCTAAACTGCTCTCTGCTGTTATGTAGCAATGAATGAAGAGTGTGCAGGCAGAGTAAACCTGTTAATATTTTGCAGGCCTAATTTATGAATCCTTAATTCATGGCAGCAAGCACCTAGCCATAAAACCAGTAGCTCAAAACACTGATGTGATCAAGTGCTTTGGTATTAACCACTATGAGCAACTGAGAAACAACCACCCCTCCACCCCTTCCACATCCCCGATAGTTTGCATCTAAGAAAAAGATAGTCTGACGCTCCTGGAAGATGGGACCAAGAGACTTCGAGTTTTGCCATCCTGCTCCCTCTGGGAACATTATCTCTACCTTTAGAGAAACTGCTGTATGAGAAAACAGTTTGATTCAGGAGACACTTCAACACAATACTCCCTTCATTCCAGAAAGTTTTCTTGTAATACCACAATTAAAAAAATTAGGCATAATGCACAGTACCCCTGTTATAAACAACAGTGAATTGCTAGTGCTTTTGCTACATCCATTTAGTGGATGAATCACTGTGCCCTTCACTCAGAGCACTGCATCGCAGAGTCGCAGGGAACTGGTATGCTGAAATAATCCCTCTCCCAGGTGGAAGAAGCAGAACCAGCCACTGCTGACCACTGGCCTCATGTCCTGCATTGCGTTTCTGCTTTGTGCATGGTCCACTGCTGCCCAGCTCCTGCATCCCAGGTACGTTCTGCCAGGCTGACCTGCTCAAATCCCAGAAACCACAACAGTTTCTTGCACTTCTAACCAGCTGCACCCTGAAGATAACCCAGCCTCCATTCTAAGGGCCGACAGAAGTGGATAACACACAATATTGAGTGCACACTTAGCACACATAACCTTCCCAGAGCTAAATTAAAAGTTCTATATGAATAAAGCCCATTTTAAACACAGTTTCAATAGAGATTGTCTCAGCTGTCTCCAAAGGCAAAGGTGTCCCATTTGTTCCAGAAATGGTGAGACCATTTGGTCATCTGCCCTGAGCGATGAGAGAAAACACTCTTCATGTGCCGGATACCCCAGCCTCACACCCAAAGCCCACTCTCCCCTTCCACATGAACAGCAACTGCTCCAAAGCAGTATCACTCCACTAATTTAAATGATGATTCCGTGATAGTTTATGTAAGAACTAAGAGTGTTCATAAAGAAAGGAAGAAAGATGAAAAAATGTCCCATACCATCTTCAAAAGGAGTTTCCACCCTTCCTGAGATATTAAACAGATACTTATGTACTTGCCAGCTTGCCTTGGGTGACAGAACTGAGATCCAAGGACTCACTTGCAGTCCTAAAGCTTTTTCCTAGTGACCCTTTGGCAGTGTCGGCTGACTGGCACTATCTTGCCCCTGCAAGGAAGCGGCAGCAGGGCGGGACACGGCTGTAGAGAGCCCCTTCTTGGGGCAGGTATCTGCCTGCATCTGAAATTCAAAAAGGGCTGAAATGCACTGGCAAAACTTCCAAGCTGGAAAAGGCCTCTAAACACAACTATATTAGAAAGCAAAACCCACTTCTGCCAGGCTAGCAAACCTGAGTCAGTAAGCAAAATAAGGAACATCCACTAAAGCATTCTTCTGCTGGTTCCCATGATAGGTCCTGCTGGTATAGCCATGAACCAGAAGCAAAAATGGTCACCAAAGAAAATATTCACCAGCTTAGTTCTGCTGACAAAACTGGTAAGTGCAAGTCATGCTCATGGTTCTGAAATCAGGACAAAAAGCTGTTTAAATAGCTAGACCCACCGCTGTTCGTGGATTCAGGTTTTCACACTGCAGTGGTAAATTCAGACCACCTATGGATTGTTACGCAAAGACAGCCTGAGATACGGAGCAAAAGATGTAGGTCACTTTTTAAATCCGGTTACAGCCTGACCGAGTACGAGCAGAAAGGCGCTCGCTGGTCTCAGTGGGCTTCAGATGAGATCCAGTGCCACCCATGTGAAACTGTTCCAGGAATTAAGTGTTTGCCTTGAAAAAGACCTGTTTGAGAGGACTTCAGGAGATGTACTCTCCCAAATATATATAACGGAACATATGTAATGCTATACCACTCTCTGACGGTGAGTCAAAGCTTAAACCCATCCTGATTCAGAGACCTGCAGCCCCTGCCACTCACAGTGGTCCCCAGTAAAATGAGAAGCACTCTGCCTCTAAACATCAGGCTGCACCTTCTCAGCACCAAATCCTGGCAGGATGACGGTTGTGCAGTAGCTGTTCTGGGCACACAGCACAAAAATAAATGCTTGTTCTTTTGATGGAAAGCCTATGGTATGACTAGAAGGTACGAAGAAAAATAAGCATGTATTTTTTATAAAATGGCGAGGTTTCTTTTTGTGCTGTTAGGGAATTCTTGAAAATAAATATCCTATAAGTAAATATCCCTTATTTTATATTTAAAAAAAAAAAAAGCTTGCTTTGTCTCTCTTTCTCTCACTGATATTTTAGACTTCTGTATAGAGACACAGAGGGATACAGCAATTTTTCACGCTATCACCACCATAGAGCTGTTCAAGGGAAAGTGCCTAAGAGAAAAAGGACGCTGTAAAGCAAAAGAAGACCTAGAAACCACACAGCAGAGTCACATAGCAACTACAAAGTTTGAAATAAAGAGAAAACTTTGAAATAGAACAATTTGAAGGAAAACATTATGCAAAGTCCTTTAAAGAAGCAAAGCAAATGAAGAGAAAGACTGTCACAGAAAAACAGTGCACAGAAAAGTAAAGATGTAGAGGGGGGAAAAGTAATATTAAAGCTGTGGAAATGTCGAGAGACATTGTTGGGGTAAACCCCAGATATTCAAAGCAGCAGCTTTCCACCTGCATTTAGCAACATCCCTCTGGAAAGAATATAAATCTCATTCACAGCTTAATGTTTCTGGCCCAGCAGAACCCTGTGCAGGGGATCAGGCCTTTTGCTGGCGGCACCAAGGCCTTGGCAATGCTGGAGCCAGGCAGGGCTCTCACCGCTCCTGCAGCCAGCACAGCTGAGGTGCCCGGGGTCAGAGAATCCGTCCCTCGGGGGAACCGCTAACTTGGTGTTTCACACAAGTGGCAGAGGTGTCACCAGCGGTCACTCCAGCCTGCCGTGGCTAGGGTTGAGACGACTGGAGAAAAGGAGAGAGACTGAAGAGCAGCCCCGCTCCTTGAAGTCTTAATGAGTGGGAATGGAGTTCATTTATGCCCCTTTCCCCTCCAGAAGGCTACTACTTTGGGAGTTAGGCAAGCAAAGTGGATGTCAAACTTGCTCAAGATGAATATCACCTCTGCAGTCATCTCCACTTTGGGGACAGTGGATCTCAGAGGCCTACAAACCTTATGGCTCAATAGGTTAGTGTTTCCTGAAGGAAGAATGATTACTGAATAGGCATAAATTATCAAATGCATTGCCAAAACTTGGGAGCCAGGTATACAGAACTTTCTCTCCTGGTCTCCTTCAGTGATCCACAGCTCAGCAACTTTCTGACCCAGACAGGTTGTTTTGTTTTTTAACTATAACACTCAGTGGATTTCTCCTTTGCAAACCTGCCCAGCCTCCTCCTGAGCTCATGTAAATTTTAGCATCCGCAGCCTCATGTGGCAAAGAGCTCCCCAGCTTAATCACGTTACTGAAGAACTGTCTCCTCCGGTCTATTCTGAACTGAACGCTCAGTAATTTCACCCAAGCCTCCCAGCTCTCAGCTCGTCAGCTGCCAGCTACCCCTTCTGCACTGCCTATGATTTTACAGACCTTTCCCATTGCCCGGCAGCCAACTCTTCCCCATCCTGCAGGAGCCTGTCCTACTTGGCTGTTCTGCGTACAGGGACCACTTCATGGCTCTGATCTCCCTGGCCACCCCTCCGTGCACCATTTCTCATCCTCTTCCGTTGTTTTCTGAGAGCTGCAGCAGCACCATGTACGACACAGAGGCACAGTAATGTTTGCTGTTTTCTTCTCTATTTTCTTCTTAAATAACCCATGGTATTAGATCTGTTTTTTTCTTGACTGTCAAACAGTTGGGAACTAAGGTTTTATGGCACTAATTACCATAATACCAAGTTTAATTTCTGAGAAGTAATGTCAGTCCAGAGCCCATCAATTTTTGTGGAAGTTTGGGTTGTTTTTCCCTGTATGCATGATGTAGTGTTTATGGGCCCTGGATTTCCTGCCATGGTGCCTGGACTCATGTCCTCTACCTGAGGAGACAGGCTAAAGCTAGCACAGGTGAACTTAAGCCACTTTTTTTCCCAAAGCCCAGCTCACTCTGTAATACTGTATCAGTTTAGAAACTGTCACTGCAGAAGTGACAGAGCTCCGCACCAGAGATGCATTTATACTGGCATAAAGGTCTTTTCATCCTGTAATAGCTCACGTTAGCAATTTTACAGCAATTTGACTGAGTATGGCAAGAAGTTGTTAGAAGCATCTGAAGATCACTATTCCCACTCTGCCTTTGCTATATTTCATTACCATATTAGTGCAAGAAAGACGTGCCACTCTCAGTCTTCACTTTGCTCAGCTGATCTCTTCCATCTCATCATCTTTCCTAATTTCCAATACTTTTTTAGTTCTCCAATTAATTTATTGCCAACTCTCTGTATCTGTGATTTGCTGGCACTGCATCTCTAGAATAATATTAATAATAATGCATGCCATACATTTTGGAATACTACTGCTAATACTAATAAATACCCTTTAATTTTTTCTCGTTTCAGGCATTCAAGAAGAAGCTGATAAGAGATTTTTTAAAACTCATTCTCTGAGATAAAATAAAATAAAATAAAATAAAATAATCTTTGATCTTCTGATCCAGCCGCTGACTTTTTGAAAAAAGTACTCTTTGGACTCTTATTCAGACTTGATGCTACCTGGAGGGAGGAAGTGTTGGGCTATTTATTTAATCTGGTTGGCAAACCCCAGTTTACTTGGACCAACAGCAGAAGTGCAACAAGGTCACGTGTTGTTTTCTTCTGCCTCCGCCAGAGAAGGCAGACCCGTTCTGAGGGGTTTGTCCCTCTCCATGGTTGTCCCTTTATTTTCATAAGGACAAAACTACATAGTGAGTGATCATCTAAGAGACTGGCTTCGCTGTCCAGGGCATTTTGGCTTTATTGCTGGGGTACCTTAAGAACCCCATGGCAAAATGCATTGAGAGCAGCCCTGAGGAGAAGGACTTGGGGGTGTTGGTTGACAAAAAGCTCAACATGAGCCAGCAGTGTGTATTTGCAGCCCAGAAAGCCAACCGTATCCTGGGCTGCATCAAAAGAGGTGTGACCAGCAGGTCGAGGGAGGTGATCCTGCCCCTCTACTCGGCTCTCATGAGACCCCACCTGGAGTACTGCGTCCAGCTCTGGGGGCCCCAACATAAGAAGGACAGGGAGCTGTTGGAGCGAGTCCAGAGGAGGGCCACAAAGATGACCAGAGGGCTGGAGCACCTCTCCTATGAAGACAGGCTGAGAGAGTTGGGATTATTCAGCCTGGAGAAAAGAAGGCTCCGGGGAGACCTTATAGCAGCCTTCCAGTACCTGAAGGGGGCCTACAGGAAAGCTGGAGAGGGACTGGTTACAAGGGCATGGAGTGACAGGACAAGGGGTAATGGCTTTAAACTGAAGGAGGGCATATTTAGATTAGGTATAAAGAAGAAATTCTTTACTATGAGGGTGGTGAGGCACTGGAACAGGTTGCCCAGAGAAGCTGTGGATGCCCCCTCCCTGGAAGTGTTCAAGGCCAGGTTGGATGGGGCTTTGGGCAGCCTGGTCTAGTGGAGGGTGTCCCTGCCCATGGCAGGGGGGTTGGAACTAGATGGTCTCTGAGGTCCCTTCCAACCCAAACCAGTCTGTGATTCTGTGATTCTGTGATTCTATGATAAAAACTGATGGAGGGTACCCCATAGCAGAACCAGCAGACTTCTCACCACAGAGTTTTACAACCCTGGAACGCAGACACCAGCGTAGCGTGGACTGAAAAGCAATCCACTTGGGAATCAGTTAAATAGTCAACTAGCTGCTGCCTCCTGTTGTAAATTAAATAATTAATTTACAGAGTATCAACTCAAATAGACCAGGCCTGTTTTCAAGGCTTTACTTTTTGCAAGTTGTACTTAGACAAAATTCCTGCTAGTACTTCCTTTAAATACATGTTTTACCGCAGGGAGGAAAGAGATGATTGTCTGCTTCCGTAAACAAATCCCGCCTGCCTGTTAAAACTGGGTACAGACTGTACTTGGACAGTATTTCCCTTCTTTTGCTCCTACTTGGTTGCATTTAAGGTGTGTTGTTAATGTTTAATTCCTTCCAAATAGTTTCCTCTGTGCCATTCCCTCTCTACCTTATTATATTTGCAAGATTATTAACTCAAGCACCAAAATATCCTGAGTAGCAGCTGTACAATAAAAAGGTAGTGGGTAATTATTCCAATTCCTGACCTCCCTTCTCCCAGCTCCTTGTGGACAGGTCATCACTTTGAGATGGCTCCATATTGTTAAGCTACATAATCTTGCAAAAGTTTAAAGGATAGTACGTTCTGTTTTTTAGTATTGCCAGTGCCTGAGCAATAGGGTAACTTCTACAGCTTGTTAAAAGGCTGCTGAGCCACTGAAGCGTAACTGTGGCACACAAAATCGGAGAGAAAATCATATAAATGGCAAACCTAAAGGATCTGTAATTACAGTTTGTTCTGGTTTGGGCTATCATCGGACAGACTTTTCAGACAATTTGCCATTTGAGAAATATGTAGACATTTTATGCTTACTTCTATTATGCCAAACCATATGCTTTTCTCCCCAGTGCACTGCCAGAGGTGCTGCTTGGCCAGTAGTGCTGCAAAGTGCTTCAAATAAGTGATCCTGGAAAGGCCAATGTAGCTGCTATGGTAAAGGGAGAATAGAGAAAGCGGGCTCTTCCTCTAGCTGGTCCCCAAACTGCTGCCCCTGCCTGTGTACGACAGGCCTGGGATCCTCCTATTGCCCTAAAGAGAGGGGGTGGAGGTAGGGATGGCATCGCTTCCACCTTGCTTACGACTCAATGCAGGGCTAGCTCAGAAATAATTTTATCGACAGAGGGAATGATGCATGAAATATAGCTGGGAGGTGCATGCCACAATATAGCAAGCACAATACTTAATACACAGTGGTGTTACGAACTGATCATGGCTAAGCAAATACATTTTGATCAGTCCCAGCCTTTTCATCAGACTAACACATGCACGTATGCAGATGCTGGTTTTGAAACAGTGAGTCTATCTGTCTGGCAGTTAAAAAATTTCAGAATGTTGCCAGGATGTGAAAAAAACCCCACACCCCAACAATGCATATTTAAATTAAAACAAGAGATTAAAAATCTCAGAAATACAGAAGTAATTGGGGAGAAGGGAAAGCTTTTTTTGTGGACCTTTAATGTGAAGGAATTCTGATTAAGATATTGCAAGGTTTCCAGTTATGACTTTTCACCGTCATGCTCGCCTGCTGCTTCTCCGTCCTTGTTTTGCAGCAGCTCCTCTGGCCCCACCTTTCCCACTCAGATATCCTGTGCTGTTCCCTGCAGTCATGACCTTCCCTCGCTCTGTAATGTGCTTCACATGCTTCCCTGGAAAGGAAACAGAAGCCATAATGCAATTTCCACTTTTCAAAACGTTCCTCATTGTGCTCACGAATCCAAGGCCCAACCTGATGTTGACCTCAATAGAAAATTATGGCACAGTTGTACCTAATGTAGTCTTTGCTTTAATTTCGGGATTTTTATTCTTTTTTATTCTTTTTATGCCTGCAGTCTGCATTGCTGGCTGAGCCTGCCATTTAAAAAACTTTCTGAATCAACAACGGGAGAGGCTTAAACTGCTGCCCAAATTCCAGCCCTTTGAGCGTCACGGTGCGC
This sequence comes from Grus americana, assembly GCF_028858705.1. Taxonomy (NCBI): domain Eukaryota; kingdom Metazoa; phylum Chordata; class Aves; order Gruiformes; family Gruidae; genus Grus; species Grus americana. Next base: position 114,335,126 of record NC_072852.1, read on the forward strand.
AAGGCCAGGATGATGTGGTGGGCCTCCAAGAAGATCACAAAGTTAGTAACCCCCAGTAATAGTTCATGTTTGGCAGCAGAGTATAAATGCTTAGGAGAATCCCAGGAATATTATCTTTCAGGTAATTCTTAACATACTCTTTCTGACAGCAATTTTATTTATACCAGCTTCTGCAAACGCTTGACTTTGCACGCTCCATGAGCTCAGTGCAGGAGAATCCCGCAGCTCCCCTCCTGGGAAGCTCTTGCTGTAGGAGCCTGACTTTACTATTGTGACTTCTGGACCCCTTGCCTGTCAGATCCTGAAATCTCTGAGCTATTGACAGTCAAACCTGCCTAGTTTTACCCAGGCATGCATCTAGAGTGTATTTTTACCTGGCCTGAAGCCAAGCCTGTAAAGTCATGGTTGCCAGAAAAGTTGATAGTTTGGCACCTTTTAGCATGCCTGCTGCCTGCTTTGCGCCTATAACAAACCCCGAAGCCAGCCACGCGTGATGTGATTTTGATGTGCCAGGGAACATCCTGCACAGGCCTAACTGTCTTTTGGTCAGTGAAACAAGTGAGCAGGAACTATGGGAACGGGTGAAAAGACGGGGCTCTTAACTCTTGCTCTGTGAGGCAGAGGAGCACCAAGGCAGGATGGAGGTGACACACAGATTAATTAATTTTCCAAGAGAAAGAACTGTGATGGTTGTGATGAAAAAGACCAGATCCTCATGATTTCCAATGCAATTGGCTAAACAGAGGAGATGTGGGGACAAAAGGAGAGCTCTGTCACGCTCCAGGATGTCTTCTGTGTCCTCCCTTCATTTTCTTGCTGTTGGTCTTGGTGTCTGTCTTCATAGTTTCACACCACTCTGCCAGTTCAGATTAACTTCACTTGCAAAGTTGTGCATGGTGAAGGCACAGTGAAGGCCTGTCCTTACTGTATTTAATTTTCTCCACATAAGACTGTGTCCTTCTCAACAGCCTTGTGTGCACCACTACCCCGAGCACTGCGGCACAGGTTGTAGTTGCTGGCTGAGCTATGAGCTAATAACCATCCTCTGCTGCCAAATTTCCTTTGGCTGAGACAAACAAACCAATGAAAGAAAATGAACTGGCTCTTGGCAGAAACCCCTCTACCCCTAACGTAACAACCACACCTTTGTATTGAAGTTTCTGAAAAATAAGAACAAAAATTATGACAAAAAGATGGTAGTAGCACTCTCCTCTCTGTGTGTCATTTGGGTGGCAGGGTGCAAGAGGAGAGGCATCAGTGTGACTTTCCTCAGCTGTTAAGATCTGGGACCTGATCCCTGCACAAGGCATCCTCCAGGCTTTCCCACAAGCGCTTGTGCTGGCACAGCAGAGACCGGAACCGGGTGGCTCAGGAGGGCAGCGCTGGAAAAGACTTCCCCTGCCCCTTCCCGGTGGCAGCACAAACATACCAAACTCAACTGAGTGAATCTCTGGCTGAAACTCAACGACTGAGTGAACCGAGGTAACAACATGTTATTTCCTTGCCAGTTAAATCCTTTCTATGACAGGCTTCTCTTTGAGAAACAAAATGCCACTGAGTATAACTCTAAGACAATGTTACTATCTGATTTGCTAATGAAAAATTTGGTTGTATTATGTAAACGTAGCTCTTCTAGGCTGCAATCCTGGACCTTCTAGGTTCCCCTTGGGGGCTCCCAAAGAAGGCCACGGTTCAAGCATTCAGGCTCAAAATACTCCAACAGAGGCAAAAGCCCAAACTTGGTATCTTGCATTCAGTCCGTGCTTCGTATAAAATTGCATGTTGCTGACTCAAGATCTCCTTCCCAATTATGGAAAAGTTGAGGCCAACAGAAATATTTTTTTCCTTCTTGGTGGTCAGCTCTGAAGACAAAAGCAACCTAGATGCCAATCTAGTAGCTTATATAAATTACTAAGACATTTTTAATATTGAAAGATTTCTGCCTAGATGCAACATAGACCCTAAATAAGCACTTGGTGAATCATTGCAAAGAAGTGCACAATCAGCTCCCAACAGAGACAGCACAAGTCAAATACGAGCTTTCAGAGGAATGAAGACCACAGAGTGCAGAGGGAGAAGCCACCATGCAAATGCCACAGATCAGATATTACAAAACCGATTGCAGCTCTTTCTTGTGCGAACTGAACTGGAAGAGCATCATAGGCACCCTCATCCCTGCTCATTCAGCCCATTTTTCAGGAGTCCATCATTTTCCCTCAAGGGGGATCACAGATCTTCTTCTGGCATCTAAGGATATATCCTCATCACCTATTTAAAAGTTGCATGGGACCCCAGATCATCCACAGCAACTTCTATTCAGGAACACGCTGTTTCTTCATAAATTGCCTCTCTCTAAAATAAGTACTGTCTTGGGCAAGATCAGCACACACCTGAACTCCAGGAGTGCAAACTGTATTTATCCACAACATCACTGGAACAGCATGTGAAGAATATAAACAAATTGGAGGCTCTGGTTCCCCCATGCACCTTCTGGAAAGACCAGCAATGCTCCTGCTCCCTTTAATGGCTGTCGCGTGGACACCAGCACCTTGAGGGAGGGAGCACTGGGCCCCACTGGCTGAAGCAGTATCAGGGCTGGTGCCAGTCACCTGGTGACTACATCTGCAACGAGAAAACAGCTTTGATGGTGAAAAGCCAAGCCCTTTCAAGTTCCTGCAAAGCTCAATGCACGTGTCGTGCAATTCATAGTCTTTTCCTAACCAACAGTATTATTTCATTTGTACTCTTTCACTGACACTAGTGAGCTATAAATTACTGCCAGAGCAAAAGCTTATTAACTCTTCTTTTTTTTCCTTCTTGGAGATTAAGGGAGGAAGGTGAGAATTTCGCCTTTTTATGCAACAGAGAAGAGGAAGATTGTCACCAAAAATCCTTTTTCACAACAATAAAGTGAAGATAACACAGAATAAGAAAGCAATAAAATACCTGAAAATTAACAGATGCCTGCAAACAACACTACTTCATGGACCTGAAAAGAAGATTTTTGACTTTTTCAGAAATCTGATTCCCAGAACATAAACTGTGGCCCCAAAATGCACTTATGATTTATTAAATTTCAATTCAAATTGGAAGATTTCACTGCTTCTAGAATTCTGTCTTTTAGACAGACAAATGAAAAAGATGTAGGATATTTTTGGACATTGAATAATCTGAAGTTATTCCTGCAAGATCTGGGAGAAAAAGTCTGGATTAAGACATTAAAAACCGAGCATCATAAATGATTTGATTCCATTTTAAAAAGAAAATCATAAATTATGCGCATTGCCCGAGTAATAGTGCAATAGCTTTTTAAAAAGGCAGTGCTAGCTAGTGCTGTATATTTTGAGTCTAAATAAATCTATCTGGGCTTTGAATTATCCAGCATAGGGATTTTTCCCTCATATCTTCCAATAAAAATAATAAGATGCTGAGAGTTTAATTTTAGAAATTCTGGAGCAGAGTGAAAGAAAAAAAATGTTTTTCATCTTCTCTTTCCATCTCCTTTTTCTAATGTACTTTAATATTCAACTCTTACCCCTGTGAAAGCAATAAAAGAGCCTCTTCTGCATTCTTTTCTGCATCAGATTTATAGCACCAATTCCATTTTTCCTTCTTATTCTCTCTTCCCAGGTGCTGTGTCAGAGTTCATGAGGACCACAAAGACCCATGGAGTCTAAGCCAGTGGACGTTCTGGCTCTAAGTCACCATTTGCAAAAACCTACAATGAACTTGAAAGTATTTACATAAGTCTTTGCAGGATTCAAACCTTATTATGTAGCATAAGCAAATTATGGTTTTATTGGTTTGGAATACCCTCATTAAGCATGCATGAAGTGCCATTTACAAATGTAAAAGGAGTTAAGTGCTTGGGTATATGAATCATTTTATGTTTCTGGAGAAAAGGACTATGAGTCAGAAAACTAAAAAAACCTGAAAATTAAACTGTAGTTACAAAAACATGCTGTGGCTCTTAACAGATTCCATAAAATGATGAAAGTGGTTTTATCTGAAGGCAGCTATGCTGAGGATGCAGAAGTCACCACGCAATAACAACGTGTGCACACGCTACATTAAGTAACGTTGAGCTAGATGTGACCTCTTCCACCTCAGGAGCTGTTTGGGGGCTGGAGAAGAGCCAGTTACTGATGAATCAGCAATAACTTCCCTTGCAAGTGCATGAAATCCTTGCTGATCTGCCTACATGGCCCGGGGAAACCCCAGCGAGCAGCAAGGGAGAGCAGATTGAGGACCCACTCCCTTTGTCCCCTTTCCCAGGAGACGGGACAGCATTGCTGATTCCCGTAGAGATGTGCAGAAGAGACACACCTTTGCCCCAGTCCATTCCTCACCATTTCAGTGTCACTTTACCTTGCTTTTTACACTAATGAGATGCAGCAAATAAAATACCCTGATTTCTTTAGGCTCAGAGCCAAATGCCTTTTACCCTCCCATGCAGGGAAGGTAAGAAGTGCTCTCTCCAAGGGCCTCGCTTGGAAACCTCAGGAAAGAACTTCAACATATGCTTAGGTTTAAATACCACATTCCCAGTGAAGTCAACAGACACCATGTGCTTTGCTGAATAAAAGCCTAAATCCACTGTCTCTCAGACAATTAAAATGTTATCCTTCCATTTTAGTTTTGCCTAAGGTAACAGCTTCGACGCTCGCTCAACTATTTGAAAAGAAACGCTTTGCTCCCTCCTCTCAGAAACGCGAGGAAGCCTGGCAGAAGGCTCTCCCATGCTGTGATTATCACATTGACAGTAGTTAAACACAACCGGGAACACCAAAGAGCAGCCAACCTTCAGGTGTCCTTTGCCATACTGCACGCTCTAGTAAGTTTGTGCTCTTTAACAGGGCTGAGCGTTCGTCATGGCTCTGTGAAACAACAACGGCATCCGCAAGCCAGAAGGGCTCATATCCATGCAAATACATCTGGCAGCAAAACTAGAGACGTAGCGAGGATCTGAGCTATTTTGACAGAACGATCCGTAAACACAACATTTTGTGAAGTTTTCCTTGAGGCTTTAAGTACTGCTGTTATGTCACGACTTGTTACTAATCTAATCTCTACACCATTTTGCAACAGTGTGAAGGAAGTGACTGAATGCCGTTATATGGCTTGCAAAATATTCAACATCAAATGCATCCACGACCACTAAACCACATATTAAAAATACAGTTTTCATTAAGATATATGCTCATGGGGTCAATTTTCTTTTCCAAGTGTCACAGTCCATTACAGTCATTTCAGACATACATGCAACTGTTGGAAAGAGCAGACAGGTCAGTCAATAGCGCAGTGAAGTAACACAGAAAAATGTTTCCCCAGGAAAACGGACTGAATTCTGTCCTTTGGCATAAATATACCCCACTGATTAAACAAGAATTACACTCTTGAATCAAGAAATCCACTTTAGCCTACACAGTTGACAGGAACGCTGTGATGCATGCAAGGACATCGACTCTGCCACACAGCAGCTCCCCAAAATAACTCCAGTCTGCAAACACCATCACTTAAGAAAGGATCAAAAAAGCTATTTTACAGTTTTATATCAAAATGGCATATGCAGGGTCAATTTAGAAATATATTACTACAATTATCACACTTGTAGAGGAAGTTTGCAAAAGAAAAGATTTTCAACGACCAGAAGAGTGTGGCTCTGAACAGCTTTCCAGAAGATGCAGCAGGGGTTAGCTACTTGAGAGGTGTGAATATTGAGCTTGGCACATTTATGAAAGCAATCACGTGATGGGCTGCTTGTGATAGCAGCAGCCCGCTCACAGTGACCTGGGAGTGCAACGCAAGCAAAAGTTCTGAATTCAAAGCTGAGTTGCAGAAGGTTTAAAAAAAATATATATGCAAAGACATCAAAAGGACTCACGTCTCTCTGAGTCAGTGCTAAGTCACCAAAGCTCTGGGCAAGCTCTGGGCTCAAAGATAGAGAGGGAGATCTAATTAGCAGCCTCCATTCCAAACTTCTCCAAATTTTCAGTGCTTTTCTTCCTGAAGCAGCTGCATGCATCAACTGTTCCCATACAAAACACAGGAACACTCTTGTATTAAGCAAACATTTAGTCCAGCAGAGATATTTTTATCCCGTTAGGACAAAGGGAGGTGAGATAATACCCTCGGACAGGTCTCGTGGCATGGGAGTGGCATTTTTGGTCACCTGCCTGATGGTACCAGAAGCATGTCATGGACCAGCCAATCTGAACCGCCAACTCAATTAAACTGATTGTACTGTACAGCAAATTTTCTGAGGTACAAAGTAGAATTATGTTTCCCAACTCTGGGGAAGACAAGTAGTAAGTCACAGAAGAACAGAGTGATGTGAAGCAAAAAGGCAGATGATACAATAAGGCAGAGAAACTAAAAAATGGGAATCTAAGAGCAACTATATCGAAGAACCAAAGAGACTAATAAAAGAAAGAATTAATTGGTCCTCTCCATGCCGCTGAGGATCTCTCCTTGTGCCTTTCAAACTTCAAAGGCTACTCGCCCTCAAACAGGCCGAGTTGAATGCAAAGGTCCTGACTCAGCAAAACACTTAATCACTTAGAGTTGAACGTATGTTTAAATGCTTTGCTGCACTGGGACTCCAGCGCTTAAAGGGAATGAGGAAAGCAGGAACAGAAAATAAGTGGCAGTATGTGGGACTTGGCAGAAGCAGCAGAACACACTGCGTCCAATACGTGACTTGAGCTGAAATGGAAGGAGGCTGGGAACAGTGTTAAGAATTAACAGAGTTTTAAGTACCAACAGCCTAGATGACATAATGGCTGAGCAGGTCTAATCCTGAATTTAAGTGAAGCTAATGAGACACACTGATTTCTCTAAAAGGGATCAGACTTTTATGAGCAGTGGTGCTCTATCTTGGGATTGTGCCTCGCTTTTCAAACAATGACCTTGCCGCTTCTCACCCTTCATGTGAATAATGAACATTTCAATTGGACTGAAGGTTTGGGACAGGCATGCATTAGGAACGTGACAGCAATGGCACACGCAGATTGTGGGAGTGAGCAAGGGTGGGGGCGATTGGAGGGCCCAAATTCTGGTCGCCTGACACGACAGCATCCAGAAGTATGAGAAATGCACCAGAAACCTGCGGCTGTATCACCTGGCACACACATACTCCCACCACAAGATGAGATCTCGTCATGGGAAGGCACTACATTTTGGCCACACGATAAAGATACATCCAGGCACAAATTGCAGAAAGGGTGATGGAGAATGAGACCAGCAGTTGAGTGAGGTGTCAGCTGCATTAATTAGCAAATTAGTCACTCATAATTGAGGAAATTTAATCACTGCACAAAAGCAAAGCACCACCAGGACCACTAAAGAAAAATTTTAAGACTTCAAAAAAAGGAGGAAAGAAAAACATTACTGTGTATAATGAAGAAACTAGAGAAAACAGGGGAAAATATGAAGGTGTTTTATCATACAGTTCTCATTTTCAGGCTCTTGCAATGGACAGCTTACACTCGAAGTGGCTTTTTTGCAGTTTTCCTATTTCATACTTCTGCTACATATGTCTGCCTGAACAAAAACCATGACTTAACAATCAGGTAGATGCATTTTATCTGCCTGTCTTTAATGCTACCCTCTTGACTACATCACTGAATAGAAGGTAAAGTCAATACGAAACCCATAAAGCAAGAGAATACAATGACTGGTGTATATGACTTAATGGTGTATTTAATGGACGCATTTCCTGCCATAAAAACACACTTGTGCCTTTCTTATGACCTGCCAGCTTGTGAGTAATGAAGTATGTGATCTTACAGCTACTTAATTATTGTAATGTTTCTGTAGTTCGGTTTTGCTTAGGAATTATTTAATAATCCTTTTTTTCCACATCGTGTTTCTACCCTGCTTTATCACATAGATAATTACAAAGAAAGAGATTTACAGCTTCTTTTTTTCTGATCAGAGAATTCATGTGGATAAAGTAACATATATGCTTGCATATTTTATAAGATCTGAATTTCAAACATCAGGATATCACTTCATTTGCAGCCTTCATGTCCTGCACTTACCAGAGACGACAAAGCTTCTAACAGGACTGTGTCAATGACAAACCACCAGTATTTTTAAGAAGCAATTTGCATTTTTTGAAGTTAATATAAGAAAGTAAAATAAAAAGTAGTCTCTCTGCATTTCTAACATCTATGATATTTATTTTGGAACTACTGTTCAGTACTTGCCTCATAGTACAGTCACCACAGTAAGATGTAAATATTACAGCTGCCAAAGAAGTAGCATGAAGTATCCAAGGAATCATTTCAGTCCCACTGTGCTTTTGCTTTCCTTTATCAGCAACTTATCTTGAAAGGTGTTTCATCTATTTCAAAATGTTTTTGCAACCCCCTCATTTCTTTAATGGGTTTGGGGATTATGAACAGACCCTCCCACCACAAGGGAATCTGATAATGCTCAGATAAACATCTGTTTAGAGACTGAAGGTTATGCTAGACCCATTACCAGATTACCAGTGGTCTGGAGACCCTGTTGTAGACACTAACTTTTGGGAAACAGAGAAACAGATACATTAAATCCTTCCATTTCAAAACAGCAATTTGATGAAGTGCATTTTCCTATTTTTCTCCCCTCAAAAACAGGGTTCAGGAGATTTCAGAGAAAAAAGGTTTTCACCACTAATGAAAGGATTAGCTGAAAGCTCATATGATTTAAACCATGGTGTTCCTTTCCTCCTATTTAATTGTCAAAGGGAACAGCCATGTTTAAATTTTGCCTTTTCCTCATTTACTAATTGGACAGAAAGCTGTTTCATTTAGCTTATTTAGTGCCTTACAGAAGTAAACTCTACAAAAACAAAAGGTAAATCATGTTCAATCATTGACAGTTTAGACTACCGGCAAACAGTTAGGTCTGATTTGAAATAAGAGAGTTTAAATGCATATTCGATCCAGAAGTCATGATCAAATACTCTGCTTTTCCTGGCCTTACAGCTGGTCTGGATTTCCGGAGATGCACACCAAGTCAGGGGTTTTGACTGTCTTTGACTGGTGTTTTGCACTGAACTTCTGGTCCTGCTACTCAACCTTCAGCCTCAGGTGAACAAGCCACCTCAGGGTGAGGGAAAGCAGGAGGTGGCGAGAGAGAAGATCTCCTTCCCTGCTTCCTAAAGAGCCTCACCTCTTTTTAATTAATTGACTACCAGGCATGTGTGACAATATTCACAATATGGAAAATAGATTCTCCTTTCCTTCCAGAGGACAAAAAAGTTGTTTCAGATCCCCAGCTGGCTTGAGAGGATGTAGGTCTATGAAAGCTGACAAATATTAATGCAGATATTCACCAGCCAGGGGCCAAGCTCAGAGGCTTTTAGAATAATTTCTCCTGAGTAGCATTCAAATGACCCTTACTGTACTTCCTCCATGTAAAACTACAGACAATGACAGAAGAATTATTTTCTCCAATTCCTACAGCACTGTACTGAGCAGGTATCCACACTGCAGCCGACTGAGGAACACACGCTGGAGCAGGGGAAAAGTGTGATGAGAAAGGAGTGGCAGAGAGGAGCTGATACGGATACACCACAGCCCCCACTCCCCGTCCTCTCTGTGCCACTCAAGGTAGGGAGGCAGAGGAGTTGGGGATGGAGGAGTGAAGTTGAGCCTGGGATGAAACCTGGGGTGGGGGTGAGTTAGGGGGAAGGTGTTATAGTTTTTGTCTTTGTTTCTTACCATCCAACTCTAATCGGCAAAAAACTAAATTAATTTTCCCCTGGTCAAGTCTGTTTTGCCCATGATGTAATTAATAAGTGATCTCTCTGTCCTTATCTTGACCCACAGGCTTTTTCATCTTCCTTTCTTCCACCTGTCCTGTTGAAGCAAGGGAGTGAGAGAGTGGCTGGGTGGGCATCTGGCAGCCAGCCAGGGTCAAACCACTGCAAGCAGACAAATGATCTAGAGCCCTAAATCTAATTTTCTTCAATGATTCTGGCTTTCAGAGACATTCCAAGCTATCCAAGTACTCAGCACCTATGGCAGGAGGAGTCAGATTTTTAGCTGATTAGAAGGGAGGCTCTATCTTAGAAACCCTCAGGACTGGCCCCTAGCTGCCCACTCCACCTCCTCCCCAGAGATTCGCATCCACACTGCAGGGACTGCTCAGGTTTCTGCTAATTACTTACTCAACTGCCACAAATCACAGTTTGATGTATTTAGAAAACACAAAACTGGAGCGAGTTTACCTTAACTGCATAAAGCTTGACTGCCATTTTAGGGCCAGGGGTGTAGTTTTTTATTAAATATCTAGCTTTTTTAATTTGTTTTGGTAATGTTAATGTGACCTCTGAATCAGGGCAGTAGGAAGTTCTACCGCTTCCAAAATTTTCTGCTTGGTGAGACCAAATACAAAGCAATTCACTATAGAGATATCAGAACTGGTGCAGACCAGCAAAGAATGTATTATATTTAAAAATGTCACACACAGGTGCTCAGAGGTTAAGCTCACCTATTCTGGTCTCAAGCTGACATGACATAAAATCAGAGGTAGAACAGCTTTTGTGAACTGAGCTGAGGGAACAGGCCATTCATTAAAATGTCATCCTGAAAAACTGGAGATAGGTGACAGTAGTTTAAATAGAAAGCAAAAATAGAATGGGGGCCAAAAAAAATCCCTATTTAGCACTCCAGTAACATTTAAAAAGACTTGATAGTAGCTGGTTAACCATGGTTTCCAGAAAAACAAAAATCTCCATGATTTAATGTGGAAAGAGAAAAATAAAGACAATCCCAGCACTACAAAACAAAAGGAAACACATTCTCTGTCTTTAAGGCTAAACTCGGCAAACACCTGTGTATCATCTAAATTTATGAAGACAAAGCTACATCACACCCCTCACAAATACCTGTGCCCACCCTACTAACCTTCCACAGAGAAACCTTAGGCGCTTTTTTTAGGATGTCTGCAGCATCCTATTATGTGGAGCTGTAAAGAAGTTAGTGCTAGAAGGGCAAAGCTGGGAAATGCAGCCAAGAAAATCATAGCCTAGAAGTTACAGTGGTGGCAGAAAGAAGATTTGCTGCTGTCCTGGGGCTAACGGGGAGAAGTGGATGATATTTAGTCCTTTCCCATCCTACCAGTCTCCACTCCTGGGGACAAGATCTGAGTCAGTTTGACTGAAGCAATCAAATAAAATGGAGATGTCATGCTGGAAGGAATAGCATGGCTGGACAAACTAGAGGTCACAGGCTGGATTTTGCCTTCAGTGCCTGTCTTCTCTTCACTATCTGAAAAGACAAATAGATTCTTTATATATTCACTGCTATGTAGCAGGTTTGCTTTGCCAAGATAAACATTAGAAATCACATTTTTTAAGCTGTGGAAGTTGATGCTGGTGTCCCTACCTGGGTTTTACAATTCTTGTTTAGGACAGCAAATTAGCTTTATTAAAGCACTGCTGTAAGGTAAGTAAACATCAACCTCGTTTTACAAAAGAAGAGGAGGTACAAGAGGTTGAACTGCAGCAGTTCCTGAAAAAGAACCCAGGATTTCCAATCCTCATACATATTAGCTGCTTCCCACAGGCATCCATCTCCCTACTGCAAAATAAAGCTTTATAATTTCCAAGTGTTTTACTGCATTGATGTGGAGATACTGAAAAGCAGTGCTAGAGGCTTCCTCAACAGAGCACAAAGATCCATACAGAAATGCAGAGTTTGATGCAGGCTGTAGGATCTTTTCCTTTCCCTTAGCATACGCATTCAAAGGGTCTAACACATAAAGAATGTGCTCCAGAAATTGGTGCTGAGCTGGAGAGTCCTCCAGTGATTCGATCTGACTCCAGGCTTGAATTTCCTTCACTATTTGAAAGGAGTTCTCATCCAAAGAGGCTGGCAGTCATAAATAAATGTACAGCAATTTGTGGCTACCAGCAAATTTCCATGATCCATTAGTTTGGATCTGGGCTAAATATGAACCGAAGCTGAAGAATTTACAGGTCAGGGCATTGATGTATACAGAAGGTTGTCAATAGCTGGAAAAGTGCAGCCCCAGAACGTACTACAGGTAGTTTCAATCTCATCCAGGCATCTCAAAAACAGATTTTGGGTTTATTGGGTACTTCTCCTGCCTCAGGCACAGGACACTTAACTGCAAAACTAATTGACGTGCTCAATACATAAGCATTGAGGGCTGCAGATATGCTGAGCATAGCTGATGGAAATAGTAAATTTCAGGCATTTCCCCCCTTTTGTACAGTAACCCTTAGACTTTTTCTCCCCCTTCAACTGGAGGATGAATGGAATGAGTGAATCCAAGGCAAAGAGTTTTGTAGGTTTGTGTAGAACGGGAGGAAAGGCCTCCAGCTTTCCTGAGGTCCAGGTAAATACAGAATACTTCTTTTACTTGGCACTAAGTCATGGGGCAAGAAACTGGGTGGAATGGACTCAATCCCTGGAAGAAAAGACATAGGTCTTCTTACCTATCTGTTAATAAACAGGAAAAAAATCTGGTAGCGCATCCCATTCTTCATACTGTTTTGCACTTTAGTGTGGTCATTTACATTCATGTGAAATGACAGTAAAAAGTCTGCAGATTAAAAGAGTCAGAGTTTACATCCACTTTTCTCCTGTATAAACACGCAAGATGAAAAGTAGTGGAGAGGGGGAAGAAATAAATTGGGCATTGATGGTAGAAGTGGTAGGAAAAAGGAGTCTGTAATGCTTCCGTGAAATCCTTATGGCAGACTGTAGAAGAGTCTTTCAAGCGCAACACTGAGCCCTTGCTGTGCTCGGACCCCATCATGCCCTATGGGCTATGCATGGCCCTAAGCCCTTCTCAGTCTCTGTGGTGCTCCTTCTTTCACACAACCGGTGCTGTAGCAGAGGGTCAGTTATTTGACAAGCAACATGCATTTCTCAGATCATTATTACATGCTCAGACCTTAAAACCCAGGAGTGAAATGGTGGCACAGATGTAATACAGGAACACAGTACCCGCTCCCCTGGGAATCTTAATGGCACTGCTGTGCACTTTTGAACCAGACAGAAAAGTCAAGAAGGTATGTAATAAAATATAAGTGAGCTTTTGCAGAACAAGTCTGATCAAAATCCCCGCCAATGTGTTTCCCCCCCGCCTTCACCATTTCAGTTCTTTTAATCTTTGTGTCAACTTCTCCATGTTTCAAATAAACCAGGAACTATTAATGCATTTTCTTTCATTTCAGGAACCAGGCAGGCTCTTGGCTTGGGACTTGGTGACTGAAAACAGTTATTTTGCCTCAGCATTGAGTCTGCATGAACATAAAATGCTTTGGAAGCCACGATGGCATTAGCGACATAATTCTTTCAATGTTATCTATGCGGTGTAAATCCAATCTTTTTTTAAATTCATTGCCTGCCAGGCAAAACTATTCATGCATAATACATATCTTGGACTTGGACACAAGTTTACTGACATTATATTATTCCCTATTTCCTTTGTTGTGGAAGCTCTGCATTCCTGGCAAACAGGAAAAAAACCAATAATCTTACATCTCTCATAAAGAAATACCTCTCAACTATGTCTTTATTTACCATTTCTGAGCACTGACTCAAAGCTTGGTATCAGTATAAGAGTTAGTCCCGTTCTTCCTTTTCATAAAGTTTTGAATTTGTTTGCATTGTTCATAAACTACCTTCAAAATGACATTAAGAGAGAGCATGCTTTACAACAAGCTCAATCACAGTACAAGTAACAGCATGTGTTACAAAGAAGGCATGTATCAGTCATTCTTGGGGTAATTCTAGCTGGAACAAAATAAAACATTAAGCAACTCTGAGGTAACCCTCTAATTTTCCTCTGAAAGCCGTAAGTCTACATTCTGCTAATATTCTTCACACTTTTATAAGGCAACACAGTGTCACATTTGAACTTTGCTTTGTCATCTTTTTGAACCTAAGCTTCTCATTAACCACCTTGAAAACAAATATTGGCTCCCAATAAGAAATATGCATACGTGTGGTAAGGGCAGTGCATCCTGGACATTACGGGGCTGCAGAGATTCAGGAAAAACAACTTCAAACCATGCCAGGCCAACTGTCTCTGTGTCAATAGTGCAGTGCCTGCTCATGAGGCTTGCAGACTATAGAAATTTTGGCCTTACTGAGTGCAGTTCTTACCTCTGGGCACAGATGATCAGTGTCTGACCCATGGGGTGTTAACAATAGAAATCCTGCTGGTTATGGGAAGTCCCGGGACCCAGCATCAGGTCTGCACTAAGATGGCCCACCCCTACCCCTCATCTCCATGAGCATGACAGAAGAATGGCCAAGGATAGCTTTGACAGATCACAGAATCATAGCATGGTTTAGGCTGGAAGGGACCTTTAAAGGTCGTCTAGTCCAAACCCCTGCACGAGCAGGAACATCTTCAACTTGCTCCAAGCCCTGTCCAACTTGACTGTGAATGTTTCCAGGGATGGGGCAGCTACCACCTCTCTGGGCAACCTGTTCCAGTGTTTCACCACCCTCATCAGAAAAATATGTCTTTCCTCTATCTAGTCTGAATCTACCCTCTTTTAGTTTAAAATCAAATAATTTCTAGGGCCTAGCAGTGGGTCAAAAGTAAAAGAAACTCAGCCTTTGAGATAATTAAAGACAGCCTGTAACCACGTTCTAAGTTGTCCCACTGGCTGCTTGGGGGTGATTCACCTGATCAAAGTTATTTTTAAGGCGTTTCCAAGAAGGTGTTTTTGAGGAAGTCAGTATGATTTACACTCTTGGCTTTGTACTAGATAATAGTAGAGTGAGCATGATAAATATGCAGAATTAAATTGTGGAGCAGAAGTCAAACTGGCAATGGCTACTGGCATGGGCCTATCAAATATTCAAGCCTCTGACCCAGGTGTATCAGGTTCTCCCCCCATTGTTAATCACATCTGAGTGAACATTTCTTTCCAGGATTATATGGAGCACAATGACAGTACAAGGAGTACAATGCAATATTTGTACTAGCAAATTATGCAAAATATCACGTGACAATTTCTTGGCAGTTTCAAAATAAGGAAATACAGCTAAGAGGTCTTTAGGGTGACAATACATCCATTGATGGAGGGAAGCATTTGGTTTTCCCATCTCACCACTGTGATTTTTTAAACAGAGTAATTGTCAGAAACTAGTCTGCTTCAGAATCTCAAATGAC
The DNA here is from genome assembly GCF_028858705.1 of Grus americana. Classification (NCBI taxonomy): domain Eukaryota; kingdom Metazoa; phylum Chordata; class Aves; order Gruiformes; family Gruidae; genus Grus; species Grus americana. Next base: position 114,350,282 of record NC_072852.1, read on the forward strand.
AGGGCTCAAAGATTTCCTTGTTGCTTTAAGTTCTCCTTTCTTTCACTACACCTCCGTCCTCTTGGTTTATAACCCTGTGCATAGGTGTTTGCTTGGTTAAAGCCTAAGACAAAGAGATGATATGGCTATTTCACAGGAGCTACTCAGTGAGGGCAATCTTGGGTCCATGTATCACAGGTGCGGAGCCTGCACCATAGCAGCGGCACGTAAGGTGAGTTCACAGGCTGCAACAGTGCTGCATGCCCTGGCAGCTGTTTTGTGAGGGTCCTGGGGTAGTGGAGTTAAACAGGACAGGAAGGCAGTTGGTATCTGAAAGTATCTGTTCCCATATAGGGATGGGCTGTAATAAAATCCACTGCTGACTGAGGCCCCTGCCACCTCTGCAATGCCTCTGAAAACACCAGTTTCATGTGGAACCTCTGGAGCTGTTCCAGAAAGTTACTCAGTTTTTCAAAGTGCAAAGCAACAAAGCAAGTGCTGCTACTGCCGAGCCAGTACCCCCCAGTCATGTTACCTGAGCTGCGGTTGTGCCCTTGGCTGTGGGGAGCAAACTTTTCCAAAGGAGAACAGTCAAGTGCGATGGACATGTGAAGGCCAGCCACGCAACCCTGAGCAGCAGCTTGCATCAATGCAGAGTGAACACACAGTCGTAGCTGTCTGGCACAGTTATGTTTTCTGTCTCTGTCAGGACCTAAACAACCTGCCTTGGGGAGCAAGGACAAAGGAAAACAGTGGAGAAGATGGAGACCAGGGAAGTCCACAGGAAGACAGAACCATGATTACCAGAAGAGGAGAAAAGAACTTCTTACATACAAAAGTTATTTTCCATTCTATTCAGAAGTAAATTTAGCCTTCTAACAGAAATCACTTTAAATACATGACAGTCTCTGCTACCGTTTTGGCAAAAGTGACTTTTCCTTCTGAGCAGCCTTTCAGGATTGTTTTTGTCCTGCTGGTTTCCGCATTTGGCCAGGCTGATCTCCTGCCAAGAGCTGCTGCCGAGCTCCCCATCACTCTGATCCTCACAGGACCTCTACCAGTCCTGCCTCTTACCTCAGGATCAGGAGCAAGAGGGTGGCCTGGACAGGCATCCCTGGGAGAAGCTGACCTCTAAATGCACCAACCAAAGGGAGCCATGCCACTGCCAAGAAGGGCCAGCAATAAATCACACTCTGTTGCCTCTCACATGTAACTGTTTAAAGTCTCCAGAGAAGGGAAGAAACCTCTCCTTCCTACCATATCCAGTAGGACATTTCTTACCGCCAAACCAGGCTGAAATAAAACACCAGGAACTACGCCAGCGTATGCAGAAGTAGAAGCAGATGTAAACTGTGCATTGTTCTTCCAAGGATAAAGTGACACAAAACCCAGAAATACAGGACCAGAATTTTCCATTTAAAAATTATGCCAGGATTTGTAAACCTGATAGAACCTCAGGATTTTTACTGTTCTGATTCATAAATCAGTGATTTCCATCCCAAGGGTAAAGAAAGGATTTATATTTGAAAGCATATTTAGGATTTATTGGCAGGATTTGTACTGTAAAAGCATGGAAGGATTTGTAAATCTAATTTCTGACTTACAAAAGCCTTTGAGGATTTTTGTGTGGTAAATCCAATTAATGTAATTTTAACGTCATGATTAAAAATCAGGCAACCCTGCCCCCACAAATTTCAAACCATGTCACATCCTCATCAGTGACAGCCACTGGAATAGCAAGGGTGCCCTGCCATTGAGTGAGGTTGTCTGGAAAAGCCTCAGCTGCCTACCACGGAGACAAGGGAGACAAGGATCAAGGCTGCCAGCCAGATGGGTGCTGGAGAAGAAGAAACATTGACGGCCTTCAACTTTTTCCTCAGTACCTTCTTTGCTTGTTCATCACCACCTCTCCTGAGCCACAGCAGGGAAAGAGCCAGTTAGCCTCAGAGAGGATGACGGGACACCACCTCCTCCTTTGGTCCCAGCTGCGTCCCCTCTCCCAGCTCATCCAGGGCAGCAGATATAAAGGAAGGAAAGGATCTGGCGGGTGATCAACCCACAGTTTGGGACAGCTGTCTGTGGACCATGGCTGTCTCCAGGCTGACGAACCCAACGACACCTCCTGAGGCTTTGACTCTGGTGGACTTCTCTTCTGCGTCTATCCCCGTCTGGGTCAGGGCACCCCCAAACATACAGAGTGATAGCTCCGGTCACAGTGTTCACAGCACTGCTTCCCACTGGCATGTGTTCACACCAGAGAGGCTTGTGCTTCAGTAAGGATGCTACCATCAAGCTTATTGCTGCCTGCGAGACCAAGATAGGGACACCGCTAATCCTTGAAATCCCATCCTTCCCAAACTGGAGAAGGTGATAAGGCTTTGGGCAACGTGGCCTAGTGGAAGGTGTCCCTGCCCGCAGCAGGGGGGTTGGAACTAGATGGTCTTTAAGGTCCTTTCCAACCCAAACCATTCTGTGATTCTATGATTCCACATTATCTCTGCAGGATTGGTTTTGAGGACCTAAACTAATTTAGATCCTAAATAGATTTAGGTTTTGAAACTCTACTGGACTCAAGTGCCCAGGTGCTGTCAGGGGCTGTAGGGCGGCCTCTCTGAGGAGGGGCCGGGGCTGCCGGGTGCCGGACACAGCCGGTTCCAGCCGGCTCCAACCCACCCACCGCAGGGCACGGCTGGGCCCCGCAGCCACCATGGCGGCGCCTCGGGGAAAGCCTGGGTAAGAAAGGGCAAAGCGCTGCCCAGCAGCCAGGGCTGAGGGGAAAAGTGTGAGAAACAGCCCTGTGAGCCCTGAGGGGAGAGGGGGAGGAAGTGCTCCAGGCTCCTGCAGCCTGTGGTGAAGGCCACGCTGGAGCAGAATATGCCCTGAAGGAAGCTGCAGCCCATGGGATGGACCCAGGCTGGAGTCGATTCGTCCTGAAGGTCTGCAGCCCATGGAGAGCCCACACTGGAGCAGGGAAAAAGTGCGCAGAGGAAGGAGCAGCAGAGGGGAGCTGTTATGGTCCAACTGCAACCCTCTGTTCCCCCAAATTCCCCTGCGCTGCTTGGAGAAGGGGGGAGGCAGAAGAGTTGGGGATGAAGGAGTGAAATTGAGCCAGGAAAAAGGGGGGGTGGGAGGGGTAAGGTGTTTTAGGTTTTGTCCTTGTTTGTCACCATCCAACTCTATTCTAACTGGCAATAAATGAAATTAATTTTCCCCAGGTCAAGTCTGTTTTGCCCATCACGGTACTTGGTAAGTAATCTCCCTGTCCTCATGTCGACCCACAAGCTTTTTCATTTTATTTTCTTCCACCTGTCCACCCGTTGAAGAGAGAGAATGAGCGCGCGGCTGGGTGGGCATCTGACAGCCAGCCAAGGTCAACCCACCACAGAAACACACGAGAAGTCGGCACAATTCAGGCTGCTGAGGGAGCACCACCCACGCTATCCTTTTTCCATGACTAAAGTTTCATGTTTCATAATTCTTCTTTGCCAGTCTGTCAGTATTTTTACTTGTTAACCTAATTATGAGTTCACATTTTAGAGAAAAACAAACTACTCTGTTCTTGACCTTTGAAACAGCTAATGCAAGACAAAAGAATTCCAAGTGCTTAATTATCCACAAGAAATGAGTTGATTACAGTAACGTTAAAACCAACCAGTATCACATATGCACTTGGATTTTAACCAGTCTCTTTTCTGCATTCAAATTTGCCAATCAGTTTCTAAGTCTCCCATGCCAGCAGCAAGAACAGCCTGTTTCTTTCCAAACAATGAAAATTACTTTTAAAGAAACCGAATTCTAACTTTAGGGCCAACTGTCTGGAGGGTAAGATCAGGGACTGAGTCCATTAGCTATGCCAGGCCCTGCTAATCTGCATCTGGTAAAGATTTGCATAGAGATGCAGTTAGTGGAGCAAGGGACCAGATATCAGGAGAAATGGGTTGTGAGTGTTGATTAAGTCCATCCCTTGCTCATTTAAAATGTTTAGACAACTCAGTTCATCTCATGGTACCTCACTGCAAACATGGGGCAGGGGAAGAAACTATTTTCTGCTACTTCCAAAAGGAGCTGTAAAGCAGTATCTGGTTCCTAGCAGCTTTGGGATTGCAAGCAGTATAAAATGTGGAGGTAATTCTGATTTAATTTCACTCTTAAATTCTGTCAAAGTGCATCCAGTAAACAGGGAATATTCTTTATTATTACAAACAGTAGCACAAGGTTTCAACCAAGACTGAACCTACTCAACCAGGAAAAAAAGAAAATAAAAAAGACTGTGCACACACACTCACAGATTTGGGAACACTTGATTCCTTCGATGCGTTTATAGGCTGAGCTGACGACAGCTTGTCCAAAACTGCCAGAGCTGAGAACTTACCTGTGACTTTCACCGGTCCCAATTCAGCACTGCAACCTGAATTCTCTCCTTGATACTTTCACAAAATGAAGGAAGAGGGAGGAAATCCCAGTACTAGCTGAGATAATTCTGATGAATCACAAAAACTATAGTATGACTGGAACATGTGTTTCTCTCCCACGCATCAGAAACAGGGACAATGCAGATAATCCCCAACAAACCACTGGCTCAGTAAAGCAATTAGTTACTGACCTTATAAAGGTTTAACAGGATAAAAAATCCTGCTAACAGAACAGCACAATATACAATTAAGTTTTATCTTTCGACGAAGAAACCTCATTTGTACTAAAATATTGGGTGATTTATATTTTCTGTTTCAACAGATCGTTTAAGATTTAACAGATTGCTGAATAAATTGTTTAAATATGCAAATCGTCTGGGCATTTTGTAATATTTCTCCAAGGGCTTTTTCCCAGTAGTTCTCACCAGATCATGCAAATTACTAGCGATTCAGAAAAGGAAGCATATAATATTCTAATTGACAGAGTGTTTATTTCAGCTTCAGTTCTTTTACATCTTCCCTCTCAGATAACTAGAAACATATGACCTCCAGGAATCCCCATATTTTGTGGGGCTTATGACAAAATCGAGTATTAGGAGAGACAGAGCACAGGAAATTAAGTGTTTTATATAGATAAAATGAGCTGACTTGGGGAATATAAATAGTACTAAATTACACTATATAGTCTGCCCTGTACACCTAATTTCCATGATAAATGATGAGCTGTAATGGGCATTCATGCATTCCTTGCACGGCATCTCCAGAACTTCATTTCGCCTCTCCCCATGTCCCGCTTCTATGCCGGCAGCCGCTGCTTCCTGGGGGTCCGGGGGCAGCTCCGCAAAGGCAGCGCCGACCATTGGGCTCGGCACCACCGCGATGCTCGGGGTGGGGGCAGCTCACCCGCCTGTGGTTTCCACCACCACACGCAGCTGCAGCCAAACCCCGTTTCCATGAAGCACTCCCGACTTCATGCTCAGGGAATCTACCTTTCCTCCCCAAAGCCACAAGAAGGAAAAGAGGTTTTCTCCTTCGTTCCCATAACTGCCTCCTGAGACTACCTCTTTAATTACCCTACTTAACCACCAGCAGCCCAAAATATGAACCTCTGGGCCTGAAAAGCAAAAAAAAAGGCAGCTTTTTTCATAACGAGTCATGCACTGATTTCACTTACCCGCTACCTGGTGAAAAGGGCAATGCATTTGTAATTGCATTACAGAAAAACATTAGACACAACATTACTTTTTTTTCCCCTGTTTTCTTAAAGCTCAACCTCCCTGCCAACCTAGAGACCAAGCAATGCAGACCGCACTCAGTCCCTGCTAGCCAAGTGCTTTCCCTCATGCACTTCTGCTAAGAAGCAAACCCTACAGCAGCAGATTTGGGTACGCTGGCTTCAGCATATGTGCAGTTCCCCAGTGATCCACTTCAATCAGAATCCGAAAAGAGCGATTCAAGCCCTGCAGCGTGGTGTGAGCTCTGCTACCTCACGCATTATTTCAGCATGAAATATTTACAAACTGGAGAACAGGGGCAGGCTCCTGCTTTAAAAAATGTAATGAATTTTTTTATATGTATGAGCGCAACTTGTAAGAATCTGCAACTTGTTTGACATCCTGGGTTTAACAGCCCAGTCCCCACTCCTCATCCATACAAAAGGTCACCTCGGAACCAATTTCTCTTTAAAAATGAAACTGAGACTAAGCAGGTATTTTTATATCTGAGGACTAACTTTGCTTTTCTTTACATTAGCTCTCAACACCACACCTGCACATTTTATTTGTAGAAGAAGAAAAATAACAGTATTTGTATCATAATTATCCTTCTCCTGGCAGCAGTTTGCATTCTGTAATTAAAATGGTGGGCACCGTCCCAAGTGGTCCTGGGAAACCCACCGGGGATGGAAAGTGGCAAACCTGACCACTTAAGGGCCAAACCAGTATTCCCATAATACAAAGCAGTCAGTGGAAAAATCCATTGGCAGGTAGATCCCCTCACTCTGCCAGATTACACCTGTAAAATGTAACTCCTGTTTCAGTTAGAAACCAGCAGCTGAGACTTCAAAAAAAGCTGCAGGTAAATTGGTCCCCTGTGGGCACTGGGGTCCTCAGCGAGTGCAGCAGACTTACGGCTTGGAGGACTTGGGGCTGAAGAGCACAAATCTCTGGAAATTAACCTTCTGCTTTGACGTGTTACTCTGCTAACGAATTCCGCAGAAGCAGTTACACGATTGACCTGTTCTCTGTAGCACTGATGAAGCTTTACTCTTTTTTTTACCTACAGATTTAGAAATATTTACCAGGAGAGAACTAATTGACTCTCAGGAGAACAAACCCAATTTTACTTCCTTTGAAACATCAGGAAAATAATTCCAGATGCATAGCACCTCGCAAGCAGGAATACAGCAGTTGTTACTACCTAGCATTTCTCAAGTCATGTGAGTACAGAATAACTAATTACTTTTATTTTTCATGAGACGTGAGAATGATTTCATATATATTTTTTGTATTTCCTATTTGGCAAAACAAAGGTTAACTGACCTGCCTTCCACTCAGCCCTAAAACATGTCCTATCTCTATCACCTGCTAGCGTATGCCTTAATTTATATTTCCTTCAAGCCTGCACTATAAATAGACTTCAACAGAAGTACTGAGTGTGCAGAGATCCTTATAAATGCCAGGACCACTGTGAAGCCAGCCCAGGGAGCCAAGAGACCGCTGGAGCGTGGAGCTGAGTGCCCGAGCATGCCACGCAGCCTGGAGCACAGCCTTCAGAGGGAATGTGCAATTCATAAACATCCTGGTTTAAACAGGCCACAAAAAACCCCTCCTTAAGTTCAGTAACAGAACGCTACAAATTAGTTATAACTTGGATTATCTGCAGAATTTTAAATTCCTGGTTTGGAAACTGCACTGTTTAAACATCAGGGCAGATGCACCACAGCTGAGGTAGCAGATGCAAATCCTCTGAAGACAAGACATTTGCATCCCCTTACTAAAGGGATAATAGGAGAGTACTAAAGTGAGTTGCTAAAAAGATTACGCTTTTACTTTTTTAAAGGTAGCTGGTCTGGCTTTAACCACTTACCTCAGTACAAGGAATCTTCCAGGAAATGAAGCATTTGCTCATGTTGATAACTTTTGTCCCACCTGGGGTCATCACTCCCCTTTGGTCATTAATTCCCAGAGAACATCATCTGCTTGACTGACAGATACTGCAGCAAAAGGTACTATGTGGGGAACAAAAGTCTGTACTTAATCTGTTTCTATCTTGCTGGACATAGCCTTACCACCACCAACAAAAAAGGCTCCATTTCACTCAGAGCAGCACAGGCTGTGCTAAACCTGTGCCATCTGGTGCAGACACACACGGTAAGCACCTATTTAAATTTAGAGAGCCGTTACAGCATGACCCGCAGACCACGGCAGTAGATATTCATGTCTGAGCAACATTACGTGCTTCCATTATCACCCTGCCTTTTAAGTGGAGCCCTAAAGCCGACAGCACATTAGCTATTTTTGCAGGCATTGCCTCTGTTACACACCGCCTTCTTCATGGCAATATAACTAATTCACTGGAAACTGCCAGACATGGACTATACGTTGCAATATTCACTGTCCCACTTCTTGGCATTAAGCAAATGGATTCAAAATGTATCACCTTTACATCAAAGTACCTCTCTTGGAGCCAAACTCTGCAGTCTTGTGTTTAGTATATGACTTTGCTTCAGGTTCTAAATGGAGATTACACTCATTTTTAAATGCGCTGCTTGAGAGCTTGAGACATCCATAGCAGCTGTAATAAAATTTATGTCCATGTGATCAGTACAGAAATACTGCTGTAAGATCAGCAGTGAAATGATTTGATAGCTTCGGTCCACTTTTTTAACTGAAAGGGATCCAGCTCCCAATAACCATAACTGGCTATTAAGCCACCATAACCGGTGCCAGTCATGATGCTGACTGGCCGACTCAGCAGTAGGACTGAAAAGCAAATGCCATTTCTGCTCAGATGGAGGAGGAGAGGACAGGATTACCGCTAGGAAGGCGACAGTCCTCCAGTCTCCACCACCGCAGCCCAGGTGAAAGAGAAACTTTCTGCTGATTCCCCGGGAGCTGAACTGGGGCCCAGGTTTTAAAACAAGTTAATTACAAATGAAACAAATAAAACAAAGAAACCATCTACATGGGTTACAGCAAATCCATACACTCTCAGCACAATCACTTGTACTTACAAAATAAACAGTATTTTAAACACCACTTTGGCCCTTGTATAACAATTCAAGAAATGTTACAACACACCTTAGCATAAATAAAACTACTCTGGTTCCCACTAAACACGAAGGCTTTCAGAAACCTGTACCAGTGCTGGAAAGGTCGCTTAGGTTCAGACATCGCTCTGTTTTTCCCAGTTGATGCTTCTTTCTTATGCCCCATTCCTTGTGAGAACCCACCCAGCGGGCTATCTGAAAGCACATCCCCTCCTGCCTTGCTGACCCCACTGGATTAAAATGCCTCCTCCTCTTCCTCTTCCTCCTCGCTGCCCAGGTGAGGTGCTGCTGGGAGGCCTTGGGGATGGGTGGTCACCTCCATGTGCGCACGGGTGAGCCTGGCACGTGCGGGAGCGAGCTGCTCACGCAGCCAGAGTGCCAGCAACCTGGCAGAAAGGGGACATGATTCATGAAAACGTCTTCGGCTGGCTTCTCACATCCCAAAACCAGGCTGGGCTTCCAGAGAGGGATTAGGTGGATGCTGTTCCTCCTCAACCCCTTTCAGCTCAACCCCACACTCCACAGGTCACTCTGCAAGACAGAAGAAACATCCCTGGGAACTGGCACATTTAGTTGGAGGATGACAACCTCTGCCACCCCTTTCCTGCCTCTCCTCAAACACGAAGCACCCCTGGAAGGGGCAGATACTATCACCCCTCATTTCTCGTACCTGCGTGCTGAGCTCTGCCACCACCTTTGTGAGCTCCTCTGGACAGACAGCTGACCATGAACTAATGCAATTCTGTAAAGTCAACCAAACCGATCACTTGACAGAGCTATTAAATGACAAGATGCAGGCAACAACTGATTTGCCAGGGAATAATTAAACATTTTGAGAACTTAAAAAGAAGCAAAGCAGTAATTTCACCCTGACTTTGGGTGGGAGAGACTTTAAATCAAGGCAATGTCTTCTTAAAGTTGCTAGACCCATGCAGTAAACCACGGGGAAGGTAGTCCCCTTCAGCAGACAGTCTCTGGACAAATTTCTAGAGCCCATTTACTGTACAAAGTTGGATGGTATGACATCCTGGTTCACCAAGAGATGGAAGAATGCCACAAAGACTCTACACCAATAATGCATTGCTATGATGATCGGGCTCCAACCATCATTTCCATCTCTTTTATTTCAGAGATTAAAATGGCAAACATGAACCATGCATCAACCATTGCTGTGGATGTGAACCAGAGGCATTTATTACCAGTCCAGTCTTACAGCCTCAACAAGATTCCTATTGACTTCAAGATAAATCAAGTTGGCATTTTCCTGACCATTGGAAATCTGTTTTCAGACTGTAGAATTAAGCCTGAGACAGACATATAACAGCAGACTTTTGATTTTTTTAAAAAGACAGTCTTGAAAATATCTTGCTAAAATACAACTAAAAAAAATCCTGTTTCATAGATTAAATATAACATTGCTATGAAAAATATGCTAAGTAGCTTAAGAGAATGAATATGCTGTTACCGAAATCTATTTCAAACAAGATAGAGCTTATTTTCACTCTCTGCTCCACCTTTGTTTGAGAAAATGCCCTGAAACTCTAGGTATTTTGTATTACATCTGATAGCACTAATTCAAAAGCATTTTCAACCTATATTCCAAGCGCAATCCAACCTCCTCCCCCCCACTGTGTAATTCACCATCTTGGACAGCTTTCAGAAATGGGAATGCAGTCACATCTGATTAAGAGTTTATTTATTATATTTCATGATTTAGCAGAAATAACGTAAAGATGTTAGTGGAAAGTATGGAAGGATCAAGAATCAGAGTAATTGATCAAGCAGAGAATGCAAGGGCTTTTTGAGGTGTGCATGTCTGTTGGTTTTTGGTTTTTTTTTAAAAAAAGGAACAGGAAAAAGCCATGGTGCCGAGACTAAAAAGTCAGGAAATAAGTGCACCAAAGTCTGCGTACATAAAGACATGCAGTTTTCCAATACAGGGGGTAAAATCTGGTCACAGAAAGCAAGTCTCCAAAAAGCTGGGGTGACTCCACAGGAGACCACCTGCAGAAAGTCTGAGTCTTTCGAGGTGTCCCAGAGCCTCTCCCTTGGAAGCAAGCCTTTCTCTGGATACGTGGAAATGGTATCTGGGATCCCTAAATACTTTTGAACATAGGGGCTAGAAAGCACTTTGTTATGTTTTTAATTAGGTTGCATAGATCACTTCTTATTGTATTGTCACTGAATTCCTGAAACGCCACAATAAAAATGACACAATTAGAAAGCTGAAATTTTTATTACTTTTCCTTAACGTGCTGACTTCACAGGAAAACATATCTTGTTTGTGTTCAGAAAAATTATGCCACAGAAAACAAGAAAAACCCCATCCCTTCACTGCTTTGCTAGTTGTTCACCCCGGCCAGGAGGTACCACTTCTGCAATGAAAAGGCACACTCGATCCTCTGGGCCTTGTGCTTCTGGTTTGAGAACTAATCCAACTAATATTTCGCCTGGCACCATCTATGATGAATTTTGGTTGTAATCAGTAACAGCTGGATTAAGGCCAGCAACATATTTCATATGAGCTGGCAAAGAATTTTGGCCATCAAAGGCCCAAGCCACTTACAGGTCTGAAACCTCCCATAGCAAGGTCAGGGGACCTTTTGCACTACTGCATGCAATATGCATTAAGGGGCCAAGTTTAAATCTGTATACAGATATACATGCCTGATGCATTGAAAACATCACTGTGGAAGACATATATGAACATTATAATCCCATTGCTCTGAGATAACCATCTAATTGAAGGCTACACCACAAAGTATACAAAAGAGGAACAAATTAAGGTCACAGAAACCCCCTTAAACCTGTCATCTGAGAACTTCCAAAGTGCATTCATTTAAAATGTATCTTTCTCACGCACACATATTTAGGACCAGCAATTTTGCATTTACATCCTAGGTCCTGATTGAAACTTTTCAGTGCTAGTACTAATCCCTGAAGGACCTCACTGCAAACAGCCCTCATTACATGATAATTCTTTGCTGCCTCCACTTTTTGACACGTCAGCCAGTTCTTAATCCTTTTAACTTCTTAATGAAAGAGTAGTTACACAATGGCAGCATCCCGTGGAAGGTCACCGATCTGTCCCTTGAGAGCGCTTCCCTGGCACATGGCACAGAGAACAGAGCTGGGATCCTGCTCACAGGGACGGACAGCTCTGGGACACACACCTGCTGGGAGGATGGGGCTCCCAGCCTGGGAGAAGCAGCCACAGGCACTGAGGGCAGAGGAGCGACACGGCCACAATGCACAGTTTCCTCTGAAGAGATGTCTTGCCTGCAGGTCAGCTCCCTGGATGGAAGCAATGACAGCTCTCACCCAGAGGCTGCAGCCCAGCCTGCCTTGGGACGGCTGATCCGTGCCTCCACGCATCCCTACAGCACGAGAGGCACAGCATGGTGTCCCCCTGGAGAACGCCAGCTATGACACCGAGCCTATGTGAAGAACAGAAAGGAGAGCTTTTTCCTCTGAACCGTTATGGTCCTGTGGTCGACAAGCTGCACTTTCTAGCCCAAACTGTTTTTATTTTGGTTCTTGGGCCTGTTTGGAGGTGCTAGAGTGGAAGAGCGAACAGCTGGCAAGGGGAGCTCTTCCAAGTGATGTGCTCATGGCCAAGGCTTTTGTGTTGCTGCAGTCGTCATGAGGGCTTTCCAAGCAGGCCAAGCAGGTGGGACAGAGACAAGTAAAATCAGCTGGCTATTTTCCGAGGAAGAAGCAGCTAAAAACCACAAGAATAAAACAGGACTGGAAACACTTGGCTACAAAACAGGGGGCAGTTTGAAGTTCAGCCTCAAGCAACTTCTTAGGTAGGTCAGAGCATAAAACCCAAAGCTGAAGATTTGAATTCAGGGGGAGAAACCTCAAATCCTCATTTTATTGCACAGGCATCTGGACAGAAAGGTTTGTATTGCTCTTGCAAAGCCAATATGAGGGTTTTGTTGACAATACCAAGGAAAAAAGTAGTCCTCACACCTGAGCGTGGCCAGTGGAGCACAGGGAACCCTTATGGCGGTGGAGCTGCTGCAACCCTCCTCTGGATGGGCTAGAGACAGCCCGAAAGATTTAGTTTGCCAGTTTTGGAGAAAAATCACATAGCTCTTCTCACACTGGATCATATTTTCAGCCAGTGCATGTCAGTATAAATAAAGTGACTTGAGGATTTTGCCTAGTTAATTGACAGTTTGTATCTCCTGACACAAGTTGAAAAAAAAAAAAAGAGTGATAAAAATATAGCAACAGCTATAGCGGTGCTACTGGTTATGAAGGGGCTGTTCTGCCAGTTATTAAAACCATTCAACGCAAGTGACGGATAAAAGTAATAAATCAGCTGACTTGTTTCACATATCCACACATCCAGTGTTTTCTGTGAGCAGAGCAAGCATTCAGCCTGGAAAAACAATGGCATCTCATTACAAAGCCCTATCAGCAACTGCAACATACATTAAATTATTGACACATAATGAAGCCAAAGTGAAAATCCTCACCTGAGGCATAGCTCCTTCAGATTTGAACAACGGCTGCTAACTGGTAACTTGCTTTCCAGTTACCAGTCTCACAGAGCAGTAATGGCTTTTAGATTAGCTAAAAGAGGTACTGCATTTTCCCTCAACGCAAGGGCTGTATCCTGATGGGGTGGCCTTGGAGCCTACCGGGAAGGTGCAAGAGGGCACCCATGCAGCAAGAGCATGTCATCACCACCCGCGAGGCCTGAGTGTTCTCCCCATCGAGGTCCCAGCCCCTCCCCAGTGGCCCCTCCAGCCACCCCCTACTCACCAGGTAAAGGCTGAGCACCAGCCTGGATCAACACACCCAAAACTGCACTCTACCCAGAGCATGGCACCATGGGCAGGACAGGGAGGATGAAGTGCAAGTATCCACCAGTGATGAGCAGCAGGGTCAGGCACCCGCTGAGTGAGCATGTTCAGCCGAAGAGCTCACAGCTACCAAGGTGCAACCTGCCCTTTTCCTTCAATTATGGAGCACAAATGCCATGAGCAATTCTCCTTTAAAGCCCAGTATACGACGAGGCATAGCACAAAAAGTACCAAGCAGCAGTTTTCCATCTTTGACACTGCTCTGCTCTACCTCACAGAATCTGGGCAGCTGGAAGCTCCTCCTCAGAAGTCCTGGTGATTTTCTGGATGAGCCAGCAAGCCTCCCCACCCAGGAACCAACCTCCCCATATTTTAAGCAACAAGAACTTCCAAGTAACGCAACTTCTTCACAGAAGAGATGAGTCAACCTTTAATGAGAGTCTAACCCAGTTGTTGCAAGTTCCTAGGGTTATTTGGGATTGCAAGTGGCTCTGTGATGACAACAAATCTCTGGAAGGAAAATAAACCAGAAGTACAGAGAAACTTAGCTGATGCTGTCTGAAAGGTACCTAACTATACCTGTACCTGACAGATTTCGAATGACATGGAGAAAAACTACAGGCATTACTTTTCTGAACTTCTAAAAGTACCTGACGATCTAGTGGACACTCAGCAGAGACTGGTCATCACAACAGCCTCTCTGCAGCCTCCCGCTGCCCACGTGCCTGAACAGGACTCCCCAGCATGGCTTCCCAGCCCTTTGCAGGGGATTGCAGGGCTCTTCAGATGCCTACTGGGTCATCCTTCTATGCAATTGCTCACAGACACACAGAACAAAACCTCCGTCCTAGGAGATGAAAAAAAGACCCTCCCTCCTTTAAACGAGGATGCAGGGCTCAAAAAAATGAACAAACTTGCTTTGTAACTTGCCAAATTGGAGTGATGTAAACCAGGGCTGTTCCCCTGGCAGTGCACGGGCCAGTTCACACGCAGAGGTGACCGTCCCCGCTGGATAAAGGATACTGATCACCATCTGCTGTGCAAACATAGCCTGGAGGTCAGCTTGTAAGTACCTGCTGTCAGCTTGTGACTGCAGAGGAATACGGGAGAGAGATCCTGTACCTACCAGCTTGCTGAGAGCTTCAAAATGTCTGAACGGTCCAGGCCCAAATTCTTACTTTTGTGGCTAATGCAAAAGGACCTTCCTAGGTCACCAGATCCATCCCCTGCTAGCACAGGCAGCTGCGCTATAGAGGTCACGTCACGAGCTGACCGTGTTTTCTCACACACCTACTTCAGAAGAAAGGATGACTGGGGAGGGGAGCGAGGAGAACTTTCCTCTCCTGAAGGAGAATATGGAATTTTAATGCAAAATAAATTATGTTAGAAGATAGTGACAACGTAAGCTTACGAAATACAGACGTTAAACAACACAGCTCCCCTCCTAATCTCAGCACATTATCTTAATGTAGCATATTATTCGAAACATACAGCAGACATGCCACTATGTTTACAGCACCCCTGTCATATAGCAATTTTGAAAGCATTATTGTCAAGCTGACATTTTATTACATTTGTGGAAATATGCTAATTCAATCATTAAGTTTCGTTCAACACTCGTGAAAGCTCAGGAATAAAGATGTATTATGCTTTACTTCAGACAATTTTAAACGTTGTTGAAAATGGAGAATGAGGGCCATAACTTTTCATCCATCCCCCACCCCCTTGAAGCTCTTTCGCTCTCCACTGGAATTTAATATCAAATTATCCCTGCAAGGAGCCACTGGAGAAAAGCAATGCGAGGTAAGCAGATTGGCGATACTGTCATCCATTTTCATAATTTCCATTTATGTAAATAGGCCACCTATTTCCAAGCCAAACACAGGGTTACTGCCGTGGACTGAACAAACAATATTAGCTTTCAGCCATGTAAATCTATTAGCTATCATCGGACACAGCCTCACTGAAGTCCTTGGGGACCAGGACCACGCAGCATAGCAAGCGGTCGGCACACTGCAGTGCGGGAGAAGCTGTGCCCCAGAGCTGAGATGCCGGCAAACAGACAGGCAGGCAAAAAGAACTGTTGTCTTAAAAGAATTAGATGTTTGCACACGAGATGCTCTGACAAAAAGAGTTTTGTGAGAAGGTTACTAATTACTTAGATCAGATTAACACCAAAGCATCTCACTCACAACTGAGAGAGCTTTTGTGCCGGACATGGCACACAAGTACTCCTCACATGAAAGGCCATTCTCTATCCCAAGAGGTTTTCACCTGAATAGGCTTACCAATGGTATATTTAATGTCTATATTCGGACATTTAACTTTGGCTCCAAGTAATCAAAATTCTGCCTATACCCCAAATAGTTTATCTTTGTTTGTGGTAGTTCATACTGCTTTTAGAACTGAGGAGTCCATCACCAGCAGGACCACGCTCTACACAGATGGCAGACAGGCAACACCTAGGCGCTGTTGCCTTGCCTGACACAATATTGTGAGCATCAGACTGAAACAACTGATTATTCTAAGTGTTTTGAAACCCTCGGAAGATAATATGCTCCACAAGTGGAAAGCAAAGACGATTACAAAGAAGCTGTATTCTTTATACAAAATATCACACTAACAAAATTCTTGTTACTCTTCCAGGAACATCTCAAAGATTCCAAGAGATGTATTTCAACAAGGTCTTGTACAAAATACTATGAAGAGTTGTTTTAGTCCCAACAATGAAAAGTTAAGTGTTAAATTTATGCTGGCTGCTTATTTTCTCTCCTCTTGGTTTACACTTCCAAAGCAGCAGATGAGGAGAGGCCCAAAAGCTCAGGGACTTCAAGGGTTTGATCCAAACACAAGAATTAAGACCTGCTGTCATGTATCATTTAAACACCATCATACTGTAAGTGCTACTTATACGTAAGTAATTAATTTTGGGTCTCTCCAATGCTTGTCTTCTATTTCTGAATTCTCCTCAGTCTGCTATCAGAATATTTCTATTTCTGTTTCTCCACACTTAGGGGTCTATTGCACAGGCATCGTGACAGGGGAACAACCACTCTGCAACGCTCTTCCTTCCTCCCTGTTCACCACCCCAGCCAAAGTCGCAGAGGCTGGTGCTCCTGGCAAGGCTATCTCACAGCCTCCACCCAGCCCTCAACTCCCAGCGCCAAGTGCTGCCGACCAGCATCTCCGATGTGCTTCAACAACACAGGTACCAGAACAGGATCGTCATGCCAGCCGGTATTCTAAATGGTTTTAGTGTTGTAGGAAAATGGGAAAGTAGAATTTCAGAAGAAAATTGATTATAAGATAATAATTGTGTGTATATATACACACACACACATATACACACATACATACACATACACACATCGTGTAGAAAAGGTAATAGGCAGCAGCTGCAATCCCCTGCCCTCTCCTTGACCACCTCCCCATTCTCCCCAGTTTATGTTACCTTACCCAGAGAGCTGCAAACTACTCCAGGGGGGCTCTGTCCTCTGAAGTGCAAGGCATCTGGTGGTGAAGCTGGAGTCCCCCCCTCCATGGTGGGACACGCCACTCTGCAAGGCTGACAGCTCTCCTCCTGTCCCAAACGGTTATTTCTATGCTTCTATGCTGCGCCTTCTACTGGGGGGTGGGGGGGAGGGAGCACCAGTGGGGAGGGGAGGGGAAGGAAGGAAAGGGCACTGCTTACATCCAGGCCCTCTCTTACCCTTCTGTTGGCAGGAAAAAGTCAAATGCATGGGCACAACAGGAATAAGCAGTACAGAGTATCAGAGACCAAACCTGCAGTTAATGTGATAGCATAAACACACACATTTGGGACTACATTTTATATGTTATTCCTAGTTTACTAACACTGTTGCCCTATGGGCTGCTCAGCAGGTGGAAACAGCTACAGGGCAGCAGTACCCTGATTATACTGTCATTAGATCCCCTTGACCATGGACTGTTTGAAGGACTGGAGCAGAGACAGTTTGCACAGTCCCTTTACGCTTCAACAGCGGTGTAGCAAGTCCACAAGGCACCTAAAAATAAGGTTCACTGCGTCCTGGCTGATGAACAGATGTTTCAACAATAGCTGTAGATCCTTAGTACCTCGTGTGCTTGTGACAAACTGTACTACGGGCCTCAATAAAGAGAGAGAAGCTGGAACATTCAGCACTAAACCAAGCCTCCCTTGTGAGCAAAAGGAATAACTCCATTTAATGATAGCAGTAAAAATCTCTTATCTGTGTGGATGAGCCAACAGAGGGAGACACGATGATGAAACGTGCCTGTCCAGCTTGTGGTATTAGTACCTCTCCATCCCATACTAAATGCTTACATATGGAGTAAGTCCCAGGAGAAATCTGTATTTTACACAAATAATTAATTACAGATAAAATTAGAAAAAAAAAGGGTTTTATGACAGTGGAAGTGATTCTAAAAGTAAACGTCACAACTTTTTTTCTTTTTAAATAGAGAAAAATAATTGAGAAAAATTCATTTAGTTTCTTAAGATATTAACTGTGGAATTTCTATCTAGTTGTGGTTATAAATCTCAAAGGAACTTGTGGCTGCGCTGTGAATTAATAGTTCATTTCCTTTAATTTTTAATAACCCACTCATATACGCTGAACTTTGTTTCTGTCCCTTAAAGAGGCACATTAAGAACAGAATGAGAGTTTATCTTTCCAGGACAATATTGTTCAAATATTGAATTAGTGCTACGGGTTTTATTTGGATTGGCTGCAATTACACTGTGCGCAGCATCAAATGGCCATCTTGCACAGCTTCTGACCCAGAAGTATCTTCATTAATAACCCTGCTCTGAGTTGGTGTGGTATTACTTACTACAGAGCAACCAGTACAAACTGCAACAAACTAATCCTCTGAGAATCCTGTGAGCTCAGTGAAATCTCAGAATTAGCCAATAAAACAGAAATTCTCCAGCTGGGGGTAGAGGAGGCATGTATGCATTGGAGAAACGTAGGGGGCTTGTGCAGGGAGTGGATGAGTCAGCTGAGGTGGGATTTGTCCTGTGTATCTCCTGACCCTCCAGGAGTGACACACCTTATTAAGCAGGGCTTGAACTGGGAGCAAGGGAGCATGAAGTGGCAGCGAACGTGGAAGGCACCATGGTGATTGAAAAAAAAAAAATTAAAAAAATGGTTTTTTTCTTATACTTGGATTCAACAAGGTACTTGAGCTTACAACTTGTCCCATTAGAACCAGCTCATGAAATCCCCACTGAAGTAATTAGCTTATTGATTTCCACAGGATGAGGACTCTATCCATTGCATCTACTCACTGCCTTGAAGTTACAAATGCATTTAATTCCTTTGCTGAACCGATGCCTCGCAGACTATCTGAATTCTCCTGAAAGCACTGGATGCACAGATGACTGAACAAAGTTAGAGATTCTTATCAAATTCAGAGGTGGACCTTTCCCCCACTTCAAAAAGAAAAGATGAGTGGGTATAAAATGACAGACAGAAGGTAAAATTCTTATGAAGAAAGGACAGTCCTCTTGTGATCAACATAATCCCCAGGCTCAGTCTTTACATCAGTCTTACTAAGTGTTAAGAAAACATTTATCTTTTACATGACCGAACCTTATGGGAAAATTCTACAGGCTTCCAAAACAGACCACGGCAAGTGATAAACACAAAATTATCTCTCCATTTCACCAAAAAATTCTTTTCAAAATAAACTGTGCGGTATAAGCAAGCTAATTTCATCGAATTCCTTATGAATGTTTATTTTTCCCCCTTAGAGTTTTCTGTAAGCCACAGAGAGCATTTCAGTGATTTATACCTTAATGCTGCCATTTTCAGGCCAAATTCTAACAATCTTCCAAATGATGAAAAACAGATGATCCACAGGGTTGTCAACAACTCAAGTTTTAGCACAAAACCATGCTAGCCTTTTTTCTTAAGAACAATGAAACTTGCATGTTTAGAAAGACTTCCAGTTTTCACGAAAAAAGGTATTTTAGTTCTTAAGGCTACCTACCAAAATAAAACCCCCTAAACTTCCAAAAACAATCAAATAAAAGAACTTGGTCCCATTAGTCCAAAACATTTCAAAACAGTTAGTCAGACACCCCCCCCAAAAAAAAACCAGAGGTGGGAGACTTTAAGCAGGATCTATCTTTTGAGAGCTGCTGTTTGGCAAGCAGAACAGTTTTTTCCCATTTTGAGCTGCTTGTCACAACACAGGGTCAGAAATGAAACCACAAAGGGCTAAAGAAGAGGCTCGCTGTGTTTTAATTCTGGTGCTGACAAGGGTTTCCTCTGCAACCGTCATCAAGAGCAGATACTACTTTGGTCGTAAATCTGATCGCACATTCTCCACTGAAGGATATGAACTGGGACAATAGGCATGGAACAAAAAACAAATAGAAGTTCAGACACTTTGCAAAGGTCATATTTCAATTACCAGTTCTCTCTCCAGCAGACCTTACAATGAAAACGTGGTCCTAGATCTTTCTCTAAGCTGTGGTTAATCAAGCCCCTGCACAGAGAGAGTTGGATACCTCTCTTGCAGAGGTTTTCCCAGGCTGAAGCACGGATAGCACGCTTCCACAGGTGCTCCAGATGTTGAAGACCAAGGATTAAAAGGCTGAACTGCTGTTCACCTCTTAGACAGAATGAAAGGGAAATAGTTTTAGTCTAATTATCAGAGTCTTGCCCTTGCCGATGACATGTTTATAGCCAGCCCCCAGCACTCAGCACAAGCATCCTCAGGCTCTGCTCTGTGTGCTTGTTCAGGGAGAGTCTCCTGGTCAGAAGCCAGAGCTCAAGCCAAATGGAAAAAAAATAATTACTGAACCAGGCCTTTGGCACACCTCTGGCACCGTACCAGAAGTCACAGAGCCAGAGGCATGAAATGGCAACTGCCAGGTAAATTGCAGTTTTACATATTGTCCCAAAGTGCTTCAATAATGGGAAATGTTGAATATTACGTTGATGAAAAGGAACACAATTCTATTTTAAGCAGAGTAGCATACAACTGTAGTGCAGACATAGAACCATCCCCAACCCATATGCTGCTTCACATATTTACTGTGGGATGCCTGAAAGTGTCTAATTTTAATTATTTGGAATCTACAGCGAATGCCAAGCTTCCTGATTTTTTATTTTTAATCACTATGAACTCCAGAGGCTATACCTCTAGATTCCTAACTCTTAAAATGTTAATTCTGTCCTTTGGTGCACTCCTCCTCCATACCCACCCTCCATCCCATATTCTCATATCAAGTGAATCAGCTTAAGGGACATTCTTCCTTTCACAAACAAAAATGGCATTCTCTGAGGCCAGCTACTTGTCTCAAAAGTACTACTGGATATAAAGTACTCCACGTCAAATGCCACACTTAGATACACTACACGTGGCTTTTTCTTCAGTTTTGCAGGCTGAGGCATGCACACAATTTTTATGTTAAATGTATTCTCTGTCTCTTTTCCTCCCATTCTCTCTGTCTGCTTTCCTTCCTTCCTGGCCACATTGTGCAACTTCTAGACTTAAAACAAAACAAAAATCCAACCCAAAAAATCTCACCCCCTCCAACATACATTAAGTTCATGTAAATAACACCTGATATTTCAGCAAGCACTGAACAGACTGTTGCTCCTCATTATCTCTGGTAAGATTTTCCCACCTACTGTCTTGCAAATCACCATCCACTACCTATAATGAGATGACAGTTCTCTAAATTTTTTATTTACTTTTTCCTCCAGTTACTTTTGAAGTCCTTGGAATCACATGTTTTGTTTAATTTTGTTTTGCTTTTCTAAATAAAAGTTGCCTTAGAGTAAGTCATTCTGAAGACTTCTACAAAGAAACTTCATACACCTTGCAATGTGATGTAGCATCACTGCATCTTAGCTTTCTTCTTCTGCTTAAGCCAATATTCCAGTTTACTCCCCTTAAAGACTTACTCAGGAAAATACGGACAAATCACCAAGGCTGAATATTTTATCAACGAGTTTTCTTAAATACTGTGGGCCAAATCTGGGTGTAAGTCCCTTCATTTCCAATGAATATTCAACTGGCCCAGCAGTATTCATTTGAAAGAAAAGCTGGACTATTTGTCCTCTTTGCTCCATTATTTACGTGGAACCTGGGATTACTTCACCTCAACTCACAGCTGCTGGCTGTGAAGTGATGTGAAAGAGCAAAGGCAGCGTCCAGAACTGCCCCTGACAGCATGCAATTACTGACACCTCTGCCCAGGGAGCTCCCCATGGCTCAAAATTCACCTGTGGGCGATGATAAACACAAGGCACATCATAGTGGAGAAGACTAAGATGGAAGTTAGCCCACAGAAAGTCCAGCAGGATAAGCACGAGGGCCAGACAGTTTGAGGCCTCTCAGAAGCAAATACAAAGAGCATTGGCAGAAACGCTCACACATACAAATTTGGGTTCTGCTGAAGAAACCCCTTTTGTACCGTCTGCCACCTCTGAGGAGTTCTGGGGTTCGAGGCTGGAGCTGAAGGCAACAACCAGATGTCTCCAATTCCTCCAAGTCACAGAAGGCAAAATGCTGCCGGTTGGTTAGTTAGGGAGATGCTGCTGTTGTGGTCAAACCTGGAGCATCTGTCACAGAGAAAACACACTGAGGTCTTCAGAGTCCCTAGCCTGGTAGCAAGCTGCTGAAGCAGACGCAGCACAGGGAAACTGATAAAAGGTCAGTCACAAATGATGCAATAGCTTAGAAACTAGCTTCTGAGGAGGAGGGCAGTTTGAGTTTCTTGACTCAAAGGGCTGGGATGATGCTGACGGCTGGGAAGCGTGCCTCCAAGCTTTCTTCTGCTGGGGAGTGAAAAGGTGGGCAGGAAGAACAGTCTGAGCACTCAAGCATCCCTGCACCTTTTCCTTCATCCCACAGACACACTTCCATTATACCACATAAGTCCAAACATAAATCTGTAATTTGTCCAAGAAAAAAACATTTTTAGAAGGGCTAACTATTAAGCACTAGATGCCAAGCAAACAAACAGGAGGAAATGCATATGCATCAGAGGAAATAATGACAGGCTGTAGCTATTGAAAACTAGTGGGAAGGGAAATATAGCTGGAACATTAATGCTGTAACAACTTGCTCTGAAAGGGTATCATGAAGAGGGGGGAGGAGGAAGGATGTGTTACTTCACGTTAGAGATGCTCATGGGATTACAGATGACTCAATCACAGACCTCAAATGCTTACAGCAGATTAAACCTGTAGTCCAACTAAAGATGGAGTTACCGGAACATCTCTTACAGGCCCTGAAAGCGTAACACTTGGGCGAGCCGATAACTCTGCATCTGTTCTTCATGTGTGGAAAGAAAAACACGCTAATATCAGATGCACACAGCCTGTAAGATGTTTGCTGAAAAACCTCATCTGACTAAAGAAAAAAAATTCCCCGGTGTCCTAAAAAGATGATGATTTCTTAACATAGAAAATTCTACATGGAATATCTCAATGTTGAATCTCATTTTAATGAGTGAAGAGAGTTAATTAATCACCTAAAAGCTACAAGCAACTTAAGTATCAACGATCATGATCTAATCGCACTGATTTGTTTTAAAATCAGTATATACATTATTATTGGTGCTTATAGTCTGTTTGCACAATTGCTGGCATATGGCTCTAGAAAGAGAAGAGTAAGAGGAGTGAAACAAAACAGAGAATTGTTTAAAGAGAACCTACTACACACCAAAAGCCTCTTCCAAAACTGCGAGAATTATGCTTGTGAAAAAAACCATCCCAGAGAAGATAAAGAGCAGAAACTTCAGAAAGACAAGCAGATTTATAAAGAATGGAGAGAGCAGAGACATTAGTGTAAACAAATGAAGAAGCATAGACAACCTCTAAAGAAGGAGAGGAGCCAATACAACACTGAGGACTACTGACGGTGTTTAAGACAGTAAAAAGGCACTTCTGAAAGCACCCACGCAGATCAAGTCCATTGCTCAGTGCAGAGAGTGGGATCAAAAATGATGACGTGGAAAATAAGGATATTTAAAGAACAGCATTATGTGGAATTATCAGGACACATGGTTTGTTGGATTAAAAACGGTTCTTTAAAAGATTTCAATACACAGCTGTTAACAGAAAGACATAAGCAGATAGGTCGCTAGAGGCCATTCCCAAATTCCAGGGATCGTGTCATCTTCTACTGCAATTTCATCAGTTCGTCATTTGGGGGTGAAACAACATGAAACTTCTGCAGGAAAAGCTTGCAAGTAAAAGAAAAGACCAATATAGTGCCAAACGACAAAAAGGGAAGGTTATTCTTATGGAGCATAGTTAAAGTCACAATAATATATTTTGCAATGCAACTAAATGCAAGGTAGTAACCCTAGCAAAGAACAGTTTGCAGGCTTAAAGCAGTAGACATGCTTTGAAGACTGTGACTTAAGGACTTAGAGCTGGAACAAATTGCTAGAGTTCATTTATGTCTTCTGTGATCATCACAGATAGCTGCTTCAATATAGGTACTCAAAGAAAGATACAGGAAAAAATAATCCTAGCGGGGCTTCTGTAAAAACCCTGTGCTCAGCCCTGCTAGCCACACTTCAAGAAGGAAGTGCAAATACTAGAGGGAGCTGAAAGGAAGGCCAAAGAATTGACCCCTGGGCAGGGCAAAGCAAAACAAAGCAAATCTTACATGTGAGGCTGACAGAGTTCACCCAGCTCAGTGATAAGGTTGAGAGCTGTCATGATGACTATTTAGGGCCACATTTCAAACTTGCAGATAAGTTAAGAGCTGACAGTAGGAATTTCAACCTTCGTTTCCCAGCAAAATTTCCCACCAGTGTTAGTAAATGAACTATAGAACAGTTTACCAGGCCAGATGGTCAACTCATTAATGCCTGAAGTTTTCAAAATGAGATTACGCATGTTTAAAGAAGACATGACCGAAACAGCTTTTAGGGAAAAAAAAAAAAATCTACGGCTCAATCATGCTAAATGTCAGGTCAGAGGAGTATAATGACTCCTGACTGGTCTTCGAGTCTATGAATTGGAGTACTTAACCATAAAAAATGAGAAGAATCAAATGTCTCCTTCGAGACATGCTGTAGCAACCATCACTTGTAAGAGCCCCTCCAGTATTCAAAACCATCCAGATACACACAAACCTCTCCAGTGTGCGCTCAGCTCTAATTCAATAGCTGTTTACATTTGTTAAATAAACATACAAAAGTCTAGGTGTCAACCTGGCGCTGAAGGCATGGTTTGAACATTTCAGCAGTCACTCTTAAAGAACGCCCTACTCAATCCTTTCCAAAGCAGAGCTCTGACATTAGGCTAGACAAATGCCAGTGATGTTCACGTGGGAGTGGGACATGAAATCCACTTGCTTTGTTGCTCTATGGGAAGCCTCCTTCTTATAACGTGATGTCCCATGCTATTGTGTCCATCATTCCTAACCACGTGTGAGCTGGAATAAGGTATTCAAAAGCAGCACATCCTTCCATCATGCAAATGGGAATGCAATTTTGGAATGAGAAAAGAAAAAAAAAAATCAAAGCAGACATTCCCTAGGTGAGCCGGGGGGAAAAAAAAAAATCACTTGTCATTCTCCAACAGCAATCAATCTTAAGTACATGCTTTTTTATTTCCAGAGGAATGAAGGATTCTGGTGCTCTATCATAATTTTATTTACTTTAGCCCAGGAAGTGTCTGATCTGCTTTAAAAACTGCAGATCAATTCTGTATTAAAATGCCGTCGCTCTGCCTACTCCTTCAAAGTGCTATAAAATATGCTGAAGGGAACACTGGCATGTTCCCCAGGTACCATGGCTCAAACAAAACCTGCAACAGAGGAGTCCTTCTAGAAAAAGCAACTACCACCTTCCCACTCACTCCTCCCCAAGCACTGAGCAGTCCGTATGACGTATTTCTTCTTCCTTTTCTGGTTTTAGTCAAGACTATAAACTAAAAATACGTCACAGACTGCATGCTAAAGGTTAAAGAAATTACTGATGGGATTGACAAAACAGAAGGTAAGATGCCCTATCTTGGAGAACAACATATGTGTATATGTTTTGTTAAGGTTTGTCCTCGCACATGAATGTAATACTTATGGGTTGTCACTTCAGTTAAGCCCAGCACCTAGAGTAAGGTCCACTAGCATGCAGGTGTCTCTTCTTCCTCACTGGTTGCAGAGCTAACAGCTGTAGCAGTTAGCATAAACCATAGAGCCTATGGTTTTAATCAACAGTTTACTCCTATATTTTTCTCTGGATAAGAAATATTCATATCCACCCCAGTTTACCTGCTGTGGTTTTTTTAAGCACTGTGAAACATGCTATTCATAGCATACTTAAAGGGTCAGATTACCCTCACCTAGAATCTATTCAATAAATTCCACCAAAAGGCCAAACACCATTTGACAAAAGCAAACAGGTCAATAAAAAGGAAAACGAAAAAAAAAGAAAAAAAAAGTACTCAAAGCAAAAAGAAGTTCAAATCCAAGTAATCTGAATAGTGATTTGACTCAGGTATTGTAACCTGAACGGTTCAACAAAACTCACAAGATTTCTATTCACAGTCCTTTTCTTCATCTGAAGAGCCTGAAACAGAGTTCTCACCACCTTTAAAGCTTACGTCCACAAATTACATTATTGTACACAAGCAAAGGACATAACCCTCAATTTTAGCAAGTTTTCCGGTATGCTTCAAAAATATACACAACATGAGACTTTGGAGGAATACTGAGCAAGAAAAAAACCACAAACCAAACCAAACCAAAACAAACCCCAAACCCTGCCACTGTTTATTGCCAAAACACAATTTTCCCCCAACCCAATTTTACATCAAGTCCATGAACACAGCACATCAGGTTTTTTTCTAAAGTGCAAACATACTTACGAAAGGACATTCCCAATGTAGGCATAATATGAACAGCAGTAGGGAGTAGTCCCATCACAGCAGTAAGCTTTGCAGTCATTATCACACTGAGCCAGACAATCTTCTGCTGAGTAAAAATAACATTCATGCGGTCAAACGGCAGCAACAACAAAATGCTGTACAGCACAGCTTTAGAGAAAATGCAAACTAAATTTTATACAATCACAGGACTTCACTCAAGGCACGACCTGACCCTGTAATCCAAATGGCAGCCCATTCCCACTCATTCTGCATTTCAGTAGGAAGTTCAGAATTAGATGCTTTGTGTATGGGTATTTTGTAGCTGTATCAGTTCCTTCTCGTATTTAATAATTTAAATTAAAAAAAAGAGCATTCTGAAATATCAAGGTCCCACAGATCACCTTTTGCCATTCCAGCAAGGAGTCTAGAGGGAAACCTGAGGCTGGGCTGCCTGACCTGCTGAGCCACAGAGTGGCAGGAGAGAAGGAACCTGCCTGGGAACTGGCTACCTGCCCCAGTCCCTGCCCAGCCCAGGGTGTACATGAGAGCTGCCTGGGGCTCCCTCATCCCCTGCCAGCAGCTCCCCTCGCTCCGCTCCAGCTCCACGGCCAGCGTGGCTCGGTGGTGCCCAGCACGGGGGCCAGCGGTGCCCTCTCTGCCCCACCACCGCGCCAGGGACTGTCCTGCCCAGCCGGGGCCACAAACGTTTCCAGCAGCGATGCTCTGCCAGACTGAGGAACAATGCAAACTGTGAAACAACTATAAGAGACCTCTTTACAAGTAAGAAACATGGAAGAATGTGCATCCTTTTATTGCTGTGAGAAGCTATTTTCAAGCTATGGACCTCTTGTGCTGTCGTGACTCAGTGTTTTCAAGGCCCTAAGGCAGGTCCCCACAAGTAAATAACAGGGTACAGTCTCTGGGTACTGCCACTGCATTGCAAAAACGTCCTGGGGGATCCCACACTTCCCACATCTCATCCCGGGCTCTCCTTCCCCACTGCCAGGACGTCTGC
The DNA here is from genome assembly GCF_028858705.1 of Grus americana. Lineage (NCBI taxonomy): Eukaryota > Metazoa > Chordata > Aves > Gruiformes > Gruidae > Grus > Grus americana. Next base: position 114,377,623 of record NC_072852.1, read on the forward strand.
TGCAGCCTGGCTAGAGCTGTGCCCTAAGCCTGTGCAGTTACCCCTGCATGAAAGAAATGCAGATGCACAGAAAAGCGTAACAACTGACCCGCCAGTCCGAAGACCAGCTCCCCCAACAAGTGAACTGGGGCAGCCGGAGGGACAGCAATCTCCAGAAGGAGAGGGGAGGCCAGCAGCTGGCATGGGCCCTGCTGTGAAGGGGCAGCAATGGGGGCGACGGCCGTGCGGGGCTCCCGTGCCAAGGCTTTTGCACTGCTACCCTTGCAGGGCTCCGCACGCCAGCAGCTTCAGGCTTCTGCAGTTACCCGGTTTTGGCAGGAGTGCTGGTGTCTCCGGGTATGCCCCGAGGTGCCCGGCAAGCACAAGCTACTGGGCAAGAAGCGAGCGCAGCAGCTCGCCCTTGCTGGCCAAACCCGGCGGTACCGCGGGGCCGGGGCACCTCACGGCACCTCTCCCGAAGGACGCGGATTTACCCTCCCTGCAGCCCGGGAGGGACTCACACACAGCACACCCAGCCCGAGAGAGATCTGCTGAGACGCCCCGGAGAGCCTCTTCCAACTCCGGCTGCCAATTCAATCACCCACAGCAAGGAAAAGCCCTTGCGTCTGCCTTAAACTCCTCCGGCCCCGCTGCCCACGGCGGGGGGAGCGCGGGGGCCACCGCCGGGCCCCGGCCCTCGCCGCCCTCCCAGCCCCGCTCGCACCCGCTGCCTGCGGCTTCGCGGCTCCCGCACCCCAACACGCACCCGCCCGGCCCCGCTGACCTGCCAGGAGGAGGAGGAGGAGGGGGAGCAGCGCCCCCCAAGCGGGGCGCCCCTCGGCCCGGCCGCGCCGCCCCGCTGCCTCCATGCCGGCGGCGGCCGCGGAGCCGCCGACCGCCCCGTCGCGGCGCGGAGGCGGGCCGGGGGCGGCGGCGGGCCGGGGTGGGGAGGGTGGCGGTGGCGGGCGGCGCCGTCGGGGCCGGGCCGGGCCGGGCCCGCTGCCCCCCGCCGCGCCGGGGCCGCCCCCGGGCTGGCCCGGCGGCGCCGTGGGTGGCGGTGGCGGGGCCGCTCCGTCGCGGCACGTCCCCTCACGCTTCCCCGCCTCCCGACGCCTTTGTCCGGCTCGGCCCCCGCTCGGCCGGGCCCGAACCCGGGTCCCCGGGGGTGTGAACGGCTGCGCCCGTCTGCCTCCCGCTGCCTCGGTCAGACGCTGCATTCGAGGGGTTTTTTTTCTGCTGGGATTAAAATCGTGATTGTTTGTAAACTGTGATTAAAATCGTGATTTGTTTGCAAACGCATGAGCCAAATCCGCGTGTGGGGCGGGGTGCGCTGCGGTGAAGGTGGGATGCGGGCCGTAACGACGGCAAAGGCGGACCTCTGCCAGCGGGGCGCCCGCCGCCCGAGCCCGCTGCTGCGAGCCTGCTCCGCGCTAATAACCCCAAATATGCTTGTCCGTGCTGTTCGATATTAAAGATTTTCCACGACCAGGCCAGAACCATACTCTCTCTGAAGTATTCTTCAAGAGTCATTTTTGGTGACTGTTTAAATGCTGCCGTAATTAACTCTGTGCAAGAATTCCCACAGCCAGGGCCCGGAGGCCAAAATATTCACCGTGTGGTCTCACAAAACAAAAACTGAAGGGCTACAAGTCGAGGAATGCCCTTTGAAAGGCTGAAGTATGCACACAAAAATGAGAAACATCCACAGGTGTTTCTGCTCATAAAGGGCTTCCTGCTGCTGGCAGCTTAGAGGGGAAGGCTGACACAGAAATATATAATGAAATTTTTTTTAAAGGATTCTACACTGACGACAACAACAAAACCCCATATCACCAAGCCAAATCACTTGAAAGCTGGTTGTTTTGTTTATCGACTCACAGCTGACTGGTTTTTTAAATGCACGCCAGAACCTGACTGTCAACAAAGAAAAACAACTTTTCATGTTCTTAACTACCCTGCAGTGTGTTTCCCCTAGTTTATGCAACAGCCTGGATTAAATACATGTATAAAAGGAAATTTCAGTTATATGTTAGCTGCTGAGACTAAAACTCAGACCAGGTGGGTAACATAATTTCAAAGGAATTGCATCTGCTCCCCATGTCTTCGTCTGGTCACAGAGACCACAGTTTGCCCCTGACAAATCCCTGAAAAAATAATATGGTTTTGCCAATAGATAGCATTGGTAGTAACGGAAAAGAATGTATCAGATAAAGGAGACACAGATCTGGTAGGTAACTCCCAGAGACTCTGACGTCTCCAGGTTTTTTATTTTAATTAATGATCTTCAATCACCGTGCCAGCCTGTCTTAGAAAAGCCTTTTGTTGGTATTTATTTAATGTTCTTCAGTTTTTGCTGTTGATTCCTTCCCTTGCAGTCCCCTCCCCTTCATAGCTCTCTCAGCAAGTCACGTTTCAGTATTTCCCAAAAATGTTGGGTAAAATTGCCCAGTAGTTGTAAGCCAGAGCAGCACGTTTGGCTTCAGTACTGATTTGTACCAAAACAAACTTACAGACCTTCTGTAGCTGTTAGATATTTCTGTCAGCAGGGGACAAGTCCTTTGCACCCCTCTAACTCTCCTCAGCCCTAATTATTACTTCCCAAGTACCGTTCTTTGGACAAATGATTGAAAGGTCCGTCTGACACAGAGAAATATCTCTGTCCTCTTTCCACTGCTCCCAGCATCACGGAGGGCATTTGTAGAAGGCTGAGAAGAGGGAGAATGATGTCAGGGTGGTATTGTCTGGTTGTGCTGGGGTGAGGTGAGGGCCTTCTGGGACCAAAAGCTACTTCTAGTTCTCAGAAAGAGATTTGAAAGGAAGACTAACTTCATAGCAAAGAACAACAAAAGATTAGAGCTAAGGTCCTAGCCTCCTTGGAAAACTCCATATTGGCACCACAGGATGGGAAAATCATATCTTATCAGAAATGTTTTTTGAAGGATGGTTTTAAAAAGCATGTAGGATCGATAAAATTATGTTAAGTGTACAAGCCCTGAAGTGCCAATCTTGAGGCACAGTTAAAGGAGAAAATCCTGCTCCCAGAGCGCTAGTGTTTTGAAACTCACTATAAGCAGGCATCTCTGTCTCCAGAAGCTTAATTAGCAGTGTAGAAACAGTAATTATCACACACAGAGCACTAGAGGAAACTTAATAGAGAAAGAGGCACATGCTTAGGACAAACATTTAAAGTTCTTTACCTCTAGACTACCTCTAGAGAAACCACTTCAAAACAACTAACAGAATATCTTATATATATATATACATACTGAAGATGTCTTTTGTTGAACTCAAGCTGCTAACTGGCTGAACAATGAGGAATGATAAATCTTCCACAGGTTTTCCAGCATGTAACCAGCTGACCAACTTCAGAGCACCTCCAAAAGAGCCTGGACATACTTTGTGGCAGCAGGGGAGCTGCTGAGTTGGGGAAACCCCTGGTCCTGGAAAGAGGGGAGGCTGGGAAGATGTCTTTTCATCTCTGCCCCATGTTACCCTGTGATGGCATTGAGGGGCAGTCTCATCTTCTGAGCGTTAACCACCTCTGACCACCACCTTCTCCTGGCTCTGCAGATTCAGGTGCATGGTGCTCAGTCAGGAGTGGTGCTTGCATCTGCCCTGGTACCTGGGAGATGTGTGAATCTCACCCTTATTTTCCTGTAGGTTCCTTGTGTCAGTGTCCAGAGGTAGGGATTAAAACAGATACGCTGTACTTCAGATGGCAAATACCGTTTCATTGTACATTTCATTTAATAGCTTCTCTTTTCCTCCACCATAAAAAAACAACGAGGATTAGCTGACAGAGGGTGTACTCCAACCTCTACTGAAGTTAATGAAAGGCTTCCCAACAACTCCACTGTTAGCTGGACCTGGCTTTTAATTTCTGATTCCCTCCCATCTCCCTTTACTTATCACTAGTCAAAAAGACTCAATCTTTTCTCCTCCATTAAACAGAAATCTTTTCTCACTTCTAATCAGTTTCATTGCCACTTTGGGATGCTCTTTCTGCTACATCTTTTTCTGAGGATGGCCTGAATACTAAATGCAATATTTAAAATGGATTTTCAATATCAAGCTCTGTCCTCCTTTGCCAAAGTGCCATGCCTTTTCCTGACCGCTCCGTTAGCACGCGTTAGGTCCATTGTAGTATTGGCATATAGTTACACGTACACAATTAATGACTAAAACACAAATAAATACATGCTTGCTTTCTTTTTCAAAAATGTTGCCTATGATTGCATTGCTATTTATCTCCACACAAGCCTCTTTATATCTCTTTCAAGGTTTCTGCTTTCTGCCAGTATCTTTGACACTGGTGAATTTATCACAGAGCTCCTAGAAGGCTACAAGAGAGTCTTGCTCTTCTCTGCACGGACCGCTGGTCTCTGTCGCACGAGGAATGTACTCAGCACTCCTGCCTGTTGCTGTATAAAGCTTGCAAAAAGCATAATGCAGGAATGCCATTATTCCTAGGCAGCAAACAACATACCTATGGCCCCTTCGGTTATATCTACCACGTTAAGGCAAACGTAATCTCTGCAGTATAGCGGTTATATTCTACAGAATAGAAGAATTCTACAGGTAGAAATACATTATTTTTGTAAACTTGCGAAAAGCTAGTGAAATCTTTACCTACGTTTTGCCTACAGAAAAGCTCAAGGCAGCAGAGAAGAAGATAGGTGGATGGTTTTTAATTATTTGCAAGTCAGAACTTTCCCTGTTCGTACCATCTTCACGCATTTGCCTACGGGAAGGGAAATAGTGGAACACCTTTGGTATGATTTCTATTAAGAGCAAGCAGTGTCTCAAAACCACTGTATCCTTTCTGGTAGAGCACCAGACAGTGCTTTATAAACTTATGCTGACAGTAGGCATCTGCTGAAAGGCTGAATTTCATTCTGACTTGATAAACACTATTTAAAAATACAGGCATTTGTGTGCTTTATTGGTTTCCTTAATGAAACATTTATTTAATAAACTAATCAGTAGTGCTTGGTGAAGCTTAGAAAACAGTAACAACATCTGGGGAAAATTCACCAACCACAGCAGTCTTGGGTTTAGGCATTAACATTTATACATTTATGTTTTTTCACTTCCAAACTCCCTCCCTCCCAAACAGTTTTGTTTTTTTTTCTTCACAATTCAGCATGAGAATTCAGAATCTGAGTAGTGAAATAGTCGTTCTTAAATATCTATAATGCTTTTCAGGATGTAGAATTTGACAGGATCAAAATCAGAAATATAAGAACTTAGCCTGAACTAGACTTCTATTTCCTTTTGAAGCTAAGCATTAGCCATTAAACACTCATCTATGACATAAAATCCATGGTTGAAGTGAGTTAACTAGAAAACTAACAGGTACTAGGAGAGCTAGCTTATCATCTGACTAATAACTCTCCTTTTTTTTTTTTTCTTTTTAATTGAAGAACTTTTTTTTTGGGGGGGGGGGGTATTTTGCAAATTTTATCCTGCACATGATTTTAGGGGACAATGGTAAGTTCTCGTGAAGAGCATCCTTTTTTAGAATGACAGTCAGTGAGGAAGGTATGTAAGGGGATGAGCAACAAGCTGTAGATTACCAAGCTAAAAAGTGGTATCAATGTCCTGGTCACTGTTGTTTTTCACATTCCTCCTACAGAGTGTTTTAAATGATCAGCCAAACCTTCAGTTACGTTGGAAAGCATTGAAATAGTATGGAGAGCTCTGTATCAAATTATCTCAGTGCCAGGAAAAGTGATGTACCCCAGAAAGCAATATATCCCCATAGTTCGTCAGGGGCTATTACCAGCAGCCAAGATTTAGCATTATTCTGATACTTAGTTTTGTGCCTTAGGAAAAATCCAGCAGCCCAGGATTCAGGGAACCATGAATATGACTTAAAGCTCTCTCTCCTGTGGATTCAGGGATACTACACCTAAGAATTTTTAAAGTATATGAAATACTTGTAGAAAATATTTCGAAAATACTAAATATTATCTCCTCTTTATTAAAGTTGATTGTTTACAAATATGTATTACTGTGCACTGAGGAAGGAAGCTTCACAGGAAGCATTGGCCTCTGTCACATTCAACACAAACAAAGCAAGACCTGTGAAGACATGGCAGAGGCTAGCATTAAAGAACAATTTACAAGAAGCAGATGAATATCCCCACTTAAGAAACAATGAACTCAGTGAACTTCAAGATTCTGCTCCAAACAGAATGCTTTTTTAGTTTTAAACAGAATCATTCAGAGCACAGTCACGATGCCTCCACCATTCAATGCTGAGTGGGATTTTAAAAGCTTATGTTGGGGATAGGTAGGTGGAAGTTTCATTGGGTCAGCAGTGGCTGGTGAAGGATGCATTAGAGTCCAAAGAACAGCTCTCTTTGGTGTCGTACCTTTTCTCTTACAAAGTCTGCTCTGTCTTGTGTTTTCCCAACACATCGTGTATTATCTCAGTTTGTTATTTAGCAGCTATGATAAGAGCAGAATGAAGGGGTGGTAGGAAGGTCTCTAGGTTTGGGGATTATTCCGCCCTCATATAATGAAACTACTGAAATAATTTTTCCCAAGAAATGTACAGTGCAAACAGCCAAATGTCACCTTTTCCTGCAGCATCCAGCACACAGGGTGAGTTCCCTTATCAGTGTCCGTTGTAATTACTGATGCTTGGCTGGTATTTGTGACCTTCAGAGAACTTTGTGAAAAAACATTGCTAAATTTACTTTTCTTCTTTGCTAAACAGATCTATATAGGAAAATATTTTATAGAAACAAACATCAGACCATAGATTATTCATTTCAGTCTGCTGGTAAACTGGATTACAAATTAATACACTTTTTTACTTGAATAAAGATGAAATAGCAAGTAGCAGAAACCAGCTAAGACTGGTGGCAAATGAAGAGGAGCACACTGGGTAGGAATTGTAGCTTGTATTTAGGAGGGAGGAAATAGTTATTCTATATTATAGGAGGGAGGAAATAGTTATTCTGCTGATCCTTTAGTCCCTGGCCTAGAGTTAGAAGGATTGAAACAGGTAGTCTTCTGTAGTGCTATGTTCTTACATACATGCTTGAGCAAAGAGACCTATTGCTATTTTTAAAAGGCCACCTTTTGTATAACATCCTTTTAATCCTCATGGTTGCATGGCTCCCTTGCTGTTGTCAACATTGCATGACTTCACAACATTGCATTACTTGACAAGAATCATGACGTTGGAGAAAACTTTTTCTCTTGAAGCCTGAGGGAATACAGGCATTGCTGGTCCAAAAGGATGGCAGTCTGACATACTGCTCATGGAAATGGTGGTGGAACGTCACTAGCCCAGCAGACATCCTGTGCTAACAGGCCCTGGTCTCCTCACAGGAGAGTGGTATTTGATAACATTATTTTATTTAGCTCTTGCACCAGAAGGAACCCAGTCCCTGTTAGCTGGACTCAGTGCCTTGAATTTCAAAATTCTTTTGGCCTGTGTGTCTACACCTCAAATTCTTATATAAATTGATAAGGAGACCAGCAGTGGTAGATGAGGAGTTGGTGAGATGGGGAAGAGAAAGGAACCCAACTACCGTAATCACAATTCTGCTACTATGAAAAAGCTCAAAGTTGTGTCTGAAGGTAGCCACTTTTATCAGCTTCAGTATTTGAATTGCTCTAGTCAAAATGCAGTTGCTCTTCCTTGAGCAACTTCAGAATGTGGAAGCAAATCTTTGGCTATTTCTCTGCCTTACATAAGGATGCTTTCAGAAGTGGCAGCATTCTTTCATTGGCAAACAAAACAAAATGTTCTAAACTTTTCAGTTAAAGAAGATGACAAATGTTTTGGAGCAGGGTAGAACTCATTCAAGTTGGAGGCAGAGAGAAGGGTCAAGACAGCACCATCTATATTCAGCAGTGTTCCTAATCATCATGGCCAGTGGCACTGGAATTACTATTCAGACTGTATGCTCATTAGCACCTTGGCAGCTTGCTAGTTCACTAGAACTGGCAATAGAAACAAGTGATTTGTATTAATAAACTGTGGGGAAAAAAACACATCCTCACAATTGCTAGATGTTTTTCAGCTTCCCAAAAAAGCTCAGCTGAACAACTTGTCTCCTATTTTCAATGCTCTGTGCAAGCATCTTTGTATCGATCCCCATGAAGTAGAGGACATTAGAATAAAAATACTGTCAGTGGTCTTACAGTGGTGTTCTGCTCCCTGGTCTGCAAGGAAATAAGGTAGAGAGACTACATGGCTTTTCTAATGCACTATGAGAATTCAGTGACAGAAGCAAGATCTGAATTGAAATGATCCTGGGCTCCTGCTTCAAGTGCAGTCATGAATGATATCCCAAATACAGCACTAGAAATATTAGGTAGATTAGTTTCATCAACAGGTTCTGATGAGAAAGTTAAGACAAAACTGGCCATACCTTGCCGTCATGCTCTGGCCACACACGTAAATGAAAAAAAGCTGCTTCAAGAATTATAGCCCTGCTCTGGTTCAAAATGCAGAGATTGTGTAGCTCCATATAAAAGCTATAAACATGTTGCTCTTTTTCCTAGCAATGCACTAAATGCACACATATTTGCATATATATCTATTTTATATATGTGTGTGTATATAAAAATATTTTTACATTCATACGTGTACACACACACACACACACGCACATTTGTATGTGTAAATACAGGCATAGGCAATGAGCCTGTGTTCTGATAAACAAGCATACAGAAAACTCCAGTGATTTGGAAGTTTAGTGAAGCTGGAGGAAGGAAACTGAAGTGCAGTGCAGAATTCATACATATCACCCGTGTTATAACTGAAGGGTGGTTGGATGTTGCAGAAAGAGGACAGGGGACACAGCCTAATGCTATCCTCTTAACGTTATTGTCGTTCTGTTAGCTAGGCGGTGGGTAACCCCGAGCCTTACCCCTCACTTCCAAGCCTCACAAGAAGTTACAGCAGGATTTCAGAAGAGTGAGTAGTGGCAAGTCTGCTCTGTAGCAGACAGCAGGGAAAACCAGAGCTGTTTGGTCTGGTTCTGTGGCGGCCCAGTGTTCTGGTCCTTATGTGAGGTGGCCACAGGCTTCCACCCCAAAGCCTGAGATCTGACAGTCTCCAAGTCCTGGGGCGAGAGACAGAGAAAAAGCACAGGGATTCAGAAGTAAGTGCCAAGGACTAATAAATGGAAGATTAAAGCTCACCCTTCTGAGAAACGCCCCACAGACATCTCACAATGACTTCTTGCCGTAAGAAGGACTTACTGGAACCAAGGAGCTGTTAACACAAATAAAAAGTACCATTAATAACAACATGTCTTAGCTGCGAGTGAGAAATGCACCTTCTTTATTCTTCCCAGACACTTGGGTCTTTGGAGGTTCTGCTCTGTCCTACAGAGATCAAGGCTTAGAGATATTTGTTTAAGGAATAATTTTTGAAGAGGAAAACATTTTCTAGGGATCTCATGCCAGCTACCATAACAGCTCAGGTGATCCATTTTCAAGCAATGGCCCACTTTTCACGGTATGCTTTAATTTTGGGGGTGGAAGGTTTTCAATCTCTTAACATTTTTTAAAGTTTTTTCTTTTGAATTGGGAGGCAGTTTGCATACAATGTCACCCTTGCCAGCAGCACAACAGCTGTTAATTGTGTTCTGCAGAGTTCGTCATGTGGTGACACAAGATGTGGAACTGAAAAGCAAAGAGCTGGAACAGCACAGGCATATAATCATAAGGGGGGCCGTTATAATCAAGCCATATACATTCCGTTTTGGAACTGAAAAAATTATCTTTTCAGCGTGATGAAAGACTTGGTAAAATGGATTGTAGGAGTTAAACCAAGAGATTACAGACTTAATCAGAGGAGAAGGCCTCTCCATGTACACTTAGATTTAATTGCATCTATCCAGAATTATCCTGTTATAATGGATCACACAATGGATTACCCACTATACAATTAGGAACTATTTTTTATTAAGGGTAGGGAAAAAGCAAGCTCTTCCCTCCTGTATTAATCCATGTGCACTGGATGCAGCAGGGGCAACATTTTGTCAAGTACTTCAGCCCTCACCTGTGGGGACATTCTTTCTGAAGATCCCATTTAGACACCAGAATGGGTCAGTTTGTGAAAACTGTTGCAGCACAGGGCTTTGTCCTCAGCATATCATGAAAGCAGCACTCTGTGCAGACTTATTTAGGATCCCAGGAAGGTGGGCGATGGAGGGAGACGGGACATGGGGAAACTCTATATCCATGTATGGATGCTGGGTGGCTAAAAATCTGTTCTGTTGGAAGATTGTGTCTCTACAGCTCTTCAGTGCCTAGCTTGTCCATGTGCCAAATTTGATAGGTATGGAATTTTACTAAGAACACACCAATGCAGTCATGTAATTCACTTACAGGAGAGCTGCCTAGACTCTCCTACCAGCTCGGGACAATTCCCACGAAAACCAGTGGCATTATGTCAATATGGACAGCTGTAACTGAGCTCAGCCCTCAAACACCTTACACGGCAACTTCCTCCAAAAGAAGCCACCTCGTTATGCGTCCATGCTCCCATTCTGTGCCTGGTATCCCCTTCTCTTGTTCTGGCTGGGGAATCGGCGGGATCGCCTGGTGAGGAGGACTGGGAAACTGCTCTGAGTTAACCATTGCTTCCTTTTTTTAAACCTTTTCTGGTTGGGTGATTTTCTGAGAGCAAGATTGGGCCAGATGTCTATGCAAGGAACAACGTATATAATGAGCATATCCTTTCCATTTCCTTTGTTCTATCTGGAGTCACCGTCTGTCTAAGATACCAGCCTTCTACATTGTATTCATTATTTCTCTTCCTGTCAGACATTCCTGTGATGAAGTACGAGTTTAAAATTCCATTCACCTGTTTACAGTGATCAGTGGTAATTATTGTAACTGGTTGATGACCAGTGAGGGTCACTTCAGGGAAATCAGCTGGAAAACTGAAGCTGTGAACAGTCATTTTTAATCAATTCCTCTCCTGAAAATCTTTTCGAAAGGTCTCTTACTTTTGGTTGTATACTCAGCTAGTAATGCAACACTTCTTATTAAAAAAAGTAGTAGCAATGAATACAAGTAATCTCAAAGATGTTTCATAGCCTATGCGTAAGTTTACATGTCATTAGTTACAGTAAGGTGATTGTCAATGAAAATTAGGATTTGCAGACAGTTATCACACAATGACTGATATTTTCTCTATTCAGAACAGAAAATATTTCTACCTATAAAAAAAGTTGATGTCTTAGTTGTAACCACTGTGTTACACCAGCTGGCCACATGCAGTTTTACTAAAACATTGAAAAAGAGGTTAGCACATATATGCTAACACATATCTTATGTGTTCATAACCATAACTCGCAAAAGAAATACTGGTTTGGCTTCCTAAAGGCAATACTATTGGTCAGTAATATTTGTGTCCGTATGACAAGCAGTCAAGGAGTGACCTCTTCAGGAAACAGTGATATTCTAACTCCTGTTTGACAGACATATCCTTACAGGGCATGATGGCACCTGGGATAATAAAAAAATGGAAAATACCCATAAAAAACAGTGGTTTTGGGGATTAGGTAAATCCTGCTTTAGCATTCAGATTAAAAAAACCCACTAAATTAATGAAAGATATTTGAAACATGCCATTTATGTTTGGAATTTGTGACTAGAGCCTCTGCTGTTGTAAACTGCCGTAGAGCCACTGAAATCTGAGCAGTTACACCAGTCTACCGCAAGTAAGGGTCTGGCTTATGATGTTTACGCACAAAGCTTGTAGAAGGTGCAAAATGCAGGAAAACATAAATGCAAACTCATAAACTGGGGAAGTACTGAACCACAGGATCAAATCCCAATTACTTTTTGGAAGCCACAATGAGAAACAGAAAGAATAACAGGAACAGAAGGCTGAAAGCAAAAAAATGAGAGTTATTCTCAGAAGTGGCAAGGATTTCTTTTGTGAGCTCCCTAACCTTTGCATTCCTTGTTTATCAAACCATAAATTAAATTGGACAATAACAACTACCCACAGAGTGCTTAGTTCACTATTGTTTTGTGAGATACATTGAAAACCATCAACAGAATCTGCAATAGAAGGTAAGTTATATCTTATGGTTCAAATTCTACAGGTATAATAAATCACTTAGTAACAAATTTAAATGTATAACACCTTTTGCATCGTCAGCATGACAGTAAAAGAAAGAAAGATTTTTTGATAACATAAAGATTGCTGATGATCTTGTACTATAATAAGAAACATCATAACCAAAATTCAGAGAAGAAAAACCTTGGTTGCTTGCCAGCAGAGAATGTAAAAACGAGGCTTTTAAAACTTTTCTTATTGTTTGTTCCATTATTATACCAGGATAAAAGAAGTCTTTACTAATATGCTGTGCAAGTGAATGTATAGTTTGTGGTAGCATTCACGTCTGAAGGCTGGAATGTAGCTGAATATATCCTAGGCCATTTGTTATTTGGAGGAAGAAAGAGAATCAGCATCATCCACATTTTCCAGAACAGAGGTCATTTTACAGATTTTAATAGGCTTGGATTTTAAAGGTCTGTTTCCTACAAGAGCTACTTTTTTTATTGCCATTCTCTCTGTTGAGTAAAGAAAAAAGAAGCATTACTTTGAGCCCTGGGATTCCTGCTCAGTCTCTTCTTCAAATTCTACAACAAAGACCACCACCACCACGCTCCTAGTTTCAAAAAGGCTTCTTGCCTAAATTCTGTGTTCCACAAAAACCTTTAAAAATCCCCTTAAAAATGCAGTGGTTATGCTGAGAGAGTGCAATATTAAAAATCTACAATGGTATTTTACTTGTTTGTCAAAAATAACCACTTTTCTTCCTTCTGACAGTAAACAACTTGTCTAATTGTAAGCCATTCATCTAGGATATGACAAATCTGGACATTCATCAATTTTGGCATACTCTTCTGTACAAAACTAAAAAGATTAAAAAGCCTCATTTTTTTTCTATTTCTAGGAATGGTCTCATTTCTTCCACCAGTATGGGACTACCTGTTTGGTAAAGCTAAGCTTGTGCTTAAATGCATTGCTGGATCAACAACTAAAAGTTGTAACTTTTACCGGATTGTTTACTTTTGCAGATCACTGCTCATGGACCAATCCATTTGCAATGGTGGTCCTGCATATTTTACAGAAAATTACACTATTTAAGTGGCATTTTAAGGCATTTTAAATTGCATACATAACACATAAAAGTATAATAAAAACATTTTAGAAGTCTCTAGAAATTATTTAAAAGCGATCACTCTTCAGTGTTGATGTTCTCAAAATTGATATAAACTGAGAACCTGCTTCAGCAGTGCGCTCAAACCCATCCTTCATGTTGGTTCACTTCAAAGGAAGGAAACATGTGTAAGTATTTGCTAAATAAAGATGAGCTTAATTCATAAAAGTTTCCATGAAATGGTCCTGAAAACAAATGGAAAACCTCAGTGGAAAAGCTGGGATGTTCCTTTTACTGTAGTGTAAGGCTTTCACATCCAGATACTATTAGCTATATTCCATGTTTATCCTGTCATTAGTTAGGACTGGAATACCATATATTTATATATCATTCTCATGTTAAGGCAAATTATTTTTGTGGCAGATTTTTATAATTCTCAAAATGCTGATATATGCTTCATGGTAGGAATTTGGGAAGCTTGGAGAAGCCCCAAGAGAAGCAACAACAGCCAAAAGGTACGTGATGTACCCTAGATGCAATTTTTTTTATGACTAAAACTTTCACAACAGGTTGGATAACATAAATTTCTTCATGCACACCCCCCTAACAACTCAAAATATATGTTCAGTTCAGTTGAATAAATGAAACGTTGTTACGCACAAAGATGAACAAGAGTACTGTCTGTAGAAAATTTAATGGACTTGAATGACTCTCTTAAATGGTAAATAAAAATTTGAATAAAAGGTATAATTGCCTATTTACCAGATAGACTAGAGTAACTTCTGTATTGTCATTCTGGTCTGCTGAGTACATAATATGCTTTAAAAAAGCTTAATTACATACTCAGCTGATAGACTAATAGCTCCGGTGGGAGTAATTTTGCTCTATTAAGTATGAATAAATATGTATTTACCCAAGATGGAGCCTTCCTAGTCTCCGGAATGAAAGGTAAGAATTGTTGGTTTCTACTCAAACATGAAAGAATAATAATTAAAAGAAACTCAAAAACAGAAAAAGGGCAAAATACAGTATTTTTACCTGCTAGAATAACTACATAAAAATAAACACGTGAAAAAGATTTCACAGACAATAAAGCATTATATTAACACTTTTACAGTCTCTCCTCAGATAGCGTTCCAGCTATAAATATCTACAGGTGAGAAGGAAACCCCCCTTACATCTCTAAAATGCCAACAGCCATATAGTAATTTCCCTCCTTGCAGGACAAACTGTGCGTTCTGTGTGGCTTGGTAGACACCAAGAGAGACCTCTAAGAGATAGTCCTTCAAGATGCTCTGAGCAGCTGCATAAGCAGCTCCAGACCACCCTGTTCAGCACACATGAACGGGTGCCAATTCTCTCTGAATATGCTAGGGAACTGCCCAGCATCCCTTTGCAGCCCTGGACAGCTAGGTACTGTAAGTCTAATTCAACACCCTGCTCCAAGCAGGGCTAACTTCAAAGTCAGATCAGGTTGGTCAGACTTTGTACGGCCAAGTTTTGAATATTTCCAAGGATGAAGGTTCTGAAAACTCACTGGGCAACCTGGGTGAATGTGTAAGCACCATTATTGTGTTCTTTTTACCTTACAGCTGGCATTTTCCTCATTGTGACCAGGGAACATCACCTCCTGTCCTTTTGCTCTTCACCTCCAACCATTCTAAGTCTGTCTTTTCTATAAGAAGATAGCTGAAGAAGACAATTGGTCCCCTGGCTACCTAAAGCCATCTCTTCTTCAGGCTGAACAAAGTTCCCTCAGCCTCTCCTTGCACATCATGTGCATCAGCCCCTTAGCATCCTAGTGGCCTCTCCCCCAGACTTGCTCCAGTGTGGTCTTGTTTCTCTTGTCAGTCTTCCAGCTGGGGTCTTAAATGAGCTGCATATAGGAGAGGCATCGCTTCCCCTGACCTGCTGGTTACACTCTTTCTAACTCAGCCCAGTACGCTGTGGGCCTGCACTGCTGCAAGGGTGCACTGCTGCTCGTGTTTGACCTGTCAGCCACCAGCACCCCCAGCTCCTTCTCTGCAAAGCTGCCTCCTGACCGGTCAGTTCAGCCTGTGCTGCTTCACAGGATTGTTCGATCCCAGGTGAAAGACTGCATTTGTCTTTGCTGAACTTCAGGAGGATTTTTTCAGCCCATTTCTCCAGCTGTTGAGGTCTCTCTTCATGCAGCTCTCCCCTCTGCCTTGTCAACCGCTTATCCTTGGTTTGACGTTATCCACAAAGTTGCATTCTGTCACATCGCCCAGGTCACAGGTGGAGATGTCAAACGGTTGGGCTCAGTACTCAACCCTGAGGAACGCTGACAGTAAGCAGTTGCTGGCTAGATTTTGAATCACTGAGTATTATTATTTGAGCCCAATGCTCCTGTCAGATTTTCACCCAATTTACAGTCCACCCACCCAGTCCATGCTCTTCAAGTTGGCTATAAGGATGAGAAATAATAAATGTTTTTTGCACTTTATCACTATGAGTCCATACTGTGACTTCATACAGATGCTGAATGGAAAGAGAGAGAAAGAAATGATCCTTGTAGCAATCCCTAATTGCAGAACACAGGTTACCATTCTCCCTAACATTCAGTACCTTTCTCTATTTAAGTGCACACCCTTGGACGTATTCATTTTTCTGATGAAAAATCACAGTACTGCATGACCAAGAGTGTGAGTTCCTGCATAGAAGCTCAGAACGATGAAAATGGCCCTCCATCATCATCATCATCAGGAAGGCATATATTAAGATTTTTTAAACCCTCTTCTGGTCCAAATCTAGATTGTGCCAAGTTTAAGATACATTTAGACAATAAAAGAAGTATATTTGCAGCTGGTTTTTGACTATTTTTTTCCTAGGAGTTAGCTATGGAATGTCATGTACAACACTGACAGTAGCTGGTTAGAGGCAATGGATGGAGGATTGGCTCCTCCACTCACAACTGACCTGTTGAGAATTTGAAGTTGAAAGGAGTTCTGCCCTTGTTTTGATCAAGAGCTGCACCAGGAGCTCAGGAATATCCCTCAATGCTCAGAAAAGGATAGGGTAGATTTGTAGCTCAAAGATCAAGACTTTTTAGGGAAGACTGATATCTTTTAAGAGCAAGCATACATAAAACTGATAGAGATGGACTAACTGTCTGTATAGGAAGCACGGATCCATGCTACAGAGGAAAACTTGCTGAAGGTGTGTATTATCCCACTTCTAATGTAGTGGAATAATGATTTAACATAAGTATGCCTGGCCCAGGCTAGGGTGGATGTCTACTTTATTCAGTACTATGTCTCTGATGGTGACTGAGAAAGGATGCATAGGATGGAGCATAAGGACATTGCACAAAACTGCACTGCAATGCTTCTTCAGTCTAAGACTCAGATTGTTTTGTTTGATAATCCTTGAAGGACCTCTTTTGTATGAACATGTCTGAATTTCTTTTTGAACCCCTGAGAAAGCTTATGGCACTCACAGCTTCCAGCAGTCAGGGATTCCACACCTGAGCTATGGATTGCATAAGAAGGTGACTCCTTTTGTTTGCTTTGAGCCTGTTGCTTTTATGATTTATTTGATGCCTCTTTGTCCTTATACTGGGAAGCAGTGACTAATCATCCTTTATTTACCTCTGCATTATCATGACTTTATAGATATCATAAAGGTCATTTATCTTCCAGGCTGAAGGGTTCTAGCCTGCTTAATCTCTTCTTGTATGGAAGCTCCACACCTTAACCACCTATGTTACCTTTTGCTGCACCTTTTCTAATAGTACTGTTTTCTCTTGAGATGTGGGGATGAAGATTATGCATCTTATGGAGGATGTGGCTACCATCTAGATCTATACAGCAGCCTAGTGATGTTTGTTCTTTTGTTCTCTGTTCTATTTGCTTTTTTGACCGCTGCCAAGCTTTGAGCTGACATTTTCACAGAACTATTTATTATAATTCCAAGATCTCTTTTCTGAATGGTAATTGCTAGTTCAGAGCCCATCATTCTATATGCAAAGTGAGGGCTGTTTTTCCTCTTGTGAATCACCTCACAAACAGTGAAATTCATATGCTGTTTCATTCACCTATCATTCATCTAAGAACCTTCTGCAGCCTGTCACAGTTGACTTTTTTCTTTTCTTTTGACCATTTGATCATTTTGACCATTGCCCTGAAAAATTTAGTATCATCTGCAAATTGACACTGCTCTCTCTACTCATTTTTAGATCATTTAAGGATATATTAGACAGCATAGGCCCTAGCACCAATTTCTGCAACCTCTGCCATTTTGCAAAAGCATCATTTATTCCTACCTTTTTTTTCCTGCCTTTTAGCAAAGTACTAATCCATTAGAGGACTTTCTCCTTTTAGTCTGTAGCAGGAGGAAATCTTGCTGAGAGCCTTCTGGAGTAGACCATGAGTGTGTGATGCTTGCCTGTGTGCTCAGTCCACTCAATCCACTTCAGAGGACTCATGCGGATTCGTGAGGCATGACTTGTGTCTACAAAAAAATAATGTGATCTTCCCCAATGTCATATTTGTCTGTGAATTTATGAATTTGGTTCTTTAGTGCAGCTTCTGTCAGTTTGCCTCACACTGATATCAGGCCTACAGGTCTTCATTTGCCAGTATAAAAAGAAGAAACAACAAAAATGATGCTGCTAAAAGCTGTTGGGGAAAGGAAGTGGCCACGTTTTGTTTTCTGCTCTGACTCACCTCTGGTAAGTTCTCTGTCCCTGTAGATATACTCCCTGCTATAGTGTATGATAGGGTCCTACAATAGCTATTCTCCCCTTACAATGATAATCTGAGATGCAGTTAATGAGAAGAATGAGGAAGCTCCTCACGCAAGGACATGGCTGACCTTGGAGTCCTCATGCAGATCCTAAACAGCACTGTCATGAATAGAAGTTTTGCATATGCAAAGACTGATTAAAAAAATCCCACCAGTAAAGACCTCAGATTTGTTCTGGTTATTTATGGACACAGCTATGTATTGATGTTTACTGAAGCACACCTTAATATGTCTTTTCCCCTGTCCTTCAGTATTTTAAAAAGGTAAATAGTAGTTTCATAGGATACTTGGAGTTTTATGCGTGCCATATGACAATAAGGTTGCCATGGAGACTTCTTATCCTTGAATACTGGGGTAATTAATGTAGAAGAATTCAGCTCCTTTTATCTGTATGAGAGTTACAAGACAGTCTCTTCTTTTTTGTCGACTTTTTTCCTAGTGAATATGCATTCTTTGTGTAACAGAGCAAGGCATGTAAATCTTCAGTCTCCTGACCTCTGAAACAATGCAGAAAATATAGAAATACAATGTTTGCTGCTGCAAGCAAAGACTGAGATTATAGCCTGTGAGAAAAATGCATCAGGAAGAACACAAAAGAAGCTCCTTGCAGTAGGATGCATACAAAGCAGGAAGAAAGATGGAACCATGATGAATCACAAAATGGCAGCTCCCCCTTCCTTGTAGTATCAGTAATAATTTGTCACATATGATATGGAAATGTCTCTTTAATGAATTCATTGACAGCTTAGTAGTTGCCCAACATCATACAAAAATCGGACCTGGAAAATTTCCTTTACCTGACACCACAGAAGTAAATGTGGTGTTGTTTGGAGATTATCACCAAAAGCAACATGTTGCATTGACAATGTAATGCTTTGGGGGGAAAAAAAAAAAAGCTGCATATTTAAGAGCTCTTGGATGAAGAAAGGCATGTTGGGTTCAAGTCAGAGGAAATATTCTCTTGCAATTCTGTATAATTCTTCATTTGGGATGCTCTCCAAGGCTGGACCAAAGTTAAGCTGCCTTATATATTAAGGCCACTTAGTTTCCTTCCATCCTGTCTGTCATTAGGGAGTCAGATCCTGCCTGGACTGGATGATTCTTTCCACTGCAGAACTAATGAAACCATGACTGCACGAGAGACAAGAAAATGAGCAATTACAATGAAATAGGGTTTCCACACAATTGTTTAAAAGTAATTTTTGTTTTGCTTTTGCTAACACCTATTTAATTTCAGCACCTCATGTTCTGTATAAATCATTAAGGTTCTGTTAAAATTTCTACACTCTTAGCATTTCACTTAAGAATTTGAAATAAACAACCATTAGGCTGTCTCCCAACAAAAAAACCATGTTATTTCTGCTTTTATACATTCCAGGGTATGCTGTCAGTAGAAAGTAATATATGTTCTCAATTCACGTTAATTAACTCAGCTCAAATGCTGAAAGATAATCTCTCATGCTGAACTTACTTAATGGTCTTTTTTTCCTCATGGAGACATAAACTAAGGTACAAATCGGGCAAAATTTAAGGACAACTGTAAAAAACATAGAAAACATCACCTTTCAAACTCTTTGATATTCTATCTGATATTCAGTAGAACTTCCAGCAGTCATAAGATTTCTTTTTCCACCTGTATACTACCATCTTCTCTGCTATTTCTGAAGTGGAAATACAGGAGAAATAGCTACTGATAAAAGCCATGGAACTCGGTCCTTGTAACTTTATTTTTGTGAGACTAATTAAGGTAAGCAAACCTCAGCTTCCCCTTTAAGACATGGTCCAGTTTTACATCTACAATGAAGTTGTCAAGTAGATTTAAAAGGAAACAGACTTCAGGAGCAGCAATCACTTGTAGCACGCAGGTAAGAGAGGCCAGACCAAGCCTCAGCACTGCAGCGGGCAGAGCACAACCATCAGGCTATTGGTAAAAATGCACCTTCAGAGCACCTACCACTTCTGCTCCCTGTAACAGTTGGTCCTTAACCAGAAGCCTTTTGAGCAGGGCTTGGACTGGAAAGCAGAGGATGTGACCTCAATTTCTGTCTCCCTCACAAGCTTCTTGGGGCCCATGCACTCAAAGGGTTTTCACCCAGTGAACAGAGGTGCCTGAAGACCTTGAGGGTGCTGTTCCTTGTCCACCAGCGAGTCTATTCTCATCCTCCTCCTTTCAACATTTTATTCATCCTGACTGTTAAGACTGAAAGAGTAATCCATTATTCCATACCTTATAGAACACCCTAGTTAACTGAAAACCTGCTCTCATGTTATGGGTAAATTAGTAGATGAGATGTGCCCACAGATGATGTGGCTGGCCTACTGCTCCTTGTTTTCATAGCAATTCTTGTGAGCCAGGTGACCCCAGAGGGGTGCCCCGTGCCATCTGAGCGGGACCCCTATGTCGGCTGCATCAATGGAAAGGGAAGAGCACTGAAAGGCTGGAAACAAACCTTTGTAGGAGATGGGAGCTGTCAGACCTCCCCACACAGGGCTGCATTAGGTGTGTATAGCTACATTCTCTGTGGAAACATTTGGTGGTAAGCAAAACACAGAGAGAGAGAGAGGGAGAGGAGGAATGTCTCTGCATCTGTGCGGGTGTCTCTGTGACTGGAGTGTTGTTGAGGTAACCACAATTTGACACCAGACATACAGCTTGTGTCTGCTCTTGATGCTCTTCTGATGTAGCCATTAAGAAACTTAAAACATCGGATTCCCATTTCTGGAACCTGGCGACAGCTTGTCATAAACCAGCTTCTCATAGAAAATGTACATACCCCGTATTTTCATTTCACCTTTGGTTAATTTCTAAGGTTCCTTCTGTCTTAATTTGCAGAAGTGTCTTTGAAAGGGAGATATACAAAATGATCCGATAAACAACCAGAGCCAGCTACAGAGGGCCTGACACCTCTAGAGAGATGAATTACAATGACCCATATGGAATAAGAGATAGGACAGATTTTCCTATCTGAGAGTATTTTACTGACAAGGGTTTTAAGATTTCATTTTCACTTACAGAAAAATGTTGTCAATAGAAGCAGATCTTCTTGTCATACATTTAGACAGAAAGGTTATTAACAGCATTTGTTGTCCAAACATTGCAGGCGGTGAGCTCAATTTGGGGCACAGGGATTATTATGTGGTATAATTTATTCTTTGCTGTTGTTGGCTCATGGAAGGTGAGCGGAAAGGAGGAGCAAGAGTTTGTGCCTACTACTGCTGTGTGGAAAGCATATAACCGTGACAGTGCCCAAGCAGCCTGTTGGCAGTTACACTGCAAATGCCCAGGTAACGCTAATTCACTTTAAAAGGAAGCCCAAGTCAGCAGCCACATTTTATTTAGTGAGCAAGAAACCAGAACTGCCATATAGGCTGCTGTGAGAAGTCACCATCAGATGGGACTGCAGAGAGACCATGGCTTGCCTGAAGCAGAGTTTTGTTCCTTATGTGGTTTATTTTATGCGTGTGACACCTAACTCCACTCTGCTATAGGTCTGATCCTGAGCGAGGTTCTCCTGCACAATTCCCTATGTCAGCACATGATTTGTTTTAGAAAGAGAGTTGGGAATGTTGCTAGCCATTGCAAATGCCCGGCAGAGGAAAATATCCACTTTTGTGTGCCGTCAGCGTTAGTCGGTTCTGCCCTTGGGGATGCTGGCGTCCCAGCCAGACCAGGCTTGCCCTGATGGGGCCTGCGGGATGGGGCCTGGCTGGAGAAGGAGGGCACTGCACCACCATGACGGTCCTGCATACCCCCTTCTTCCCCATGTAGGAATTGACTGAGGGTATTTAAGTTACCCATTGCTTTTTGTTTTTTAAATCTAAAAAAAAACCAGGGGTATTTGGCACTGTGACTGTAAAGCCTGGCTTTTTTTCTTCTAATCAGGAAGAACCACCTCAGATTTGCAGACACCGTTATATGAAAACTGAGCATTAAAGCAAACCACAAAAATCAGGTGTATTGCCTACTCCTTTCCACCCCCAATGATAGAGTCAAAGATTGCATTGGCTACATCACTCATGTGATTGCACATTCAGCTGATCATCTGCTACCATAACCTCCTAAATCTTCCTGTGACACTCCCCTGCGCGACTTCCAGTCCCCACTCCCAGGTGTGTGGCCGCGCTATGCTATACTGAGAGGAAGGTGGTTTGGTAGCTTGCCTCCTGCTTACCCCAACAACACTGAATCAGTGACTTCATCCTTTCCGATGTTGGCTGCTGTCCTAGCAGTTATGTTCACTGCAAACTTTGTTAGCAATGATTTTATAAAGCCTTACAGGTCACACTTCAAAGTACAAAATCAAGGCCAGCAATAGAGAGGTATTCAGAGAGAGCCAGCAACCCCACAGCTCATCCTTTTTTACAATTATATTTTGAGATAACATTACTTAAGCCATTTTAGATGCATTTAGTGAATACCAAGTTGATTGAACCATTCTAATTTCCTGACCAAAAAAACAAATAGTGTTCACTCAGGCAAACTGCACAAGCCTAAATACATATGTTCCATTTATTTACGATATTTATAATGTCCTAAAAAGTTTTGGGGTTTTTTGGTTTGGTTTTGGTTGGTTGGTTTGGGGTTTTTTTGTTTGGCTTTTTTTTTTTTTTTTTTTATGAAATAGATGTGTGTAGGTTGGTGTGCTATGTCACAACTTCAAAGAGACATAGCAGATATACCACATCTTTCTGGTATGGGTTAAAGACAGTGTTCCTACTGAGGTATTTGTATTTTGTCCGGTATCACTTTGTGGTACACACCTATAATAAGCTCCCAAACATGGGGTAGTTATCTGAAAGATTTGGGATATTTTGGTTTTGCTTTTCAAAAAGTATAATCCTAATTCTGCTACCTTCAGTCACATTCAGACTTTATTCCTCGGGCATTTACTTGAATTCATGGGGAATTCACAGAATAAGAGCACACTCAAGGCAAGAAAAAGTATCAGGATCCTGTTCTAAATAGCAGAATTATATGAATGCACATAGTATTTGAACTATTGCTTTGAAAGTATATGACAGTAATAACCCCTTACCTGCCCAACAAGAAATAGAAGTGACTAGTATATCACTGGTATAACAGTTGTTTGTTTTGTTTTTTTTCTTGATAGGTCAATTCCCAGGAAACCATCAAGCTTCCTTCTAAGCTTTTCTGTCCCTGCCCCTACTCCCAAATTTAAATAACTGAGGAACACTTCTGAAATTATCTGCTGAAGCTTATACACCATGTGTTTTAAAAGTCAATCAAAGTGTGAATTCTGTAATGCTGCTTGATTTCTTTTGCAGCATCAAAATATTTTCAGAAGACAGGAGTAAAGCACTCACCGTGGCAGAAACAACTATTACGAGAAAGAAAATAATGATAAAATCAGTTTCTAATAGCTAACAACGCTGACAGGCAGACACAAATGCAATATGGATCTTATGTTTTCCCAAAGCTATGCACCACATTTTATGGCTTTAAAATGAGGACCTTCCACAATGAAAAATGAGGTGAGTTTCCTCCTGATGTTTGCTCTTCTCACCATGAATTTTCCCATTAACTGCTGCTTTCTTTGGCAATCAGATCTTTTTATTTTCTAGGAAGTAAGTTGCCATTTTAGTAGAACAAAATGGACAGTTCACGGACTAAACGACTTAGAAGTACGTTGAGAAAGGTGTCTGCCCCAACAGGGTCCTCTTCTTCAGCTGCCTGCTCTGGTAAATAGTCTCACTGAAATAAACAGGATTGCCTTCATTGCAGGGGTTTTCAGAAATATGTGTAATTGATCCCATTGCTTGGATCCAGTTGTGCAGTCTCTGAGGATGGAGAGTGCTGGATCCAACCAACAGCAGAGTCAAGTTCCTGTGGCACAGGAAGGTCTTATTCCAAGATTCAAGGAAGATTTTTTTTTGAGCAGCCACTGGGTAGTGCAAAACACTGAGAATGACAAAGCAATAAGATAATAATATTGCTAGTTGAGTTTCAGTATATTTTATTTGATTGGCCTAAAAGCAGTGAAAACACACACTGCTAAACATACTTTTGGCTGTTCCAAGTCATCCACAGAGCCCAGAAGAATCAGAGCTGAATTTCTAACGTTTCCAGAGAAGTCTTTTTTAAGCTCTCTTCTCCCCTTATTTCTATTAACCACAAAGACTGTACAATGCTTATTTCAAAATTACTTTTAACAGCCAGTTCAATTCTGACAGCATGCTGTTATCCTTTTCTAATGCATTATCTTTTTGTATTTTATGGGTCACAGACTAGGATATATGAAAACTTTCCCTCACGCTGACAGCACAGGACAGCCAGACACAAATCCCTGTATCTATCTAAATTAGGCTATCAGACCACAAAATTTCTGTTTTGTTTTATTACAGCTGCTCAGCACCCTGGCAGAAGCCATCCCAATCATGTTCTTCACTTGATTCTCCCATAATTGTGAAAAAGGGGGTTGGGAAGAAGAAAACACAGTTCTTTCTTTAACAAGATGCTGTTCTCTTGCCTCTGGATGCTTGAAACATTAGTCTTGGGTGCACATTTGGATTTCCTATCTGGTTTTCCCAGCTCTGGAGGTTTTGGGGACCTCACTGAATCTTCCTGTGCCTTGGTTTCCCGGTCATACAAATAAGATACAAATATTTCCTCTCTCTTGCTGGCAGAGTACTAGGCAGAGAGAGCTCCATTTGTAATACCAATAACAGAATTAAGAAAACAAAGATATCTTACTTGTAACGCCTGGCTCCAAATAGGTCTAAAAGCCTTTCAGCACCTTTCTTATAATAATAAGATGGACAGGCATCATATTCATAAAAGACCATGAGTCAGTACCAGCAGAGATGAACAGGACGTTAGTGTGTTTCTACAGATGAAGAGAGCCGATGGATTTTATTTTCCTGTTTTTTCTGAAACTTGAGAATCGAGTTTTCAGTTTGAGTTAATTGCCAGTCAGAGGAGCTATGACAATTTCCTCCAGCTGAGAGGTTGGCCCACTACAGCTTCACCATGGTCCCTGAGCGGTGTGATACGCTGCTGAAGAAATGCAATTTGAGGGCTAATATTAAGTTCTTTTATCACAAAGCTGTTGTCATATCAAATACAGTATCAGCATGTGTCAAAAGGAGAATCATGAGAATAACAATACTGAAAAAGGCCCGTAATTCTGTTTTTAGTGGGAGTAAAATCTCTTCAAAATGATTCCAAAGGACGTGAAATGCAGAAAACTGAGTCATACTGCAATGATTAGAGATTGCTTCTTCTGATGAAAGTTTAGAAGCAACTGGGGTTGCCGTGATCATGTCTGTTCATTTAATATAGGTTTGTTACGACAGCCTTTTGGACTAGTTTACCTAATGATTCAAAATCTTGCCTGCTGCAAGTAGAAGCCATTAGCCATCCCACTCACAATTCTGCCATTTAAAACCACTCCAACTTAAATCCAGGAGAGGTACTGAACAAGCCCTGTTGGTGGTTGCTCAGGAAGTTTATGTCTGGGCCCTGAGGGTGCTCACGGGCCTGGCTGCCCCTGCCCAGCCCCCTGAGGCTCCCCCACCTGCCCAGGGCCCAGGACCCCATCTCAGCCTCTGCCCCAGCAACACCACAGCAGGGCCCAGCCCTCTGGGGCTCTCCCAGACCCCATCTCAGCCCCTGCCCCAGCAACACCACAGCAGGGCCACTCTCCAGCTCCCCACAGCCCTGCTCAGCCAGGCCCACCCACAGGCCCACGTCCCAGCCTGGCCTTGGCCCATCCCTGTACCAAGGAAGGTGTCTGATGCCAGGGCCTGGGGCTGCCCTATGCCCCCCCCCGCCCCAGCTGTCCTGCCTCTGGCCGGGGTGGTGGGACGGGCCATCCCAGGGGAGTTCCCGCCATTCCTTGTACCTTGTTCCCCAGGGAGCCGACAACCCAGGCAGTGCCCTGACAATGTAGGCCCAGGGTCAACTTTCTGAACAAAAGTTCTATATTAAAAGCAATTTTTGATCAAAGTCTCAGACTTCAAAGTTAAGGAAGATTTGCAAAAATTTTTCATCTTCACTGAACTGTTGAAACTAAAAAAATGGAAAAAGAACTAGTGTCTCTAAGTCTTATTTCAAACTGCCTAGGGAAGCTGTTTTTCAGTCTCTTAATAAACGTGCTTATTCTGGATAGATCATGCAAATACTGCATATGGTAGGAGAAATCTAATTTCTCAGCTACAAAACATGTAAACAGAAGTTTGTGCCTCATCACTGAGATGTGTGCGCTCATGCATGCGTGTGGCGACAGCAGAGCGGAGCCTGGAATTGCTGCTGCAGGGCAATGCGAGAGGGATCGCATCTCCCCCAACCAAAACCAACACTAAAAAGTATTCATCAATAAAAATCTGTGACAGTGAGGCAGAGACACATAAAGAAAGGAAAATCTCCTGCAGAACAGTTGTGATTATACAGACAGCGGCCTCTTACTAGAATATTAATCTTTATAAGGGCTAAACCCTGTTTGGAATCGCTTATCCCTTCCCCACAGTTTTATAGTTCCTTGGAAAGAAGGAAAAGGTTTTCATAGGGCACATTTCAATAGCTCAACAATTTCTTACTTTATGTATTAACCTTTCCATGAATCAAAGAAGTTTATAATGGCTTAAAGGGAAGATTTGCGTGGGCAGAGTGTTGTCTGGAAGCTGATACTGCAATGGGTTTGTTAATGAAGTGACAAGCATCCATGTAGTAAAAGACCTAATAGCAAACTTGCAGTCAATGATGTGTAACTTCAGCTGGATGAAAAACACAGTGCGGTGCAGATGACTGCATGAGAAAAGGAACACAGATGTTAGAATCAAGAATATCATTAAGCAAAGCTTAAACATGTAACCAGAAAGAGAACATTTGCTACACTGTGCTACATTTCTCCATACAGGTCGTTCCTGTAAAATAGGGAAATTCGCTCAAGGGAACATTGCCTTATTTTAGTGCAGAGTCACACTCATCCTGTGTTTGTTTACTCACTGTGTGCTTGGCATGGAACGCACTGCTTTGGAGAGGGAAATGCCTAACAGCTTCCACATTACAAACGCATGTGCTGCCCTGTTATTTTGAGAGCGCAGCACGGTGCCCTTTTCCCCACAGTGGATTGCTTCTGTTAGACAGGAAACACCCACATATGGACAGTCTCCATGACCCCCTGCATCTTTCGGGGTGCTTCCAGGGAGGAAATAGAAAGCAACTTTCCCACTCCCCATTAATAAGTTTCTTATTCTCTTCCTAACATATTGTGTTTGAGGGAACAGGGAATTGATTCCTCACTGATTAAATAAAAAAATCATGAAGCCATTAACTAAATTCCCACAGTTATGATAAGGAATCAGACTCTATTATACCTACAAAAGGCTGTCATGAAGAACATCAACAAGGATGGCCAAGGATGGAAGAAGATCTGTAGGAAAAGAGAGAAGAAACACAAGCATGAAGGGCTATTCAGGTATGAAAGGGAAGCTGATGTTACATTGTCAATGGGAACAAGTTGTTGTGTTTGAATAGGGAGGTGGTGGCACAAGCTGACTTTGAGGCAGTTGGCATAAGGACAGACAGTCTGCCTCAGGAGCAAAAGAGAAAACCAAAAGAAACCTCACAACAATCTCATCAGAAATTTTGTGGACAAATGTGTAAACCCATTTGTTCATTTAACCTTCTGTATATAACTGTGGTCTTTATTAGGACAGAATTTTCAACTAGCAAACTCGTGCATGACACCAAGAACCATTGATGTATTGCAAATGGCCAACATGCAGAACATGTTTTTTCTTAAGCACCACCATAATATTGATTTTTTTTTTAAATCCTTTTAAGATCTTTTAATTTTTTTCAGCCTTAAATTAGGTTAACTGTTTTTTATTGTAGGTATTGCAAGTGAGCATCAGAAGTAGCTGTGTTAGCTTGTCTTTTATATAGCTTTGGTCACTGGGAGGCTTTGCATAAACATCACAGGTGGTGAGGTAGTGGCATACATTAATTCTGAAAGAGTTTTTCACAGGAAGCATAGATGAGGAGAAAATATTGAAATGCACATGAGAGAAGCTGCCGGATGGGCTGTGCCGGTGGAAACCAAACACTAGTCTAATATTTTGGATCCAAACAACTCCTCCCTAGGAAGCCAGAGAGTCTTGTTTGGCTTTGAATCTGAGCACATGGACAGTAGCGTATGGACCACAGGTAGAAAATAGCGGAAATACTTTTCTTCCTTTTTCTCATTAATTACTCAGAGACTGAAATGGCAACTACACAATGATAAATACATCCCTACAGATTCAAAAGAATTATTACGTACCTCCACCATAACAACAAATTGTTAAACCACAAAAGAACAGATGGGAATTTCAAAGCATCTTAGTAATGAAACAGGAATAGGCCAATGGGCCCTTAATATCTACAAGTTTCTCAGCACCTTCTGGGCAGAGATCTCAAAAATACTCTAACCTTTTACAACCTTTCAGAGTTATTCTTTAATATCTCAAGAAAGTATGCAGAAAAATGGAAGCACCAAGTATTACACGACTGAGATAATAAGCAAAATAAATAACAGATCTAGAAACAGAAACCAGGGTTTGTAACTTCCAACCTTGTTTTCTCAACACACTCTCTGAAATGAATTGTTTGCTCAGCTCTCTCTCAAAATTTGGAGCAAAAAGCAATCTAAATGAACATCACCCTACGTTAGGTCCTGATAGGTGTTTTGTACAAAAGTCACCTGTTCTGGCTTTCCATCCAGAACAAGAGTAATGTAAGTCTGCATTGGCAGCCTGCCAAATGAGGTAAGAAGAGTACTCAGTGTCTCAAAAACATCCTCCACAACACTGGGGCTAAAGAATTTCCAATAGGGAAGAAGGGAAGCTTATGTTCTTTCCTGCCCTATTATTTTTGCATGTGTTGGGTTGAAAGTTCAGAATCTCTTTCAAACTTTTTTCCATACCTAGAATGGCATATTTCACAGAATTAGAACCAAGCAAACCTCAGTCCTGCCAAAACACCCATTCCTGTCATGGGGAAATCTGCTGGTGTCCACTGACTTGTTATGAATATAGCACTTCTCACTGCTGCAGGTTAAGAGATTCTGAATAGTTTTGATTAATGCTCCTTTACTGGTTGAAAATAAGAAAAGGATCACTATACATTCCCTCACGGAATACAAATCAAAACATAATATATTTATTAATTGTCATAAGAAGGCAGATGAAGAGTCCAAAAAATTACTTGCATACTTATTGTCCCAAATCCCTTGACATGTAGCAAATTGCAAAAGATTTCAGGCTTTCACCAAAATACAAGTCAGATTAAAATGTGAAACCTTACAGTTTACTGGATATTAAAGTGCATAATCCATTTTTAATAGTTTGAGATTAATTTCAGTTATATATTTTCTATTAATCTGCTGAAGTATAGAGCTGTAATCCAGAGAGAAAAAAAAAGATATTTTGAATTCATTATATTAAATCATCTTGTCTGGACTCACTGCTCTTGGTTTCAGTTCTGAAACTTCAGGAATTACACGTAAGACATATAGTTCTAGATTAATTATTCTTAATGCTCTTTTTTCCTTGCAATTTTTCTTTCAAAACCAACCTAGGAAAAAAAAAAGTTTCTTACTCTACAGCTTCCAAAATTCAACTGAGAAGCAAAAAACCCCACCAAACAACCAAAATTCTATTCCAGCTTTTATAACAAAGCATCCTATTAACTGCTTTATTGACACATCCTATATCTTGTACTAACATGGCAACCTTTTCTTGATTTTATATATTAGAACTAAATTCTAAAAGCTATAAGGAGACATAGACTTACTGTATCTGATTTTGAGACGCAGAAGTCTAGCAAGGAGTTCAGATGTCAAAGGAAGTGTCTGTACAACAAATTGTAACATAATGTTGAGGCACACTTGCTATTCTTCAATAAGAAACAACCAAACTGAAACACATAGACCTCTATGCTACTATGGTTGCCGGCTTCCAGAGCCTGACCTACCTCACTGAAAACTACCTGTAATATTACTGTATTAAGGCTGTGAATGTAGGATGTTGTAAATCTTCTCTTCCATTGGAAACTGCAGGGGGGGTCACACCACTTGCCTTCAAAATTGTGTATTTCTTTGCAAAATGGTAAAATAAATGATAAAAGAAAGTGTTAAGTTCATACACATTAAATGTAATGATGCTCAAAATTCAAAAGAATCCATTAAGACATGGCCTGCAATAACACAGCAGGGAAAAGATGAACCAGTCTGGCCTATAAAATAAAGGAAAGCAGAATTTGGGACTGTAGAAGAACTTAATATGTATATTAAAAAAAACCCCCACAAATAAAATGTAACCTACCCATACCCAATCAGTGACGTACACACAGAGGAAAATAACTAACTACTACTAACTACTATTTTTTTTCCTTCTCAGTCAAGAATTCAAACAATCTGCTTGAATGCGTGGGAGATATTTGGGAAGGACAACAGCCCTCTACTTTTCAACATATTCCTCCAAGGTCCTCCAGAGAACAGGACAAAAGTCATCAGAGCTATGAGGAACTTCCTCTCTGTTGTACTCCCAGAGCATGGCCAATATTATATTCCTTTAAAGATTACCCCCCAGAGGCAGTGGAGGATAGTGTACATCTCCCATCCTCTAGCCAGTGCCTCTACCTTATTTAGTATCACTACTGCAGCAAAGGCCTAATTTATCTTGTCTTTATAGCCACATATATACAAGGCACAGCAGAGAATATACCCAAAGCACTGATCTTAGCTTCTGACCTTAAAAAAAAAAATCTCAGGATGGTAATGCTGGATCTTTCTGATCCAAACCCTAGGAACTGTATGAAACAGTTCATAACACTTAAACCTCTAAGAAAGATTATTAGTGATAATTGAACTTTCTCTAGTGAAATCTGTGTGCCCTTGATTCTAGCTTGCAATGCTTAAGTGCTCAGCTCAGTCAACTGTATCATAGTAACATTGATGTCATCATGTTTTACTATTTGAAGATACTGTCTGCCACTAAACATCAGCAAGACATTCAGCCTGTCACACATGAGCAGTCAATATCTGATGGCCTGTGTTTCTCAAATTATAATAAATCTAAAGGAAAGACTTGTTCTGCTAAATGTTTGCTGAATGACTGCTCATTACGATACAAAGCATAAATGTGGGGCTGAATTTTTTGAAGGGTCCAACACAAACCTTGATAGATCCATTATGCTTACGGTTCAATCTCTTTTGAAATGTGAATAAAGAAAACTAGAAGGCAAGAATACCCCTCATAGTCTTTGGGAGTGTCCAAATATTAAAACAATTTTAATCTAACCTGTCCAAAAAGCTTGGAATGAGATGATATTCCCTGCACTATATTTGAGACCACTTGATCTTTGGTCATAGTGAGACTGAGCTTCTCTTAGCTGGAAATAAACATGACTCATATACCCTCCTGCAGAGATTAAGTATTCTGGAATCAATTAATGTTCTTTCATACTGCCTTGAACTTCAAAAATAGACCAAAACCCAAAATACAAAAATTACTCTTTTGAGAAATAAGATGTTATAATTCACCCGGTCCTACTGGGTCTTTTTCATCTTTATATCCTGATTGTGCCTGAACCCTGGAGTCCTACAGACCAGCACTTTTTCCACAGTGACAATTGTGTGGGAAGGGTGGTGAATATCTTCTTGGAGCTAGTCCTAAACTTCTCTTCTTGCTTTCTCACTTGCTTGAGGAAAGGTAATTTGCTTTGGCCCTATACCAGGAGAAAGCTGAAACCATCTCCTGTTGGTGCAGCCACACAAGCTTCTGTAGTGGAAGAGTAAAAAACAGGCCTCTACATCCTCTCCACATTTTCCCATGCCAAACCATCAGGACTGATACAGATCTTGGCTTGGGTTTGTCATCACACAAGATGGTATCAGGCTTCTTCTGCCACAGAAAGGCTGCCTCCCCCACTCTCCTCTTAAAATCTGCTTTGGGTTTTACTGCTGTTAGTTATGAGACTGAGATTCTAAGTGTTATAAGCTTAGATGAAAAGCCAGAATGCGTTATAGAGCTGGTTCCAACTCCTATTTGTTAATAGAAAGCTTCCTCTGCTAGGATTTATCTTACCTCACTTCAGGTGCTCACACATTAGATGTCTAACTCTACCCACTGCCTAAATTCCTACTGTGGTCAGTTGATAGAAACAGGTAGCACTCAAGGATGCTTTACTCCGTGAGACTGGGATGCTGGCTGTGGAGATGTAACACACTGCTAGAGAACGCCTGTCTCCCTGTTTCTCCTTGACTAACTGAGATTCAAGGCCTAACTCCTAGATGATAAAACAGATGAATCCTGCTCCAGGGAACACCAAGGGACTGGATCAGCTTCTTAAACATTAATGCTTTTTATCTGCAGAATGACTCTAGTTAAAGTTTGCAATTAAGTAAAGAACTTGAATGCTGTAGTCCAGGTGTTGGAGGTAGGTAGATTTTCAAGTATAAGGTAATATTGCATCACAGTATTGGCAAATTTAAACCTCCTGGGCTGAAACATGCTGTGCTGTCTACCTGTCCCCTACATATGATAATTTAGAATCACTCAGTTATTTCTAAGGAGATTAAGGACAAATATGTTGCCTGTCTTATACAAAAAATTTCCTACAGAATACTGCATGTGACAATTCTAGTATTTTTGGAGCTACAAGTTCAAATGTGGCGAGAAGGATTCATGCGCTGTGGGCTGTCCCCTGCAAAGTCTTACCCAAATTTGGCCAAATTATATGCATTTGGAAACTTCAGTTCATATTGCTCATCAGAGCATCTGCCAGCTGTTAATCTCTGTTCATTCCATCTGCTGTATATCATGCCCTAGCGTAGTTCCTTCAAGGGCTGCACAAAACTCCCCATCACAACTTGGAGGCTACACAAGTGTTTCCAACCTTCACCCAGGTCCCAGCAACACTCACCTGGCTAACCACCCGCGAAGAGCTAGGTTAGAACTGAGGGAAGGGAAAGACTAGTGTGGAAGGAGCCTAGGACTAAAACTGAGGAAGGGATGGGGAGGAGAGGAGAAAGGAAGAACTTGTTGATGAGGCCAGAAGCGGAGAGTGCAATGTTCACTAGAGCAGACTCAGTGTCTGGATGGGGCGCTAGGATTCGGATGGGTCAACATTGGCCACTTCTCGGGAGGTCAATGACCAGGAAATGAAGGCTGGCACCTCCCTTAATGTCAGCCATGAGAGTGGAGGGGGTGGCTCATGCCTGGAGAGTCCACGTGGTTCAGCCTGGCTTTTAGTTACTATTATTGTATAGGACTGACAGAGAAAAAGCCTCCCAAAGAATCCTGCTCCCTCCACAATTCCCCTGCATGCGTTTTTATGTGAAATAACAGGTCGTACCACACGTGTCAGGTCACGATTCAGTCCTGCAATCTTTTGTCAGATAGATTGTACCTGGAAAGTAGACAGTACTCGGGAAGTCAGGCTAGAGCCAATAGACTAGAATTCAAAACCGTTGGAGTATTCTTGCTTTTACCAACCCAATTACTCAGACATCATGAACAAACCTCCACGAGAATGTAAGAGTTTAAAAATAAAATAAATATAGCATTATTTATATTCATCTTCTGGTTTTCTGTTTCCACTGTCCAGGCATCAAATATTGCTCTGAGAAAAAGCTCTTATTTACAAAATTAAGAAAAAAAGCCAGACATTTCATGTAGTCACATGAATTAAGGAACAGAAAGGCCTTGGTGAAAAGAGAGGACTAATACTGAGCATAGACCTGGGAAGGAATGGCAGTTCAGCACAGGCCTTCTCATTGCTTGTCACAGCTGCATTTGTTCCTGTCACATGAATTATGATAGAAATTGTGTGCAGTACATTCTGCTTGAAAACCAGGGAGCAAATATAGCAAAGCATAGAAAGTATGTACTTTCAGTGCTCACTCTCTTCTACCTGGTTCCAAGAGGAATAATAAAAAAAAAATGTTATTAATCTCCTTTCTCTGCCTCCTCCTATCTTCTTCATTATTCTTCACTGAAAGAAGAGGAAGGGGAAGGAAGGTTAAAAGGTGAAATTGTTTTGTGCCTCATCTTAGAAATGGACTAATCCTTCCAGCCCCCTTTTCATAACTCCAGCTGCCAGGTGAGTCTTCTTTTCAGCTGCTACTTCCAATACTGGATTTTCTGAAGCAACATGTTTTTCTGTGGCACTTTCCAGATTCCTATTGTTAAAATTTACTATAAGAAAACAAAATAGAGCTTTTGATATCCCTGGCTTGCCTTGAACCCTGCAGTAAAGAATAAAAAAGCCATAGAATGAAAGAAATCTAAGGCTTCCTGCCACCCCCACTTGCTTTTTAACCCAAAAACATTGCCTACTACCACGCCTGAGCTTTTTTTCTCCCTTCTCTTTTGTTTGTGACTGCAAATCCAAATCTGCCAAGCCGAACACTTGATATTTTAAGGAGCGAAAGAAACAAACTGTCCAACAAAAATGCCAATCTCCTGCTGAACCTGTTGACACATTGTTGTTCACAGTTAAGGACTCTGTACGTTGCTTGTGCTTACAAGGTCAGACAACATGAACACAAGAGCATGGGAAGTAGTGAGTTAAAAATGTTGACCTGCATGTAAAAAGGCCCTGTTACCCTCCTGTATATGAGCTGATAAAGTACTTATAAAATTCCACTAAATGTTAATGGTGCAAGTCCATCAAAGTTAAAACTATACTTAATACTACAAACCCATGCTAATAATAAAACATGCTCAGAGAGGCCCTTGATAACATTATGCACTGCTACC
The DNA here is from genome assembly GCF_028858705.1 of Grus americana. Lineage (NCBI taxonomy): Eukaryota > Metazoa > Chordata > Aves > Gruiformes > Gruidae > Grus > Grus americana. The sequence continues at coordinate 114,412,287 of NC_072852.1, forward strand.
CTTAAGACCTGAAGAGAAGGGCATACATTAGTCATTTGATGTGTCTTTTAGGTGCCCAATGAACCTTTAGCTGAAGCAAAACAGTTAAAGCCCTGATCCATCACTGGGACTGCTGGGATGAGTAAAGAGTGTAGAACCCAGCCATCAAAGGGGAGTGCCAGAGCCGTGCTAGCTTGCCCCTACAAAATGTGTCTCTGGGTGCATTCAAAGGGAAGTGATCTGCAACTAATGCCTTGGGAGAAGAGCTCATGGGTCTGCCCATCCCAGGATCAAACTTAGGCTTGTTTGTAATGTAACCATCGAGGACTGACTAGTTAAAAAATAAAAATACTAAGCTGTCCACATCATTCATTTTGCTCCTCAGTGTCCAGCCTATTTGCATTATATTTTTAACACCTCTGTCAGCATAACTTTTGAGAAGGACTTTTTTTTCGGTATGGTCATGCCCTATTAACTCTCCTTTAGGAGCTGAAAGGAAGCCAGTGGCATTAAAAAGACAAGGCAATCCTGCTCTGCTGTAGTGAGAGTGCGGTGCTGCTTGCCCAAGAGGGGTCACCTGCACCTCCTACACCACCCCCCGCCTTCTCCCTGCGCCTGTGGGCAGAGGCTGCAGATCTCCGGCTGATGCAGAAGGAGCTGCTTGCGCCAAGGGACAAGCGGACACCTTGGTCTGGGCCCCATCTCTGAGGACAGTAGCTGACACTCTGAACAGGCATCACTTGCAGGCATTGGTTCAGCTGAAATTATTGTGATCTTTAGGGTATATTTTAAGACTCTGTGACTGAGGCTGGGAAGGCTTTGTAACAGCCGTGGCAGAAAAAGTGCCCTTCATGGTCTTTTCTACATTATGAGTGCATAAAGCTGCACCAGGCCTACAAGCTTTACCTATAAACTGTTAAATCAACCAGCTTAGCTGAATAAGGACAGACAGGAATAAAGTATTCTGACATTTCTTTATTGCAATGCGCCCTATGGGAACCATTCTACTGCTTCCTTTGTAGACACTTCTTCAGCTTCACTTTTTTCCTACACCTCAAAGTCACATGCCACCTAATGAACCTAAACCCCATCATAATCTGTCTTTTTTCAAAAATGTCTTCACTGTACACATCCCACACGGTCCCTACTGTGGGGCTGTGATAACTGGGAGAGCAGCAGGACACTGGGGACAATAGTGTTGTTGCTTGTATGTTTATGCTTCCCAACTAAAATAACATAACATAAACATTTTAAAATGTTTGCTTCTTTGACTATGAAAGGCTACTTCAGCATCATTTCCAGGCTGTTTCTTCTCATAGGCAGATAGTGCCCTTTAAAATGCAGGTACTTTTAAAAACAGTTAGCAGCTCGTATAAGCTATAAAGATAATACAGATGTACCAGCCTGGTGTGAAAGCGTGATAATTAAGACACAACGTGGCACCTTCACTGAGCCAAGCAGCAAATAAAAATGTCTGCTTAGACTTGAACTGGATCCTATTTAGGAACTTCAGGCATCACGGACTCTTTGTCCCCCAGATGCCCAGATCCATGGTTAGCTGGGGCAGAGCCAGATCAAGTTCACTGAGAAATATGACGAAGCACTACCATAAGGGGTTTGAGCGGCAATTAAACTAGCCCTTTCCATACGGTACATTGAACCAGATACTAGTGTGTGTGTGCAGGATTTGATTCTCAGTATCTCAAAACAAAGAACAGGGTGGGGACAGAGTGTAGGCCAGAAGCGTTAGTGGCACTCTAGGCATTTTTTGTAGGGTGTTTCACAATTTCTATCCTAGGATTGCAGGGAGCTTTGCAAAGAAGGTCAGAATCATCATTTTGTGAAAGTCAACTATATTCATAACGTTTGCTTTCTTTGTTCAGCTGCAGCATTCCTGCAGAATCAGAATCAGAAGTGAGGACCTTTCTTTTGCTGTATGAGTCATGCCAGGCCAGGCGAGACTCTGGGGCTGGAGTACAGCTGGCAGCAGAGACAGGGCCACCTATGTGTAGCAGCTGGACTTTTTTCTCTTCCTTCAGGCTGGGAGTGCATCCCTAGTGCATGGGACTCTAGAGTAAGACTGCAAAACATGGCTCAGGTGCGACCACATCAGGATGGCAGAAACACTTCCAAATGGGTAGAGTGGGTCATACACTTGTTACACGTTTTCATGATATCCTGTTTTCTTAATCAGTTTGCATGCACAGCTATGCCTAGCCAAAAAACCCCAACCAAACCCTGAAACTTCTTCATTGCTGAAGGAAGCAATAAAATGGCAAATGATCAAATACAGCATTAATTTGTTGCATTTTTGCAGCTGAACAGCCAGATAATACACTTTTCACAGAGTTATGACACCAGAAGCCTGCAGCATCTTTGGTCATCATAATGGTATGAAATAACATGCATTTTTCTTCTAGTGTAGACAATGCTATGAATCATGCACATGTTCTAAAATTGCAGGTTCTAGTATTTCAGATTTAACAACTTGTTAGTCGTACTGTTAAATGCATTTACTTATGGTAAATTCAAAATTACTTGCAACTTTCAATCTGTGAGGGTAATTACAATGAACGCATTTATTTCTACGAGCACAGATTAAACCCTAAGTAATAAAAGCCAAATGTGGGGGATCTTACTGAGACTCGCACTAAAATCAATGACAGTTGTGCTGGAGTTACAACAGGGGAGACAATGGGGAAGGTTACAAAAACGTGATAAAGGAAAGAGCCTTCATACTGTTTTAGAAATACAGATGTCTGTAAAATAATAAAAGCTGTTCATAATGTACTGTAAAAATAACATGGAGTAATTTAACTAATGAATATCTATGGCCACATCTTTCTGTCTTTTTTTCTTCTTTTTTTTTCCCCTGCAGAGCCAATGGAAAACAACACTGGCCACAAGGGTACCTTAGCTTGGAGGCAATGGTTCATTTTCCTAAGAGCAGTGTGCTATTTGCTTGAATCTGTTCATTATTCAGCTTTCCCTCAGGTAGTTTATAAGCAGTGTCTTGTGACTCTCTTACAAACAAAATTCAATCAGTTGTGCTGGATCTCACTACTGAAACCACTTGGGTGAACATTTGTGGCCACGGAGACTTGAATGCAGGATCAAGGCATCCACCGCTCAGTCCAGATTGGCTGGGTATCCTCAGGGACTCTTTGCTCTTTATGTGTTTGATAAGTGTAATTCTTTGACTTTTTAATGATATTTATGAATTCAAACATCATTTTTGTGGATATCTTTTATAACTGCATATAATTGTAATGCTGCAGTGACTGTTCCCACTTGTAAACCCATTTGCTAGAATATTCATGGCTGCAAACATCTGAATGCAGGTAAAGCCATTTCATTTTTGAAAGGTATTTTCCCAGGTCTTCCATTCAGTAATTTGTCAATGAAGAAGGGCTAAAATGTTTGGTATCCCACAGATGGGAAAACTAAAGTGATCGGTCAGTAACTGGCTTGGTGCTGTTCATCTACCCAAGAGTTTTGCATCCTGCATTTGATTTTGAACTTCCCAGCTGAGAGTAGTGAGTAAATGCCTCCTGCCCCTTCTTTTCCTTACGTCCCTGTGCTGGGCAAGGCTCCAGGCCTGCACCGCACTCAGACGGATGCACTGCTGTTATGCAAGGAAGGGCCTCAGCTGTTAGGGAAAAGCAGATTCCTACGGATGTGGGGGATGCGAGGGAAGGAAGGAAGACAGGGGCCGTATCTCCAAAGGTGCCACCTCATTAAAAACATCTAAAAGCTATATTAACCCATTCAGGAGCTATGAACTCCATTCTCATTTCCATTTTCAGTATCTTGTTTCCATTCTCTCACTTCAAAAACAACCAGTTAGACTTAAAATAGTAAATCTTCAAAGTTATCTCTTTCTCCTGTTTGATTAATGCCAAGTTCCTTCCTCTTGCTAGAAATCCTCATTGTCTTTTGAAGGAACAGAGCGGAATACTTTATATGAAGATTTTTATTCTTCCATGGAAATAGATTATAGAAAACATCATATAATTTTTATATCACTGATATTATTGCTTTGTGTTTCACAGCTGAATTGGCAAGAAGCAGCTACTTATAGGTTTAATAGTGTAAGGTGCCATGTATATTTCCAGACATATAAAGGCATAATAATAATAACAATAAATTGTAATGGTGGATATAGAAACATCACGTAGGCAGGACTGGATAAAGCACACTCCTCTAACTAGGGACAAGTTATTATCTCTTGACATTCAGATTAGTCATACCTGACTTATTATTTCTCCCACAGGCTCACTATGCGTACTGAAATTAATCTCAGTATCAGTCAAGCAGTCAGTGCCAGGATGACTTTTGCTTTCAAACCTATTCTCACACCCCTTGCCCCCTAATTAATGAATGTATCCTATAGTGTTTCTGACTGAGGAAAGCTGTAAAGTTGGCTAAATTTCTCCTCTTTTTAATCGTCTTTCTTTGTTAATTTTGTAGGTGAGTTCTAGTTTGGCACAAACTTTACCACAGACCTTGTAACACAACAGTGTTGAGTATTGATACCTTTTCCAAAATAAGATGTAATTTACAAATATATTTCTTCTTTTACATCACCAGCCTCCATGGCATTACTGATGAATCTGATAAAATCATTAAGGGTCATATCTACTTTTTAAGAATTGTGTCATGCACCTCTCACATGGTTTTATCTTGACCCTACCATTCATCCTAGAAGGCCCCAGACCATTGCCATCAGCTAATCTCTCCCTATCACTGGAAAGCAGTCCTCTCTATAAAGCAAACTGTTCCAATCACTGCACTGTGCAGCATTAGGAGAGGTGGGAGGAAAGCCATCATTTTGTAGCCAAACATTAAAGTTGTTGACCCCCTCTTCTCATTAACTCTGTTACAGGAACTTTAATAACTATCTAGGAAATACAAGACCTAACATATTAAAATCTTTTAGAAGATCCGACTTAATAGCTTGGAACAGAATGTCCCTAACCTTAGAGCAAGGCAGGCATGAGCTGGTCCTGCAGCAGTATGAAAGCGTGGCTTCAAGAAGATCTTCCCTTGGGCAAGGTGGGAGGACAGTCACTTTCTGCCCATACCTATTCTTGCTGATTAACACATTTGTATTAGTGGCATGTCATCTTCTCCTCTATCCCTACCCCTTCATTTTGTTTACTTGCTGTTTCTCAGCTTTATAGTGGTCAAATTTCTTTGATTCTGTGTGGTGTTTTATGCAAGTAACATGCAAGTTAAAGTTAGTTTGATTATTTGGAAAAAAGCAATTCTGAAACAGTCAACATCTCCCATGCACACATAGCTGAGGGGGGAGGGCAAGAAGCTCTACAGAAGCTAACAGCCCTGGCCAAGGGAGGCATTTGTGTGGGTGGGCAGATGCCTTAGCGTATGGGTGTCTGTCTGATCTCCTGTGGCAAGCAGGTCATTCAGGTAGAAAGGACTGATTGTAAGAAAAGGGAACTGAAAGGTAGTGTTAATTATGCATACCTTCATCTGCTTCTGCTGTGATCCCTGCCTAAGAAGAGTCCTGGCCATTCCTGGCCAAAGGTGAGGCTGCCTCATGGCAAGCTCAGCCAGGAGCTTTGGCACGTGTCCCAGCTAGGCTGAGCCCAGCCAGCAGAAAGTGGTCCCAAAACACCCCTGCTGTGTGAGAGACCTGACCAGAGCATCTCCAGAAAATCGTTCATGGCCACCAGGTCAATGGCATTATAAATACCAGCAGGTGTCCCTGGGGGTATATCTGTGGGTCCTGGTACTTTGCCACATAGTGGTCCAGAACCATCCACAATGGGAATCCTGTTCTCTCAGCTGGGGCATCAGGCACAACTAGAAGTAATTTTAAGCATTTTATTTTTATTTGCTTTCTTAACTATCGGCTCAATGAGGCCCTTGTGCTGCTTTGTATGTCTGAGATACCCTAGGCTGAGTGCAGAGAGGTACAGACAAGGGCACTTAACCCTGTGTGAACTTCCCTTTGAGAGGAGTGGTTTTCCCCTCTGACTGACTTTTAGATTCTAGAGTTGCAGAATGAAGAAATCATTCTTTTGGCCATGCTTGCTTTCCACACATATTTACCAATGCCTGAATACATATTTTAAAAAAAAAACATGCTGTGGCAAAATCTGTTTTTAACTGTTTTTTTTTTTCCTTTGGTTGGTGTCAAGCTATCTGTTTTTGACCATGGATGATGCCATGAACACTATTACTAGCAGCCCCCTGTGCAATCATGCATAACCATACAGCCATATCAGACAAAAAGAAAAATGAGGAAGACAGCCTAGAAAAGGTAACATGTATGAGGGAAGATGCAGAAGATGATTTATTATTATGATTATCTACTGTAAAATGAAGGCTGTTCAAAAAGGCTACGTCTACTTTTATGTTCATAGGAGAGTTCCAGCAGCATATCAGAAATTTCCAAAATCTCTTACAGCTGATATGGGGCCGAACTCATCACACAAATCCTTAACAGCCTACCACTTTTACTCTTAAAGAAATGAATGAAGTCAGGAAGAGAAATAGACAACAGGTAGTTCTACACACTGGATATTTTTCAGTGCAGGGACTAACTTGTCAGTGCTTTTCACCTGTATTCGTGTTGCGCCCAGCTCGGTAGGTCCTACTACCAATTAGAGCCTATGGGTGGCTCCTGTAAGAGAAAGGCAGAACAATAGAAAACGATAATAGCACAGGGGTAAGGAAGGGCAGTAGGGGAAAGAAAGAAAAGTGAAAGAAATGGCTTCTGAGGAGACATTAGAGGAACAGCAGGAGGGTGCTTAGCATTGCTTTTCCTGTGTGCCATTTTTGGTGCATGGAATAAAATAGTAATGCCTATTTATCAGTTTCTCTTTCTTGCTAAGCAGATTAAATCTCTAAACAGCCAAATTATTTCTTTAGCAAAGAGTTAGAGATTTGCACAGACTTGACATTAAACAATTAATCCTTATTTCTCATCATGAGCATATGCAAAATTTTGTCTAGCCTACCGTTTGGCCTTGCATAGGCTAGATAGCTGTGTGAGTATCTGCTGGTGCTATAACTTCTGCCACAGTGATTCAAAAAGAATAAAGAAGAAACACTATAATGCTGCAGCCTCAGATCTGAGTCTTTTCTTCCCTGCTTGTACTCATTACCCTTCTGTTGTATTCACGTTAAGTCGTAAAAGAACACAGTGCCTGATACTCACTTATGCTACTGTCGTGCAGACAACTAAGCCTTAAAACACATTCATTTGTTGAACATGGCATGATACCACAAATAATAATTATGGTACTAATTTCAGAAAAGATCACACAGCAAGCACTAGCCTACAGCAACAAAGCATTTCATTTCCTAGTATCTTTTTTTTTCGGTACAAGCTATATGAAATGACCTAAATTAAAAGCTCTTGATGAAAGAAAAAGTAAAACAAGAACCCTAGACAATTCAAACAGGACACGTGAGCTATTTAAAGGCTGGAAAAACAAAATCCAAAGCAAATGGCACCATATTGAGCAATGTGAAACCAGGTTGGTTTACTTTAAATGGCACTCAACCGATCCTTCTGTTTGCTTGTTCTGGGTTTGCGAATTGCCTTAGCTGCACATGGTTTCACATTAGGGTCATCAATCCCTCTTCAAATTTTTTTTTTAATCATTTATGGCATTTGATGTGATTCTTTTATCTCTCCTTTTTTTTTTTTTCTTCTCTGTTTATTGGACTGGGAGCAGGAGGAACAGAAGAAGAGTTAGGTTCTATAACATCTCTTAGTCATTTTTTACATGGGACAAAGATATTTCATCTTGCCCAGACAGACAGAACATGAAAATTTCTGAGTATGAGGTGCAGATATAAAGAACAAAAAATCCCAACCTAAATATTTCTAATCAGTGATTTATAGATTTTATCAGCAACTCCTGCAAGCTAAGTGGCATTCACTTAATGTTTATCTTTTTAGGAAACTGAATTGGAAGCTTCAAATCAGGTTTCAGTTCTGCTTTTAAGTACTTATTGCCTGTAAATTTAAAATCAATCCCTCTTTTTCTCAAGCACTGATGAGTCTGCATAGCGAGGCTGTAAGGTAAAACACGATGGTTTTTCCCTGGAACTGCTCCACTTGAGAAGTGCTAATGGCAGAACTTGAAAAGAAAATTTACATTTTCAACATGGCCTTGATTTTAGGTGGAACAACACCTAAAAGAAGTGGAAAAGCGATTTTCACTGAAGTGTTATTGGACTACCATGAAATATTCTACTTGAAGGGAAGAAGAGTTTTGTCTGAGATCAAGCCTCATCTATGAGCTAACAATGATTTATTAAGCTCTTATTAGAGATTTCTTGACCCATCTGTATCCAGTGCTTACTGACTTTCTGAAATTGTTTAAGGAGCATTTCAGGTTCAAGTAAAATTTATCAGCAGATAGCATAAGTTCACACAATTCTTTTTCACAAGTTTAATGATTCTATCATATGTGATCAGCAAAGCCTTTTTTTGAGACAAAGAAAGGGAGAAACAGAGTTATAGTGACAACCTGACCCAACTGAGGAAAAAAAGAGTAATCAGATAAAAAAGTAATTTTCTCTGACTGCCTTAGTATTTTTATCTGTATTGTGGTGGCCTTGTATAATTTTCCTTTGTGTAACAGTCCCAGTTTTGGGGCTATCTTAAAAATAATGTGAGCAAAAATAAGAAATAAGTCCTTGCTGCATAAGGAAACTTCCTTTCCCTTCCCAATTCCTATTAAATAAGTGTCTAGAAATGCTGTCTTTCTCTTTCTATAGCTTTTTTAAAAGCTTTGGGACCTTTACATTTTCAGTCATGTAAATTAGTAATAGGCACTCACAGGCACAGGCATTTACTGACCTGGCTTTCCCTCTTAACAGGTTGGCTGCTGCTGGGGGCTCTGGTCTGGGATGTTGTCGAGGCTTGGCCATTGCTACTGCATGGTGCTCATCCACATGGACACCAGTGATACTGCTGATGGAGATCTGGAGCACATCGAGAGTTACTACACAACTCTGGGTGCTGATAAATGGCTCCATAGGTCCATTCAGGCCTTTTTATGATTTCCAGTGTGTCTCCACACTAGACCTTTGAAGGGAATGGGTAGAAAGATGTGGATGTCACTGGCTTGAAACTCCATATCAGCTGCCTCATTTGAATCTTACTTTCTTCATTTAGTGGAAGTGAATCACTCAAGAGAGGAGGGCACTGGGACTGTAAGAACATAACGATGCCACACAAGTTGCATTCTTCTTTCTCTTCTGAACAGATCTGCATATTTGATTGCAGTGGATTGTTAAAGAACATATGTCAAAACCCTCCAAAATGGGTTGAGAAAAACACAGGAATGAAAAGTCCACATCTGGAGCAAGTTCATAATCTCAATACTCCCTACCATAGTAGACAGAACTACAGAACTAAGAGTGCCAACTTTTTATAGTTTTGTAAATAAATCCTTTTATTCTAATCTTTGTGAACATTTTGGGGAGGCAAATAATACTCCCACAGAACAAATTACCAAGTTTTTTGTGCTAGCATAGGTCCACTTTTATTGTTTCCCTTCTACCTCACTTTCTCTTCACTTTCATAGCAAAGTAAGAAGAGGAGGCATGGCAGAAAAAGCAAGAAGAAATGGTAGAGAAACAACCTCCTCCTTCCCTCCAAATTTCAAACAAATAGTCCATTCCTTTCCTTTTCACCCTCATTATGCAACTCTCTATAAAAAAGCAACAAAATTTTCCCGTACTTAAACGAATGGGGCGGCTGGATAATACCTGTTCTCCATATTTAAAACCACATTGACTGCCACTTGCAGAAACACTATGGAAGATGATTAATCCATCATTGCTTTAAGTCCCCTGCAGGAAAGCAACTCCTGGAAAAAGTGTGCAATGCCATAAATGGCTATGTTAGATTTAGACATCAAGGGATGATATACAGAGGCACTTCTGAAAAAAATCAAATAATACTTCTGATACTGTCCTACTGCAAGACTAGAGGCAGGCTTTTGCCACTAGCACAGTGCATATGCTACATACAAATGTATGCTGCAAGGATTTTCCTGTTGTCTATAAAATCGATTTTTTAGATAAAAATTAAGAGACAGACCAGTGAATTCTAGCATGGCTGTGACACCATTGACTTTCTCCAAATGCTCTATTTATGCCCAGTTATGAAAAGTCTTTGATAATCTGCACATATTTCTGCACTTTATTATATTGTACTGCTTGCACAATCATTTAAAAAATCCATATTACAATGCTTGTAAAAAAGGAAAGGGTTTGAATACAGTTTGATGGACTAGTTATTATAAAGAAATCCACATACAGCTAAAAAATGAGATCATAACATCTAATTCTGTTCATTCAAGTATTTAGATTCAGTTTTGTATTCTGGAGCAGTATTCACAAGTATTTTTCTTTATGTTCTGCCTGTATTTTTCTTTAATGACTGGTAAAAAAGTCATGGGAAGGAGCCTTCAAATAATAGAGTCAATTTTCCTTTAGCAGAAGTAATAACTCGCACATCTGAAACATTTTCAATACCTTAACCTAAGCCAATACAGGTAAGACCTCTTGAGAAAATACTGAAGAAGCCACAGTGAAATAGTAGTCTGGACAACCAGATATTAATCATTATTGTCTCTTCCCTCTATTCAAGTGATATTTTGAGGAGGTTTATGAGCATTCAATGCAATTACTTTCTGGACTGGTTATCAATCAATAGACATTGCAATGCCCTCTTTCTATAGCCTCCTGATGTACTTCTCTTTCCAGTCTCCTCAGATACATCTCTCACTAAAGGAAAAAAAAATAAAAATTCCTATGGTTAATTCATCTTGGGCTGCCTGCATAACACCAAGCAGCACTGTAAAATAAAAACCAAACCCCCTTCCCATACCAGAGCTTTGTGTTGCCAAATATCTCTCTTTCTTTTTGTCTTCTGAACAGGCAAATGAAGCCCAACATTCAGCTCTAAGAAATGCTTTATTTCAGTCTTGCTAATTCCAGGTGTTCCAAGTTATGTGTTTGTACATTCCTATGTCCACATGCCCTTATTGCCTTCAAAAGGAAAATGTGATTATTTAAAGTATGTAAGTAACTTTCTGGTTTTTCTGTTTCCCTTTATACATTGAAATGAGGTCTTAACTTTCCGGTTTCTCTCCAGACTCATGAGGTTTGGGAATTTTTATTTTTATACATGAGATTCTCATATCCACATGATCCAGGAGGTATGATATCAAAACAAAAAGTGAAGGCATAAAACTCAGTGAAATCGGTGGAGTCATTCACAGTACCGTCAATCAAACAGCAGATATGCTTACAAAACTCAGTAGCGTGATTTCCCAAATGAACTGAGGTGAACCAAAAAAGTGTGCTATAAATCTCTGGTGCTTTGAGGAATACTGTCTCCGCTCTGATTGCACTGTTAAGCGTCGCAGAACCCTTTGCCAAAGTGAAGAGAGTTAAATGAAAGGCAGCTGTACAGGATTACCTAAGTGCACCCCTAGGGAAGGTAAAACAATGGACTCCACAGGGAGCATTCCCGTACATCTAATACCTGATGTTTATAACCACAGAGGAGGCCTTGCCCTCTGACAGTCCTGATTTACCTGAGAGAAAGAAAATCTAAGTGATCTGTTAAAAATTGGCTCTGCAGAAAAGAGGAGGCCACAGGTATAATCTGGAAGGCTTGCAGAAGTTTTGCCAGGGGAGGCAGGGGCAAGCTTGGAGGCAGAGGTGGGACAAGGCAAACCTGCCTCAGCTGTTGCTACGGAGTTCAGCTTAGGAAAAAGAAATTATTAACCTTGGTCTTTCACTCTGTGCTGGTTTTATTGTGCTTTGTTTTGAGGAAGCTGTTTATGCCACCTGGCCAATTGTCATAGCTCCAAAGGGAGGACGTGCAGCTGAGGCTGGGCCAGCTGAACTCACCTGGAAGCTGCAGGTGGGGAGGGAGGAAGTGCAGCCCTGCCCTGGATCCAACAGCAAGGAGGGAGGCGGTTTGAGGCCCTCAGCCAGCGAAGATAAAGGGATGCAGTCTTGTGACTGGAGAGATGCATTTGATGACACTCATGGAGCAACATTCAACAACCACTGCACTTCCCCTCTTACCAAATATTCAAAACTTTTGCAGATTACAATGTTCAACTTCCCCTTCAAATATGAAGTTGCCAAACTCATTTTGTTGATGCTCAGGTAAAACAGAGGAAAGGGCCAGGAAAGTTGTTCTTCAATGTGGAATGAATAGAACATTTCTTTACCCTTCAGGTGGCCTAAATGGAGTCTCCTCCACAAGGCGCCCTGCAGCTAGCAGAGTCTACAAGCAGAGACTCTGTGAAGTTCAACATAGATATAAGTGACCTGAAAATAAATTGAATAGTGAAGTGACAATAGTCACTAAGAGTATAAAAATCAAGGTAGTCAAAGAGCAGCAGAAGAATCTCATAGCATGGTGATTTAAAAAAATGGCAAATGACATTCAATATGGATAAAGTGAAGTACACATAAAATGAAATAACTCCAACAATACATATACAGTGATAGGTCCTTAAGAAAGAAATAGTCATTTCATGGAGAACTTATAGATGGTATGGATGGTTCTCTAAATATATCTCTTTGCTGCACATTGACCGAAACATGAGCACAATGTCAGAAAATTTTAGGAAAAATGGAGAACAAAACCAGAGGACACTGCTATGCTACTGTTCACATTGCTGGAAAGAGGAAGCACAGCTTAGAGATGACTGGAGGGTGATATGATGAAAGTCTATAAACTCACAGGGGATACAAGCAAAGTGAATACGGAATTAAAAACAAAAAGTCACAAGAAGAGCTAGGGACCACCAGTGAAATTACAATGTAATTACCACATGATTTCTAAAAATAATCAGGGAGCTTGATTCGCAACCCAGTATAGGTACCCTGCTGGTCTGCAGCCTTCCCATACTTGAAGCTTACCAACCAACTACAGAAAAATAGCTCTGCAAGACAGGAAGCCACATGTCTCCCTGCAGGCATAGATGTGTGTCCAGTCTTAAAGTCAGTGTCTTCACCAGGAGGGCTGGCAGGTAACCCAGAGTAATGGGTATGGGTTCAGAACGAGCAGCTCCCCAGGCAGTTTGCTCTGGTTCACATGCTCAGCCTCATGCACCTACCCTGCAGCACTCCTGGGAAGGGGGAAGGTGTAGGGAAAGAAAAGGACCCTGAAGCAACCTGATGGAGATACAGGAAATGAATAATAGTTGAGATATCTTTCCTCTAGCTGTTCTCTCCTAGCTAGAAAGGCTAGCTCCATGCTTTTTGCCTTCTCAGGTGATGTAGCAGCAAACTGTACAAAAGTTCCTCAGGGTTTTATTGGAGGTAGTTTCCCAAGCAGGAGGGAGGACTCACAGTTTGCCAGGGCAAATTTTCAGATACTTTTAGTCTCAGTGAATATCAGCTTCAGATTCCTTTGTTAAGAAATGAGGACTGTCATTGTGCTGGTATAATCCATCTGATTTGTAAAGATCATTCTCTATATGCTGAAAACCATTTCATTTTCCAACACACAACAGAACACAAAGAAGTGTCTGACCGAAGATCCCAGCTAGGACTTTTCAGCTGTAGTTTTGCTACAGTAACTACTTTACCTACTTTAAGAATTACATTAAGTTTCTTATTAATAACATCTACATTTAGGATGTCAATTTTACCTATATGTAGAAGTCATTTATTTTCTCCTTGAATTGTAGATCATCAATACTGTGCAAGAAATAAAAAGTGTCTAATAATCATGATTAATGATTAAATATAAACAAAAATCAGAGGTCAGAATAAAACTTGTTCATGGGGCAAATAAACACAGGATCACAAAAACATAGTATAATTTGGGTTGGAAGGGACCTCTGGAAAACCTGTGGAGCAACGCTCTGCTCAGGGCTATCTTCTCACCTAGCACTGATTGCCAGGGCTGTGCCCTAGTGCCCTGATCATCTTTCTTAACATCATCAATCACGCAAGAACTGATATTAAGATTAATACTTTTAATTTTCATTTTGGGCAGGGTACATGACATTCAATATAAATAAAATGAAGCACATGTAAAATGAAATAACTCCAACAATACATACGCAGTGATAGGTGTGTAAATAACTCAGAACAATGGTAGGTACCTAAAACAAGCAGACCTATCTTCTCTCTAAAGAGGAACTTTAGAATAGTATCAGCTGTAAATGGGCTAAGTAGCACATGGGTTGCTTCTGATGGAGCTTGTCAAAGGCACTGAAGCCTGGACAAATTCCAGCCTCTTTGAAAAGTCCAATAGCTTCCCACTGGAGTACAATGTTGGGTATCACTGAGCACGTAGGAGAAAAAGTATCTTCACATATTATAAATGATCCATTTGGTAAGATTTTTGAATGAGTAATGTAATAAAAGTCTTTGCTATATACCAATAATTAGTTCACTGCCACATCTGTTTACTTATAGGCTATTGGTTACTATTAAATATGTGTATGAGGCGAATACAAAGAAACACAGTCTTTTAAAGAAATAGCTGTAATGAATAGCTGCATCTTCAGAAATGATCTCAGAATGTTAAATGCTATCGTTTAATGCAGTCAGTATCCAAATCCAAACATATGTTAGCGCTTATTGATAATACCAATCAAATAATTTCCAAATGAAATAACAATAATTTCAGAAATGACCATTTTAAAAGAGAGAAACTGTAGCAGTGGAAACACTGAAAACAGAGCTCTGCCAGCTTGAATGCAAAACTCTCTGTCTCAGAAGGCGGGAGAGAGCGATGGGATAACGCTGTGTCATGCAGGCTGCCTGTACAGAAACGCTAACATGGCCGAGGCAGGCACGCTTTGCCACTGCTCACATGAGGCTGTCAGGCTACAGTCTCTGCAGCTAACCCATCCCAGAAGGACAGGCAAACATTTACAAACATCAGAGCCTTCAAGTTATTTCCTACTTGGCTCGACGAACCAAAATGTGGGCCCCCTACCACACAACCACTGATTAGGCGTGGAAGGCAAGTGTGAAATCTGCCCGCAACATCCCTGCCTCCGTCCCGAGCTGTGCCCTGGCCGGTCACGCAGCCCAGGCACACGCTGCACACCTACGCAGCGCTGTAGCCACGCTCAGCCCTCAGCAAAGCTCTGCTCTCTGCAGCAAAGCTCTGCTCTCAGCTCTGCTCATCTCTGAGTTACCCATCGTGCTGTTTCCCCTGACCACTGACAGACATCCCATAATTAAAAGAGACTCTCAGATCAGTCATTTCATCTGAAGGCATTCGGTGGTCAATATTTACCAGCTGAGGTTGCACTGGACCCGTGGTATTTATTCGCCATTCACTATAATAAGAGGTGATATTTAATGCTCTATTGATCGCTGCAGCAACAGGTCTCATTCTGAGGAGAGGGACGGTGTCCTCTTGCGGCTGATTTTGAACATTGTGGCCTTAACGCTCAACTACACGGATCCACTGGTGTGTGAAATACACTGAATATAGCAGATCACCCTTGCTGCAGTGAAGATGGAAAATGTACACTCTTCACGAAGGAAAGCTGATGAAGTTAAAGAGACTTGATTTTCATAGAACCATAGAATGGTTTGGGTTGGAAGGGACCTTAAAGACCATCTAGTTCCAACCCCCCTGCCATGGGCAGGGACACCCTCCACTAGACCAGGCTGCCCAAAGCCCCATCCAACCTGGTCTTAAACACTTCCAGGGATGGGGCATCCACAGCCTCTCTGGGCAACCTGTTCCAGTGCCTCACCACTCTAACAGTAAAGAATTTCTTTCTAATATCTAATCTAAATCTACCCTCCTTCAGCTTAAAGCCATTACCCCTTGTCCTGTCACTACACTCCCTGATAACCAGTCCCTCTCCAGCTTTCCTGTAGGCCCCTTCAGGTACTGGAAGGCCACAATTAGATCCCCCCGGAGCCTTCTCTTCTCCAGGCTGAACAACCCCAACTCTCTCAGCCTGTCCTCATAGGAGAGGTGCTCCAGCCCTCCGATCAGCTTCGTGGCCCTCCTCTGGACTCGCTCCAACAGCTCCATGTGTCTCCTGTACTGGGGCCCCCAGAGCTGGACGCAGTACTCCAGGTGGGGTCTCATGAGAGCGGAGCAGAGGGGCAGGATCACCTCCCTCGACCTGCTGGTCACACCTCTTTTGATGCAGCCCAGGACACGGTTGGCTTTCTGGACTGCAAGCGCACACTGCCGGCTCATGTTGAGCTTCTCATCAATCAATACCCCCAAGTCCTTCTCCTCGGGGCTGCTTTCAATCCATTCCTCGCCCAGCCTATAGTCATGCTTGGGATTGCGCCGACCCACGTGCAGGACCTTGCACTTGGCCTTGTTGAACTTCATGCGGTTCGCACGGGCCCACCTCTCCAGCCTGTCAAGGTCCCTCTGGATGGCATCCCTTCCCTCCAGCATGTCAACCACACCACACAGCTTGGTGTCGTCGGCAAACTTGCTGAGGGTGCACTCATTCCCATTGTCCATGTCGCCGACAAAGATGTTGAACAGTGCTGGTCCCAGTACTGACCCCTGAGGAATGCCACTTGTCACTGTTCTCCACTTGGACATTGAGCCATTGACCACAACTCTTTGAGTGTGACCATCCAGCCAATTCCTTATCCAATGAGTGGTCCATCCATCAAATCCATGTCTCTCCAATTTAGAGACAAGGATGTCCTGCAGGACAGTGTCAAATGCTTTGCACGAGTCCAGGTAGATGACGTCAGCTGCCCTGCCCTTATCCACCGACGCTGTAACCCCATCATAGAAGGCCACCAAGTTTGTCAGGCACGATTTGCCCCTAGTGAAGCCGTGTTGGCTGTCATCAGTCACGTCCTTATTTTCCATGTGCCTGAGCATAGTCTCCAGGAGGGTCTGCTCCATAATCTTGCCAGGCACGGAGGTGAGACTGACCGGCCTGTCGTTCCCTGGGTCTTCCTTTTTACCCCTTCTTAAAAATGGGGGTTATGTTTCCCCTCTTCCAGTCGGCGGGAACTTCACCGGACTGCCAGGACTTCTCAACTATGATGGCGAGTGACCTGGCCACTTCATCCGCCAGTTCCTCAAGACCCGCTGATGCAACTCATCAGGTCCCATGGACTTGTGCACCTTCAGGTTCCTTAGATATTCTCAAACCTGATCTTCTCCTACAGTGGGTGGTTCTGCATTCTCCCAGTCCCTGCCTTCTGTGACCTGGGCAGTGTGCCTCAAGCATTTGCCAGTGAAGACTGAGGCAAAGAAGTCGTTGAGTACCTCAGCCTTCTCCATATCCTGGGTAACCAGGTCACCTGTTTCATTCCGGAGGGGACCCACATTTTCCCTCATCCTCCTTTTATCACTGACATACCTATAGAAGCTTTTCTTGTTGTCCTTGACATCCCTGGCCAGACTAATTTCTATCAGGGCTTTGGCTTTCCTAACCTGCTCCGTGGCTGCTCGGACAGTTTCTCTGTATTCTTCCCAGGCTACCTGCCCTTGCTTCCACCCTCTGCAGGCTTCCTTTTTTTGTATGACTTTGCCCAGGAGCTCCTTGTTCATCCACGGGGGCCTCTTGGTGTTTTTGCTTGACTTCCTCTTTGTTGGGATGCATCACTCCTGAACTTGGAGGAGGTGACCCTTGAATATTAGCCAGCTGTCTTGGGCCCCTCTTCCTTCCAGGGCCTTGTCCCATGGTATTCTACCAAGCAGATCCCTGAAGACGCCAAAGTCTGCTCTCCTGAAGTCCAGGGCAGTGAGCTTGCTGTGCACCCTCCTCACTGCCCTGAGGATCCTGAATTCCACCATTTTGTGGTCACTGCAGCCAAGGCTGCCCTTGAGCTTGACATCCCCTACCAGGCCCTCCTTTTAGTGAGAATAAGGTCCAGCATGGCACCTCTCCTCATGGGCTCCTCTATCACTTGGAGGAGAAAGTTGTCATCGACACATTCCAGGAACTTCCTGGATTGCTCACGCTCAGCTGCATTGTCCCTCCAGCAGATGTCAGGGTGGTTGAACCCCCCCATAAGGACCAGGGCTTGGGAGCGTGAGGCTGCTCCTATCTGCCTACAGAGGGCTTCATCTGCTCGGTCCCCCTTGTCAGGCAGCCTGTAGCAC
Organism: Grus americana; assembly: GCF_028858705.1. Classification (NCBI taxonomy): domain Eukaryota; kingdom Metazoa; phylum Chordata; class Aves; order Gruiformes; family Gruidae; genus Grus; species Grus americana. Next base: position 114,430,360 of record NC_072852.1, read on the forward strand.
ACCCCCACTATGATGTCCCCTGCCCCAGCCCTCCCTTTAATCCTGACCCATAGGCTCTCAGTCGGCTCCTCATCCACCCCCAGGTGGAGCTCCAGGCACTCCAGCTGGTTGTTGACATAGAGGGCGACGCCCCCTCCTCGCCTGCCCTGCCTGTCCTTCCTAAAGAGCCTGTACCCTTCCATCCCAACACTCCAGTCACAGGAGCTATCCCACCACGTCTCTGTAATGCCAGTAAGGTCATAGCCTTGCAGGCGCACACACTTCTCCAGCTCCTCTTGGTTATTCCCCACGCTATGTGCGTTCGCGTAGAGGCATTTCGGTTGTGCCCCCAATGAGGCTGACATTGGCTGGGGTGGCTGGAATTCTTTTGATGTATCTTCCCACTGTTACCCTGTTGGTTCCTGTTGCACCCGGGGTCCCTGGCTCGTCTCCTCTAGGCTTCGAGCATGCTGTAGTGCATCCAGCACGTCTCTGAGCAGTAGGCCAAGGGCCCTCACCAGCGCCCCATCCCTCCAACCTGGGCACATCATCCCACAACATGTCGCTGGCAAGCCTGATGTTATCCCCCTCCCCCTTCGAGCCTAGTTTGAAGCTCTGTCGATGAGCCCCGCTAGTTCCTGGGCAAAGATCCTCTTCCCCCATAAGGGTTCATCAGGCCTGGTGCCGTGTAGGCCGCCCCATTGTCGAAGAACCCAAAGTGTAGATTTTGTTTATCATCTCCACCGATGCAGCATGAGATTTACCATATCTACCTACTAATATGGGTTCATTTTTATCACATTGAACTAATTTAGGGCCTCGTCCTTAGTCTCAAAATTGGTGGGAGGGTTTTCATTGGTGTCAGTGAGCATTAAATCCACAGTTCCCACTGCGCTTTTCTCCGCCAGAAGAAAGCAGTTGCAGATATTAGGACATTCTGCAAGGGAGGCCATGGGGCTTGGCACAGCATCTCTTGTGATCAGCTGAATATGAGAGAGCAGTTCAGCTTATAAAAATAACCTTCCTGTAACACAAGGCTCATTTTTTGTGTGTGTAAGCTTCAAGACAGCAAAGTCAAGCTTCATGTGAAAGAAAGATTTTCAGAAATGAACAAGGGAGTTTTGCAGGATTTTCCATGAGAAACTGTTAACTGTCTTTGAAAATATACGCCCAGAAGTATACGCTACTTCTTCCATTTTCTTTCCCCTCCTTAAGCTTTCCCTTTTGATCAAATTAATCAGCCGTTTTACTAACAAACTGCTGTGTAAAATACCCTTACACTCATTTTCAATATTGGTCAAATCAAACTAATTAGTTTTAACTTTCTCTTCTCCACAACCCTTTCAAATTCACTTTCAAAAATACTTTTATCTTTAGCATCTGTCTCATTATGTTTAAAATGATCCGTCAGAATTTTAAACTGGGAGTCTTACATGTCCACTTGTTTAGAAGTCAGTCATATCAGCAACCCTCTGAAATATTCAATGGGACTAGATGTGACCTGACAGTTTCAAACTGCCAATTTCTTCCTGGAGCAAAGAGATTTTGGTTAAGCAATGCATTTACTTCTCCTCCCAGTTTGGAACAAAGCTGCCTCTTTACACTTGCCAAGCTACAAAAACTTTCGGAAGGACTTCTCTCAGCTCTGCTGATGTAAACAACTGGAGTGCCAAGAAGAGGAAAGCAATTATTATAAGAAAACTTAAAACATCTTATTGAACTGAAGAGATGTTTCCCAAAAAGAAGAGGCAGATACATTACCAGAGTCATCTCACTACAGACTGGACCAAGCATCTGAGAGTACACAAGAAGCACCAGGCTTTCTTGATTGGGTGGCAAGTAAGGAAACAGCTTCACACTCCCAAGTCTTCACTATCTGCCTGTCAGTATAGTCCCATGTAAGTTATTATGCAGTTTATTTCTGTAGGCACTTCTTCTGTCTAGTAAGCTTGGAGATGGATGCTAGAATTATAAAATATTTAGAAAAATATGAATATGCTTAAATTCCTTACACAGTTTTCTTGTAACTGACAATCAATACTAGTGTTGCTCTTGGCAGTGAAGAGTGCTGGAGAGGGGAAAGGTGCCTCCCAATAGACCACTAACACTTTCAGATGTTTGATTGCCATCTTCCCTATTGCTAACTTTTTTCTGAAGATTTCTGTAGCACTGCAGAAAGAATACATTAGTCCTCTGAATATTACTGCTGCTGGGTATATACCAGGGACACCCACCTCTATTGATAAAGCTCATATTTCAGCAAGGAGTTCTCAGTTTCCCTTGTGCTGACGCTGATAGCTCCTTTGCGGCGATGATCCTGACAGCCCTTACGTAGACTGATGAATAGGAGTTTGATGGATTAGTTGTTTAGTCCGATGTTAAATTATTCCTGAATGTCTTTGTATGGAAGAAATCACCACTCCAGCAAAAGAGTAGGTTTCATCTATCACTCAGTAACTTTTCCGACGACTCTGAAGAAGATCATTTGCAGACAAAAATAGATCCTGGGGAAGAAAGTTGGGGATTGACTGGTGGGCAGCCTTACCAGATGGTTAGTGAAGGTGGGAAGATGAAAATAAAACATTCTGAGGTTATTTTACCAAATATCATTCCAAACCGAAAAGTCAAAATATTTCATTTTCAGTTTGTCAAAGCAAATTATAAATTCTTCCTGTCCACCTTTGGATTCAGAAATATTTGCAGTCTCCATGAAATACTTTTTGGGAGATGTGAGACAACAGAAATTTGCTACACAATGATAGATATATTTTTTTACTCAGTTCTGTTTGCTTCTGACAATAACAGTTCAAAAGCTAGCTCATACATTAGCTAGGGACAGACAGAGGATGAGATGACCCAAGAATAAAAAGCTTTACTGCTGTTCTGCAAGCTTTTTAGAATAAAGGAGTGGTCTCAATACACATAATTACTTGTTTACTTCAGTTAAAAAAAATACAGTGGCACCTAAGATGGTCATGAGCTGGAAGCTAACTACCATGTCACAGGATGTCTATCATCATCGGAATGGATTGGAAGGGTAACGTTGAACTGCTAACAAGTGCAGAGAATGGCTATCTAGCATCTGGTTACTTCTTTAGCCTATAAGCAATGAAGCATGTTCACACAAGATAAGGACAAATGGTAACTGAGTCTAAAAGAGCAGGAAAAGTATATTTTCAAAAATAGTAGTTAAGAAGAAAAAAAAGAAAATACATCATAGACTCATGGAGTGGTTTGGGTTGGAAGGGACCTTTGAAAATCATCTAGTCCAAACCCCCTGCTAGGGGCAGGGACATCTTTCACTAGATCAGGAAATATAGATAAAATAATGGAGTACATAAGCTTTCAGGATATAACTTCCCCATGGGAAAATCTTAATGGAAGGGTCCCTTGCTGTATGCTATTCCCGAAATGCAAGCCTGGGAAAGTGTATATAAACTGGCAGAAAGGCATAACCTTTCACCTAACTGTAATTACCATAGAACATGCCACCATGTGTTATTTTGCAGTACAGATGAACCAAAAAAAACCCAAACCCAAAACCCCATAATCTACTCTAAAACTGAAAGGGGGAAAGGCTGTCTCTCAGCTTTGAAGGTCTTTCACCCTAAACACTTTCCTAAGCATCCACATTATAGAGAGCAGTCCCAGCACTTGATAGGAGCCCCTTCAAAGCTCACCTGCACCTTTTGGGATCTCCCAGAAGGCTACTGCTAAATGCTTTATTCTGTTATTCTTTTTAAACCTTCTCTTTTCCCCAGCAGTAGTACCTTTAGTATTTTGAAAAGAAAAATGTTGACAAGAGTACGGAACAGACAAGTTTTTACTCTGCATAACTCTACAGAGTAAGTAAACTAAACTCCCAAAAGTCCATGCCTGCTGATCAGCTATTATACTTAATTAGCCAATTCACTCTGCTGGGCTAAGGAGGCTGATATGACCAGCTTATCTAAGACGAAATGGGCCATCTAATTATGCACTTTTATAGCTCATTATACCTCGTTTTGAACTTGAAGCACAAATTAATTCAGGGAATTCAGTGTCTGTGTTAAACTGGAGGCCATGTTATTTAATCATGGAAGTCCTCATTGATATTAAAAATGTGTATCTCTGAATCTATCTTAAATCAATATACCTCAACATTTAGCATTATTATTCTATTTTTAATGTTTACCTTGAACCAGTTCTTTGAAGCTGCAGCCTGGTAGATCCCTGTTGATGCAAGTGCAGTATGAACTTGCTCAGCTGCTGCAGACACAGGCAGCCCCTGTCCCAAAGGGCAGCTCTTTGTCACTAAGTGGCACTGGGGAAGGAAGGCCAAAGGGAGGGAAGGTGCCGGGGAGCGAACCAGGTGTCTCCCTGTGACTGTGCCGCTCCCAGACACTTCCATGTTAGCTTAGTGCTTCTGCAACGGGCCAGGCAGGTGTCCACAAGAAGCCAATGGGGTGGCCAGCTCCTGGCTAGCCCTGCCACATGCCAGGTCACTGAGCCCCATGGATTGCATTCCCAACTGGGGAAAAAGTGAGCTTCCCACTCCTTTGTCCCTTACCCCTGCTCAGGTGCACTGTTGAGGGAAACGGTCGGACGTCTGATGAGGGGGTCATGAGCAGTAGCCGTCAACCCTGGGGCCAAGAGTTAGTGGAGGACGTCAAGGGTCTGGTGGATGTGGAGGAGGATTGCTCTCCAGCTTCCCTCGCAGGAGGCTTCCCTGCAGTGCTCCTCTGCACCACTGCAGGCTGAAATCGGGACCCTGCAGAGATCCTGACCCAGCGGTTTTGGGCCCAGAGATGCCTGGGGGTGGCTATGGGCTTCCTTCTTTGACCACCCAGTGGGGCAGGGGCTGGGCTGCATCTGCCGAGCGGCCTGGGATTTGCTTCTCCACCAGCAAAGGGCTCATGTCTCCTGCAAGGAGCCCAGCCTGGATCTCCAGCTCAGCCCCCAAATCTGCCCCAGCAAAGGTGGGTGGTGGGCTTATGGCAGGCAACCACCAACACAACTGATTTGACTCATTCCTCTTTAGGTATGTAGTAATATAAGAAGGGACTTTGTTATCATGCCCAAAGATGTAGCGATTCCAGATACTAAATCACAGATTTTTAGATTTACTGAAAGATATATGAGTGGATTGTCTTCCCATCAAGTGAATTACATGCTTCAATGCAACTGAAAGCCCAAATTCATTTATTTATCCTTTGCAAATGTGCACTTAAATTTACTCATGTAACGTGTATCACAATTTTCTACATCAGCTGAACTAAAAATCACTTGCAGCCTTTATTCCAAAGGCAGGTCATGTTTGGCACGTTAAAGGCGGTTTACACTTCGCACGCGACTTTTTATATAAAATTAAGATTAAAATAAATAACCCGGGTTTGCGGCGGCGGCGGCGGCGGATGCCGGGACGTGGCGCCGGCCCTGCCGGCAGCGAGCGGCGGCAGCCGAACGCGCGCGCTGCCTGCCACCCAGCGGCCGCCGGCCGCAGCGCTCCCCCAGCGCAGTGACAGCCACCCACGCGTGACGGCGCGGGCACGCCACAGCAGAACCTGGCCTGGCAGGGGTCGTTAGCCACCGCCGGGCAGAAGGGGGCGGGGAGGGGGGGGGGCGCCTCCGTGCCTCTCGGGAATCCGGGGTCCTCTTCCCTCGTCCTCCTCCTTCACAGACCGGCAGTGGTCCGATCGATACCTCCCCGTTCAGAATTTCTGCAGTTATTTCTAACGCAACTAACAATCCTACATAGACGGTAACGAAATATTGGTGGAGCCAGTGACGTCACTGCCAGAAGTCCGCCATAACTAATATCCCTCGCCTACAGCAACTTCTTTTCGGAACATAAAAATGCTGTAGATGCACTCTTTCGTCACTGATAAAAAACAGGAGTCAAATTCTTAAGCTGTAACTGTTACTTAAAAGTGTCTTCTGTGCATATAAATGTTGTATTTATGTATTTATTTCTTATGATTAATTAGATTTGTACTGGATATAATTAGAGAAACAAGTGGATTCAGTTTGCTGTAATATCTAGCTGATTCTACAGATTGAGGAACTCTAAAATGCCAAACACGTCACCGCTAGAGCTCTATGTTTGCGTGTGTCTTCCTGCAGTCATTTTTTGCCCTGCAGCTAAATGCATTGCAGCCATTTGCAACCACCCTTGACTAGACACCAGCTGGGCCCGTTTCAGCAAGCTCTGTGCGTTGCATGTAGATGCCTTGGGCTAGAATTTATTACCTGTGCACTGCCTGTCTGTCCTGAGCACTCCCGTGCACTTTCCTTTTCTGGCCTTTGCCATGCAAAGATTGCGCTAACGTATTTTATTGGTTAGTGGTCAAAATAACAAAGTGCAATTGTGACCCGATATTTCATTACTTTACATTAAAATAGTCAAAATGTACAACTAACCAGCAATTTGAGGGCCCTACGTGAAAATGGACCAGAAAAAATCTAGATGCTCACCTTGCATTTTTGTATTTGATTTAAAAGCCATACTCCTTCCCGTGCAACTACCTCAAATAGAAGACGGAAGAGCAACCAGCTCAGCAATTAGATGCCAATGAGCAGAAGTGAATAGAACTTGTGTCTTTCTCATCATATGCTTCATATTCATGGCCAGGGGTCTTGTGCTGTTTGTGCAGTCACTCAAGCAAATAATGAATCAAATTTCGATGCAGAGGAACCTTTTGCTGTATTTACAGTTTTACAAATCATGCAGGAGCTTCTATTTTGATGAAATAAACATTGGATGCTGATGTTTACCAAATATCCTGTATTCAGATTTTTTTAGCTAAAAATAGCTACAGCGAAAGAGCATCCATCATTGTTAGCAATTAGTGTCACAAACCCCCTACTTGGCTATAGCAGATGATGCTGCCTCAGAGAGCCCAGATGATCCTTTCGGAACCTGCAAACCTCTCCACAGCAGCACTGTTATTATTAACTGCACCCTGAATTAGGTGCTATACCTAAACAGCTAATGATGGCTATGCTGCACTTTGATTGATTAGTTAAGGAGGGGTTTGCTGTCCTGATGCTGCTGAGGGGGATCCAACAAACATTTTCAAATTTGTTCAACCTGCTCTTGAGCAACGAGCTCAAGCCACTTAAGTCCTACTGAAGTTCATTGTAAGTGATAAATCTACACTTGGTCTGAAAATTAATCCAAAAAACCACCTGAAACCCTGTGCCTTAATCTAATTTTTGAGCAGGTTTTTTACACATTTTTCTGAGAAGTACTTTGAAGACAGAAAGAAAAGGCATTCATTCCCTGTCTCACACCTGAATGAAGAGACACCTATGACTTTAGGGACTTGCAAACTGCTTATCTACAATTCACAGATGTTTCATCAGTCTGGCCTGGGCAAACAACTCACACCCTGGTTTCCATTAGTTAGTGAATAAATTACTCTATTCCAGCAGGGCTCTTCTGTACTAGAGGTGTTGCTGCCTCTCTCGCTGCTCACTACCCAGTAATGTGGCCGACAAATGTCACTAAGCAAAAGCACCGCGATGACAGGGACTGCCACAACGCCGTGGTTCAGCCCTTGTTCTTTTTTTCCCCCTTCTCTCTCAAAAAGAGAACAGGGTTGACTTTGGTTTTCTTAGATCTGTAAGTATCTATATCTACAAAATTAAGAACTCCGAGCATCTGCTCAAACAGTTGATTTCTATGTATTGCCAGTAAACCAAGCCCAACAACCAAAACCCCACAAAACATTCAATGCTGTCTTAACGCCCTGTTCCACTCTTTCAGAGCTCTTGATATTCACATCCAAAATAATATGCGCAATGTTGTTATTGGCTGCAGGTAAATAGCTGTAAAGAGAAGTCTAATAAAACACCGCTCAGCTTTCTATAGATGCATTTTTGCCTTCCAGATGAAACATATTTCTCAAGGCTCTTACTGTAAAAGTTAGAAACCTTTTAAGATTCACTTAAAACAACAACGAAAAAAACCCCCACCCCAAACCCCCCCACCCCAAACCTCAGAAAACCTAATTAAGGACCTGTACCTGACATTCCTTTAAGAGTTTCTGCTACTGTTGAGCCCAGTTTTCTCAGGCAACAGAAGAAGAAACCCCTGGATATAATCTCAGCAAACTGGCTGTTCTGGAAGAAGCCTGTTACTGCATGAGAAACGAAAAGAAACAGCAAATGAAAATGAGTGCATATGGTTATTTCTCAACAGATCCAAGGAGTCAGCACTTCAGCTTTTTTACTTTCTCATTTTTTCTTGTCTTTCAGTTCTGTTTTCTTTCACAAACAGGCTCGCAGTGGTCCTCCTTTTGAAAACTCTGCAGGTAGCCTCATCCAGTTTACAGCGAGCAAAACATTAGTCTGTCACAATTAAAACAAAAAAATGATGATGCAGGACATTCCTTTGAAATCTATGGAAGATATGTCTCTGAGTGCTGTACTGCTTCCCTCACATTCCTATTCTAGTGCCTACTACATGACACGGTTTGGCAGAAGCAAGTCAACCTCTGGCTTTTCTCAGCTAACACAGAATACATCATCGTTCTCCATAGATTCCTCAGCTTTGCATAAGTAACAAGCTTCCCCTCCTATCACATGCATAATGTCTTCCACCTCACGGAGAATGGAGGTGGAAAATATTGCATCTGTCAAGGGATAAAGACTCTGATGAGAATTACTGAAAGAAAGAAAGAAAAGAAAAAAGTATGAGAAATTGATAACACAGATCTACTCCCACTGTTGTGTTCCTGCCTGAAGAATTTGCTGCCCAAAGTAGAGCGTTTTAACAGTGGCAAGTGGATGGTCCTGCCCTAACTTGTTAATGATGCAAAGAGCAACTCTCACATTAACTTTCTGAGACATGCAGAAAACCATAAAATGCATATGCATCCTAGAGGAATGATTTTTCAAGAGCCATTTGCTTACTGAGGCTAACAGATTATGGTAATAAACTATCATCTATTTATTCCTTAAATCTTAAAAAAAAAAAACAAACCCAAACCACTTTTCTAAAATGCTGAAGCAAAGCATATGACAAACATTTTCAAGTCACATTGCAGAAATAAAGGCATGCATAATATTACTTATATGCAGATACAGAACCGTGATGATCTATAATGGTAGGAAAGGCTTGTTGAGAGAGGCCGTATCTTTTACTACAACAACAGAGAGCTGGGAAAAAACCGACACAGGCTCTTCTTCAGGCTTGAAATGTGTAGAAACCTTTGCAGCCCTGACTAGAGTTGGAAAACTTCTACCAGCAAATATTTTATTTGTTGAGAAACGTAGTTTTAGGGCAGACAAAACTCTTTGCCAAATCTGAAGTATTCACCAGGAGTTACAGCCAATAAAAGAAAGAGCTGGAATGTCAAAAGGATTTATCTTATTTCTTCTGAAATGGAAACAGTGACTGAGTTCATAAACAACAGCCCTGACACAGACACACAGACACATGAACATGCTTCATGTTCCATTCACAAAACAGAAGGCAGTCCTCCACAACCTAAAGCAGGGCAGCTGGGAAGTTTGGGCTCAAATGTCCTTCTCACATTTGGTAGACCTGTGTTTTCCATATTCTAGAGTCTTTTGACCGTTCTGAGGTACAGCTTTCTTCCTTGCACCGGTTACTAGATCAGTAAAGGGGACTGAGCCAAAGTCAGATTTTGTGTGACCATATCCAAGAGTGGGGGGAAACAAAAGGAAGAGGAGAAAACCCCCAGATGCCTTGCATTGCCATGACACAGCTTTTAAAAAGATAATTTAGCTTTAAAATTAATAAAAGAGTAAAATATTTTTAGACTCTTAACTCCTGTATGTTAAAAATATCTGTTTTGACGTGATGTTCTCATATATGTGCAACCAAACACCCATACGCAGCAGTATTTCTTGTTAGACTCAGCAATAAAGATTTCGTCTTGAAAAACATCCCGTTTTCAAGTCAGTATATGATTTTGAGCATTTTCATGTGATTGGAATCAAAAGGGAGCCAAGGTGAACTAAGAAACAGCATAAACAAAATAGATGCTTAGATGACATGATTTATTAAAAGAGACTAAGTGATTTACTGTTTGCAATCCATGAAAAGGAAAACAATCACAACAACATGACAAATCTTGATTTCTGGTGTATTTTTAATCTCAAGAGATAAGTGCTGCACAAAATGAATTGAAGTAAAAACACACAGCTCGTCCAGTAGTGAAATATAGCTGCCTCGAGGATGGGAAGCAGCAAATGCTGATCGGGACAATAAGACCAAAGCTCAGAGGACAACAGGGATGGGGAAACCATAAGTGCTGTATGTGGTAATGTCTGCTTCCATGGTACAGAACTGAGGATGACTCCATTAAGCCCGACACTAGCCCGAAACTCTGGCAGTGTAGAGGCAAAGCCAGCTTCGCTCCTCTTGAACTGCTAACTCTTCTTCCTCATCTAACACCTGCCCCAGCTCCACCACTGGTGAGGCCTAGAAGGGATTAAATGCTCAGGAACATAGATGCAAAACTGCCTCATGGTCTTCCCTGGGAAAATTGCAGGGGAAACTGCCAGGGATTATTCCCCACAGCTCAGAGGGTGAAACTGTGAGCATCCTTCCTGGCAATGAGAATGCCAGACCCCCTAAGGACAGGGCTTATGACCTGAAAGGTGCGTCTAACACAGACGCTAGCTGCAGCTGAACCCATATCTCCTTGGCACTATCCCAACCCCCAGCTGGGCCCATTTAACACGCCATTTTCCAGGATTTGCAAGGGGCCAGATCAAATCCATCTGTCTGTGGTGTAAGAATTAGCATTGCCGGGGAGAGGATCTTATCATGCCGCCGTGAGGTAGTATGAGAGGAAGAAAGGGGACAAGGGATATGGGACACCAGGGAACTCCACCCAAACTGATGGACCAGTCGCACGCCCAGTGTCTTGCATGTCCTTCTCCCCTCCTGTGTGCTGGCGGGTGCCCCTTCGGGTATCTGAATTTGTGATGTGCGTTCTCTCCCTTCAGGTTAAACACTTACATGACAACAGGAGCACAGGAAAATATCAGTCAATAGAGTGGGCTGCTTGCCTGTGGCTGTTTTGCCCAAGAGTTTTCTTCTTGCCCTCCAAACAGCTCATTATCAGAAGGGAGAGCAGCGACTCAGCAGCTGAGCAGCACCATCTTGCTCTCAACACCTCCAGCATACATCAGATGGGGAAATCAGCTCGCAATAAGCAGAAATATTTCCTGACCCAGATTCAGGCATTTTATAAACTTCGAGCTTCTTTCCAGCTGTAGAGATAAAACACTGTGCTGAAGCAAGAAACAGTGATAGCTGTCAGAAACAGACGTCTTTGCTCTCCCTCACTGTGTGTGGCACAACTGTTAAGGCAATTTATATGGAATTTCATAGCAGAAACGAACGTGTGTTTCGGTTCTGAAAGCCTCTCTACTTGATTTGTTTCATTGTTTCTGCCGAGCAAGGCAGTGCTGACTGCAAAGCCATGCTGCAATGCAAAATGTTATACAACAAGCCATTTGCCAAGTGCTCTGACAAAGAGACACCTAGAGCAGAGAAATGGCATCCTCCCAACTTAAACGTCCTTCTGCAGGAGCCGACTGGTGCCTCCAGGCTCACGGAGAGGCTCCCGCAGTATCTCAGCCTGTGCAGCGCCCATTGTCACCCTGCGTAGCTGGGAGCTCGCGGGGAGCCAGGCAGGGACTTCACGCCCCGTGGCATGAAGTGCCACAGTAACATCCACTCTGGCTGCTCAGTGTACTAAATGAGGAAAGCCTGAGAAGTCTTTGAAAGACAAATTTAAGAGTTTTGTTAAAAAAAAAAAATCCATAATAAATAATCCCCATTTAATACTGGATAACAGCATTCTGCAGATAGCAAAATTACAAATTGCCCAAGACTACGTTACAGTTTATTTTGAAGCTAGGGAATACATTTAATTCTACTGTATTTGAAAATTTCCTAATGTCTTCTATGAACAGATGTCCACTTTTCCAAAGAAGGCAACATGGTTCATCATTGTCCTCGTTCATTACCCATAACGAGAGGGTCTTTATACATGGCTACAACACAAATGCTAGTTGACATTTGAGAGTAACATTACTAGAGGGGGAAATTATGGAAGTTCTTCAGAGTTTGTTGTTTGTTTGTTTAATTAATCAAGTCTTGTATATTTATTCCCTTTAAACTGAAATGATTTCTTATGAAATTCTGATGACAGTTCTGAAGGTAACTTCTGGATCATGCACCTCAAGTGGGCAGGCGTGCCATTATCCACAGCGCAGAGTCGCTGCCTGTGGGACGTGTTTCATGGCAGCTGTGACACCAGGGTTTCTGCACTGACACCGTGCCCTCCACGCAAAAATGATGTAAAGACAATCAAAGGGCAATATATCAATCTTAATTCCAAATTACTTTTGCTAATTTAAAGATTCAGATGGTGGGGTAGTAGCAATGTTACCAGAGCATCTGGTGCGCTGAATTTTTTCTCCTGTTGCTAAAGTAAAACATACCCCATTAGGTAAATTAACATGAATAACAAAGTTCAGCTTCCCACTTCCACATCCGCCATCCTTTTCCTTTGTCCTGTTTCAATTCCCCCACATCTGCCCTGTCAGGTCCTTCCAGCTGTTATCCCCATGTGGAGCACAGCCCGGGCTCAGGTGCTGCCAGAGTCATGGATGGCGAATCCAGCAGTTTGGGGTGCTCCCTGCCCCGCTGGAAGCAGCCCGGTGGGCTGTGCAGCCTGGCTCCGCTCCACGGAGGTGTGGGATTTCCTGGGCACTACCTCTCCCCTCCATCCCTGGGCGGCCAAGGCCTGCCCAACTCACGCATCATCCTGCGTGGGCTGAGCCAGACAGCCCTTGGCCAGCAGAGGGGAGCCAGCGCCTTCTTCTGGCTCCTGTGGGGCTGCCCGTGATTTCCAAAGTGGACTCGGGACCCACCAGGCTCCCCAGCTCCCAGGGTTGTGGAGTGGAGCCATGAGCCAGCACGGTGACAGCTCCCCTCACTTTCCCCATGGGAGGGACATGGTTCTTAATAAATTCAGTAAAAAAAAAAAAAAAAAAAAAAAAGTGCAGCAGGGATTGAAAATAACCCAGATGAAATAGTATAATTGGATTTGGAAAGGGGAAGCCTGTTTCAAAAGAAAATTCCTGGGATGCTTGTTTTTAAAGTGGTAGCAGCAACCTTGAGGAAACAACAAAGTATCTGCTAGAAAATGAACGGTAGCACAAGGTCTGACCTCAGGACTTACCCTAGCATGCCTGTGCTGCCCTGCAAATATCTCATGTCCTTGACAGCAAAATCATCTTCAGCACAACAAAATCAAGGTAAATCACTCCAGACATTTCTGAGAGCAATTTGTCACAGAGTGCAATTCCCACTTAGGTAAAAAGGGCATATGTAAAACTGGACAGGAAGACAGCTTTCAGCCAACTAAGGCGGGCAACGTTTTTTGGGAGTACTTTTAAATATGATTTTTGAGATGCTAGTAACAACCAAGTTCCAGTGCTGCTAAAAGCAGGTTGTATGTAATTGCACTATGCAGATGAAGGAGGAGGACTCTGTTTATATGACAATGCTATATGCTGTCCTCAACTGAGCCTGGGGAACTACTGTGCTAAACACACTACAAAACCAAACCTGGAATAAATTATAAATCTGAACAAACAAGACAGGCAAAAAAAAAAAAAATTACTAATAATCCTTCATCTTCAGAGAAAGAGACTGCAACAGAGCCTGTCTTGCATCTAAATCAAAAAGCTTCCAGGAGACTGCATGGTTCATAGAGAAATAGGGTAGGCCAAAATTAGAGACAAATTAAGAGACAGCAAAGTGCTGAATGTCTCTATTACCCAAGTGATTTCTTCAGAGGGCCAAATTATTTCTAGCCTCTGGGGGGGATTTGGTCTACTGTACAGCATCTATATTCTGTATGAGAAAGCCATAGTTAAAAGGTGCCTCACTGAGGGATTCAATGAATGCTTCTGCAGATCAGTGTCTTTTTTTGAAGTTGAAATAGCTGCTTTTGTATCACTTGATTTGCTTTCAAATCCTCAGATCACACGTTAACTGTAGAGCTTGTTTAGTCTAAGAATGTACACGAAACACACACAGAGGAAAAATTTTGTTGTTATTTGGCTGGATAAATGTAGAGAAAGACTGAGCTTTCCTCATGATGTTCATTCTCCTGAAACTATCACTTGCAAGTCGACTGTGTCCGACACAAACTGTGCAAATTCATAAAGGACATGCAAGTGAAAGGATTGCTGGATAACAATTTTCAGTCTGGACATGAAGATACCATGTGTTATATATTATTTACTAGCACCAAGAGACAGCAATGAAAGAAAAAACAATGGATAGGTATATTGCAAATACAGACATCATAAAAAGAGAAAAGGCCGATAAAATCTCTGGATGCCAGCAGTTCCAGTGTATAGTTTATGTTCACTTTTTACTACACCCTCTTCCTGTTTGCCTGAGAGCTTATCTTAGATGAAAAACACCAACATTGTTTAAGGTCTAACTAATAGCCACAAAAACAAGGACAGGCGGAGAAGGACACAAGAACTTCCATTTTTCTACATTCTCTGATGTCTTAGGAATTGGGTAACATTGCAGAACGAAGGATTACACTTACATCTGAACAAGTGATGATCTGCAGTCGGTCATGTTAGACTTTCGTGCCTAGAATAGGATCACTTTTTACATATATAGGTAAAATTTATCACCAATTCTACACAGCAAACAGTTCTTACTAGGTTACTTGCAATGACTAATGATAAGTGTTCGATATCCCTAATCCTCTTTGGTCTGTATTTAGGCTGACATATAAAGCAGGCTTTTTCTTTTCTTTTAGGAGCTGAGTGACATTTAAGATCAGGCATCTCAGCAAGCTCTGGTACTAAGGATTTCAATATTTACTTTCCATAAATAACCTCTTTAAAATTTTCTGTTTCTTTGCATTTCTCTGCAGGAAAAACAATTTGCTAATATGAAGCATTAAGGAAAATTTGCACAAGGGCAGGCAAAGAAAATTTCTGTTTTGTTCAAACAAGACACTCCCCTCCTCAATTTTTGACCTCCTTTCTTTGAAGACCCACAAGCTATTAAATTCAATTCACATCTTCCAAGTTGAATGAAACAGAATTTCTCACTTACCACTTCCAAGTACCCAGCTTTGGGAGTAAGCATATAGAGATATACACCCAATCATCTCAAAATTTATACAAAAGTTTAGCTTCAGCTATTGCATATTTGTCTTCAATGGATTTACTTGTGTATAAAGATAAATGGGTCCCAAAGCATTGAAAGAATCAGAGGTCTGAGTTGCCACTAAGTTCACAACAGTACTTCTTTCCTTCTCTGAAATTCTTTCTATCCTCCCTGGTACACTGAATGTGTCTGAGCTCGCATTGTTCTCCATCATCGAACACTGAACTGCAAAATCATACTGCAATGTGACTTTCCTATTTGCAGTCCCTTTGATAGGTTTGTTATAGGACACATTGTGAAAGCACCAAGATACTTCACCAAGAGTGAAAAAAGGGTTTTAAAAGAGTTCTGCAGTCTGGTTAATTGGATCATTCATCACTGAAATCTGTCTTTAGAGCATAGTTAGTATTTGCTTCACAGCTGATCATTGGTTATTTTATGGGGATGAATACATTTATTAAAAAAGATTATTGGCCTATAATTTTACAGATTTCTGCATGCAACCAATTATGTAACTGGTAAGTTACTGTTAATAAAACTCCTTTCCATAAATCAACCAGCTTGAAAAAAATATTTCAGTCTAGCTTCTGCATTT
Source organism: Grus americana (assembly GCF_028858705.1). Lineage (NCBI taxonomy): Eukaryota > Metazoa > Chordata > Aves > Gruiformes > Gruidae > Grus > Grus americana. The sequence goes on from NC_072852.1 coordinate 114,446,109, forward strand.
TGACATTTCTAATGTTGGTTTGTTTTTGTTGTTTTGTTTTTTGTGGGGTTTTTTTTTTACTCTGCGTTTTTGCAACCTCTGTTTTTGACGGAGAAGGAAAAGCAGAAGTCTGGCCATCTAAAACACATTTCCAAAGTTGTAATAGCTAATCTCTTTAAAGAATAACCTAACTGGTCAAGGCACTCCCATAGCAAAGCAAAGACTTAGTTTGCCAACGTCATGGTGCATCTAGCCCCATCAGTTCAAAGGGCAAGGGACCAGAGGTCATTGCTGAACCTTAACCTCTCTCACAATGGCATGCAGAACTGCCTGGCCAATTTCCTCTGGGTTTTTTTTAGCAGGCATGTGGCCAGCCTGGGAAGCAGCCTTTCCCACAGATGTTTAGTATAAAAGAAGCTATTTATCAGTGTGAGTTATACAGTCAGGCTGTGATCAGAATAGATCAGGTCTCTATGTAGCACAGCAGTTCCCATGTTCTCTGAAACAATGGGTTACAACAGCTAAATTAAAACTAATTTGTGCCTGAAGCCTGTTTTCTTGCATTATTCTCTTTTAGAGGGCACTGATTTACACCCATTGCTCACCAGGATTGATATTGCCTGGGAGAACGGGAAGGGTCACAGGGCAAATGGTGGCACTGTCCAAGGTGACCAGCTGAATGGACGTCGGGCAAACACCAGGGGTTTCTGACAGCCCAAGTCCTATCTCTGCTAACCATTCCAGCAGTTCCCTTTAATACAAGCATTTTTCTTCCCCAAAAGCCTTCTAACATGGTGGTCTTCTTGCTTTCCTTTTAAAAAAAACCCAAACAACAAAACAGATACTAAGTCAAAGTTCCTTTCCCCAAACAATTGGATTCTATCCTCTCTCATATTTGCCATTTGATAGGAGAAGTACCACTGCACTTGTTCCACGTGCAAAAAAACCCTCAGACATAAATCATTAGGTTCTTCTGGAACCACAAGGACCATGGGTATTTATCCATGGTACATTGTTGGATTGGACAAATTCTCCATCAGACCTATGACTGTCTCTGAATGTATGACTTACTTCTCTCTAATAAGATAGATTGATTAGATATGTTTTTTGATGTGTATCTTTGCAGCACATTGGAAAACATTTGGATTCTGCCTGCTCTCTCTTCAGTGATTTATATTTACCTCAGACAGACAATTTCCTTCCCTTGCCATACCTGTGTGAGGGCAGTGGTCTGCAACAGCCCCGCAAGGATTTATGAGCACCTTTGTAGACTTGAACCATTGCCTTGAGTATTTTTACTTCTGTCCTTCACTCTAAAGCCACATGGGTCCTTTATAACCTCAAAGAGCAAGAAAGTTTCTCTTGTAAAATTTGCTTTGAAACCATGATAAATATAATCAAATGGACTGATTTACTGAACTGATTAGACTGAAAACATTGTAAAGCAATCCTTCTAGCACTTGCAATTAGGAAAAAAAAATAACCTCTCTGGGGCAGGCAAGGGAGAACTGACATGAGTTTAAGCAGCACACGTCATTTCTGGAACTGTAACTGAGCCATCCTAAACCTTGGCACTTTCGGATCCCCGGTTTTAAATCTAGTCCTTGTAGAGGAGTTTGAGAAAATGATGTTTTTATCCTCATTTTCTTAAATTCTAGAGCTTTCCAAAAGCCTCCAGGCTTTGGTTTGAGTCAGAAAAAGTAGAAATCCCCGGATGAGAGCTACAGAAAGCTCAGTCTCCTCCCCCAGTCAAACCAGCTCCATCTTTTTTCTTCCCCAGGAGTCCCTGACCCAGCGCGTGGCTGTGTTCCCCACGCTGAGGTTGGATGGTCCCAGAGCTGACAGAGGGATTGTGAGACCCAGGAAAGCCACCGGCTGCTCCAGCCCTGGCTCTGCTGCTGCATCAGCCCTCAAAACTGCTGGATGCAATGTTGCTGCACTCAACTCTGAACCTCTGAGCCCATGGAGATGGAGCGTCAGAGGTTTCGCCAAGAAACCCTAGTGAGTTTCAAATTAGCATAGTAGAAGAGAGATGCTTCAAAGGCTTATGCGTTTAACCACATTTGGGCAAAATTTCATGAGCAAAGCAGTTTTTCCGCAGAGACACACACGGCTCTCCCTGTCCAGAAGTCAAGTTGCTGCTACAAAGCATGATGATCTTGTCCTGTCCCAGTAGAACACTTGTAAGAATTCAGGGACATGGGAAAATGCATCATGCCACAATTATCTTGAGAACAGATGACTTTTTTTTTGGCAGAAATGTTAAAAAAACACATCAGTAACTGTAAAATAAAACTGCAAGTATTCACCCTGAGGCAGAGGCCTGGCATAAGAAATTTCAGAGCACTGAAAAATAATTTACCCCAGCAGAAGCAGGATTTTACAAGGGAAATTGTTGGCCAAATGGAAGTATTGGCAGCACTGCCAGCGCTGCTTATAAGAAATAACGCGCCTATGCAAATCAGCCAGTTCTTGAAAACGTACAAACCCCAAATGCTGTACCTCAGTCATATAGCCAAAAGGAAAGTTTATTACTTCAAGAGATGTTAGCCATATTTTGAGTAATGTCTTTTCAGGAAAGGCTTATAAAAGACTAAGAAGAAAGAGAACTCAGCTGGCACAGTGTTACTAGAAGACACTTGGTAATGCCTCCAGCTGCTCCGCTACCACTCTTTTCTACTCCCCCAGTTTCAAATGGAGTTACGTTTTTCCCAGGCAGGGTGAGGCCCCTTTGGGTCAGGACTGTTACCACACATTGTCTGTCTCCTCAGTCTCAGCACACCTCTAAAGCAGTCATACAAGCTTCCATTGTGCTTGAGCCTCTCCTCAGCACGTGCGTACTGATGTCACCGCAATGTCACTTCACAAGGGACTGTGGAGAATGAGGGCTAGACCGTGCTTTGAGCCTCTTTGCATGCAGACCCCTGCCACGCCCATGTCCTTCATGGGTGGGGATTGGTGGTTTGCTCAGAGAGAACATGGTGAACATCTTAACGCAATTCCTTTGGTACTTTGAGAAGCGAGGTAATAGTATGCTTTCTCTTCTCTGCTCTCCACTCTTTCATAGCACGTGTAACATACAGAAAAACACTGTGAATTTCTAGTCGTCTTTATCAAATGTCTGAGGATACACAGAGGCTCGCCTTCAAGACACAAATCTATATGAAAACAGACCTCGGAGATTTTGCTGTGCACTGCTGTAACTTGCTTGTTACTTGGGAAATGTGATCAGAGGTGCTGTAGGCTAGGTGTGCACAGGACTGCAACCTCTATTTCAACCAAGCCTGGGTACAAAAAATTTTGTGTTATCACAGACCAAAAAGCAAGAGCCCCAAGTAATAGTTGGCACTGCAACATATAATGTTTCCACTCCTTTGGCAGCTTTCGTACTGGCCCCTATTTCTCCCCTCTTGTAGTAATGAGGAGTCACTAAAAAACAAGTTTCTGGGACTGACCTAGCTTAAAATACACTTTTGCTGTCTTGCTTCTAGCAGGCTCAGTGTAGCAGGCACCCTGTCTGTAATCTCCAGAGTCTGGACTGTTCTCCATTAGTGCATGCTTGAATATTAGAAGATCTCTGTCTTTTGACATTCACCCAAATATTTATTGTACGTGTCCACATCTCTATCCTGCTTAAAAGAGTCATCATAGAAAAAAAGTGAAATAATAGAGGGAAAAAAGTCAATAAAGGGAGAGAATAAAAAGAAAAAGAGGAATCAGCTCATTTTTGACAGATAGAAAAATGTAGCATACCTAAAAATCTCCTCAGATCCTGAAAGCCAAGTGAATAATTTGACAAAGATATAGCTATATATTGCAAGGGTAAAATAGGATGCATTTTAATATTTTTAAGCTAGCTCATGTTTCATATTTAGTTTTTTTACAATAGACAGACGAGTATTCTAGCATTAAATACATTTTCCCCAATATGCTCTTTTATATTTTACACACAATTTGAAACATCTGGTAAATTACTTGTTTTCCTGAAGCACAGCAGAGAGCATGCTTGGATGATCCACTGCTGTTTGTAAAATGTTTCTCTCTGTGAACACTTCCCTTCTTCCATTTTCTCTCCATTTTTTCTATTTGGTTATTCTGAAGATAATAACACTAATCTGAAAGCACCATAACAGATTAGAGTATTGATTGTACTGTAAGAGTGAAACAATAATTTTGGAGAGACATGGATTTGACGGATGGACCACTAAGTGGATAAGGAATTGGCTGGATGGTCACACTCAAAGTGTTGTGGTCAACGGCTCAATGTCCAAGTGGAGAACGGTGACAAGTGGTGTCCTCAGGGGTTGGTATTGGGACTGGCACTGTTCAACATCTTTGTCAGCAACATGGACAGTGAGATCGAGTGCACCCTCAGCAAGTTTGCTGACGACACCAAGCTGTGTGGTGTGGTTGACACGCTGGAGGGAAGGAATGCCATCCAGAGGGACTTTGACAGGCTTGAGAGGTAGGCCTGTGTGAACTGCATGCAGTTCAACAAGGCCAAGTGCAAGGTCCTGCACATTGGTCGGGGAAATCCGAAGCATAGTCTTGGGTGAAGAATGGATTGAGAGCAGCCCTGAGGAGAAGGACTTGGGGGTGTTGGTGGACGAGAAGTTCAACAGCACCCAGCAATGTGCATTTGCAGCCCAGAAAGCCAACCGTATCCTGGGCTGCATCAAAAGAGGGGTGACCAGCAGGTCAAGGGAGGTGATTCTGCCCCTCTGCTCTGCTCTCGTGAGACCCCACCTGGAGTACTGCGTCCAGCTCTGGGGGCCCCAACATAAGAAAGACATGGAGCTGTTGGTGTGAGTCCAGAGGAGGGCCACGAAGATGATCAGAGGGCTGGAGCACCTCTCCTATGAAGACAGGCTGAGAGAGTTGGGATTATTCAGCCTGGAGAAAAGAAGGCTCCGGGGACACCTTATAGCAGCCTTCCAGTACCTGAAGCAGGTCTACAGGAAAGCTGGAGAGGGACTGTAGTGACAGGACAAAGGGTAATGGCTTTAAACTAAAAGAGGGTAGATTTACATTAGATATTAAGAAGGAATTCTTTACTGTGAAGGGTGGTGAGGCACTGGAACAGGTTGCCCAGAGAGGCTGTGGCTGCCCCCTCCCTGGAAGTGTTCAAGGCCAGGTTGGATGGGGCTTTGGGCAATGTGGTCTAGTGGAGGGTGTCCCTGCCCATGGCAGGGGGGTTGCAACTAGATGATCTTTAAGGTCCCTTCCAATCCAAACCATTCTGTGATTCTATAATATACAACAAATGCCATGTTTTATTACTGAAAGATCACAACATTAATAAGATGGGGTCTTTAGAAATAAGTATGTTTGTCTTGAGAGTGATTAATTGAGATGCCACACTACTGTAGTACAGACCATTGTGCCATAGCTTATTTGGAATTTGTCATTTATTTTAAGAGTGGTTATTTTTTAACACACAGCTTGGTATACAGGTGTTATTTGAGAATTGTTGTTGAATGCCATTTATCTTTTAATATATGCCCTAGTTATTTTTCCCACTCACTTCCTAGGCAATACATGAGGTTTTTCAGTTTTCAGCTACAGTTATAAGTAGCCCCTAAAATTGGGTTGATTTTTTGTTGCAGTAAAACATATAGCCTGTTATAGTACCGTATAGCCTTCTAATGGCTACCATTTTGAAGATGTCACCGTCAGCCTTACAATAATTGAGAAGGAACATCATCATAAACAAGATAGGACTTTTCTTCTTGCTAGCTCAGATGAAATACATTAGGCAGACATTATGGGAACTGTTACCTTCTGCTTTTTGACTAGAAACACCATAAGAGATACTAGAATAAACAAATCTCTGCAATGCATTTCTATATCTAGCAAAGTGTCATGTTGCGTGCTCATTCCACTTCCTAAGCCTTACAAGCTCCATACCTCTTTTTAAAAACAATTTTAGTCCTGAAATTGGATACATTCTTAGCAATAGAATTATAGCAGTCAGCATGCTCAAAGTTGCATTCAAGTACAGCAAAATAATACTGATCTTATACAAGCCTGTATTCCACAGAGCCAAATTCATCTCTTCAATTGTTTTAGTGCCATCTGCATGCTAGCATACATGTTTTTTGTCTCGAAGAAATTGAGTGAGGTGAGCAGAAAGTATCAGCCACTGCAGGCCCAGTCTTGCAGTCCATCCAAGAATGGTGCTCTCTTGAGATGAATAATTTATAGCAGTGGGGTTTGCATATATGAGTCCAGCGAGCGCACAATTTGAGCATGTAGATTTCTGGACTGAAGATTATTTCTTTAACAGTGAGGGCTTCTACTCCCCCAGTCCTTTAAAAAGATATTTTAATTATTTATTTTGCACATGACACCCTTAGCTGGCTCAGGAACTAGATGCGAAATGCAGAAATATAAACCTTTTCCCCTAATGCAGATGGCCACTACATCAAAAGCAAAGCACTTTTTTCACATGATAATCATTTTAGGAAGTCTGGGGTGGGGGAGAGCTTATAAATAGATACGGCCCCTTAGGCAACTTATCTTTTAAAAACAAAAACCCAAAGCATTAATTACCATGAAATTCACCCAGGCTGAGTAATGACCACAAATATTCTCACATTATATCATAAAATATAAACATATGTAGAGCTGGACATGAGAAGTGATGATGTTATGGAAAGTTAATGGGGAAAGATTCAAGTAATCTCTCCCTCTACAGACCACAAAAATTAAAGAAAAATGCAATTACAGAACTGGAGTGTGTTTCCTCTGATTAAAAAAAATGCCATCTGTGGGAACTCGTCAGATTTTCTGACTGGCAACTATTATCTTCAAAACATAATGAAAACTACTTCAGACAATAGGCAATTGTTACGAATTTTATTTTGTAAATGATAAGTTATTCTCTCACTGAAGTCTATAATAGGCCTGCCTTCTAAGTGGAAATTTGAAAGCCTAGAGGAGTTTCAATTACTCCAGATCTTTTCAGATGTTTTGCAAAAGCAAAGAAGTAATCTAACAACTCTAGGTCATTGATGGAGAAATGGGCAAAGGGAGGAAAAGGAGTGAGGACATCCACAAGGAGGTCTAACCTCCAGAGTCCATCTTCCCCCATCCCCTCTTTACACCAGTTGGCACACAGAGGTTAGCGATGAACAAAAACAAACAGAAGGAAGCATAAAACAATATCAAACTGTGTAAGAGATGTGAAGGGATAATGTCATGTTCTGCATATTTCTCTTCAATAACTGGAAATGGCACTGTCTCTTGACTCTTGTGCCTCAGAGACTGCCCATACACTTCAGGGAAAAGGAGATTACAAATGAATCAACACCCTCATTTTATGACAGCTTGAACCATTACTGAATTTCTTTGCTGTTATGACAATTTTCCTCTTCTAAGAGGTCCTTATTAGTATTCTTATTCCGACAAGTCAAGATGACAGTTTATTACTCCGTTTCTGTTAAAAATAATACCTAGCAATGTGTAGTCATCTAAAACTTACAGAAACTGTAGAGATACAAATTAATATTGTGTGGACTACATGATAGATAGAAAACTAAACTGCTGGAAATCTTGCACACCAAAAAAAAAAACCAAACCCCAAACATATAAACCCAGAAGGACTTTGGTGAGGGGAGTAGATAAATTTAAAAATAAATCTATAGATACTTCAAATGTCACGGTAATCCCCCAAACTGTGAACCTTAATTACACTAAAGCAAGATCAGAATTTATCCCCTTACTAAACATTACCAAGCCAACATCAATAAAATCTTCACTTAGTTCCAATGTGAACAAAAATTGGTTTCTCTGATGTTTAGGGCACCTGACATGAAGCTGACCAGTCACAGTTCCTTGAAACTGCTGGCATAAATAATACATCTACCAGCCCATTATCTCATTTGTTTCATTATGCTGTGCAGGACAGGATTGAAAGGACTTGCTTTTCAAACTGTAACTGGGTGAGAATATCTTTACCTTCACGTCTGAAAGCATGAAAGTGCAAAAGATGAGTGAATTTTCTGCAGTGGCAGTAATATGAAAGCCTAGATGTATATTTAGGAAGGAGTGAAGTCCCTAGGTGGCAGCTGTGTTCACTGACTAAAGCAAGATTTGGTCATTGGAAACCTACTGTGATGACTTGTAAGCAGAAAACCTCAGCTCATATGTTCTTTCCATCTCAACACACAGATGTGAAAACCCTGAAGGAAATTTTCATTAAATTATCAGATAATACACTGAACAGATAATAACACTTAAGGAGTCATTGGTCACTTATCTCCAAAGAATCCAGAAATAAAATGGAAATTGCTGTCTGAAACACAGGGTAAACCCCAAACTTCTGACATAATCGGTCAGCCACTGCAGAAGCCAGAGGAGCACATGAAAGAGGATGGTCAGAAAATGTCAATCAAACAGCAGGAGGGAAAACTTATGGGGCTTCACAATATGCAGGACTTGCAGAGAGGATGGCAGACCATGGGCAGGGATGGCAGAACCTTGTTTGCCTCCTCAGAGACATCTGAGTGGGAGAAGGGATTTAGGCAAGGAGTAAGAAGTTACAAGGACTCTCTGCTACATGTGCATACAAGCCAGACACCCTGCCCCAAGAGGAAGAGGAGTGTGAAATAAGTACTCAATTACCTAAAATTAGAACCAGTGACATGGTTAACTTATCCTGCAAGCTGCTGCCTTAGGATATGCTTGATATTGAGAAGATTTATTTCTATTCATGTATTTTAGCCTACCAAGCAAAATTTTAATAAATAAATGTGTGGCCTTGAACTTTTGTATGCTTTTATGTAGATTTGAAAAATCAGTTTGCCATACTGCATGGATAGAAGCTTATTTGAAACTGAATGCACTGGAAAATTGTGCATGACCAAGTGATGAAGAAAATAACTAGAATTTCATATAAGCACTGGTAAGGGGAGAATAATTACGTAACTAAGCTTCCTGCATGCCCTTCACAAACCTTTGTAGCTGGAAATACTGATACCTTTTAAGGAAAAAACCACCATGGAGACTGCAAGTCGGAAGATTTTATGAGAACCATTAAAGGGCCTTTCTTCTCTTCACATCTGGCTTGGCCTATGTTGTAGATTTCACGCTGTTTAGCTAAATCTAAAAATATGGAGACAGAATTGCTTAAAATCAAGCAAATGCACTATTAATGAAGTCTAGGACAATAACTGATATATCTATAATGTTACCTCAGAGGCTGCTTATTCATGTCTATGTATCCTTTGTTTTTTACTTATTTTACTTAGCTAAAAAAAAGGTCAAATTTAAGAGTTATTACAGTTAAAACCATTAGCTATTGTCTTAAGACTATTTAGCAAGCTGATGTGACACAAGTTACAAGTTACGTCAAATTATACAACCTGTGAAGAATTGTTTTCATTTCCCTTTCCCAGGTCTCATTTATTTTGTAGACTCCTATGCCATTTAAAGGTTTCTTTTCACAAATATTAATATATTATCAATTAATAATATTTACTGGAAAAAAAAACAGTGCTGGAAAATCGAAGCTTGTCTAACCATACACATGGTGCGATCCCTACTACTTGCCCACAGTCCTCCCATGGACTTGTTTGTTTTTAGACAACTCTGAACCAGAAACAGAACTGGGCTTAATCATTGAAGGAGCCATAGTATTTTGCATGAGGTTTTGGGACAAGAATTTTATGTTGATGCAAAATAATTCTTTCCACAGTTGTTTTCAGAAGGATCCATTTTGCCAAACTTTTACCATTTTGAAGGAAGTAGAATTAGGGACAGGAAACTGAAGACATTATGCCCTAATTTTGCTCTCAGATTTTCTGCAATGTCATATTTCTCTCTCCCTTGCTTCTGAGACCATACCTTTAATATCAGCAGGATAGGGGATGGGGTTCAACATCATGGAGACACTGATGTTTGGCCCTTCTCTGTGAAAGGAGGCAGGGATTTGCATGTCTGGACTTGACTGGAGGTCGCAGCTACCTGTCACCACAGCCTGAGCAGTGTGACCCCAGGAAGAGGAGACATAAGTGAGGGGAGGCAGAAGTCTTGATGGTTTGAACTACTACACCTCCTCAGCCACCTCCATCTTCTTCCAACATGCCCATCTTTCTCCACTGAGCATACTAGGAACTGCAGTTCTCCACAATACACCTAAATACATTGCCGAGAAGGTGTTCACAGCATCTTCTTAACAGGCAGGACTATCCAGGGATGTTTGGTAAGCCTGTGTTTTCCACGAAGCACTAGATTTTCCTTTTTTCCTACAGACTTTAAAGGGCCCTGGAGTCCTTATCACCAGTTTGGGTACGCATACGTGTCTTTCCAGAGTAATTAAGCCCCTATATGTGAGCTATCAAGTCTGATTTGCTCTTAGTGCAATGGGCTTTGAGCTCAATTCATCTTAGCTGTACGTGGCCAGCGGCAGCCATAATGGGTACTCAGCACTTACAAACATTTTACCTTCATTTTCACAAAAATTTAAATTGTTCCTGGGTGATCACACTGTGCTAAGGTGTGAGCGTCCCAGCTATGGGCCGAGGCATCGCCTACGTGCTGTACCATCACAGGAAGGGACTTCCCCTCTCCCAAAGACCTGTCCTTGCCATTTGATCTAAGGGCAATGAATGTGCCAGCACTGCTCAGCCTGGAGTTGATGAATTGGAGCATTTATTTTATGATGGTCATATAAATTGTCAGCGTGCTCAGCACGCTGCTCAAAGCCATGGCGGGTGTGTCACTAATGAAGTATACAAGTTGGCAGAGGGAACCTGAGACATGGCGGTATCATGTAACAAGCTCAAATGAACTTACTGTACATGCTGTATAGCAGATGACTGGGGTCATAAAGATGTATCTGCAAGAGGTCTGAGATGTGATGACCACTTGCCATCTGGATAGCGCAAGATGCAGACTGAAAAAGCAAAATATATTCACTGTCAACAAGGCTTTTCTCCTCACAGAAAGTTCCGTTAGTAGGAAACTAAAATAACATTAACAAAAAAATGACAGAAAAGCAGCATGTTAAGGCTTAGTCTGTCCTATAATCCTGAATGTATAGATAGAATTCCTTGAAAGCATCTTTTACTCCACACTTCCCAAGGAGCCGTTTAATTAGATCTTCCTTCAGTGCTCGTGTCAGGAAAGGGAGCCTCCCCCGCAGTTGGTTTAACTCTTTGTTCACAGCAGGCCTCATATCCCTCTCCGGAGCATTTGTGGCAATTTCTGTCCAACAGAATTTTTTTTTTCTTTTTAACAGCCTTAACATTTTTCTCCAGGAAAAAAAGTCCTCCATGTCCATCCATCTGCCCTGCTCCCACCCCCCAAAAAAAAGAGCAAGCAGTAAGTATCTCTGCTCTCAGTGCTTCTAAGTGGAGCTGTTTGCCTAGGAAATTGAGAGGCAGGTAACTGATAGTTACCTACATCTCTGAATTAAACCTTTCATCTGAAAAGCAAACTCACTGCTAGGTTTCATTAATTTGTGTTATTACGTAAATGTCTCTTCTGTTTAGGAACAGAATCGTTAGATACCATCTGTGCATTCCCCCCTTTCTGAAATACAATTTACCCCTTGCCTTGCTCTCCACCTAGTAGTAGCAGATACTTGTTTATCCTTTATCCTAATGGCTCAATCGCTGTAAATAAGGACTTGGATGTTGTGTTTACTGCTTCACGTGAACGCTTTGCAGAAGATAAATACAAGAGCGCAACGAAAATGTCTCACAAGACTGCAGCTGGGTCCCTCCACCCCGCTTCTGTGGCCATGGAGATGGGGCCTTCTACCTCCTCAGCCACTCTTGCTGGGCTGCCACAAGCTACCAAACACATCACCTGCGGCCGACAGCCCTCAAACTTTTCTGCACAGGCTCTGTTTTGTTCTTACTGCTTTCGCTGGGGATACTTAAGTATGAGATAAAGCGCATGTGCCTGTGGTTGCAAAGGGGGATCCACCCTAGCTCGGCTGATACGGAGAGTATCCAGGGGTGGGTATGGCCCGTTTGGGTTCTCTCTCCACGTCTCTCTTTACCCGGTTGATGTCGTCCTTCCTGACTCTACAGAGTTATAGCAAAACAGGCAGTCTGGTTAGGGGAAACCAAAGACACGCGCTGAGGGCAGAGATAAATTACCCCACAGCAGACATGAAGAGAAAGCAGAAGGTGCTGTTAGGCAGGGAAGAGGTGACCTGACCCGAACGAGAGGTTAGTGTGTCCTGGCCCTCACCTCGGATCAAAGGGACTGCAGAGCACCAGGGGCCTCCGCCAGCAGGGAAGGGGAGACGGGGCAGGGGTGGCCGCAGAGGCGCCCCTGAGACACCAGCCCCGCGCCAGCACGGTGTCCATCCCTCCTCATACTGGGGAACAAAAACCGGGGGTGCCCTCTCTGAGCGCCCTGCCAACCCCGTCTCTGAGTCCCTGCGTCACCCGCTGGGCACGGGAGAGGGTCGGGAGCTGAGGCGGTAGAGCCTGCCTGACCATTTATTGCAGGTGGTGGAGGAGGAGGAGGGCTACAGAGCACAGAGCTATGTAATGAATATATATCTTCTCCTTTCAGGAGTGGGAGAAGGTGAAGGCTATGAGGTTGTATCGGTTGAGATGCAAAGAAAAAAACGAAAGCTTAATTCTTTTAGGGGGATGCAGGGACTAACAGTATCTCATTGATTTTGAAGTGAAACTCATCCTTAATTTCAACAGGGAGTTTGTATTTTTCTTCAAAACAGGTATCACATTATCTTACCCTACAAATTAACTTGCTCTCTCTCCTTTTTTGTTAGCACTCTCTGCCCAAGAAAAGTGAGCATTTCATGGATGGGGAAAAAAAGAAAAAAGATGAAAAGCAAGCAAGCTTTTCAATGCAGAAAGAGAATGGAGGAGAAAGAGAAGACCATATGGCCCAGATACTACAGTTGCTTATTGTACAACGTACAGAGACAGGATTTAATGCTCTGCTGCTGTACTTGAATAACACAAGGACATTTGTTAATGTGGAGCTCATCACATTTGAAAGACCTACTCAGCCCTTGGCAAATAAAAAAATAATCTTCTCCAATTTTAAACTAAAAAACACAATAAAAATAAAATTTTTGCTTATTTGTGCAACTACTGAGATGAAAAAAGTTATAGATGAATATAAACAATAAGGGATAAATTACCTTTACTCTACTCCAGCCATTACAAATAGGCTACTCGGTATTTCTTTTACCACCTGCTAACAGCTTTTCAGAATTCCTTTCTAACATTTGCAACACATACACCATTGCACAATATTTACATTTCAAACAAAAAAGGAAAGCTTCCTGCTCTCAAAAATAGTTGTTTCTGATAAAGCCACTTAAAATAATGCTCTACCTCTCGATCTTAAACTCACTAACAGCATCATTTCACCACTTATAACACACATAAAAGAACACGCAGGCTGTAAAGATAAGTACTCAAAAGGCAGGAAATTTAGTAATGAAAGACTGCATGACAATACATCTTAACCTCCATCACTTACAGCAAACAGTGGCCTGTAATTAGCCATATTACTGTAGCACTGTAGTACAAAGCATTTTACAGGGCAAGGAAGAGAAAGCCACTGCCCCAAATTCAACCAGCTGCAGCTAATTCAAGGGCTGCAGCCAACATGTCCCACTAGGTCTTTTCTTCCAAGGCATATTTCTTCCATCTGCCACCTGGGTCACATTAAATTAATCAGCATGAACCCAGCTGGGAAGGTGCAGGCAACCTCCTGGCCTGGGATGCCTGACCCTCGCTCGTGTTCACGGCTTTCTCGGCATGCCACTGCCTGGGCAGGAGGACACAGTCGTGCCCCCAAAGTAGCGGAGTTACCTTGGGAACAGCCCTTGGGTTTGTGAAACAGAAAAAAAGGCTCTGACCCATACTTACCGCAAAGAAAATGTCAGTGCTAAGAACTGCTTCTCTGGAGACCAGCCTTCTCACCTGCGCGTCTCTTATCAGAGCTACCCACAAGAATGTTTTCCAAGTCAAAAGCCTTATCGGAATCTAAAGTCTTGCTCAGCTGAGATAGCCCATAATTAAATACTAGCAAAATATTAAAGCTAATAAATGGGCCAAATGCTGACCCCTGCTGCCATTACTTCCCCTTCTTCAGCAGGATAAGGAGTCTGTGAAGCTGCTGGATCCTCTTCTTCCCTGTCCCAAGGACTTCCCACCTTCAGGTGACGTGGAGCACCTTCTCAGCAAAGCTGCTCTGCATCGCTGGCGTGGAGGAAGCCCACCCAAACAGCCGCTGGGTCCCTCACAGCCCTCGGAGCCGGGGCTGCCTGGCCCCTTGCCTCTGTTTGCCTGTGGTGGAGGAAAGTGGTACAGCTCTGCATTTTCCTGCTTTTTCCCTGCGGTTGTGCCATCCTTGCTCTCCATACAATTTGGACAGATTGGGGAATCTGGACTATTTCAAACTCTACTTGATAAGTGTTTCCACTCATAATTGTGAATGTAACAGTTCTGGGCCCAAATCTCCCTGCTGTGACTTTGCTAAGAGCAATGGACTGACCTTATTCTGCTTATAAAGGGAATCGCATTGACCTCACGTGGCTTTACTGTTATAAGTATATCCATAGGGCTGGACTCCTTAATTAAGACACTGAGGTTTGCATTTATTGTTACTATGTAGTACTAGCAAATGCATTTCATTCCCCAGTCTCTCTTTATCTGCCAATATGCTATAAGAGCAAAGTGTTGTGGAAAATCACTTCATCAGAAAGGAATCAAGTGCTGTTGCGAAATTTTCCTTAGAGTAATCCCATAATCTGGCAGTTCTTTGAAGAAGTCGTGCATCTGTAATGTGCAGACATCTTATTGCTAGGGAACAAAGCTTGCCTGTAATGAATATTTGATGTTAAATTTAAGCTTAAACAAGACTGCTGTACTGTTGCTTCTGCATGACTCTACCTTCACATTTGGATTTCAAAGGATTGTAATATTAAATTGTTTAAAAATAGCATTTATTGTTTCCAAAAATAATGCTGCCATTCTCAGATTTTAAAGTGCCACTGACTGTGCTTTATCTTCTGAGAGTTTCTCAGCTTTTCCATCACAGACCCTCCTGAGAAGCATATGGGGTAGGTTTTATTATCTTCAGCCAGCTGAATTGGCAAGTGAGGTGAAATTTTGACTCTCCCAGGTATTGAATGCTTATTTGTGTAAAGTTACGTCCATCGAAATGGTTTTGCTGGAGGCATCAGCAAACCTCATATGCTACCCAGATCCTGAAATACTTTGAAATCTCCCCCAGGTTTCTGATGGCCCAAATATTTAAAGGTAGTGGATAACTAGCAGGGGCACGGGGACATGTAAGAGCAGACGTGTGACACCTAACCTCCCTTGCAGCCCCGCCACATCGTAGTGTGGAATGAGGGAGAAAAGCAGGAGCGCTGGCCTTGTGATCTCCTGCACCTCTGAGCAGCAAGGAGAGGCAGTAGAGAGAACAGAGTTACTGCCTCCCTTTTCTTCCCACACAATATGAAAAGCAAGGGGGAGAAGGAGACTGATTTCCTAAAGCATGTAAGAGAGAGAAAGCTATTTAATGCTTGTCTGTATGTAACTGGATTTGCCAACACGGCTTTAACCAGTGGAGCTATTTCTGTACATGTGAAAGTGCAAACCTAATTTAGATCAGTGAATGAAATTTCCTTGTTGGTATAGCTTAGATCAGTTCTCAGAATAGAATAAAAGACTTAGGCCAGTATAAATGCATCTTCATTAGGATTTTTTGCTGTTACAGCTATAACAAATTGGGTTGTGTTTTTCTTTTCCATGTTCTTCAATGACATTACTATGCCAGCAATGCTTTTAAGAGCAAGCCTTACTTAGGCAGGTCTTGCGTGAGTCTGTCAAACAGCCCCTAGCAAAAGCAAACAAGACCTCACTAGTCAGACGCGTAGGCAGACCCGGAGCAGGAAGAGAACTGGCTGGCTACAATATACGTCAGGCTCCACTGAAGGATAAGATGTAGTAGATTTGGGCCACTTGACATTCAGGATGTCAGATACTCGGGTAGATGGAAAAACCCATGACCATGTGAATTGTGGTGAAAAGCAGCTAAGCAGTATGCCTGTAAGTTAAAAACTCTCCTCTAGAGTCACAAAAATGTATGTGCCAAACACTTATCTTTTAGTAGTTCAGGTCTTGAGTAGCAAATTATTTCCATTCTTTGAAGTGTTTTCCTGGCATCCAGCTGAAATCAAATGCAAACTGTAGAATCCATTTTCCTGGCGCTGAAAAAAATCCACCATCTTTTTGTTCTCCACTGCATAGCTCCCAGCACCGCTCCACAACAGGCCAGGTCTTCGTGGGTGCAGACCTGGGGCTGTCTGGATAACACCAGGTCAAACCTTACTCTTCAACCCAGTTCTGTCAAAGGACCCTCCATTGTCACTGACATTAAAAAGAAAAGTGATCTCCCCCAGAACTGACAGCTGAAAACACCTGGACAATAAGTACAGTAACTTAATGAAATTGTATTTTCTGTTCTCTGACACAGTGTTCCTCTTCAGGCTAAGTCACTAAACCAAGTCGCTGCTGGAGACAATAAACGAGATTTCGTCCCCTCCTGATTTAACAAGGTCCTTTGTAGTGTTGCCACTGCAAAGCTGTTTGAGCTGAATGACTGGGAGTTGCTATCTCTATTCTCCGAAGTTGTGCCCTATTCATCCTTACAGGCAGCTTTGTTGCTCCACATTAGGTAGTCTGCAAACAGTCATCATATCAAACATTTCCAATGGGAAGGTCTCTCCTAGTATCTTTGGGGAATGTAGTGTGCAAACCTTGGCTTTATTTTTTGTTCTTTGAACAAATAATTTGCATGCTACCAGTGAGAACACATGTCTCGGGAGAAACCAGTGATGTGTAGGATCAATGATGCCAAACACGCAAGTTATTTCGGTAGCTCTGAGCTCAGATCAGGTTCACCCTGGCTGCGGGCCGTGTACGGTTGTGCTCGGCCCCACGGTGGAGTGGGTTTCCATCGGTCTGCGGCTCAGCAGTGGCCGTGGAGCCCCAGGGAAATGCCAGTATCTGCAGGTGGGGAAGGGGAACCTGGCTAAAGAAGCTGCTTTGCAAAACCTCAAAGCACTGCTGGCATCAAGATGATGTCACTAGCTCACATTAAACTAGCTGCTGTTGCCAACATCTTCATCTTCTCCTTCAAGTCTTTACATGTCCCTCTCAATACTCGAAAGTGAAATTTCCATACTGCTGTAAGCAACCCAGAGACTGTTTCAAGCATTTACATACCTGTCAAATTCCCAACAAATATTCTGTCAGTGTCGTCCATGAACTTTCATCCAGAAACTCTTGAGAGCCCATCTCCCAGTTGGAGAGCCCAGCTGCAAAGCCTCCCTCCTGCCCTCCCAGCACCGGGGGTGTCCTCAGCAGGACAGTGTCAGTCTCTGCCTCCTCCTCCTCTGCGCTGCACCTCAAAGGCAGGACCTCTCTCATTCCTTCCTTGCAGTTAAAGCTATCATGCAGTACTGGGAACATCTGTGGCACAGACTTAAATAATAACAATCTACTGAGTTTTAAAGTCAGACCAACAGGAATCTAATTTGAAACCTGGAATAAAGTTGTAAGTATTTGACTTAGCCTCACCAAAGCCAGCGTCCTTATGTGGGCAATATCCATTACTTCAGACTGAGCTTTGGAAACAGGCTTATACACATTTTCGTCCCGATGCAAATGGAAGCATCAGCTCTGAATTGCCTGGCTTTTGCTAGCTTATATCAGATTCAAAATTATTTTATGCAGGATTTTTACATTTATATTCTTTAATGCCTCCGACCTTCTTGTCTGCCAGGCAGCTGTTTAGTGTCCTCTTGGATCCACTCCAGCTGGAGCTGGATTCAGATGTCACTCTGGGGGCTCTGCTTTCTGACATCAACTATTATTCCTTTAAAAATGCAAATAAATAAAACTATAAATTAAAAGAATCAAGAGGAAACATGTGCAGAGGGGTTTTTTTTTAATCTCTTTTTTTTATTCATCAAAGGCAGCTGAGTCCCTCTAGTGCTTCCGTGTTGTGCTCTGCACTTGTTCCAGCAGGAGGATAATGAGAAATGGAAAACATCAGTCTTCATTATTTTAGCATATCCCCAAATGTGTGTATTGGTTCACTGGGAGAGAAAAAGGAGATGGACATTACACTGCATTTAATTCACTTCTAAATCTTCCCAGACCTGATTGTGAAATCTGATTTCCAAAATAGGTTTTACAACTTTCCACAATTAACAATTCCACAAAAGTCCTTTCCTTTCCTTTTCCTTTCCTTTCCTTTCCTTTCCTTTCCTTTCCTTTCCTTTCCTTTCCTTTCCTTTCCTTTCCTTTCCTTTCCTTTCCTTTCCTTTCCTTTCCTTCCTTTCCTTTCCTTTCCTTTCCTTTCCTTTCCTTTCCTTTCCTTTCCTTTCCTTTCCCTTTCCTTCCCTTCCCTTCCCTTCCCTTCCCTTCCCTTCCCTTCCCTTCCCTTCCCTTCCCTTCCCTTCCCTTCCCTTCCCTTCCCTTCCCTTCCCTTCCCTTCCCTTCCCTTCCCTTACCTTTCCCCTTCCCTGTCCCCTTCCCTTTCCCCTTCCCTTTCCCCTTCCCTTTCCCCTTCCCTTTCCCCTTTCCCCTTTCCCCTTTCCCCTTTCCCCTTTCCCCTTTCCCCTTCCCCTTTTCCTTTCCCCTTTCCCCTTTCCTTTCCCCTTTCCTTTCCCCTTTCCTTTCCTTTCCTTTCCCCTTTCCTTTCCCCTTTCCTTTCCCCTTTCCTTTCCCCTTTCCTTTCCCCTTTCCCTTCCTTTCCTTTCCTTTCCTTTCCTTTCCTTTCCTTTCCTTTCCTTTCCTTTCCTTTCCTTTCCTTTCCTTTCCTTTCCCCTTTCCTTTCCCCTTTCCTTTCCCCTTTCCTTTCCCCTTTCCTTTCCCTTTTCCTTTCCCCTTTCCTTTCCTTTCCCCTTTCCTTTCCTTTCCTTTCCTTTCCTTTCCTTTCCTTTCCTTTCCTTTCCTTTCCTTTCTTTTCCTTTCCTTTCCCCTTTCCTTTCCTTTCCTTTCCCCTTTCCTTTCCCCTTTCCTTTCCCCTTTCCTTTCCCCTTTCCTTTCCCCTTTCCTTTCCCCTTTCCTTTCCCTTTTCCTTTCCCCTTTCCTTTCCTTTCCCCTTTCCTTTCCTTTCCTTTCCTTTCCTTTCCTTTCCTTTCCTTTCCTTTCCTTTCCTTTCCTTTCCCCTTTCCTTTCCCCTTTCCTTTCCCCTTTCCTTTCCCCTTTCCTTTCCCTTTTCCTTTCCCCTTTCCTTTCCCCTTTCCTTTCCTTTCCTTTCCTTTCCTTTCCTTTCCTTTCCTTTCCTTTCCTTTCCTTTCCTTTCCTTTCCTTTCCTTTCTTTTCCTTTCCTTTCCCCTTTCCTTTCCTTTCCTTTCCCCTTTCCTTTCCCCTTTCCTTTCCCCTTTCCTTTCCCCTTTCCTTTCCCCTTTCCTTTCCCCTTTCCTTTCCCCTTTCCTTTCCCCTTTCCTTTCCCCTTTCCTTTCCCCTTTCCTTTCCCCTTTCCTTTCCTTTCCTTTCCTTTCCTTTCCTTTCCTTTCCCCTTTCCTTTCCTTTCCTTTCCTTTCCTTTCCTTTCCTTTCCTTTCCTTTCCTTTCCTTTCCTTTCTTCCCTTCCCTTCCCTTCCCTTTCCCTTCCCTTCCCTTCCCTTCCCTTCCCTTCCCTTCCCTTCCCTTCCCTTCCCTTCCCTTCCCTTCCCTTCCCTTTCCCTCACCCCTCACCCCTCACCCCTCACCCCTCACCCCTCACCCCTCACCCCTTTCCTCACCTTTCCCATCCTGTCCTGTCCCATCCTGTTTTATCTCTATGAAAACCTTCTAATCAAAGTTTGGCCTCTGGAGCTAATTCACCGTGTAATTAAGATTCAGATTCAACAACAGAAGGCACGCTTTTCCTTTTGTCTCTCTCAGGTTTAACCGGTGCTGTCCCAAACCATGACGGGTTGAGCGTGCGCTGAAGTGCCCCGTTGAATCAGAGCTGTGCCCACCAGACAGCTTTCTTTTATGAAAGTAGCTACAGACAAGGCCGGTTTTGTGATTCGGTTTAAAGAGTACTTTATGGTTTTGCTGCTTAAGTTAATTATTCAAAGCTCTTGGTAGGCAAGAGTGGATCATATGCTTGAGAAACATAAGAAGTACAGACTTTAGTAGGATGTGGTCAATATCTGTGCAGCTTTGAAATAATTTCTAAAATACCTGATGCCCTGGTGATGTCAGCTTTAGCCACTGCCCATCCGCCAGACATTGCAGAATGACCCACTTTTTTGTGCCTAGCTGTGCCTTCAGCGTGTGTCTTTGAGCATCCCGCTTTCGTGATATCGCAGCATCCATTATTTTTGCCAGTCTGGCTTTCAGAACATTTCAGTAAACAGAATAAGAAAACCAGAAGTGAATTGTTTTAAAGCTTCATAATTTTTGATGGTATTTCTTTTCAACTAGAATAAAAAAATTAGAAAAGATTCCCCATTAACATGTGTTGCTTGACAGAGAAATTTTTAATCCAAATAATTGAATTTCAGTTGTTTTCTTATCCCTAATTTCATCTCCAGTTTTGCACATGAAAATCTTAGGAAGTGGCAGTATAAATTTAAACTGTTTGGGAGAAGACGGGCATATTGTCTTAGTTATACTGAAAAATATATCGGTGCACAATTAAAATGGCCACTGCTTTTAGCTTGCCTGATTATAATCTCTACCATATGACTTCCCTCTTTCCTTAGCTCCAATTGTTCCCACTATCTTGGAACAACCAGCTCCTTTTTGTGCTTGTAGGAAAATATATTATAGTTGAGTGCAACTATAATATATTTTGGAGAAAATACTAATTTTCAAATGGAATATTTGGGACGAATCTTGAACTGGTAGAAACTCAAATTAGTTTTGTAGCATTCTTACACCAAAGTACAGTATATTAAGGATGACAGATTTTGCACTGATTCAACTTAGACTTGGGATCCCTAAATTTAAATATTGTCCAGGCATCTGGGATCTCATTAGCTTATGGTCACAGGCTGCAGTACGACAAAGGACCGTCCTTTATCACATCGAAGCTATCAAGCACACGTGGCCACCTTAGAGGCAAAGGTGTCGTACGACACTGCACTTCTATTGCCCAACATTAAATCTCTTTTGCACGAGACCTTCTTACACTGTCGGGTGCCGTAAACTAGACCTGCGAGTCCAACCAACGCTACTTTCATCTCCAGCAGTAACGAGGCTGCCCCAGGCTTCAGGAGCACAGGCGCTGATTGAAACACCGCGTTCATCGCACAGCTCGTTGTGAACCCGGTAACTGTGGTTTGCCTTCCCTTCTGTCGATATGGGCTGGTTTGTGTTTTGAGGGGGGATATCAAGCACGAATGCATGCTTGTAGCTGCTGTTTTACTAGGACAGCATCAGGGTTTGGCGCTGGCATGGAAGAGCTATCGAGCGGGCACTGCTAGGAGAGGTGGCAATACCCTGGTCTGTTCCTTTTCTGCCTCCACATGTTATAACAGTGCGCTCCGCTTATGCAAAACGGGGCAAAATGCAAATGTTTATGCAAAATGAGGGGTATTGCTGAATGCTTACCTACACTCTTGTTGTAGCCTAGACATGTCCTAGGGATTCGCCTCTGTATTCAAGGGGTGTGAGGGCGAGCAATCGGTTTGCTCTATTTGCTAGGGAAAACTTTTTACCTGATTATACCCTTTTTGCCTTGAGGACTAAGCAGTCGTGACCATATCACACAGGATTTGATCTTCGCGCCAAATGGTGGTTGGTAGGCATGTTTGCAATTGCACGGGATGAAAAGCTTTCCCAGGCGTATGAGGCCCAGAATAACGTTGGGCTGTTGAAGCAAAGATGTGCGAGCAATTTCATAGCCAGCTGATGAGCAGAAGCCAGACATTACGGTGGGAGTGTTTGCCGAAGAGTCTGGGCTATTCTTCTGAAGCTGCCTTTCTGAATTTCTTAAGGAGTATTTTCTTCTCCATTCCCTCACCTAGCTAGTGGGTTGAGATATTTTGTGTAAAATTTCCCCCCCACACCCAGACCGTATCACCTATTTGTCCTACAGCATTCAACAAATCACATCATTAGTTTGTGATGTGGCAATGATAAAAGCAGACGTCTCGGTTGTTTTTCTGTACAAAGTGTGCCAGACTTCTACTGAAACACATACAGTGCTCGGAGTCGTTGATTTGAATGAAAGCTGCTGTGGAACTACAAACGAAGGCATCCATTTGCCATATTACGAGATATATGGGAGATGCATTTCAGAAGGTGAAATGCCAGCTTTGCTAGTACCTTGCAAATCAGTGTTGTTCTTATACATAACTCTGGGGCCTTTATTCTCTAACTCAATGTCCTGACATTAAAATTACAGCTCCGAACATACTCAGGCAATTGATGGCTCTGAAATGCAGGTATCAGCTGCTAAAGTGTATAGCAGCTCTAGACAATTTCAGGATTTTTCCATCCCAGATGTATAGAACTATTTCTTTACTCTGAAAGCTCACAGAACCAACTTCTATAATAGCAACCAACCTTTCTCTGCTCTGAAACCACATGTATTACAATCAGTGGCAAAATAGTTATTCGGGCAACACCAACATATCTTGTTTTTACAACAACAATTGGACTAAAGAGAGGGGAATGCAGCAGCTTAAGAACCCTATCAAATACTGTAGTTTGGGGGTTTTTTTTCCCCCTATTTACTGTTAATACAATTTCAAGCAGTAAATCATATTATTTATGATTTTACCAGTGCCACAGAAAAACAGCTACTCCAAATTTCCTAGTGCCACCATTTGCAGTGCTTACCCAGCATAGATGCCGCAACTGTACCTCTAATCAGCCTAAAAGGTAGCTCTCCAGCATAACTATTTTCCTCTTCGAACTCCCAGTTATTTTCTAACTTAGACGGTGAAGTTTGAAGACTGGGTTCTGGAGATCTACCCCTCAGACTGGACTTCTGTCGCAGGGCCAGTCTCTTTAAGGCCACTGAAAGGCTGGAAAGAGTTTTTCCTCAGTCTCCTAATGCCTGAAATGGCAAAGAATGACTCACTATGTTGCTTTCATTTGCCCCACTCTGCCAACAGAGAGAATTTTTAGCCTTACCAGGAACTGGAAGATCACTCAGCCTTGAAAGCAATGAAACCAAGGCTGATTAAGGAAGACATATTTCATTCATTTAGACACCTGCCTCTCCTCACACCTCTGAAAGCCCACGCCACTCAGCCAAACCTATTTATCTTATAACACCAAAATGTTAAAAAAAAAACAAAAAAGAGAGGCTACTATAGCATCTGGCTTCTCTCAACCTGGGAGGAAGCTGGATAAATTTGGCTCCAAACTGGAGTGAGGTTGTCCTCAGCTGAAATGCTGGGCACTGGAAACCTCCCACCCAACCTGTCAACCTGGACAGCTGAGACAACCTGGCTGAAAACAACAATCTTCGTCTAGGGTCTGAGGCCCCTTTGGGTGTCAGTGGAACCGGTGGCCCTGGCCCAAGGAGAGGGTGCCTGGGCTGGCAGAAAGCGATAGCTCTTGCACTCACCCCAACACGAGCTCCCGAGAGCGCGCCTTATGAGTCAGTGTGTTGCGTTTCCTGCTCACGGTACAAATGTGCACACAAAAAGCACTTAGCTATCCAGCCCTTTGTAATAAAAGCTATAAATTGCCAGGCTCCTGGTGCAGGGAATGTGTGTAATTGTGATCTTGATTGCTACACCGCTAAACTGTGCTCCACTGGTTTTGTTTGATTTCCCCTTGCTGGGTCACCCCGAGCAGCAGCCTTTCTTGTAACTAAAGGGCGCTTTGGGAGGGAGCAGTTCTTTGATTGCCTTGCTTAATTAATACATTATTTGGAGCACAGTCTTTATCGCCCAGCCCTATTCAAAATAGGATATAACTTCATGAACCATATTACTGTATAACAGATGCGACTGCTGAGAATTCATGATCTAGTCAAAGAAAAATATGTAGTCAGTAAACTATGACTTGGAAATGCAGTCGTGGTCAACTGCGCTACAAATATGGGTAACGTGTTGACCTCCTGCTGCTATGTTTATGCTCTAAAGAAATTAATGCCGCCATAGAAAATAGGCTGCCATTATATCATAACTTTTTATTAGTTCATCACTCATTTTATTATGCAGTCATTTGCAAGAGTGTAAAAAAAAAAAGTTGTTATTGCCATTTCTTGTAAAATACCAAATGTGTTTGATTTCCCTCACCACCCCCCGACTCCTCGCATAGCTCTAGTTAACCACGGGGCTGAATGATCTAATCTAGGTAACACAGGCTGAAGCATTTTGGAAATGCAGAACACTTCAGCACCTTTTGCTAAAAAAGGGGGAAATTCGCTGCATTCGATTGGATCCAAACTCCCTTCAGCATGAAAGGTGGTGCCTGTGAAACATCATTTTTCTCTCCCAGGAGCCTCCTTAAGCTCTACTGCAAGAAGTGAGAGTGTGTCAGCACCTTGAGCTTGCTTTAATTGATACGGGTAGGTCTGGGAGAAGTTGTTTCTTCCGCAGGGCTTTCTTTGCCTTGCCTTGAATATTTCTTCCAGGCTGATGAGAGCAAATTTGGGCAACCACCATCACCCAGAAGTCAGGGGATCTCACCAGTTCTGTAGATATGGCAGGGCTTTGCAGTTTCAGGACTGTAGCTCCTTGGGCCCTTAAACGGAGAGCGTTTCAGGCAACACCAACCGACAGCTACGTGTTAGGATATGAAGTCTACAAGGAGAAGGAGCAACAGCAGAAAATGAAAATAAAAATGGACTTTTTTCTCTGGAAAATGTGTATCTTCCTCATTTTAACCTGCTGTAGTAAAATATACATGTGTATATATACACATATACACAATTAAATAAAGTATTATTTGTTGTATTTATAAATACTTTCAAGTATTTATAAAACCAGAAAGTGATTGGCTCCCTTCTAAATGGTGCTAGAAGTAAAATGTTCCCCAGTATTTTTGCATGTCAAAGACAAAGTAATGCTCAATGAAGTGTGACGTGATGAGAATTTTTCTATGTGCTTTAGAGGGGCCAGGATTTTATCCGTGGAATAAAGTAGGAACTATTTCTGCAAGACAGAGTCCAAACATTGGCAAAGGAAGTTTTAATAGATTTTTACATGACACAAAGCCAAAAGTATTCACAAATGACTGATGTCTCAAATTCCATGGCAAAAATCCTACCGAGTTCAACAGAAGATTTTCCCTCGACTGCAGTGGTCATGAGATCAGAAATGAGGGAGTAAAAAATCCGTTTCTTGATGCTTAGTATGTATTTTAATATTAAAAAACGTGTTACCAACAGCATTAGAACAGCTCATTCATACAGCACTTCTAATTAGAAAAGCATGATCAGGAGGCCCTCCAGAAATTTGTGAGGAAAACCTCTGACTACCAGTTAATGGTTTTGAATTTTGACTGCTTCTTTCCCAGTAGGGCAAGGTTAAGTGGAGCAGGTAAAACTGCTACTTTTGTACATATTTTGTTGGTTATAAACACCACTGACAGCAATACTCCCTCTATAAGCAGTTATTAAAACCAGTGGCATCAGTCTAGTTGCACTCCATTTTTTTAAAAAGATGAAACAACAGTACTGAGCACCCTGTTAGTGGTTAAGTAATAAAATACAAAATTACCCCTTTTAACGTGGTATATGACATTGTGGGTAGAGTTTTCCAACCCCCTTCACTAACACAGTCAATTAGTAGCCTAAGCTACCAGTCATTTTGAAAAATGTTGTTCAGCTTTTTTTTAACATTGCCTTAGATTCCAAGCTCTTTCCGCTCAATGGACTAGTTTTACTCCAGTGAAATAAAGACGCTCCATTTCCAAAATTTATAGGGTTCATTTATTACCTCTAGTTACATATTATACTGTATAAATACTCTATTCTTGTTATATGTCCTTTTAAAAAAGTGATAACTTAGAAGATCACATTAGACAAGAAGTATAAAAATAAATACGCTCATTATATGCATTTATTACAAATTATAACCCTTCCCAGAAGGCAAAGAAATATAAAATACTTATAAAGTATATAAAATCTATAGCAATATATTTTACTATATACATATGGAAAGCCATATTCTCTCATTGTCTATGGACTGGCACAAACTTTAATTATGTGAATGTTGGCGTATTGCTGTGGATGGACCAGCTATCCTTCAGCTTTGTCTTCCCGCCTTACCAGTGATTTGAGCACAACAAACCCATCAGAGGCCACACAGGAGAGGTTCCCATTCATAGCGGGATTTCTTTGATTTTTTTTTTTTTTTAACCCAAATGCAAATAATTTCCATCAGCTGGGATAAGGTAAAAGATCTGAATGTGAAAGCATGACTCAAATGCTCACAAATGCCATCAGTCTGGCTGACAGGATGGTAAGACCAAGCTCGAATGAGAAAAGCCCGTGGAAGGTATGCAGAAGGCACAAAGAGCAACTACTCAGAGACGCTACCTGCTCCATGAAGATTTCCACTTCTTCTAGCCTCTGGATTACGTATGTCACCACAATGGCATTGGAGTGGATGAGAGAAACGGACAGGCACATTGGGATGACATAAAGGTACTTTAAAAGAATTACATTCTAGTTATTTGTGGAGTTGACTGACTGTTCTTGATATTTCTTACTCTTTACAGGTAGAGAATATGGCTTTATTTTTATATAAAACTATTCTCTGAAACAATAGCAGCCATGAATGAAATAGTTAAAGCTCCTTTTCCAATCCTTTTTTTTTGCCTTTCGTGAGGTAGGTAAGCCCTGACCAATTATGTTAAGCTATCTTTTCCACTCCCCTTTCCCTCCCCTTCCTACACATGGGGACTTGATCAGTACCAGAATAGAATCCAGAAGAAGGGAGAAATAACCGAACCCCAAAACATTTGCTTAAATGTGTTTTGGCCACTACTCATGTTTTGTTTAATTTGTAACAGACTTTAAAAAGGCAATTATAATGCCCTCAGGCCTTATCTGCTGAAGACGAGTGAGTGACATGGGTCTGCTATCCTACCAAATTTTCAGTTGGCGGGGTATTTTTAAGATGCAACACCGACTAAAGCTATTTGCACTGTCCCACCTCAATGGATCCTCACTATGAATTTTGTATGCAAAAACACATGCGCTGCCTCTAGCCCTTTTTTTTTTTTCAGTGCATTGTTCTGAAGGAAAAAAATAAAATAATAAAAAAAAATAGCTTTCCCAACTTATACTATTTAACTGCAGTCCATGACATTGCAGAAGTCTATTAAGTGTTTCGGCTTCTTGGAAGGCTCACAGCTTTCTTGTGGCAGCACGCTGCCGTCGTAAGAAATACATTTCAACAATCTCTTCTTGAAACCTTTCCCACACGTCTTAGAGCAGGGTGACCAGTCCCCCAGCTGCCACTGCGGGCAGGGCACGTCGGCGCAGGGACGGACGTCGCTGGGCTTCAGCTCCCGGGCACAGTCGGCAGCCGGCCGCCCCTGGGGGTCCCGGCACTCCACTGCCCGCCGCTGCCAGCCCGAGCCGCACGACTTGGAGCACTCGCCCCACTCCTCTATGACCCACTCGGAGGAGATGATCTCCCTGATGGCATTGAAAGACTCTTTCTTTCTACTGGGCACCTTCTCCGACCCAGGCTGAGCAGGCTTCTTCACGAAATAGGTGAACTTGATCTTGGGCTGCGGCAGGTCCCCCACCGTGAGGACCTGGATGGTCAGAGGCTCCTTCAGAGGGCTGAAACTGCGGATCCTCTCTAGGGCGGCAGAGGAGCCGCTGTACCTCAGCACGCTGCCCTTGTAGGTGATGTCCTGCTCCAGCGTCGACAGGGTGTAATCGCCGTTGAGGACGTAGGTGCCATCTGCAGCTTTGATGGCGAGGAAGCTCCCGTCGTGTCTCGCGCCTCTGTGGTTTCGTTGCTTCACCTCAATGTTCGTCGCCCCGGCTGGAATGGTGACAACATCATGGTAGCCAGGTCTGCCCAAGAGAGAAAAAGAAAGACTGAGTCCTCTGCTCTTTCCTGTGAAAGGGAAGAAGGTGCCTGGCACAAGATTGAAATTGATCTGAAGCCAAAGAGTTAAGCTCATGAGCTGCCGACCTAATCAAATTAATGGATTAAGGGATTTGCAGTCACATCCCACATTATTGCTACAGCAGAAGTGTGCCCATGTGCAAGGTGCTTTCTTTTGCTGGGATCTCACTGTAAGTTATCTTCAGTCAGATGACTCGGACAGATCAAATCTCAGTTCCAACGATAAACTGGGGCAACATCTCACCAACTTGGAAACCCAAAGCTTACACCCACAAAACATTCACCAAAACAAAATAACAACAGCAGTCATATACTCACTTTGCTCTAACAAGTGTGCCAGACACTTTCTTGCAGGTGGATCCATTGCCACCGCAGATACCACATTTGTCAAACTTCTTACTGGATCCTATCATACGGTCGCAGCCAGCCTTTACGCACTGTCCCTGGACACAGACGGAGGTGGAATCGGGGCTACACGGGGTACCATCCACAACCTTCGCAGGAAACAAGCAGTAGGTGTTTGATTAGAAGATGCACATTGCTTTGTAATTGCATAATACAGACATATATAAAATGCAAAATATGGACAGGTGGAAGACCTGCAGCACCCGTATTTTCAGGGCTTTTGAAACTAAAAACCAAAGCAGCCCATAGATAGTTGAAGTATGTAGTGCTACTTCATGTCACTTGCAAAAACGATGCCATAGTGACAGGAGAAAACAGCCAATTTCAGTTTTTATTAACACCCCCTCTGCCCCCAAAAAAACCCTATTTTACTGATTTCATATAAAGAAAGAACATTGTTTTCTAACGTCACTAGAAAGTAGTCATGTCCTTGAAGTACAGGACCAAAATTGCTTTTAATGGTGTCCAATGTATCCTTTATTTCTATGAGTACTGCTCTACAAACAACATTTGTGTCATTGCCCTGGTAGTTACTGGCTCTCAACATCTTACGACAGTGAGTTCAAGTAGCTATGCAAGATGAACATTTCTCTTTTTGTTTATTTTAAGCTGTCAGCGTATTAGTAACCAGTATGAGAAAGCACCAATGTTTTGGCAAAGAATACCCCCAGTTTTCCAAACATGTCTCAGTGTAATCAAATTGGTGGAAAGAGAGGAAAGGAAACTAGGGTGGAGTGGGTAGAAGAGGCGTTACATGTGAAATAACTGGAAGGACTGTGCCAGAATATTTAAAGTATGCTTGCACTAATCAAGCTGTACGTGTAGGAAGAGGAGAAGTAAGAATCTAGCTTCAATACAAGAAAGATAGTTTCAGATTTCTACGCTCCTTGACTCTTGAACTTCACAGAAAGAGTTAGAGCAAATACAAATCCTATTCATGATTAGATGAAGAGGTATAGTTTTGAAATACCTTTGGCTGTAGAACAAAGAAGTATCCTGTTCCTTTTGCTCGGCAGACCAGCTTACATCTGTCTTTTGGAGAAACACCGGCAAACTTGGGTGTCCACTCCACTGCAGGTCCACTTCCAAAGGGAGACTTGGAAAACTCATTGTGCTTTTCACATTGTTCCTCCCTAAAGGTTTTGCCTGCAGGCAAAGGACAGACAGATGGACATTAGATCACCTTCTGTACATGCTCTTCCTCCACAGGATACCCTTCCTCTGCCTTAAAAATGAGGAAAAGATTACCATCATTGTCTGGACAGTCCTCGATGTTACACGATCTGTATTGCACCCGCTTCCCTTCACAGTATTTCCCCCCGTTCCTGGGGACAGGGTTGTCGCACTCCCTGAAGGAGTACTGCACTCCACCGCCGCAGGTCCGGGAGCACTCTCCCCATGCCCCCCAGGACCCCCAGCTCCCATGCACTGGCGTCTGGAATGAGAAGCAAAAGTAGAACGAAAAAGTTAATACAGTAAAAGCGAAACCAAACCAAACCACAAAACCCACAGTCGTGCTCATTTTTACCTAAGCCACTTGTAAAAAAAAAAAAAAAGCTCTAAGCTTTATTAGCTGCTTCCATTTATTCATACCCTTTTAACTGATTACTCCCACTGAAGTGATCTGTGCTACTCTGCAACCCAAGATATATTCTGATTTTTTTTTTTTTTAATACTTACATCATAATGCTTCTTCTCAGTTTTATTCACACACTTGCCATTCATGCACCACTTCCCTTCCCCGCAACTGGTGCCGTCTGCCCAAGGGAAGTGTTTGGTTTGGCACACGAGCAGTCCTCCAGAAGTGCCAGTACACCACAGCGTCGTACACGTACTGGCTGCATCGGGGCAGTGTTTGGACTCATCTCCGAATGTAAACTGGCACTGTCTGTTGGCATCGTACAACGTGCCAGGCAAGTCAGAAGGAAGCTGGATTGGTTTGTGGGGCTTGTCCAACAAACACTCACCTGAAAAGGAAATAAAAAGGGGAAAGAAAAAAAAAAAAGCAGACGGTGCTGTCAGTGAGTTTGATTTCAACAGGGAAAAACATATTTCCATCTATGGAACTGCATTTCTTTTGTAACCTAAGTCTTTGTGCCACCATTTTTGTAAAAATAAGGGTCTCCTAAATTCACTGGCAGCACGTAAAAGGTTAACGCTGTACTGTAGCAGAAAGCACTCCGTTAAGAAAAAGGAAAAAGAAAGAAAGAAAAAAAAAAGCGAAGCAGTAAAGCACAAGAGCTTAAATGCCACATGAATGGAAAGCTTAATACTCTTACCATGACCGTTATCCAAAAATGTTGTAATCATGTAGGCACTACATGGAGACCACGGCTGGCTGCGGTCCAGATTGGAAAGCATAGATGCCATCATGTGGAAGTCCCGGCTTACTCCATTAATACCAGCACACTGCTTTGCATCGTCATGAGGCATGTTAAACACGTGGCCTTAGAAAAAAAAAAAAAAAGAAAAGGAAAGTCTGTGATTTTAGGAAGTCTGTCCTATGCATTACCAATACTATTTTAAAAACTACTATAGAGCTGCTCCCAGCCTGGCCTTTATATAATAATCTGAATACTGCCAAATTTTAAGCAGATGACACTGTATCTTCACTCCCCTCGCATGCTTTTTTTCTCCGATCAGTCAAATACAGAGCTCTTACAGACAATGCTGTGCAGACTGGATTTGCTTTCCACGGTTCAACCCTGCTACAAGGCAAAGCTTTGCCTCCTCCCGACTGTGTCGGGGAGCGCAGGGTGCTCCGTGCCCTGCGGGGCGAGCCTGCACTGCGGGCTGGGCAGCTCTTTGCTTTACGGCATGGAGCTGGCTTCAATTAATCACGTGAAATTGCCTTTCAAAGTTTCAAGTACCTAGTTCGTGGGCTGTTGTAAAGGCAGCCTGTAAACCGTCGTCTTCTATGATAGAGCAACTGCGGTTTAGATCACAAACCGTTCCCACATCAGCCATCCCAAGAGTATCACATGTCTTGGCACCGCAGAGGTCCTGTAAAAAAAGGCAGTTTCATTATTAATCAGATCAGAGACTTAACCTTGGCAAGAAACATCCAGCCCTGGCAGTTTGCCTTTACTTATGGAAAGAGCATAAATATTCAGCACTTCACTGGGTATGATGGCAAAAATCTGTCTTTGGAACATACACAAAGGTTACACGTAGAAATAAAATGCATAATTTCCATACTAAATCTGCTAAAAATATACGAGGCAGAAATACGTTGCACGTACTGTGAGTTTCACCTGAGATGGCGCAAACAGTAAAATAAACGACTAAATAAAAAGCGGTTCCTTTCATTTTTAGCCTACTTTGCTGAAGCTGTGATGACACAAGACTGCCTCTGAACGCTTTTTCGGAGATCTCCTGGCAGAGGAGGCCTCCGGGGGTAGGAAGCAATGGGTGTGGGGATGGATTTGACCTCAGTGTACCTCACCTGCCTGGTGAAGAGGATTGCCGTGTCGTAGTGCTCCGCGTGTCGGTCACTGGGCGGGTTGTGCTGCTTCTGCCAGCTGCAGAA
This sequence comes from Grus americana, assembly GCF_028858705.1. Taxonomy (NCBI): domain Eukaryota; kingdom Metazoa; phylum Chordata; class Aves; order Gruiformes; family Gruidae; genus Grus; species Grus americana. The sequence goes on from NC_072852.1 coordinate 114,478,036, forward strand.
GTTTCTCAAAGTCAGGGCTGCGTTGGAAGAGATATCGGGTCCCTTCCGCTCCTCGTAAATGACCATGATTTTCACCACCACGAGGCTGATGGAGTTGCGGATGCTGGGGTGCTTGTACAGCTTGGCCGCCACGGAGAGCAGCGTCAGGAGATAGTGCTTCAGCCCGCTGCCATGGAACTCAGCCATGGACTGGTCAGCTACCAGCATGGTCTCCACGTAGCGGGGGCTAGACACAAACCTTTTCTTCCTTCTGCTTCTCATTTCTGCATTAAAAAAAAAAAGAGAGGGAGGGAAAGTGCAGGTGAGCACAAGAGAAATGCCGCTGGAAGAGACCACCGCAAGGAACTCAAAACCCACGGACACTCAACGTTTGCACCTAATGGATGTACCCCACGGCCCCGCGCCCAGCTCCCGCCCCCAAAACTTTGGCAGCCGCGTCTGAATAACCACGCTAGACAGCCGCCGGGCGGAGGGCTGATACCCGCACCCAGGTGGGAGCACCCCCCACCGCCCCTCGGGGTGGGGATGAGGGGGAAGCACCGGCAGGGCACCGCCTTCAGCCCCGTCGGGGCGGGGGCGCAGGCGGGCGCAGGGCGAGGCAGATCACCCCTCTCCTCCCCTCCCCGTCCCCGCGGAGGGCGGCGCGGCGCCCCCACGGTACCTGCGTGCCCGGTGGGCTCGGGCTCTGGCCCCGCCGCCTCCGCCCCCGCCTCGGCCACGGCGCAGCGGGCAGCGGGGGCGGCCCGGTGGGTCCCGCGGAGGCGGAGAAGGTGGGCGCCGCGGCTGTGCGCGGTGCCGGGGGCCGGCTGAATGAGATACTGGCGGCCCCGGAGGGAGAAGGCGCCGCGCATCCCCGCGCAGAGGCTGAGGGCGGCGGCGGAGCTGGGGTCCCGGTTGACGGTGCCGGAGTAGAAGCAGCGGGAGAGGTCGTCCTCCGGCAGCGGCGGCGGCCCGCCCAGGTACTGCAGGGTGAAGTCCGGGGCCAGGAAGCTGCTGTCGGGCTCCAGCTCCAGCGTCAGGCGCTCCCCGAAGGCCTCCAGGCGGAAGCGCTCCCGGCCGCCAGCAGCGCCCAGGCGCCGCGGCACCACCAGCGCCTGCCGCTCGGCGGGGCGCTCGGCGCTGCACAGCCCCAGCAGCGCCGCCAGCACCAGCACCGGCACCGGCAGGCGCCCCCCGGTCCTCATCGCGGCCGCCGAACTCGGGGCGGGGGAGGCTTGCTGCTGCGGCCGCTGGCTTGACGGAGCCCTTTTTATTTATTTGCTTTTTTATATATATATATATATATGATTTTTTTGCTTTCAAGTATTGGGGGTCTTTTAGTTTCTTTCTGCTGGCGGAGGGGTAGGAAGGGCCGGGCGGGTGCCGGGTCCCGCGGTCACTGCAGAAACGGCGTCGGTTTCCCCATGGCCGGGGCGCGGCGGCAGGGAGCGAGGGTTTGCGAGGGGAGCAGCCGTTCCCCCCGTCTGTCTCTCCGTCCGTCTGTCCTCTTTCTCTCGCTGCCGTTTCTCCTTCCCGCCGCCTCCTCAGCTCTCCCCAGCAGCAGCGGTCGGGGAGGAAGCTCCGGCGACTCTTCGCTCACCCCTCCGGCAGCCCCGGGACGGTCCCGCCTGCACTTCCACGGCTCCGCGGAGCGGCGGGAGGCGAGCGCGGAGAAGCCTCCCGTCCCTGCAGAGCAGAAAACAGTGAACGCCACCCCCAGCCCTCCGCGCCGGGCTGGCCGGGCCCCCTTTGCTGTGGTCTGGGCGCCTCCGCCGTGCGGAGTGAGTGCGGCAGCCGGGCCGGCCGCTGCCGCCCTTTATGGGGTTTGCCCGGGCCGCCCCCACCCCCGGCGCGGCCCGCCGCCCCCCGCCGCGCCGCCCCTCGGCCGCAGGCCGTTGAGCTCACTGCGTGCGTAACGCTGCCACGGGCGGCCCCCCGCCCCCCCCCCCCCACCGCCCCCGACGGGGCGGGACGGGGCGCGGCGCGGCGGGCAGAGCCCGGGGTCGGCCCTTGGCTGCCGGGCGGGGGGCGGGCTGCGTCCTGCCGCGGCGCGGCCCCTTCCCCCGCCCCCGCAGCTCCCCCTCCCTGGGGCCCGCCCAACGGCAGGGGTGTCCTTCCCCCCTGCCTCGGCCCCCGGGAGCAGCCGGGCTCGACCCAGGGTCTGTGCGGGGCGGGGGGGAGGTGCGCCGCCGCCCCCGCCGTCACCCCGCGCTCAGTTCCCCTCCGCTCCGCTTCCCGGGGGCGCACGTCGCTCCTTGAAGCGCCCGGACGGGCTGCGGGGCGGCCGCCGGCCCCCACCCCGCCGCCCGGGGGCTTGGGTCTCCGCCCGGGGGATGGGGAGCGGCAGGTGGACGGCCCGGAGCTCCTTGGGCGTAGGGAGGCAGATCCCTGCTCGCGTTCGTGGCTTTTCCTTTCTTTTATTTCTTTTATTTTTTTTTTTTTTTTAAAGGCAATTCTTGCCCTTTCAAGGCCCTAATAGCTACAGTGAGCTGTGCACCTGTACCTCTGGGAAGTGGTTCCTTTTAAATCACTCAAGCAGAGACATTTACGTAGGTGCAGCCAGTATTTTCCTTTGAAGCCATAACCAACGACAGTGGTACGGCTAATCCACTTAATTCTTTATATGCAACACGCGTGCGATCTGCGCAGCCCGAGTAACGTTGCTTTGTCCTTGCTGAGACCTTTTTGGAGGATGAGGGCAAAGAAGTGGTGAGCAAATGTGCAAATGAAAACAGAAGCAGTGTACCTGTTGGTGATAACTCCTGGGCTTCCAAATTAAACAAAGATGCTTCGGTGTCAGTCAACACTGCATTTTACACAAGCGTAAAAGTCAGAGACTGAAAACACAAGTAGCAGAATATATCAACCTTGTGATGACGCCGTTGTGACAAAGCAAACATTACTAAAATTTTATGTAGCCATTGTTCTCTTAGGATGGAGTGTCCCATTTACACCACTAAATCTAAACCAAAGGATTTTCTTCCTAATTTAAACCATGTCAGATAAACTTGGAGCCACGCTTCTGTGTCAATCGCACAGTCTGATTGCCTGCTAAGTTCCAATAGTGCATTTATTTCCCATAGTGTTCTATAAATCATACAAGTTTAGAAATGCACATTTTTTTTAAATTGTGCAGAAAACATCTGAAAAGATGAACTCAATTTTCCAGTTACTTCCACAAAAGTGCTGTTGTCCCACGTAGTGATGAGCAAAATCAGAACTGGGCCTCAGATGAGGGATTTTCCTTGGGATACAGCAGGAAACGCTGAACTTTTTGAGCAGAGTCTTGGCTTTGAGAGGCTGCGACTGCCGCCCATTAATGCGTCAGGAGCGGAAATATCCATTCAGTTACAACAGAGGCCTAATTTTTCACTCCGAGTCGGATGATGTGTGCCAATCTCTACCCTTATCTTTGAGATCTGGCAATGTGTACCCAACTCTGTCATGCTTTTCCTAGGACCGAAAATTCACAACAAAGGTCCAGTTCATTCATGCTGTTAATTTTGAGTATGATACATATCTAGCAGTTGTATGTATTTTGAATATTTAGGGTATTACAAGTCTAAAAGTCTAGGAATATGGCGTATAAAACACAGAAGTGAAAGGAAAGTATTTTTATAATTTATTTTTGAACTTAATGTTAATTCAAAATAGTTATGCTTGCAAAGATAGTAATTAAAAATACGAAAACCTCCTAGCCTGTCAGTGTAATCAGCGTAATGCGTAGATCAGGAGGGACCAGAGCTAAGCCACTTTGGTGTCCACCAAGGACATCCACCCAGACGCCTGATGCACCTTTGTGGTAGTATTTTGCTGTTATTTTTTGCTGTTAAAAAAAAAAAAAAAAATCTCTGATTTGAAAAGGTCCTGACGACCTTAAGACAGTTTTTTCGGTCTGAAAAGCCTTCCCGATGTTCCACCAGGTGGCACTCGCCCATAAAAAATTTTTCTCGAAGTATTTCATGATTCATCTCCCAGGTTTCAAACTGTGCTCTGGTGTAAGGGCTTATATTTTAGTACTGTTCTTAACAAGTCCGTGATTAAGACGAAAGTTTTCCTGGCCTTTACATAATATCGAAGAAAGTGTTTTAGTAAAGAACTCATCAATTGCCTTGCTTTCCCCTCATTGCTAGCTGTGCTGTAGGCACTTAAATGCTTTGCACGCTGTGAACACGAATGAGGTTGTGGAGGACTATTTACAAAAGGTTTGCTTCCAAACAAATGTGCGGTGCTGCCACACGCCACGTGTATAGTCTTACAAGTGCTTAAATCTGTTTCTGTGAATAACCCCGTTATTCAATACTGGAAGGCATGTGCATGCGTACTTGCAGCCCGTATCCCATCTGCTCCATATGAACTCCAAGCATATTTTGTGTAAATCAAGATTTAGAAAGCTAAACATACTGAACTTCTGCAGAATTTCACTTAGTGGGATTAAAAAAAACCCTAGACAAGGCATAAAACTTGTCTTTATAATACATGTTTAGTGCTGCTTGAGAAAAAAAAAAAGAGATACAAAGAAATTGTTAGCCACCAGATGGAGCTAATAGATCATCGTATTTTAGTACAGTGCAAGAATAGGTTTTTATGGTTTAGACCCAAGTGTTATTAGTATCTGAGCAGAATTAACAATGGTGAAGCTTTAATTTCTTTGCCAATGTCTGTGTAAATTTCTGTTTCCAAAATTAAAAAAAACCCCAAACCCACACTAGTTCAGCCTATTTGTTTCAATGCTGCAGAATGATAGCTTTCTTCAAAACCTGTTATAATTTAGAATTAAAACAGCAGATGGCACATTATGCCCACTGAATAAAGGATTAAAGACCTAATGCTGCTAAAAAAAAAAAATCCTCAGAAGAACACTTCCAATAACCTTAAGCCTTTTTTTTTGGTAAGAAATTCATCTGATTTTGTAGAACACTTTTCCCATTGCTGCTTGTGACTATGGAAAGGTTTGCCCGTAACCAACACATCTATTGTAAGCACTCTCTTATGAGTTGTTGAGCAGCTTGAGTGGTTTGGCTTAGTGCAGAGGAAGGGAATCTGTTGTCATTCAGGGTGAACGACTGTACCCAACAAGATTGATTATGGAGATTTTTCCTCTATGACATCTTTTGTGATATGCATGATTAGCTGATTATTTTTTCCATTTATGTATTGATTTTGATGTCATTAACAGTTGGTTTTTGTTAAGTGGGATAACAGGGGTAAGAGAGAAAACCCAATTTTGCCTGTTTTGATAATCAGTAGTAATGGGAAAAAGCAAAACAATATCCATCATCACTTTAAAGAGAAGTCTACTTTTTTTTTTTGAGGACAATCATGTGATATAACGTGATTATCTGTTTCACTGTAATTTCTGCTTTTACATGAGCTAATTATCAAAGTTGCTGAAAAAAAAAAAGTGCAAAAAATTTCAGACCCACCAAATTTTATCCCTAGGTAGCCTATATTGGCCTGTAGGCACTCAAAATGAAGCACTACCAATTCTTTGTGCTTTCTATTAGTAAACTTTTACCAAAATTGGATTCAATGGGAACTTGGCCTACCTCTGGCTGCGTGAGTCAGACATTTTACTATTCAATGCATTGGACTTTGAGGTTCAGGATTTAGATTAGTTCAAGTTATAAAGGTAAGGGCAGCCAGGAAGCTTGATTTAGTTTAAAGTCAACATTTGTAGAAACAAGAATCCATTTATTTGGTGCCGGTCCTTATTTAGATCACAAGGACATTTTCTGTAGATATTTTGTACTGACTAACGTAACACTACTCCTATCATTTTAATACAATTACAGGCATTATAATTGACAGTATAATTTCTCTCTTTATCTTTTTTTTTATTGGGCACAGGTAGGAGCATATGTAATCCAGGTCACCTTACGTGTTTCCTAAAGACCGTGTTATCAGCTGTCAAACTATCTTTCACCTGAATTTTTCTTGTGGCTTCTTCATAGAAGTTTTTACATCTGGTTTATCTGTTTGCTCCTGAAATAAGCATGGTGAAAAATATGTTGAGTTTTGTCCATGATAAAATGTTTTCAGCCATTTTATCATTGGGCAGGAGTGGAGGGAAATGAAAAACAGGGAGGGCAAAAGTCAGTTACAGAGCGTAGGGACTGCAGCGGTGGGTCTTAACATTTCCTTACTGTTCGTCAGGCAGCTGTAAGATCCCCCTAGTCACCTGTGGCGCTCGGTGTCCTCCTTGTATTATAGCCATGAGTCATAGTCTTCTCCTGACACTAATAGCAGGTCAGATCCAGCAATGAAGATGGTGATGTGGGTCATGCTGGGACTGGTGAGAAGCACCTTTCCTTCCGTAGCTGCGTGTGTCCAAAGGAGGAGGCAGTGCATGAACTGGATCAGCTCTGTGGGGAACAGCAGGGCTTGGTCTTGACCAGGAGTTGGCCACCTTTGTAACCACGTGTATAACTGTCTACTGTAGTATCTCTATCTGATCCAAGACATCAAAGGCTGTTAGCACCTCCTGGCTCTTTGTTGATTGATGTGCTTGTTGGAACCTGTGAGCTAATACATTTGAAATTATATGTTCTAAAAGCAGTGGAGGCAAAGCTGTGCATATATTTAACACTAGTATTTTCTGGCTAGATCAACACCTGGGGATGGCCTAGCATTTAGTTCTATGTTAACCTCTCCGCCCAGCTATTATCACAGCAAAAGTCTGTTATCACAGCACAGTAAGTCTGAAGAGGGAGGTTTGCATAAGAGTGTGAATTCAGACCTGATGTATCACACGTAAATCCACAGCCAAGTGGTTTGAAAGACTATTGAGGTCTGACATGTGTATCTCACTTTCTGATGGTAGAAGTATTCCTACTGAAGAATTTGTGTCACCATCTAAATTGCTTGTGAACAGCTGACCTAAATCCAAATTTTCATGGTCAAAACAACTGCTAGTGTCAAATGTACAAAAAATCTCCCTGGAAAGAAGGGATCAAATAAAAGCAATCAAGCAACACAAAACGTTGCATTATAGTATGTCTGCAAAAGTGTTTCAGAAGTTAAATATAACTGTAATGTTGGCTGCAAAGTCCCTCGGCAACTGGCAAGGAGCACATTCATGCATATCCTGAGCTCCATGACATTTTGATATTTTTATCACACCACGATTTCAACAGATACCACATATTCTCCGTGTACTTTGGACAGAGGATTTCACAAGTATTGAAAGAAGTGTTACAGTTTCCATGAAAGTCTTCATAATGAAAACTCATCACTCTACCTATTAATAATTTTTTACCTTTGAGACATCTGTGTAATGTAGGAGAGAATTACCATCACTTAGCAGATGTGGGCATCGGCCATACTGATTCCAAAAAGATTTCTATCTTGCTAGATAGTGCTCTGTTTCTTGCTCTCCTGATCTACCTGGACATGTGCTGGTCCTTCTTTGTGACCAGAGCCTATATAATGCTGATATTCCTTATAAAAAGCGTCAAGAAATTTGAACATAAACAACAAACATTTTCTTTAGAGTTAAATTTCAAGCTGGGCGGTTCCCTCACCCTACTTCTAGCACAACCACTCAAACAATGGTGTCAGCTCGGCAGAGGATGTGATGTGTCGCAGCAAGTGGTGGGAACAGGCAGATCAGCTTGGCAAGCAGGGGAAGGGCAGGAAACCCTCTGAGCAGATTTTGCTGTCCTGCCATTACTGGGTCTATTAGCTTGTTGCAATACTGCTTCCAGACTGAAACTGCCACATACACATCATATTGTACTGAACTCAACCTCCATGAGGACGTACTAATATGAGGATCCAGTTTACTAACCTTTTCTTCTTCACATTCTCCCTGTATCATTTTAACAGCCTAATTTACATGCTTTACCTTATCCATATTTTTGTTTCATCCCCTCTTACCCCACCCTTCCTCCCTGTTATGTTGGATAATCAAGAGTTGGCAGTAAGTGTATTTAACAAATGGCAAACAACATTAAGGAAAGTGATTAACCACTCTCCACTCCCCAAACAATTTATATACGTGTTTAGACTCATCTAATCCCTGCTTTGCTAAAAGCTGGATTAATGGGGTTTCCTCTTCATTTGCAGGGATGGGGCTGGCCCTCTTGATCTGCAGTTCTTGGGGCTCCTTTGGGTCTCAGATTGTTGACTTGTTCTGAGACGGTTCCTCCTTTCCTTCCTCTCTCTTTCCAAAAAGCCTCACATTTCCTATGTGTGTCTGAAGATGGCTGCTGCTGGATAAATGGCCTTTGCTGTAGCATTCGTGTGAAGACTTTTTGCCTGGCATAGTTTTTTCCCCTCTTGAATAACCATGACACCTAGGGAAGAAAGTTAGACTCTGTCTAACTGTGGTTATAAATTCGTGTATGGGGGGGTTGGTGTGTTGTCTGCTCTCTATTATAGTCCAACACACCACTTGAGATTACCTAAAAACACAGTTTAAAGTACAGGCTTGTATTCATTATCAGGTTCTTGAACACCTATGATAGAGATATTACACTAATCACAATAATCAAGGCAGTGTTCAAAACAATTTTTCCCCTTTTTCTTTAGACATGGGTCTTGCCTTTCTACACCTTGTGAAATGTTTTTCTGCACTTACTATAATGAAAGGGAATTCCCCAGACAGCAGTCCCAGGGGTATTTGGTATCCTTTATAAAAGTTAGATATCTTGCATTTTAACATCCAAATATCTTAGATCACTACCACCTGTGCTGATACTAAATAATGCCCAACTTGTGTCACATTGGTGTCTGACAGATAGTTAAAGTGCTGTTCGGTACAGCCAAGGGTAGATTTTGCTATATGAGCAGGCCAGAAGCCCTCTGCCACCTTTTACAAAGAGTGAAAAAAGAAGAAGAATTTTAGTTGTTTCAAATATGTGAACCACCCCTGTGGTCTTCAGTATGCTGAGGACATGGTCCTTGAATTAATTGAGGCACTGACCATGCTTTCTTTGCCTTCCGATAAGTCCTGTCTCTGTGGTCTGACATCTGGATTGCTAAAACCAGAATATCTGTAGACTGTGTGGGACCAGAAGATGCTACTCTTTCTCTCAGTGCTGGCACAGAGATGGATGTTATGGGAAGTCTTAACCTTTTTTACATGTATTTTAGTACCTACTCCTACATGTTTTCCATCTTAAATTCTGTTTTGATTTTACGTAAGAGCCTATATTGGTTGAGCAGCCACTAACTTCCATGAGACTTGCATCACAAATGGAAAATGACATGGATAGTCTCCTCAGCTTACTGTCAGGGTTCTCTTTCTGAAGTCTGAGGCTTCAAACCAACATGCAACAGTAGCCATTTGAGAAGTAAATGGGGAAATGCCTTTATTACTCAAAAAATAGAGTGAAACCTTGGGGAACAAAGGGTACAGACTCGAGCAACAGTTACCCATTTCTGCATCCAGCAGTTGAATAACATGCCTCAACAGCTCTGAGCTTCCCTCTTATAAAGAGAGGGCTTTTGATATGTCAATGCAACTTTTTTAAGGCCAAAAGAGTTGATAGTTCCAGTGTTTTAACTGAGCTCGGCACTACCTTCAAGCAGTTGTAATGGAGATCGTCTGTTAGCTTCTATCTTGCTGCCAAGCTGGACTTGTATCACAAGTGGAGAAAGTGCTAGCCAGCCAAGTGTGAAATACTCTTGCCTGCATCTCTTTTATTCAGAACTGAGGGAAATAACATGTAAGCGAGTAAAAAATCTCAGCAATACATACCTTAAGAGAGAGAACCTTAAAAGGCAGCTTCACTTAACAGCAAATTTGGGGATTTGCATCAGGATCTTTATTTAGATGCTTTAATCCAGGCATTCATCAATTTATCCCGTGAGCTGAGCAACTATTTCAGAAATGCTGCAAGAGATTATAATGCAAAGTCATGGTTTTAAGTGCAGTTGTATTTGTTTTTCTTTAATACTTTTGTATACCAAAATAGGGTAAGATGTCTCTGTGGCTTTTGGGAGACCTAGCTGGCTACGTGCTCCTTTTCAGATGAGGAACAAATCATCTAAGCTTAAGTCCAACAAAAGCCACAAATACATAAAAATCAGTTACTGAATCCAGTAGCTGGGTCAACTCTATTTTTTAAAAGCTTGTTGGCTTTCAGGAGCCCTCATTAATTACATCCTAAGCATTGTATTTTTGACTCCCTCATTATGCTTACATGGCTCTCAGATGAGCAATTCACAGTCATTAAGGAGTCCTCAAAAGCCTCTAGCAAGTCTTATTGTTATTTGACAGGTAGAAAACTGAGGTACAAAGAGATTCAACAATTTATTAGCAATAGGACAAAATACCTTTGTTACATCAGTGCAATTCATAGACATTTGCAGAGCTTCTAGCTCTGCCGTAACTTGTTTCAGCTATTTTGGGACAGAGCTCATGATGTTGCTTAATCTGTTCCTGATTTTTGACATTTTTATCCATATTTTGAACAGGACATGGGATGGCTACCTCTTATTTTTTTCTGCTTTAAATCCCCCTTGTTTTCTAATATTAGACTGGAACTTCAGGTTGCTGCTTTGCGCTTCTTCAATGTAAGGGAAAAAGTAAATGAGAGTTTGCTCTCAGGTACAAGGGTACGTAAGTCAGTAAGACTTGTTTAGGTGTCTTGGGATAGAACAGACACCTAAAAGGTCTCCCGCAGTTCTGGATATATAGAATCATAGAATCACAGAATGGTTTGGGTTGGAAGGTACCTTAAAGATCATCTAGTTGCAACCCCCCTGCCATGGGCAGGGATACCCTCCACTAGACCAGGTTGCCCAAAGCCCCATCCAACCTGGCCTTGAACGCTTCCAGGGAGGGGGCAGCCACAACCTCTCTGGGCAACCTGTTCCAGTGCCTCACCACCCTCACAGTGAAGAATTTCTTCTTTATACCTAATCTAAATCTACCCTCCTTCAGATTAAAGCCATTACCCCTTGTCCTGTCACTCCATGCCCTTGTAACCAGTCCCTCTCCAGCTTTCCTGTAGACCCGCTTCAGGTACTGGAAGGCTGCTATAAGGTGTCCCCGGAGCCTTCTTTTCTCCAGGCTGAGTAATCCCAACTCTCTCAGCCTGTCTTCATAGGAGAGGTGCTCCAGCCCTCTGATCATCTTCATGGCCCTCCTCTGGATTCACTCCAACAGCTCCGTGTCCTTTTTGTACTGGGGCCCCCAGAGCTGGACGCAGTACTCCAGGTGGGGTCTCACAAGAGCGGAGTAGAGGGGCAGAATCACCTCCCTCGACCTGCTGGTCACACCTCTTTTGATGCAGCCCAGGACACGGTTGGCTTTCTGGGATGCAAGTACACATTGCGGGTCATGTTGAACTTCTCGTCCACCAACACCCCCAAGTCCTTCTCTTCAGGGCTGCTCTCAATCCATTCTCCACCTAGCCTATATTTATGTCAATGTTGACACATTGTTTTAATCACAAGGTCAGCTGAGCTGGAGGCAAGGCTTCATCATAGATTTTAGCTGACATATTGCGATGCTTAATATCTCAATTTTATTGATAAAATGAGTAAAATAAAAGCTTGTAAAACTAGTCTTAGGCAAAGAACTACAGGGTATTGTGATGGGTTGACCCTGGCTGGCTGCCAGCTGCCCACCCAGCTGCTCCTTCATTCCTCCTCTGCAGAATAAGATAGAAAAGCTTGTGGATTGAGATAAAGGCAGGGACTTAACAGTTATTGTCATGAACAAACCAGACGACTTGGGAAAAATTAATTTAATTTATTGCCAATTAAAATAGAGTAGGATGATGAGAAACAAAGACAAAATCTAACCCCCTCTTTCCCTGTACTTTTTTCCCCTAGGCTTAACATCACTCTTTAATTCCCGACTCCTCTGCCTCCCTCTCAGGCAGCGCAGGAGGGTTGGGAATGGAGGGTTGTGGTAAATCCATGACAGTTCTTCTTTGCTGCTCCTTCCTCCTCAGGTATTGTCCCTGCTCCAGTGTGGGACCTCTCCATGGGCTGCAGTCCTTCGGAGCAAACCTGCTCCAGCATGGTCTCTCCATGGGCCGAAGGGGTTCCCTGCTGGGCACCTGGAGCACCTCCTCCCTTCCTCCCCCTCTCCCCTCAGGGCTCGCAGGGCTGTTTCTCACACTTTTCCCCTCAGCCCTGGCTGCCGGGCAGTGCTTTGCCCTTTCTTACCCAGGCTTTCCCCGAGGCGCCGCCATGGTGGCTGCGGGGCCCAGCCGTGCCCTGCGGTGGGTGGGTTGGAGCCGGCTGGAACCGGCTGTGTCCGGCACCGGGCAGCCCCGGCCCCTCCTCACAGAGGCCCCTGCAGCCCTGGGCACCTGCATCCAGTACAGGTAGTCAGATTAAAAACTCTGGAGAAAGGCGATATAGAAGGATATCTTGTAGTTTTCACTAACTCATTGTCTTTTTGCCTGACTTCACTGTCACTGTCACCTGCTGCCCTTCCCCTTTGCCTTTTCCCTCTGCCAAGTCCCCTTCTAGCCCGGGGCGCAAGGGAGGGGCAGCAGGAGCAGGGAGAAGGATCACTGCAATGGTGTCACGTTTGCCGCTGTCGCAGAGACTAATATCCTCAGCTTTTCTCGTCTGTCTATTCACAGTGTAAGACTTTCCTGAGCCATGCAAAAATCTAATACCAGGCTCTCTTTTCAGGAATTAAATGCTTGACAAAATAGATCAAACCATTTTCACTAGGCTTGGATTAATGATTTCCCCTTTTTGGCTGTCCCTTGCTGAGCCCTCCTCTGCTCCTCTCTGAGGAGGGCAGGCAGGGTGAGGCGGCCTCTTGCTGCCCCTCTGCTTCCCTCCATGCAGATGCACCAGTGGCTTTCCGCCATCAAGGGGCTGGATCAGACCGGTAGCCATCAGCAGGAAGAGTGTGAGCACAGGGGCAGCGTGGGCCTTCCTTTGCTGCTCCTTCCACTTTTTGGAAGGTTTTCAATGTCTGTCATAGTTCACTGCAGGGCTGTGCTCGCTATCTCCCCAGCTGATCTGGAGCAGCTCATGTGAGCCACTCCTCTGGCATATAACCTTGCTTGCACAACTCCTTATTAAGACTATTAATACACTTTGCCCACGTGAACAACCCTTGTTGCAGCAGTGTAACACGTAGCTCAATCACATAATGTTAACAAAGAGAACTGGAGCAGACACGTAGATCCCAATCCTGGAAAAATTTATAGTTAGGCTTAACTTCTAGCATCTTGCTAACCCATCGAGTGTTCGCAGGATTGAAAACCTAATAAAATGTTGGCTAAAATATACTGTTTACAAATGATATTAAGAGGAAGCATGTGCAGTGGCTTATACAAGAAATAAAGTTTTTAAAACAAAACACCCTTCTATCCATCCTCTGTGTCAGTTTGTATCATAGACACTGTAAGAGAGCGTGGCAAGAACTAAACAGACACTAGTAAACCAATACCCAGATTTGTATTTTCACTCATTATCAGTAGGTCTTTTGGAAAAACATCATTCCTGCTTAAGACCAAACATCAAAAAGCCAGTCAAAAAACCTTTCTTCTTTAACTTCTGTTTAGCATCGCAAATTTTCTCCTCTTGGCTTTAATATGCAAACCCTTATGCAGAGCCTTTGCTGGCGTCGTGTAGATAGGCTTTTTGATTTCCAGTGGGTATAAAGCTAAGCATGTGAACACGTTTACAAGAGAGGCTTGGGACCCATGCTGATGTGCTGCCTTCGCTATGCCACCAACGTTTTTTGCATAGGGTGGCATGAGATATGTTATTGTTTTGAGTGATAACTAAGATTGGGAATGATGGGAGGTTCATGAAACCTTTTCACTCAGTCTTATTTCCGTAAGTGTCATGGGGAAGTCACAGCATATTTGACTGAATGGTTCAGATTGCCAAATGCATGCTTGAAACTTAAAAGCTCTACTTAAGGCAAAAGCAGAGGTTTGGGTATATGATTAAGTTGATCAAGAGAAAAAATCACAGGTTTTGCAATGTCTTGAGTCTTCTAGGAATATGTGGGCCTAAGAAGAGAAGGATGGGGTAAAGTAAGCACAGGGAAAGCTTTTACCATTATTATTGTATCTACCAATTAATCTTAGTATTTCGACTCATTTTCTCATTGTTGAGTTCCACCTTCTGTTTATTTAGAGGATTATAAGTTTTAATTCAAAATGCATTTAAATATGTGATTAAAATATTGCAGACAGAAAAATGCATAACAGTTTCACATGGAATAATTTTTTTTAGCAGAATAATTAATTTTATTACCTGCACAAAATCAGCCATCATTTCTGATCGTAAGCCAGGCATAACTGGAAGGCAGGCATCATACACCCTTACCCGCTGGCAATGCCCTCTTCTGTTGTGAAAGAGACCTGAGTCTGATGCCTAGTTTGGCCGCCGGCTCCCTAGGATCCATGGGGAGTACAGCTGAGGCAACCCCAAATTCTTTGGGTTGCAGTCGCCTCTGCCTGCCTCAGCTGCACGCTGAAGCCTGGGCGGAGGGACATCTGTATGTCCCTTGCAAAATGCAAGTGGGTGAAGAGGCGCGAGAGTGTCTTCCAGCTGCTTGTGGCCGATCCAGGCTGTTTTGGGCTTGGTAGAGCTGCTGGCCTAAGTCATGTGGCCACCGATGGGCTGCTCTTCAGTGGTGTGTTGGCAAGAGCGGGGTGGCGCTGGGCTGGTCCAGGGCAGCCCAGGATAATCCCCTGGGAGTTAATGAGGGACATGGACCGGAGGACACTTTCTGGGCTACAGAGGCTAACATCCCAAGGGGAAGCATGGCCTGGTTGCATATTACGTAGCTTCAAAGCCATAAATGAAAGCAGTCGGGGAAACCCCTTCCCTGAGACCTCCAAGGTCCCGTAGGAGGGCTCCTCTGAGCCTGCGCTTGGTCTTACACTTACAAAGTAGAACAGCACAATTCCTAATCAGCTGAAAAGAAGAAAATCAGTGCTATTCTGTGCTGCTTCTCTTAACATTTTCTTTCTTGAATATTTAAAAATCTCACAGGTTGTTGCTCAATAACATTTATGAACTGGGCGTAGTATAAAAACCCAGGCTACAGTGCAAATATGCACAGTGGTCACATGTAACACACCTTTTTAAAACCAAAGCATCATCAGGTGTTTAGCAAACAGAAAGGTAAAAAAATTCTCCTTTATAAAACCATACATTCGTATAATTCTGGTGATGCCAACTGAGCTGTCATTGCTTTATATGGTAAATACATGAGCTAAAATAGGTTCTGCAAAGAAATTGCTAGTAAGACAAAAAAGTGAAACCAAATTTAACTGTGAGAGCCCTGCCAGCTTTATTAATGTGGATTTCAAAGCTCTCCAAGAAAAATGTTCTCTTTTTACCTTTTCAAAAGAATTCAAACTCAAACATAGTTCGGAAACAAGCTGAAAAACTATAAACACTCAAGCTATGACATAAGATACTAAAAGCTCAGAACCTGTAAAGAAGTGACAACATTAACTTGTGCTGTTTGTTTCAGGGAGGGCAGAAAAGCGAAAGTCAATTAAGGTGAGGACATCCGATGCTAAAACTGCCAGCATTTGTTGTTTTATGTTAATCTCTGTAGCCCAAATCCCACAGTATTTTTCACATATCGGCAGACAGCTGCGCTTGAACAGAGGCCTATTCACTTCATGTCATTTGAGCATCTCTTTTGCATTTGAGGGCTTTGATCTGCGTGGCTGGAAGTCTCTTCTTAGCTTCTGTCTACAGCAGCGTCCTGGCACACACCCATCGCTTTCTTAGCACAGTGCAATTCTCCTTGACTACTGCAACTCTACAAAGAACTATGGAAATATGTTGTGTGTTATTTTAACTCCCATTAGGTCATTTGATTGTACAGTTATGATGTGAGAAGTACCAAAAACTTTAGCTGTGAGCAATACATGTGGTGGTTGTCTACAAGCCAGACATTTAATTATTAGTGCCAATGAAAAGAGACCAGTTTATTGATGTTGGAGACCGCAGCGTCCATAGCCTATGTGGCCTCTCACGGGCACGGTTTCATGATAAGGCCTGCTGTAGATGCACGTGGGTAGACCTGCTTTCCAACAGGAGTGATGGAGACACAGGACACAACGGCTGTAAAACTGAACTTGATGAATTTCTGAACTGACTTACACATATCTATCTCCTACCACAGCAGAGGAAGGGATACACCGATGAAGTACGTACCTTCCAGACTCATGTCCCTAAAATGCTACAAACCATACATGCATAAACTCCCAGCTTGGGCTTGTTTCAACATCCAAACAAGTTTGCGAGCAGTGTTTGATTATCCAAGAGCAAGGGAATGCAAACCTTCTGACACCTCCAAAAAGCCTCCAACAAGCATTTGGACTAGGAAACGGTGCCTGGGGAACATTTCCACACAGAGATAAGTTTAATTGCAGACATCAGCATTTTGTTGGGGAGGCTGCCTTGTCCAAAATTTTGCTGTGTGTGCGTGTATGTCATTTCAACCCTAACAGCTAGCAAAAAAGGATCAGCTGGTGCTCTAGACTCCAAGGCCAAATGCTGTAAATATCTACAATAAATGCCGTTCCACACATGAGTAATTCCTTTGGCTCTGTCTGTGCTGTCTCTAGGACAATGAGTCAGGGTGCACGGTACAAACCTTGACCTGCTCTTTGTGGGCTTACATTGCTGGCAAGGGGATATCTACAGCCCAGCTACCTCCAAGCCCGGTACGCACCCTATCGCACGTGAAATTAAGCTTTGCTGTGGGAAGTAGCTTGCTTGTCCTGGGGCAGAATGCGATAAGGGGTAGAAAGACCTGCTATCTCATTAACGGAAAAGGAAACCTTGCTGAAAGCATAACCTACTTCACTACACTGAATTTGTTCTTGCCTAGGATGAAACCAGTTGACCGCCGACCTTTTCAAAGGGGCATTGTCAGCTAATCCTATTTTAGACCATCTGTGGAAAAGGCAGGGGTTTATGGCTAGATTTTGTTGTTAGTTACCATGTACCAGGTACCATGGGTGCAGTATTTCTTGTACACTTTTAATTCCGTAGCATCAATCTAGGTGTTAAGTTGGATTTTTGGATGCTTGGGGTTTTTTTGTTTTTGACATACGATCTGTTTTTAGACCTAGCAAGGAATACGGAATGAAGAGAGAATATAAACAATTAATTTAAAGCGTTTACTGTTGGTCTTATGTTAGGAGTCAGAAGAAAGAAATTTGGTGATATAGGGTGTGACTGGGATACATAGATAATTATCTTATAAAATAGCATGAGCATTGGCCAAAGTTGGAAAAAACCCAGTGTTTCTAAATAGGAAAATATTTTGCTGCTGGGGATTTGGGGATTTGTGAGCTAAGAAAGGGCTGGGGGGTTTCTTTATGCAGCATGGAAACACTCCCAGCAATTCATCCTCACACTGAGTTTGTCATCTGACTACTGCCACTCAGCTGTGTACGGTCTTCACTTAACTGTGGCGATGGGGACGGCTGGAAGCATTTTGATGCTGGGAGAAAGATGCATACTTTTTTAAAAAAAATCCCCTGAAAAATAATAATAAAAAAAAGCAGCAGACACGAGCTGTTACATAGGTGTCTGCTGCCTATCAAGGTAATTTGCAGTTATCGTGAACTGAACAGCGTAAGCAAAGGGTGAAATTTGATTTATGTTACGAGGGTGCACGTACACACCTGCACCATAGGAGTGCCCTAAAGGAGCTTGTAGAAACTGCAGTATCTGTCCTGTTTCAAAGAGCTGCTGTGGGCAAGGCTCCTACGACCCATTTTCCCTTCAATTCCAAAAGTTGGTACAAGATCGAGACAGGCACTTTCCACCCCCAGCAGCTCCATGACAGCCTCGTGCCAAGCAGGAGAGGCCTACGTGTGCATTTTCTCACCCAGCTGTCGAGGATCAGTCTGCCCCTGGGGTGTAATTACACCTGCTGTCACCGGTTGTACCACCTTGTCTTCCTTTCACGGATTCTGCCAGGTTGGTCCCACAGTGGCAAATAGTGTCCCCGCTCCCGCACCCCGACTAGCACATCCTGAAGCCAGCGCAGCCCCCTCCATCTCTGCCCATTTGTTCTTTAGAGAGCTCATACACATTAGAAAGCAAAATCTTACACAGAGCTGTAACCTAGGATAAACCCCCCAAATTCTCTAGAAACAAGTTTAGAGAACGAGTAACACATGGCTTCCTAGCCACATGAATGACGGCAAATGTGTAATGGATTTGATTAAGCTGCTCTGTAGTATTAGGACCACCCAAAAGATGGCACTAAACAACCTTAAGTCACACACATATACACACACACACACACTTGAAATTTACTATAATAGTCAAAGATACAGTTCACTAGCTTAATTCTGTAGTTTTGTGTGCAAAAGTAACAGTTACCTTAGAGAATTCTATGTCAGACCAACAGGAAAATTGAGGACAGACGCTTTTATAGAAGCAGATAAACTTTGTACTGTAAATATTACTTTTCTAGACCCACATGAAAGCATGCATATTTTTGTAAACATGACAATGTGACATTTGGTGAGCAGCGCAAATGTGTTAAAATTACTCGGAAGTTACGCGCTGCACTTAAAATATCTATTTCTTCAGGAGCTACTGATGCCATTGCCGTATATTGACCTTTGTAAATCTGTGGTTATTGGGCCAGAAGTGCTTTTATTTATGTGACTGCAATGTGGCGTCATTCCACCAATGCCCACAGAGCTGCCTGGAATGACAAGTGTTAGCAAGGGGAAGCTCTGGCCTGTAGTGACTACCTTTTTTAATAAGTAGGGGTGTTTATTTTTAAATTTGCTTAGTTGGTCTGTGATGGGAAGAATAAAACATGTTCTTACTAGTCACCTTCCATTTTATGATGGGCTAGTTGAAGGGGGAAAAAAATCCCCTTTGTATTTATAACCTGTGAAAACTCAGTCATGGGATCTAATTTAGAATAAACCCTAAAGATGAGAGCATGCAGAAAAAGTGCTGGAGGAGGAATCCTCACATCCTGTAGGAGTAATTTTTTACTATGACTTGAGTTTCATGATTTTAATCAAATCCCACATGTTAATAATAAACAACACAAATGAAAGAACACCACCTTTGCTTAGCGCAGAAATCATTTGGGTACCAGAAGGACGTGAGACACCTGATGCTTTCCACAAATATTTGATTCCCCTGTATTATGAGGCTTCTCTTTTGAATGTGGTTGCCTGTTAATCTACAGTTAAAGTAGAAGGATAAAAAGAAACTTCCTAGGAACTGGGCGAGATGTAGTGGGAATCGAGCAGTGTAAAGTCTGCCTGGATACAAAAACTTCCTTCAGCACGTTGTCCAAAACTTGTCCCTTCGAGGAGTCAGGTACTTTGCTCACTTCTGCCTTTCCTACTGCCGCAGCCAGCATGGGTGCATATGGGGTGCTGAGCTCTCTCTAGCTCTAGGCACTCATGAAATTAAAGGCGTTTAAATCAACTGTATCGGCTCAGAGAAGGGAGTCAAGGTTTTACATTTGGGGAGTTGTTTTTATTTGTTTATTTTTTTTTGGCAGCTCAGGTAAGGCATTTGGCTCATATAATAACTTGGTTATAATATGGCTATATTGTAACCACTATCTGGTTATAATTGAAAAAAGAAACTTGGATGTCGATGTTTTCTTCGGGGAATGAGCTGGAGCATATTCAAGAGAATTTAGCGGCACCTGTGGAAAAAACTGTGCGCAGACATGGAAGCACCAGCTGGCTTGATTACATTTATTCACCATGGATAAAGAAGCCAAAAAAGAAGAGACAACGGAAGTACACACACAATGAATGGGCGAGGAGCTGGGTTCTCTTTATGCTTGTAGCACAGCAGCGAGATCTACTCACTGAGAGATTCAGCACGAAGCATAGCATTCAAAGCACCATATATTTCACATTTACATTTTGGATCTCATTGTCACAGCTTGTTGAAGTTAAAGGCTTACCAATATTAGATGTGTAACAGGGATACTATATTGTAATAGTCAGTACTAATATACAATTCAATAATTAACTTTAAAAGCTCTGTAGTAATATACAATTTTAATACTGTATATCAAGGCTAAGTGAAACAAATACTTTCACATCTCTCCAAGGCCTTCATAATTTGATTTTAAACAACTTCATATTAGTAAAAAATTCTGCAAATAAGTCTTAGCAGAAAAATTAGATCACTCCACAGGAATATATTTGGGGTGGTGGGAGGGGAGCAAAGCATTTTTATGACAATCATTGCAATATGTATAACCTTCGCATTCTGAGGGTTTTGAATTCACTGCAATTATTTTCTGTACAAAGGGGATGTGTAGTTTCTTACACAAGCTTAAAGATAACTTTGCAATGAAGTATAAGAGCTGGAGGATGTAAGGGGAGGGATGATAGGGAGGGAGAGAGTCTGAACTGGAACATTACTAATTTTCACAATGGTAGCTCAGTGAAAAAAAATGCTGCAGAACAAACCTGCCTTCATCCAGTCAATTTTTGGAAAGAATTATAGCCATTTGGAACTGAGTTTTTACTTGAAAATTCTTTGGAAACAGGATACTGCTCCCAAGCACTTTCAGCCCTTTTGAGACCTGGAATGAGATTCATCTCACTCAGCTTCAGACATCTGCACTGTAGCTGTCTACATCTGAACCCCGTGTCCCTTTGTCACTGGAAAGAAATACACATTTGTAATGTGCGATTCATCTAAGCTATTATGGACGTCTTCTGTAGGGTGAAATGAATCGCATGTGTGAAGTGCCCATTTTCTCTCTGTTGAATCTCAAAGGCACCTATAAAGGCTGTTTCAGATACAGATTTGAAAGCCCATGAGAGGAAACCCCTCCCCAGTGTCAAAACTTACTTTTAAAAAAATTTTTGAAAGACTATGAAACAGTTACTACAGTTTTATGTGTTTAGACTTAAAAAAAAAAATAATAAGAGGAAGAGTGTAATGCACTCTTGGCAGACAACATGCCACTGGAATAATTTATGACAACAGTGTTTGTCTTCATGGACCAACTTACATAGAAGTCAACCACTGTACCATAAAGCAGTCTGTAGAGCTGTCTGAGGCCAGGGGTGGATCTGGTCAAAGGGGGAAGCCATCTCCACATCTAATAACCTCCATGCTCTCTAACCCCTTTCTAGTCAATGGAGAGAAACAAGAGCCTGTGGGGCACGGCTCATCTTAAGGTCAGTGGCCAAAAATGGTACAAGTCTTGTACCTTTCAAGTGCCTACTTTTCTCTATCAATTAGCAAAGGTGCCTGGGGTGACTAATTAAGGGCACTTCAAGAGTTCCTGTAGGCAGGACCAGAGCTCCTGTCTGCAGTGGGGAACTGCTTCCATGGATGCAGCTGCAAGAGGGGACTTGAATGAAAAAAATAACTGAGAACGTCAACCTGATGCTGAAAGCAGCTGTAAAAAATCCTGGTAAAAGAGGAACAGTTGTTTTATATCGCTATTTTGGAGCCTAGAAGCCCACAGTACGTTCCTGGCTGTGCTTCTGCTCACTGTGTGACTTAAAACAGGATAATTATGACTTTTATGTCTTCCAGTTGCTTCAGCTGGGAAACAGGGGTAAGGATATCTTCTAGTGCCTCTTTGTTTGTCACCACTTCATTTGACCTGTGTAAGCATAGGCAAATTTTGAAATCTTGCAGCTCGACTTCACTGTTAGGGGAAACTTGGGGATATTTGATTAGGATTGTGTTTCAAATGGCGACACTTTCTTTTAGCTAGCTTAGTCCTGGATCAAGCCAACATAACTTGTTTGGGAGAAAATCCAAGCAATGAATTAATCAGTGAATCCTTGGAGATACAAACTTCATTTTGTTTTGCGCATCATATGTATACACTTTGCCTTTTCTTCTCATTTCTTTTCATTCTCCTGTTGCTGCAGTGCATGCTGGCTCAAGTTTGGGAACTGGAGACAAAAGCAGGGAGCAGACATCCCTGTTGACGTACAGCCTTCCTCCTTTTTTGGAACTACTCCCCAGAGAAGGCTCGTGTAACTCCACCATTAGCCACACAACTCACTTGCACACTAAGAACTTGCGTAAGGAGGCCACTTGATGACTCCTGCCATTAAGCTAACCAGGGGGAAGGGATTTTTAACTACTCTGAAGTCCTATTGCAATGGTTCTCTATGTTTATTGTGTAAAAGAAGCTAAAATGCCTAACAGCTACATAATACGTCACTTGCACAGAGGCAGTGAAATCATTTTAAAGGCAAAAATCTCAGTAAGGTAGGTACTTTGTTGGGAGAAAAAGGGGCTTAATCAGTGAGAACTGCATTAACACAGACTACTAGGCAATACGGTCCCATTGCTGAGCTTGGAAGCAAAACCATAGTAATATCGACATCACAATTTTGGATTTGGCCTGTGTCTCTGCTGTTACTTTTCCCTCCCCTCTATTTTTCATAATTCCAGGCTTGTGTACTGTATGTGCTTTTGGGTGCTTACACTGTCCACACCATGTTTCTGCAATTTGTTTGCAAAATATCTTGTAGGCTGAAGCTACTGTGGTGGAAATTATTAATGATCACAATGTGCGCAGTGCCTAATTGCTACTGGAACTCGAGCCTTATCTTCTCACACGCAGCCAAAAATCTCAAAGTGACTCGTATCACGATGGTTGTGTTGCATTTTAATAAAACTTCCAAATTCACTCTATAAGAACATTTTTTTCATCTCATCGTTATCACGATTCTTGATTCATTCCATTTTTTGACATTCTTGTACCTTTGTATTCATTCACTATACAGGGACTTGAAAGAACAGCACAATTAAACTGTTTGCTCAAGTGGTCTGTTACAATGTTTTCTCATAATAAGAGAGAATGAAATCATCCAACTATCTGCTGGAAAATGTACTAATTATTTTCTGAGTGGGTAAAAGGTCACAGCCAACAGGGCAAGGGAAAGACAAGCAAGCTCCACATAACTGTGCATTGGAATTTTGCCTAGGGAGGGAAAATAATATTTATAAATACAGTCCATAAAAATAATTGTAAAGCTTTTCTGAAAGCTTTACCATGTTGTCGAACAGGAAATTTAAGAATTATTTTGTGTCAAGACCAGAAGGGCCTGCTCATAGAAGCAGAGTTTTGGTACTAGCAAAGAATTGGAACATTTTATTTGCAAATTCATAACGCAAACTTTGATCATCATGCCGGAAATACACCAGACTTAAGAAATCTTGCCACTGACCTCTATGGTAGAATAAAACCAAGAGAGAAGGGGAAATAACTCACCAATTCTTTAATTACTATTATGCCAAGACTTTAAGAGAGTTTGAATCCCAAATGTGCATTCTAAGAAAAGAAAACATTTTCTTTCTTTGAACAGTCCGGGGGGGTGGCTGGCTTTTTCTCCTTGCCCCTCCCCAAGATTTTTTTTTCCCTTGCATGTACGTGTAAAAATACAAAGTAATTTGTAAGAAGTTCACTTAATTCCTCACTCTCGGCTCACATTTGTTACAGATTTGTTTGGCTTCCCGTTTGCCAGAAGGGAAGGGAAGAGTGTGCTCCAGCCAGGGAATGCTGCTGTCCACTGAAAAATGTGTTTGGATGGAGGAGCTCTTTTTCATGGACGGATTGTGGCTTTTGGCAGCAGAGGTGGCAGGAAGAAGTTGCCATAACTACTATACCATTAAAAAAAAAAAAGGCTTTAAGTAAAGAGACATTTTTAAAATTATACTTTTATTAACGATCCTGGTAGAATCAATCAGTTCAATATGATGGGTGACAGGATACTGAATGTGGTCTCTTGGGTGTACGCTAAGGATATGCTTTTAGGGCTATATTCAGGCATTGGCTTGTAAGGTACATAGGGGAGGAAAATACGTAGACAGCCAGAGACCCGAACATAATCTGCCTTGCGTGGGATTGCAGGGCTTGGCTAGAAACACACTATGGTGTTAAATAGCAGACTAAAAAAATAATAATGTATGTTTTTCAAAAACTTTAAGGATGGGATTTACAAATTCACTGAAATGATTTAGAAACATGAGTTACCTTTTAAGTCAACACTAAGGACTCTGCCTTAAGTGTAGACATAATTTAATATTTATCTATATTCAAGTGACAGATACTACTCAGATAGAAAGCCCAGATATAGTTGTTTAACACTGAATATTACTGGAGTAGACCCAGGGATGGTTTATACTGGGTGAAATCCAGCCGAAGGTTTTTCATCCTCAACATTACACCACACATTATTGTCACTGGCAAATTGCTTTGGCACTTTTTTTGTGTGCTGTTGGAATCAGAAAACATTTCATACTGCTGAAATAACCTCTGTCTGTTGCTGTATGGATACCAACGTAGTTTTTGTGGTCCTCTAGCTACTTTCCTGCCGTGCTTTGAGACATGTCCCAAATGACCAAGCTATTTATTTACTCACGGGACCTTTACTGAAGTAGTCGGGTAAATTGGACTCATAACCCTGCTTAAACACTGGTTTCCAGGCAGGCTTTATCCCTTCATTCTTCCAAATTTCTGGGGTCAGCACCTACGAGACTGTCCCTCCACAAACCTTTGCAACCCATGGTCATGGTGCACCTTCAGCTGGGACCCTTACTCTGGTCCCACGGAGAGGAGAAGTGCTCCCACGTTCCCGTTTTCTTCAGCCAGCGCCTTTCTCTTGTGTCACGACACCAAGAGCCCCTGTGGTATTTGTTACACAAGCTTAAGTCTAAATCCCTTGTCTGCAAGGTGCATTTCCTATGGTACACCTTACTGGCCTGAGCACGTATGTCAAAGAAACTGTCTAGTCTACCGACTAACCCTTTGCTTTAAAAGCAAGTGTTACATTAGGAACTGCATTAGGAATGATTGATTCACTTCCACCCCTTTGTGAGTTGTAATGTATATCACAGCTACAATTGCTTCCATGCACAAGTAGGAACCTCCTGGCATATCTAATTAAATAAATCAACTAAGACTTTATTTCAAGCTTTAAAAAGGCTTAAAATGATAAGCCCATCTGGGCTGCAGTTTTCAGGATTTTTAGTAACAATACCCACAATATTCACAATTCTCAATATCCAATATCCACATAAATAATTGGGATATGAAGTCTTCAGCTACTACTTCTAATGGAAATCCCTATTTATCCTTACGGAATCAAAAATTTTTGCTCCATACATTTATTTGATAAGTTTAATCTTGTATGAAATTATCCTAAAGTCTCCAAGCTCCCGTCTTAATTACTTCTTGTCCCTCACTGTATCTAAATGAAAAGTAAAGCATTTTTTCGTCGATTGCTACTCCATTCTCTTATTTTAGCTGTTCTGCTTTATATGTTTAAGTGTACCCCGATATATGGATTTCTACAAGGTCTAAATTAACTCCCCAAGTTTTCCAAAGTTTTTGGGTGCTGCCTGGTTATGGCTTACATCCAAATTCAACACAGAAGAGCTACTGCTCATAGATACTATTCCTTCTTGGAGCTTCCCCCCCCCCCTTTTTTTTTTTGGTAGTTGTAAATGAGATAAGAGACATAACTACATCCCCTAATCTTTTTTGCCAATGTATTCCCCCCCCCCCCCAATCTACTAGGTCTTTAACATCCTTTTTGACATATTTCTGGAAAGCTGACTAGCTCTGAAAACAAACCAGGTGATGATTTAAATCAACATTACGAATGTGGCCAAGGGAGATGGCTCCTGGGGTAGAAGGTGGAGGCTCTGGGGAAGAGGAGATCCTGGAAAGGCCTTCAGCAGGCTGAGGCAGGCAGAGACCTTTGGGAGGCAAAGTTGTTCCACAGTTCCCTCACAAATTGTCTTAGGTTCTGGCTCTGGCTCTTAAGAAACTATTTTGGGGGAAAAAAAAAGCCAAAAATATGCAATGAACTCACCCCAAAATAATAATTATTCTGATGGAGAGGGAAACAAAACATCCTTTGGTTCTTTCTCCTCTCCTCTGAAGGAAAAGTTCTTCATATATAATACCTATCCAATCCTTCAGTTCACCATTTCGTTTCAACCCGAGGAAGGGCTGGCATTCTGATGGCGATTTCCTGCCTACATGAAGAGGCCGAGGTTTGCACAGCGAAGCCCCGCGACTTCCCTTCTCCCTTTGAAGTGGAGCTGAAGAGCATTACGGCGTGCCTGAACGGCCAAGAGCCTGACTGTGTCTTTTGGCATTCGAATGCCAGACTGGTTGGTAATTTCCCCTTAAATCCTTTCATAGCTCAAATTCCTGTCGAAAGAACCTCTATCTCTGTAGCTGCTGGTTTACCGTACGGAGCCTGTCTCCGCCATCTGCGGCCGCTCTGCCATTCGGTTTGCCCCTCAGAAGCAATGCCATTTCACGTGCTTTCATTCAGTCGTGCGCAGCATATACTTACGATGAAATATTATATTTAAAATGAAATATTGGCCAAAACCCCTCTGGATGGCTGTCAGATCTTAGCATGCCACATAAATATCAGTGTGAAAACATTCCTCCCAGGCCACACAGAATGCATCTAACGCTGTTTTTTCTGGACAAAACCAGCCCTAGTACAGCGAGGTCCTTCAGCAAAGGACCACTTCCAGTGGGCAGGGCCCTGTCTTAAACTGACCACTTTAAAGTGCTCTGAAAGTTTCCAGTATAATTTTCGTTACCCTTTAGTTACAGACCACCTTTACTAGGTAACTAAGCTTGTTTGCCAACCCGTTGGGTAGCTGCCATCTAAGCAATTGCCTTGGTGGCCTGCTGCCAGCTTTCAACTATTTCAAGATGTGGGTTATCTGATGCTCTCAGGCACCACAGGACAGTAGCGATGCTCACTGCGCCGCTGCCGTCCTGCTTACCAAGCAGATGTTTCTCAGTGGTACCTTCATGGCTCTATGGCTGCATGGGCTCGGTTTCCAGCGGGCCTCTCTGCTGGAGTGCCAGTCGAGGGCAATTTGAGCATTTTTTTCTGCAAGGTCTCAGTGCCTCCAGAGCAAAAAAATGTAAAATCCATTTTGAATGCACTCTCTCAAAATAACACCACAAATGTGCAAGGGAAGGGGAAAAGGCAACTAGCAGAGCTGGTGCTATAAAAAGAATTAATTTCTGATGCACACCTGTGCGAAGCACTCAGATGAGCTAGAGATAGGCATGTCCTTACACATACGCAGGATCTGAAAGTTCAGCTGGCTTCACCCCTTGAGACAGTCTGAGAGTCAATGACTCTCATGCCGGGCTCGCCCCCCGGCCCTCCTCTTCTCCTGGCAGCAGTCACGACTCACCGGGAAGCATTGCTACAAACATGAGTCTAGCAGAAGTCAGGCTTATGCAGTTCGAGACGTGCAGGAGGTTTTGGCTTTAATTCTACAGATTCGGGTCCTTTAGGTAAAGTCTTACAGAAGCAGAGCAATAGATGGAAGAAATAAAATAAAGACCCACCAGTGAACCAAATTACAGGTAGGCAAAAAAAATGCTTACAAGCTTCCTGTGGCAAAATGCATTAAAACTGATAAAGATTACAGAATGCAACACATCTGCAATTACATCTGCAACAACATTGCCTTCTGAAGCACCCCTCTCTCCCCCATACCTAAATGCACATGCATTCTCCAGAATTTCATCCGACTATCCTGTCTTACTTACTTGTTTAGTGACACTCAGAGCAGTGAGACTATGGTGGCAATGGCCACAATGGCCGTTTGAATAAGCTCATCCTTGGGTTGCACATGATTGCTACACCAAAGCATTCTTGAGCAGCCGCTTGTCCATGCCCTTTCACTTAGACATACTTTCCCAGAATAATCAAGGAAAAACAAAGAGATCGCCCCCCTGGTCCTGCAAGCATGGAAAATAATATTTTTTCCTTGGCTTTTGTTAAATTATTTTTCCCACACACTTTCTCTTCAACCCTCTCTTTGGGTCAGCTTAGAATGCTGAGTGGTCTAAGTATGATGAATTTATTACTTTAGACTTCGCAGAGCACAGCATAAGGAAAGTGAGGTAACGGTCTAAGCAATGTGGAAAGACGTGAACATTTTCTAGTTTAATTATTGGATATATTCTGAGCTTTCCAAAACTTTGTGGGTTTTTTTTAAAGGATCAATTTGGCTAGAGGATTGAAATTGAATCGCATCCATCTTGCATCCCCACCTAAAAATGAGATTTGGGTCTACAAGTTCAGAGTCTTGAGAATAGAAGTCTCTCTCCTCACATGTAATTATGTATAGTTTCTGAAGAGGTGAAATGTCACATTATGAAGAGATGGAAAATACATTAAGAGAGAATGAGTTCATCTTCCTGATACAGAACAGTCCCTGCACAGTAATGGGATTATGACAGCGTTGGACATTTGAGAAAGTCTATACTGCTGTCTCTGCTCTATCTGATTTGTGTATGAATGGATTTCCGTTCCCAGTAACGGCGCTCTCTGAGCTACTGCAAACTTTAAAATGGGAAATAAAAATGGAATTTTGTGAAGATAGGACCTGCCATAATCACTCAGTGACACTGCAGCTTGCTATGCAGACAAAAAAATACAGAGGAGGTACTGAAGTGTCTCTGAGGTGGTCACACCTCTGGAGTTCTCTAAGAGACACAAGATACCTACAAGTAGAGGACAAAGCTGTAGCATAGTTTGCATGTCTGCTAGTTCTACCTGCAGGTGGGCAGGAGGAGACAAGGGGCGAGTGGAGGTTTTGCTCTGCCCCAGCATCCTGGCTGAGGACAGATGCAGGGAGGGATGAAAACCCGTTAGTCAATTTTTACTGACGGGCGTAGCAGATGACTCATCTCCCTAAACCCTTTAGGCAGGTAAATGGTCAAGCTGCCTTCTAGCACAGGTTTTGCACTGCACCCTTCACTCATGTTGACCACTGTATTCTTTCTGCTGGGCAGCGACCAGCCTTATAACCATCTAGTGTAAAAGTATAAGCAAGATTTTCTGAAACATCTTTATATAGACTATGTAATAGTAATATTACAAATATGCAATATTGTGCATATTTATATACAGACATATACCGTACCAAGCAGTGGCAAGACAGCTCACTTGTAATGTGGCTCAAGGAGATTTATATGTAGTGTAATAGACTATTAGATAAATTTTCTGAAGACTTTGGGCTTCTCTTTAGGTACTGGCAGCTCTGTAAAGCTTCTCTGCCATTGTTTGAACAACCTAGGAAGAAAAGCAATTCCTAGGCATATATAAATTGTTTCTGTAAATAAGAATAATTTTCATTTACAATTTGTAAAACAAAATGGAGGAAAACCTCCACATTAAGAAAAAAGGTAAAATCTAAAATTCATAAAAATGCCAGCAATCAATAGATTAGACATGCACACGGGGTAAGATTCAGACAGGATGAATTTGCTTTCACTTTTGGAAAGAAAGCATTGTTTTCGGGAACAATAAAAACTCCAGCTTAGTGTTGTGGAATGAGAAAGGATAAGCAAGAAATCAGCATGAAAATTGAATTATAATGCATAATAATACGGTTCTATTAGAAAAGTAAATCTTGGTAATACCGCATCTGAAGAGCCAGACTTGAACGGGAGCAGTATACAACTCTGTCTAACCAGCCTGATCCTCTATAATTACTGCTCTTATCTTTCCTTTGACACACGCTGTACCACCACTTCTGTGCACACCGTACGCTGCCGTTGCCCCTTCTGGCAGGCTTTTACGACTCTTAAGATTTGTTTATATTGCTAATTATGAATCTCACTCTGAATATCTTAATCCACTAATTCTTCAGGACATTACTTTTGGACAGGTCCCATGGATTTCATGGGGGCTTTGGGGAGCTCAGGAGATCGCTGGTATACACCACCTCTCCGAGCTGCAGCAAATAGGAACTTTGGGGCTCTGGAAGGGCACCAAAAGCCCCTTTCTGCGCTGCCCGGTTACATTTCATGACTCACAAAGCCACTTTGACACAACTCCACCCCACCACAACTAAAGTGATTTACACATAGAAAGAATATTTATGCCTTACTGTAGGGATCAGCTCGATCTCCTTCTGCTTGTCTGTCTCTAGTGGGGCACAAATGGCAAACAGCAGCCCACAAATATACCATATAGAACAAATATTTTGGACCTATGATACAGTTTATATTTATTACTTTTACTGAAATCACAGAATCAAATGTTTTTAGATTACAACTGGTAAATTATACATATGTAATAGTTTACAAAACAAAATATTGGCCTTCAATGTGTCATAGTACAGTGTAGACCTTGTACAATTCAGTTCAAATGAATTTATAATTTGCATAACATATTATTTATGATGTAAACTGGCTGACATAGTAGTGCTCTAAAAATGTTAACTCTCTTTGATTAGACACATACTAGGATGAAAAAAAAGTTTTGCGACACATCTCGGTTTTTCAAGGGGTACTGGTATTTCAGCCAAGTTATCTGCAATGCACAAAGAATATGCTGACAACCATGGAGTGTATAAAGAGGCACATGAAATAAACTAAGCAAAACCAAACGTTGTGCTTTCCCTTTAGTCTTCCCCACAGTACCTCTCTTGTTTTATCTTATCTGATGTTAGGCAGATGACCTGGCAATAGAAATTAAATGGATTTATTGCTATACAGGAGTATACACTGTCTCCAACTTACTTGAATTCAGTACATTATTTCCTGTATCCAATGGTATTTTAACAATGCATATATGCTTGACTGTCAGTGAGTGTGTTTCATATGATAAAGTATCTGAAAGTTTCACAGTTCATATGATAAATTGTGTAAACCAGTTCCTATAAAAGACAAATTATGCTGTCACTTAAAGTGGTATAAGTCTGAAGCAGCTCCTGCAAAGCCAAATGATGTAATGAAGTTACTCTGAATTTACACAGATAGAACTAAAACCAGTGTAGCTATTTTGCCCTCTGAGTGGGAGTAATGGAGACCCAAATACTCATTTGTGTACATACATATGTGTTTATATATACACAAGTATACACATACACGCACAAAACCCATGCATTTGCATTTAGCCACGGTTAAGTTCTACATGTGCCCACGTATGTGTTTCAACACGGCCTATGCAACGCTGATGTATGTGGAAATGATTTTAGTGTCCTTACAGTGACCGTGAATCTCTAGAGACAACTTTCAGGGCAAACCACACCATGAGTTTTGTTTTCGACAGTGTGCGGAGCAGCAAGACAGTATCAAGAAGTTTGGTATGGTGCATCTGGGGAGAAGTTCTTACACCACTCACCTGGAAGACTTGGGGCGTTTCAAATTTTGTACGCTATCACTGAAAACTTGCACTTGTAATAACATCTTCTAAACCCCGAAGCTACATTTTGTGGTGCCAGCTGAGGACCTAATAATTTCTCTTATGTTAAGTGTCATTACCGGTACACACAATAAACCAGAAAGATCTGCATTTGCAACGTTATTCAAAACAAGAATATTGAACTAGCTTTACTATACAAGCTAGTATCAGTGTACCCACAGTAAAAAACCCTCTTCAAAATGTTACCAATGACAAGTATGAATGCAATGATGCGCTCTGGCAACTCTATAAATTACTTTATTAAAAAAAAAAAAAAAAAGAAACAAACCTCTCCAAACGGGCAACTTTTTTTCTGAAAATTGCAACCCATGCTCACAGAATCTAATTTTGGCTCTTGCCATAGGCTCCGTCTTCCTCAGTGACAAAGAGCAGCACAGCGTCCATTAGCACGAGGAGGAATTCACCTAAATGTGTTGCTGAAAACCTGCAATTACTGGGGTTTCACCCTTACAAATCCCATTTAAAGCCTGCCCTAAAGACCACCAAAGTCAAGGCTCATAGTCATTCCCTGGCATTTTGGAGTGGGTCTTAAGCGAGGAAGCATCGCCCACTGGCCATCACAAATTAATCTAAAGCCCGGTGGCTGGCTCTGGGTCCTCGGGAGCGCCCGGATGGCAGCAGACACCGGGCAGACAGGCCGAGCTGGAATTTAACCTGCGTGAATGTGGGCACCGGTAAGCAAGGTAACTGTCAACAGTTTGAAATAGGTTATTTGCAGTCTGTAGTACTGCCCTTACGGTGAAGTGGCTACAGAAGTCATCTGTGCTGTCAAAGAAACTGACTGTAGAAAAGCTGTAGGTTTGTTTGCATTTTTTCCCTTACGCCGGACCCAATACAAGTTCCCTTGAGTTCAGCAGTAGTTGGACTGGATGAAAAGTGGAAGCACACAGATACTGTTATTTTCAGGGAAACACTGGGAATGCATGCTTTGCTGGCTTTTTTGCCTCTAACTTTGCCTGATGTGGTGCAAAGAGCTAGAACACAATGAAGTAAAACATTGCAAAGCCTTCCAAATAGGACTTTTGATTTTTTATAGCCATATATACATACTAATATATGTATATAAATGGTAGAAAGACTGAAAAAGTAGTTTTAATGGTTCAGTCTTCATAAACTGAGTCATACATTTTCAGCTATATTTTCAAAGAGGCACACGAGCTTCTCTGTAGTGTTTTCACTTAAACATAAGAAGCTGCAGGAGAGAAGACTCACTTGCCACCCTGACAACCCAGAGAAACTTCATTCACATGCAGAGGACTCTCACTCGCTACAAGCCTGAACTTGCTCCCATTGAAGCAAAGGGCAAGACTCCTACCAGCCTCGGTGGTAAATCACTGAGGCACGCAGCGTGCATTGCACGCGCCTGTGCAAAGCAAGTCTGTTGTCCGACTTCTTTAGGAGCTGGCAGGGCTTTTTATTTTTTTGGTCCACAGACCTTTGTGACTTGCTAGTCGAGAGATTTTAGAAGTGAAGTGTAACAAGGAGCTTTGAGCATGAGGTGTCACAAAATTAAAGGTCGACAACTTCTCTAAGAAAAAGATGGTAGCAGAAAAAGAATATACATCTATACAGTGTGCACACATGTATACACATATACTCCTGTTTCATGCAGAAAGCTTTCTAAATAAAAACATACAAAAAAATAACCAGTGCCATACATTATGTAAACTCACAAGGCGTACTTTCAAAACAAATTTGAAGCATAAATTAAAAGAGAGCGAGAAAGAGAGAGACAGAGACGATAGCAAAACATATTAAATATAGAATTTGCACAATTGGTATTTCTGTTAAATAAGAATAAATAAATTCATTACATCCATTCACATACCAGTTGTAAAAACAATAAATTATTTTATTTTTTTCAGTGCTGTGTTGCTTTTTTTTTTTTTACAATTGTGATTAATCCACAAGACTATTCCCTCTCCCCCTTGCGATAAAACTGTTTCCACAGGAAGGCAGCTAAATTTAATTTCTTGTATACAGTCAGACCAAAGATGATAGGCTTCTTCCTAGTGAGAATGTCTTATTTGAGAAGCAGATGCTCTAAAACCCACCGATGCTGAGGGGTCCAACTCCACCTAAGGGCACTGGAGATGTGTCCCAAATAGTCAGCAGTGAATTTAACACTGAGGATTGTTTCTGTCTATGCAAAGAGCAATACTCAGGGTTTCTATCCCCTAGATGCATTTTATGTTTGGCAACACTCGGTAGTAATGTAAACAATGACACGACAGTGTGAGTGGCAAGGCATTTAGTTGAGAACAGAAGTTGAAATGACAAAGTCACATACCTTGCACCAATGTTTCATCCACCAGTTACATGAAATAGCTACGACTGACAAAAGCAAGGTTTGGAATTGGAGTCTGTTTACAAAGAACAGCTAAAAAGCAAGTGTTAACTAGAGCAGGCTGACCTAGTTTATCTTACACTTTTAGGGTTGCATCCTTGGTCTGTCCCCTTTGCCCTCTCACCAGACAAAGGCAGCTGCTTTTTGCTCATGCTAATTTGCTTCATTACTACGCCGGTGAAAAGGGAAAAAATCACTATAGTGGTTTGTTCTCATATTTCTTTCTTTTTTTATAAATAAACTTTTTCATGAAAAAAGATACTCTTGATCTAAGGAAGCTTTAAATTTTTACCCGCGTATGGTATTACTCTTCTGGAGCCTGAATAGCATCCAAAAGCTGTACTCATCCTGTTGTACATATAATAAATTATCACTATGATGCAAACACAAATACTTGCACATTCTGTCTCTGTTATGATAAAACACAGGAAAAACAAATGCCACTTAATACAGCAGCTGTATGCTGAGACAAATGTTAAGTCTACACTGAGACACATTAAATCTCCTTAGTTTTCCTCTCATGATGGTTTCTATTTGTTATGAACTTTTTTGAGAGGTTCTAGAAGATGTGTAATACATATATAAGTATAAAAATTAGATTACTTGAAAGGAAAATAAGACACTTCAAAGCGATCTTATGTTAATAGGTACAGAAGGCATAAATCTTAATTTTCCAGAACTCTGCAAATATTCAGAGCCTTGATCTTGGTTCTTAGGGTGGGATCAGAGATTAAGTGGGGAATTTTCCTCAAGATCCACAGTTTTGCATGGGACTACTCCTAATGAGGTGGCCACACCATTCTTGAAAGCGGAGGATGACTAGTAACATTCTTTGGTAATTCACTTTGACAGAGGAGGAGGCCCTGCCCCTATTACTGTTTATTTAGAACCGGGTACAAAAATAGATCCTTTTCCAGGTTTCATACTTGTAGATGTAGCAATTCTATGCTGTTTTGAAATCATCACATGCTTTCTTAGAGTTCATACAAACATGCCACGGTTGCAAAAACATGTTTGTGTCAGCCTGGAGCAAGACCTGCCGTTCTTGCTACACATAACAACAAGTTTTCTCAACTGATTTCATGATTGGGATTTTCAGAAGAGCCCGGGGTATTTTGGTGCTCGGGTACCACTGACTTACAGCTGTGAGGCTTGTCTGAAAATCCTCCTGCAGCCTTGTACTCTCCTGTGTGGATGAATGAAGGAATAAAAGGCAGATGGGATTCTATTTTCATGAGCATATTATAACCATTTCTTTCGGTACCTGTTTTTCTAGGGCTTAATTCAAAGCCTGCTGATATAAAAGGAAGCCATTTTAATGGGGTTACTGTCAGGCCTCCACCCGTTACCTGCAGAAGGTGAAATGCCCATCCCCGGTCACAGAACTTCTACCAGACAATAAGGGGATTCAGAAGTTGCTGCCAATGAAAATTATTACCAGCTACTGCCTGTACTGTGGAAACAGTCTTATTGATATTGGGCAAGTCCTCCACATCCTGATGTGGATTGACTTGCTAGTGACCCCTCTTCCTCCCAAACGTGGTAGATATACAAAACGTGAATGCCTTCTATAGCTTTAAAAAAACCCAAACACACACACACAAAACAATCGAAAAAGACAAATAGTTACAAACTTTTGCTGGTAAGATGAATACCAGAGTTAGACATGATGGACAAAACAGTGATAAAATATTAACTGCTTGCTGTGTTTTTTGACCTTTATAGCCTCTTCAAAAGGTGTAGGTATATTACACATTGTTAGATTCAAGGTGGAAGCCATAGAGAAAACAACAGAGAAAGCAGTTGAACACAGCCTCAGAATATCTGAGTTAGAAGACACTTGATTATCTTACCTGTAATTTTTGGTTCTCTAACGACTTTCTACAAAATACAGTATGCCTTTGTTTTATGGAAGGAAGAAGCTAGCAGCTATTGTTCATCGACAACAAGGACCCCAAGCTGTGACACAGCTGGAACTAGTGGAAGGTTTACAAGGAAAGTGTACACAAATTCCTTCTAGCAGCCAAATCCTCCTTCTGTGCGTGTCTGACATACACATGGTGAGGACTCGCTAATGGTGCTGGTATTGAGCAATGCACATGTGGGGATCCCTGCTCTGCAAGCTGCTGCAATGCTCCTGAGAATTTCTGGGTGGAAACACAGTATTTGTCATAGAATAATGATCTGCTGTCAGGAAATTCCTAGCGTGAAAACGTTTCCTTTTGTCAAAACCAAAAGATATTACTTTTTAAAACCAGCAGCAAGCTCGTCATTTTCCAGTAAAACATCTGCAGCCCTTTCTGAAGAACGGACCGAGTCCACAAGGGCTGCAGATATACTTTGGTCAATCACTTTGCTTATGCAGTTTGTCTTTTGATTTTTTAATAGAACCAAGTGATATAAAGTGACGTACCAAATGAAAGATATTTACAAAACAGTATAAAATAAGCTACTGTGGTATCATGGGTACACGTGATGTTTTCTAAGGACATACTGTATTAGAGGTAGGTGAAAAAGGGGAGATGATTCTGTAACCTTCAAATATCCCAGGATCCTCCATTCACTAGTTTTTCTTCTTTTGCATTATTTTATTTTATATTTTTGCAGACACAGAGGGCTTATAACAACTTTAATGCTTTGTTTTTTTGACATATTATGATCACCCTACTATTATTTAAAGCAGTGCACATCTTCATTTGGTCCAAATAGGCAGATTCTGCCCATAATTTGAGACTGTATGCAAGTACATTGAAGCCTTTGCTTCTCTCTGTCTGGGCAGACCTAATACCAGTATGTCAACAATGGCTTAATCAAACCTCTTTTAAAGAAGATCGCAACCACAGGTTAACACTTTTTCAACAAGCACTGTTTAAATGCTGACGGTCTCTGAGAGAGAAGACATCCCTTAGCTAATTTTCCATGCCCGTCTTTGCACTGGACAGTCCTGGTGTGCCACCCTGTGTCGCATGTTCGAGAACAAGAAAGCCACGGCCCCGTAACCCAGCGGGGTTGTGTGAGCTGTGGAGTTACTTTGCTGCTGCCGCCGCCACTGCTGGTGACAGAGTTAGTCATTTGCCCTTGCTTCTTTGGCACGAAGAAACTATAGCGGACGTCCACTGGTTGAGTTGGATCAGTCGCAAGGATCTGTACAATAAGAACCTCTTTTGTGGCAGAGTGTCCCATTGCGTGCAAGAAATCATCTTTGTGACTCCAGCCGCTGTAGTTCATGACAGTCCCGTTGATGTCAATGATTGTTTCTGAAGTGGAGATCATATATTTTCCATTGACAAGGTACTCACCGTTTTTCTTTTTCAGGGCTAGGTAGGCAGTGAATCTGCTCTGGTCCTTAGGCTTGAACTGCCGAACTTTGATGTGGGTCGCCCCTTCTGGGATTTTCACTACATCGGTGTAGCCCTTGCTGAATGAAGGCAAAAAAAAGAGCATTCAGTAGCTAGCCCGAAATAAGCCTCAAGTCTTGCTGCAACAGTGCCTAATGAAGTCACTGGCATGACACATCTTGCTTCATTTTAGTTCAGGCCCTGAATCCATCTGGCATGAGGCTCATCTAAGATTAATTTAAGCAGGTTCCACTGTTTGTCTATTGTATTGTTCTTTATATGCTTGAAGAAATTTCTACTGCGCTTATTTCAAATTGCTTAATCTTTAGCTTTAGTAACGATTTTACGTGAGTCAGATACAAGAGGAATGAACAATAACAGATAGCTTATATATTTCAGCAAAGGGTGGGAGATATGAAATACAATGCACGCTTTGCCTGCCAAGGAAAGATAATGAGATATGCATTGGTTACAGCTGTTTCTTGCTGTCTTTGCTATAATGATGATTAAGGAAAGCATGAGCAGAGTAACAGCTGGGTAGAGGTACCTTGGGAACATTTAAAAATACTCTTGATCACTGAGAAAAAATTTGTTTACTTTGAAATTCATAAAGCCGAAGATTAATCGTCAAGTGTCTAATATGAGGTGTGCCCAAATGTTTAATTTGTACCATCACAGAGTTCTGTCTGTTGCTACTTACGAAGTATCTTGACTCAGATTTAGAAAAAGATATTTAACTCTTCTACCAAAAGTGCCAAGCGTTCAAAACCTGCAATTGTGCTGGAACTTATCCCTATCTCAAGTATGTTATTTATTTTAACTTTACTGATACATAGAAAAAAATCTAAAGACTATACATAGCTATAAGCTACCAGCTGGACTTTGGAGACGTGTATTTTGATTTCTAAACCTGTGACAAAACCATTATGCAAGTACCTCATATCTGAAAAATTTAGTGCTGAAACTTCCAGAAAAAAAGGAATGAAAAAATATATTAAAAATATATAAAAGCGAAAGGGTCTCCTTTGGGATTGTTTAAAGAGCAGACTGCTAATTTCAAGAATTTTTGGCTGCATGAGCAGAGACTGCACAGACTACAGATTAAACACTTGTACTATTCCACTGCTATTTCCAGCAGTTACGAGACAACGACTAAAACTCTATTGATTTAGCACCTCCGTAAAGCTGAAGGAATATGGTGCAAAAAACAGGTTGGGGGAGACTCTGCTCTACAGCACTGCATAAATATTTTTACATAACGGTTGCCAAAATAACTCTGTTAAAACATGTTATTAAAGTTACAAAATCATTTGTTCAAAAACTAAAAGCAATGCTGCAGAATTCAAGTTGTTTGCACAAAGAACTGTAACACTCCACGTGCACAAAGAAATCACATGCAGCCTTAATCCTCCTCTTTCCTAACTTCTGACAACTTGGCTTTACAGCCTTTTAAAAATTTCTTAGGAACCATGTTTTCCAGAAGATTATGTTTTGACTACTTTAAAAGAAAAAAGTACAAACAAATGTTGTTATGGCAATTGTCTGCAATGGGAAGTACTAGTTTCTCCTTGTACGTTTAATAGCTTCCCTGTATGTTTAATGTACAGTTTGGTTTATAATGGACAGCAACACAGGAGCTGCTATTTTTCAGTGGAGAAAAGATAATTTTACTACAGCCACCGCCCTTTCACATGTAAAACCAGACAATTAAGATTTCACTATTTTAATGAGAGGTTTATTTTAAAGTCAATTACTCGCATAAAGGAATTGTGTCAAACAGTATTTCCACTAAAAAAAAATCCTTGTCACTCCAAAATTCAATCAAAATCAAGTTGGAACATACTTGTTACTTACAAGTTGACTATTTCTTTCTAAATGGCGCAACTTTTTGAATGCATGGAGGTTGAATTAATATTTTACTCTCTGACCAGTCTCATTTCAGTTAAAGGCATGATTTGAGGAGTAAGATGGTAACTTCATAGGAATAATTATAATAGAATCTCTCCATTTTCAAGCGTATCTATGCTACAAATCTGGCCTCACTGAAATTCATGGAGTCCCTTTAACATTTTTGCTGGAGCCTGGATTCCAGCACAAGGATCATCACTGAATCATATGAAGTATATCTCACGCTGTCTTCTTCATTCAGACATCCCAGACATTTCAATATTTACAAACTGGAAAAGATTTGGTTTCTATAATTACTAATTTGGATGGAAAGTAATTCTTTTTGGCAGAGGTGTTTTGGCCTCTTTAGGTAAATAATCATTGGTTTACCAGGAAGAAGATTAGTTATGTTTATTTTTAGGTTAAATTCACTCTTAAAGTCATTTTTGACTGCTATTAATCAGTATATTGAAAATGTATAGAAATAAAAGGTCATTTCAGGAGTCAGATTTCAACTTCTGGTAGCTTTCAATATGCTATGTAAGAATTTGGAAGATATAAAACAAAATCAAGTTTATGTGCATTTTAAAGATGGTACACTAATGCGGTCACAGACACTGAGCAGAAATTGTAAACTGAAAGTTTCTAAGAGTAGATCACTACAGCAGTCCTTTAAGACGTTGGAATCTATATAAATGATAATTAAAAATCCTCATTTTTTTATGAATCTTAAGAATTGAAGAGGGAGGAAAACAAGAGTTCAGAGAGAAGGCAGACTTACTTGACGTTGGTATCTCAGTACAAAGCTTACTGCTGCCCTCAACACGGTCAGGGAAAACCATGGGGCAGTTCCTTTTATTTTACTTGTATTAAGTTTTGTTACAGTTAAAAGCTGAACTCTGACAGAAAAATGTCTTATGGATAACTGCTATAAATATTTTGACTTTAAAATAATCCATCTGGAGATCGATATTATGCCAATGGACATGAAGGGATATAGCAAATGCCATGTTTAAGCCCACGTTTACTTCTGACATCTCATCTAGTCATCTAAGCTGCACGTATAGTCAGCAGCGTGAAAAGGTATTTTTAGGGTATAATCCCCCTCAGCTATTAAGGAAGACTTTTACAGATGTGCTCTAATGCTGTCTGCTTCTCTCCACCAACTACACAAGGAATCCGTGTCACTAAATCAGGTGGGATGTCCTCATTGTCATTCAAAGGCAGCTGAGATGAAACACGTTCTCAGCGTCTACTTGCTAACCCAGCATCCTCTGGGAAACACAGTTTCGGATACATCCAGGTTATTGTGACCCCAACAACTTTCTGATTCACTCCTCTCTTACCTTTTCTCTCTCCTCTAGAAACCACAAGCCGTCTGACCAGCAAGAGTAGCAGATAGAGCAAGATGCTACGCCTTATTCTTGGCAAACTTCCTATTACTGGGTGCTCACCTGTATCACCGGCACTTTGTATCAGAAACGGACTGGGTACAGTGTTTTGCCAGTTCATTATTTGCCAGTTTCAGGGTATTGTTAAGAGGCCAGCTGTAACCATCTGGAAAGTGCCATAAAGGGCAGGCAATGTACTTTTTTCCTCAGTCTTCATATGAAAGTAAATTGTGTTTAGAGACAGAAAGCAAGCAAGCAGATAGCAGAGTTACTATTTGCAGAACAAGATACATTTACTAATACTGAAGATCAATACCTCTTTTTGGTAAAGGTTCCCATGACTTTTGTGCAGCTGGAATTGTCTCCTCCACACACCCCACATTTGTCATACTGGAGCTTTGAACCGATGATCCCATCACAACCAGTTCGGATGCATTTTCCCCTGACGCAGACTGAATTACTGTACGGTCGACATTCAGTACCATCAGTTACCTAGGCAATCAAATGACTGTTAGTTAAAACTACCATGTAAAAAAGATTTGCTTTTGTGAATCTGACTGGCAAAACCCAGCTACTTATTTATGTCACCCACACAGAACAGAGTGCCTACCCTGACAGCCCAGACTGAGTTTCTCTGACGTTCCCAGCACAAAAGCAGATGAAGTTTAGCAAAGGGCTGAAAGCAATGACAGATAACTCCACCATAAGACACTAGAATGACCCTGGCTTTAAGGAGGATCTCACAGCTTACTATTAATAACAATAACAGTACTTGTAGATAACCTTGCATTTGAGCTATCTGCATCTAATTGTTACCTTCATAACATTTAGAGGCAGAAAACTGCAAGTGTAAGCATAGGAGACATTTCCGTTCGAATTGCATCTGATCTAACGACCTGACTGCAAGTCACATCTATACTAATTGGCTAATTATTCTATATTAATTGGCTCCATAACAGTTACTCTGGACCCCCTTAATATAATTCAGGGTAAAA
This sequence comes from Grus americana, assembly GCF_028858705.1. NCBI lineage: Eukaryota > Metazoa > Chordata > Aves > Gruiformes > Gruidae > Grus > Grus americana. Next base: position 114,519,145 of record NC_072852.1, read on the forward strand.
CACATTCTTTTACTCACAGTACTCTTTCTCCTCCAGAAAACCCCAGAATGACACATGACTCTCCAGGAAGAAAGCCCTTTATCCACTACCGAAAAGAAACTAGTACGGAGCGCACTAAGAGGCCCATACTTGTCATGAATGCACGTACTGAGATGTGGAAAAACTTAACTCATTTTTAGAGGCCAATTCTGGTCCTAGTGTATAACCAGTAGATCAAACCACTAAATTGAATTACACAATTAAATCTTTTAATCGTACGATTAACTTCTTTTCCCTTGCTGTAGGGAAAGATTTCTAAGATACAGGACATTTCTAAACTGGAGCATGAAATCATGACTGGAGATGCCATTACCTTCTGAGAAAATACCACGTAATAGCCTGTTCCTTTGGCTCGGCAGGTGAGCTTGCAAACGTCTCCGGGAAGTACTCCAGCATACTTGGGTACCCATTCAACAAATGTCTTGACACCCTTTGCATCAGACTGATAGCCATTTCTTGCTTCACACTGCTCTTGTCGAAAAGATTTAGCTGTAGAATTATTCACATTATTAGTGACTATTTCAGACCATGCTACCATGCTGTAAATATCATTATGCCCATCTATTATTCCAATTTCTTTCTAACATAATTTTAAAGATACACCATTTCACATCTTTACTTAGAACTGGCTTTCAAATCCTTCAACTGTTTTAGCTTGGAAATCTTCCCATGACATAAAAAGCATTAAAGCACTACATTTTGCATTGTGGTTCATTTTCCAGGACTGAAATTTCTTTTCACTCAAGCGTCCTTTCTGTATGTGGTCAGGGTAGGGGAAGAATTACGCTATTGTATTAATAATGATGAATGTCTTGCCTTGGTAAATACATTTTGGAGGAACCACAATGGACCTTTGTTGTTTCCTTTCACACTAGATGTTCAATATTTGCTATCTATGAACACAGAGGCTGGAGCATGAAGGCACTTACCATTTGCTGGGCAGGGTGCGACGTTGCAGGAGCGGTAGATGGCCCTCTTGCCGGTGCAGTACCGGCCGTTGTTTCTAGGAGCTGGGTTATTGCAATGACGATAAGCAAACTGAACTCCACCGCCACAGGTACGAGAGCACTGTCCCCAAGGTCCCCAGGACCCCCAGTTACCATGGCTTGAAGCCTGAAATATGTGGAATAGTGGGAGGTAAGGACATCATCCACATGTGAATAAAGGTGCTATATCTCAAAGACACTGCTAATGTTTTCCTCAATTGAAGGTGATTTCTTGGTCATTTTAATCAGGGATAAAAGGCCTTAGCAGCCTCTTCATAGAATGACAGAATCACAGAATGGTTTGGGTTGGAACCCAAGGGACTTCAAAGATCATCTAGTTCCAACCCCCCTGCCATGGGCAGGGACACCCTCCACTAGACCAGGTTGCCCAAAGCCCCATCCAACCTGGCCTTGAACACATCCACAGCTTCTCTGGGTAACCTGTTCCAGTGCCTCATCACCCTCACAGTAAAGAATTTCTTCCTAATATCTAATCTAAATCTGCCCTCCTTCAGCTTAAAGCCATTACCCCTTGTTCTATCACTCCATGCCCTTGTAACCAGTCCCTCTCCAGCTTTCCTTTAGTTCGCCAGTTCCAGGCACTGGAAGGCTGTAAGCTCTCCCCAGAGCCTTCTCTCCTCCAGGCTGAACAAGCTCAACCCTCTCAGCCTGTCTCTCATGAGACCCCACCTGGACTACTGCATCCAGCTCTTAACAAGTCCCTCTACTGGGGACTTTCTCCCAGCAGAGTTAATTTCTGTCTTTTATCTGCACATTGATGACATCTCATTTGGCACTGTGCATGCAAAGGCAATACTAGGCCTTGCTCTGTGCGACCAGCTTCAGCCTGTTTCATGGAAGACACACATGCACCAGAAATAGTGTCCATAGTCTCATGTGCTGCTCATTTTTTTTTACTATTCTCACCAATAGGCTACCTTATTCTAGCTCCAGGGGATTCAGCTGCCAGGATACATTCATAAGGCTAATCTATGATTAATTAAATGCAATTATTGTGATTCTTAATTAGTGACAAGTGATGTCAGCAACTCTCCTAATTTGGCTCCCTAAGAAGAGTATTGCGACAACTTACCAGTGTTGCATGAAGAACTATATAATTCTATGAAAAAGGGTGTTACAAGGGCTGTAGCTTTATTTGAATGACTCTTATAGTTTGTAAATATCTTCACAAAGCTCTACAAGTCCGTGCCTCTCCTGTGGCTATAAGAGAAGGGGTGGTGCTACTGTTTACCCAGTAAATTTAGAAGTATCTGAACTGTGCAGTTGACAGCTCTCAAGAGCGCAGGGACTCTTCAGATGTATAAAGCTGACAGAGGAGAAACTGTCACTGGAGGTATGAACTTTTTGGCTCCAGACATTATGTTCTGGATGAACTTCATTGATCTTTCTCTTCACTAGAGTTAGGGTCCTGGGACCTTTTGGATAAGGGCTGTAAAATCAATTTACAGATTTATCTTGCAGTCCATTGCCAAGAAGTCAGGAAGCTATGAATGGGTCCTTGACAATCTGTCCATACGTCCTGAGATCTGACTTACTAAATGGGCACATCTGAAGGGATGCTCCCAGTTTTTCAGGAATGAAGGCTTTCATATTTCAAGAAGAAAACATGCTTCCTGAAGCTCAGCAGCATTTTTACTATATCCCTCACCAGTAACACTCCAATTACATGCTAAAACATAAGGCAGCTTTCAATTTGACTTCCATAAAGTCCCTTTCTCTCCCACACAAATCAGCGCCTTTGAGGATCACGCCTTCTGGAATTCCCTAGAGTCACAGCTGGTAACTTACTGAGTAGTATTTCTTCTTGGTTTTGTCAACACATTTTCCCTGGAGGCAGATCCTCCCTTTTCCACATGGTGTTCCCTCCACAGCAGGAAGCTTCTTAGTCAGACAAACCATCTGACCTTGGCGCACAACTGCACACCAGAGGCGAGAGCACACATCCATACCGGGGCACACTGTGTATTCGGGCCCAAACGCCAGTTTGCACTGACGAATGGCATCGTAGGTTTGTCCCGGTAGCTCCTCAGGGCCCATGATCTGCTTTCTCGGTTGGTCCAGTAAACAGTTACCTAAAAGAGCACACCAATCTGTTACTACTCATTTCCTCGTTTTCTCTGCAGTGCTGCAAACCTGTCAGTCAAGTTAGGCAGACCGATAATGACAGTGAATCTCATTCAAAGGATGCTGACATGAACAGAAAGGCTCTCTGAGGTGTCATCAGCTTTTGAACAAGGTCATACTACTGTAACTGTGTTCTCACTGAGCAGCACACCAGGTGTTGAGCTGTCTGTTTCCAGTCTGAGGGTGTAAATGAGTTTTACTCAGGTCCCTTTAACCTTTCGTCCTGGTTTCCTTCATTTGAATTCACTCTGAACACATTCCACTCTATTTATCAATTTGTGTTTTAAGGAATGATCAAGACTCATGGCAAAGTATGCAAAGTTGTCATTTGAATTTTGAGATAGAATCTTAGAAATGGCAAAGCCTCTAAAGGGATGCCAGAAAAATCACAAAAACCAGACTTATAGCCAATGAGGCACTTAAAAGAAAAAAAAAAAACCCACAACCCAAAAAAACTCCCCAACAGATCAAAGGAAATGTATAAGCTGCATATCAAAACTAATGTTGGCGATAAATCTGGACTGGGCTTTCCTTGTAAGGAATGATACTTGGCTGCTGCTGCTTCTGGAATTAGTTTGAAGAGGGCTATCCATTTTATACAAAAATACATAAATAACAGAAAGAATAGAAAAAAATAGCATAAAGAATTGAATACATGTTTTGAGATATATTACAGAGGTCAAGATTTCTCTGGCACACTCTAAAAATGAGAATTCACATTTAGGTCCTAGAAGATCTACTGATAGCTTTTTTTCTACTATCGAAAAACTTACTCGTTGACATGCAGAACTATTTATTCAGTGTAACCTCTTTTACACTTCATGAAAGGGATATGTGGTCTGGGCAAGCTTCATTTATCCTTGGCCAAAATAACTCACCACAATTTACCTCACTTTGGAACCTACACCAGTGTTCTTCAGTTGGATCATGGGTGAAAAAAGGCTATCTATAAAATCCTCACTATTTACACAAAAATGGGATAGAATGTCAAGCGATGGCAATGAATTTAAACAAACCAAATACCTCATCTTGCAATGGCTTGTGTTTTCCCTCTAGAACACACAGTTACTGCAACTGTTCTTTTCCTCCTCTAAAGACTAAGGCCAATTAGCGAAATCAGCCAAGAATTCTTTCTGCATCACCACTTACTACCCAAAAACTCTCTGTCTTGTGAAACTTGTTCCATCTGTCCTTTGCTGACCCTGATTTACCCTAGCCTTATCTTTAATCTGGATTACGCTGACTTTTTTAATGAAGACAAGGTGTGCCAATGCTAACCGATGAACTGAGTGCCATAAGATAAAGATAATTAAAAGTACTCTAGCATTCAAAGCCTGTTGTGGTGTAAAATATTAAAGTCATGGTGAAGAGTGAGGAAGCACAGATTTTTTTTTTCTGGGGTTTCTGAAAAGGATATAATTGGCAAAAGTTGCTGTCAAAAATACACTCTGTAAAAGCAAAGAATAGCAGAAGTCCTACTTCATATACCTTGTGATGAGGCAGGAAGCTAGTACAGTGTTAGGGCAGTGATGGGAAGGCACTAGCATGTCAACATTTAGTGGTATACACTACTATTATATATATACCGCAGTGTTTATCCAACTCCCAAGTGCAACCGTTATTCAGTATTTTAAAACATTGCAATAACACATAATTTTGCCATGACAGACACTGCTGCACATCACTGAGTTCTACCATGACTGACATGAGAAAAAAGAAAAAAAAAAGTCACATCCTTGCATACACGTGATTTGTCAATCACTTTAGCTAACACCAGTTTGACTATCTTTCACATGTGAATAACAAACAGGTTCCACAAGCTTACATGGCAAATATGGCTTTTTTTCCCCTTCAGAATACAGAGGAATGAGATCCAAAGTTCTCCTCAACTGATATTGCTCTGAGGAAACATGTATAATGTCTATAAATCCAGGTGTGACAGCTGTCTCACACAATAAATTCAGCACTGAAGATAGGAAAGGTCCCTAAGGCTTCCCCACAGGAAAAAAATTAAATCTCTACATTTATAGATGTTGAGCTGGGTTGCAATGAAGTGTGGGTGTTTTCACCACAAGCTGGTCCAACCTCCTACTTGTAATGGTTGGAAAAGACCGAGTTAAGAAGTTGGACAATGGTTTGCCCTGGTTCCCCTGGTTGAGAGGGCAGAGAGGGCTTCAATACACTACATTACATTGCAATATATAGAGCATGTATATACTGCTATTCCCATTTTTGTCCTGAGTACCAAAGGACATTTGTGTGCCCTGGCATAAAGTACCATTGTTGTCTGAAGACAGTGTTAACTGAGCCATCTCATTATCTCTCCTCAATGTTATGTGCAATATATCTTGGGAAAAAAAAGCAGAATAAGATCTCTGCAGGAAGCAGATAACCAGGATATAAATTAATTAAAGTAGAAATAGTCCTTCTTTCAGGTTGCACAGAGCACGGAGCACTCTGACTAAACATAATAAATGGCACGCAATCATGCCACAGCCTAGTGGTTGGCATGACAATAAAGGCAATTAGTACCTTAGGAAAGGGTTGGCTAAAAGCAGATGGAAACAAATGGCACTGTCTTCTGGACACTTACTGAGCCTTTTCTTCCTAAATGTCAAACTGCTGTCTGGGGTCATCTCATGAGTGTAAAACAAATGGTGATATGATGACGATGATGTTTATAGTTCTCAGAGTGGGCCTCAGGAGACAGGGAATCAGCACCTTGATCCTCCCCAGACCTCCTGGTTGACCTTGGACAAGACATTTATATTGGGATTTATTTAGCTGACTTTATCTGTATGTAATGCTGGTGTCTGCAATTCAGTCAGCTGTCAGATGTTTCACTACTCAGGCAAACGAGTTTATGGTGTAATTCAGCACCACTAATGCAACTCATGAGATCAGTCAAACCATTGATGCCATTGATTACACTCCTCTGCGCTACGATGGGAACTTAAATACTCAGTTTAGGAGTAGCTACCTACATAGTAAATACCCACATTTTATAAGATGAGTTCGCTCCCCAACATCGCTTTCCAAATTTAGAAAATAGGAACACCAGTACTTGATAAAGTGATGTTAAGGAATTACAGACTCAAGACTCTGATGCTTGTGGTTACAGCAGTACAGAGTGAACATTAAATCTATATGGGAAACTTACTTAAAGCTTTAATAAGACATTGACTGTTCTTTTGTAGTAGAATACTGTTCACAGATCCAAACTTCTGGACTTCATTCACATTTCATTATGCTGAGCCGTAAGGAGCAGCAGATGAAGTGCTTTATTTATTTCCCCACACCAATGCTGCCATGCCCTGTTTTTCACAAAGCACAATTCATAAGCTCATGCCCGTTCAGAACAAAAGTCTAGTGCAAACTGCTTATGCTGCCTATCAGAGAATGGAAGAGTCTCCTCTTGTTCAGTGTTTCCCCACATAAGCGTCCTGTGACTCTGCAAAATCTCGTCACAAACATCCTAAAAGAAAGCCTGGCATATGAATATTTTTATTCTTTCATTCCAGCTGCTATCTTCTGCTTTCCTCATCTACATTTCCTGCAGCACTGCTCAAATTTACACCTGAATGGTTACGGTTTTTCTCCTCTGCCTAGCAGCACTTGAGAGAGAGAATTCTTGAGAGAGAGAGGATTTTCTTTTTTCTATGGAAAGACTGCAGAGGAGCACCTTCTTGAAAACAAAAAGGGAGGGAAAACACTGCAACTACATAACAGTACATCTGCCCCAGCTAAGGAAAAAAAATGAGCAACCCAAAAGGCAGACACATGCTTTTTCTGAAGGAAGCACGGAAATATGGCACGTTTGTACTGTTTTATTATCAGCCCAAAGCAGTGTCATGCTCTACTATGACCCTGTGGTTTCTGGTGCACTCACTGTACATTACAAATGGGAATTAGGGAGTTATTGATTTATTCACTGGCTAGAAGAAACTAAAACCAGAAGAAGTTCCCTTCCTAAAATAATGCATGTCCTTTCAGTACAATAATTTGAAGAAACTGCAATTTAAATCATTGACTTTCATTTTTACTTCATAGATAGTGTTTATGTTATGACAAATCTTTGATTTAAAAGAAATAACTGAAAAGTGATAAACTTCAACAGAAAAGGAAGACTGTTACACAGAAAAGGTCTCTGAAGGCCTGATCTGTCAAGAAAAGGGATTCCCTAAACATGGTGTATTTGAAATCACACCAATAGCATCAGTAATAAAAATAATTCCCAGAGGACTGTGGACCACTATGACAAGAGGTTCAAATTTTCTGTGAATTATTTCATCACATCGATAACTCTTTGAGACTACATGCCTGAGTGGTAACTGCTCATGAGCATTAGAAAGCGCAACGTACCCTAACCCATGCATTAACAGACTGACAGATCCTAAGCCCCTTACATGCAGCAAAGAATACATGACTTTGTGAAAAGTGTGAGCAGTTGAGGACTGCTAAACTTCGTGGACAGGAAAACAGCACTCATGCTGAACAAGGAGACCATAATGAAGCTCTGAAGGGTCTGAAGCTCCTACCTACTTTTACTGAAGAAAACTGGCAGAGTTATATTCTTAGATCTGTAGACTGATTGTTACAGCCCCTCCTTACTTCCATATTGAGACTGGGTCCAGCTCATGGATAAGGGTCCAAATTTCAAGAATCCCCCAGGTGCAAACAAGCTCAAAGTGAGGTGGGTGGAAGAAATGCTCTCTTCGCTTTCTTTATTGCTGGAGAAAGTAGTTAGCTGGATGCATTGTAAAGAGAAGAAGTGAGGTCACCAAAAAAGGGAAAAAATGAGAACAACATTTCTACTCGCCTGCAGCAGGAGAGGAACAGAAGAGGCAACGTAGTTCAGAGTTCCTTGCGCTCTCTAAGAGGTCCTTCATGGATGGCAAGGGAGGTCCCTTTATTTTACCCCAGTGAACTGTACTGTACCTCAGTAACTAAACTCAAAAAAGCAAAGCTTTCTTCGTATGTGGAAACTAACTTGGTAATATTAGGTCAGTGCCAGAGCAATATGGACCTTAGACAGGACAGTACAGATTAATGGATCTAATAAAATTGAGAGAAAAAATGAAGTCATTCTCCAATAGTGGAAAACAGGAGAAAATATTACAGAGAGCACTGAAATTAGCCGACAAAATATTTAAAAGCAAAAAAACCTTTACGTTCAGCAGACATACCATACTTTTTATCCATAAGCATTTCAGTTACCATAACAACTTGATCCATTCACTCAATTATGTCATTTTTATCTCAGCATTTTGGAATTTGAATGGTTTAAGAACTGCAGTTGCTTTGGGAGCACAATGAAGACTTTAAAATTCATTAAGAGTGAAGACTATGCTGTTTTATTACTACTTTTGGAAAATGAAAGTTTTGCACTTATTCTCCAAAGGGTAAATGACATATTTAACAAATATTAGGTACATGACTTGGAAGGTAAGCTCCTGGGGCAGAAGTAATCTTTTATCATATATAGCACAGAAGAGTCTTAGTTCTTGCTTACAGCCCCTCTACATAAACTTAATAAATACAATAGCATTATAAACATAATAAATATGACATAATAAACATAATAACTGTCATTAATCGTAACAAGAACACATACACACTGCTCATATCTGTAGTCTAATGTTAAGTAGACCATACCACCTATTTTAATTTCTGTGAGGAAAGTGCCATTTCCTTCTGTCCTCTGCTTAAAGTACTCTCTGAGCTCATATCTGTGGCATTTGGGAAGACAAGACTAATTTCATGCTTTTAAAAAAACCTCTCCATGTTCCAAACCAAATTATTGCCAACACACACTCCATCAACTCTTTCTTTTCCCTTGCATTTGAATCATGCAAAGGGAGGGTGAGACTCTGCCAGCCTTTTAGACCTTTGCCTTGCTTTGCAAGCACTTCCAAGATAGTCCTGAAGATGAGCAAGGAATGAACAAGCAGGTATAAAATGTTCTTATTAAAAAAAATAGATCACAGTAAAAACTAATATGTAGCTGACACAAGGTGTGATAATACATACCATGACCATCATCAAAAAATTCTGTTATAGTTGCCGAAGTGCATTTGGACCAGGGTTTTGAAGCATCGATGCTAGTCAGAATGGAGGACATGAGGCGCTTATCCTCCATGGAGCCAAAGTTCTCCTCACAAAATTTGGAGTCGTCATGGGAAAGCCCAAGCAAGTGCCCTATAGAAATTAAACAAATAAATAAAATGTTATGACTATCCATAATGGAGTTTACCAGCTGGAGCTCACAGTCAAGGTAAAATGAATTGTATAATTCGTTCTCAAATTTTGAACAGCAGTCCAAAGCAGGGCACTTGAAATGTGGTATCTCTGCTTGAAGACAAAAAAGCTGTGACAGTTTACACCATTCAATATAGCAAGGAACTAATGCCATCAGCTGACATGTCATCGAACTGTGCTAACTGAAACCTGATGAAGACTAAAGTGAATCGTACTCATTTATATTAGTCAACAATTTAGCTCTTACTGTTTTTCCAAATCATCTTCAGCAAGGAAGACTTAATACTTCACTCTGTAAAGATGTTCTGCAACTGTCTAGAAAGGTGTTACAGTATCTTTCTAAATGGACAAAAATCTTAGTATTTATGGAGCAACTAAACAAACTGTATGTAAATTCTTAAAGCGTACTCCTTGTTGAAGGATCAAACAATCTGAATACTGTTTTCAAATAGTCTCTTCCATGTAGAGAGTTTTGTTTTGTGGGAGGGTGCTTTTCAGTATTGTTTTGGTTAGGGTTTTAGTTTTGCTGGGTTTTATTTTTGAATGTATATGGTATTGTATATTTATACTCCAAAACACAAAACAATGTGCACACAAAACAGCACATGATGGAACTTGCAAAAATCATTAATGTCCAGGGGAGTTCAGTCCAGTGCTAGGTGAGTTCTTGTAAGTGCGACAGAAACCTTTTCTGTAGTTCAGTGATCCCCATCTTCTCTAGTCTCTGGACAACAATAGATTGCAGGCAACACACTTTGTTCCCTCTGTAAACATCAAGTTTAACTTCAATTTCCGTGCCCACACTGGATTATTTCATGGCCAACTTGCTATCCAAGAGGTAGAAAACTGAATGGGAAGCAAAGCAGCAGGAAACTCAAGCCTGAACGTAACATTCAGTCTTCAGCATAGGCCAGGAGATGATTAATCAAGACATCCAGGGCTAAACCAAGAGTGCTCCAATGATAAGGGCAAAGACCACCCCATCAAAGCCACTGCAGAGAAATAAACGTGATGCCCTCAAATAGCAGCCAAAGAGACAGGTTGTATTAATCTGCAACAACTAAAAGCCTTCTATGTACCATCGGCTTCATGTTTTGGTATAACTGCTGTAGACTAGCTGTAAGGTGACACAAGTAGGGACACTGATAGCAGGGTATGATATTCTGATATCCATAGTACGTATGACAATAGTAGTAACAATAATAATACCTAAAATACAGGCTGGAAAAGAAGAAAATGAGCAAATTTTGCCTATTTGCCTGATATAAACTTGCTGTTACATCGTTTTCATCTGCTTTGGGGGAGAAGTCAAGAGGAAAGAGATGGAGGCAGCACTCACTGTTGAGCTGTATCTGCGACCAGGAAAGTAGCTATCTGACCAGAAGTCTGTGTTAGGGCTGCAGGAGATCAGAAATCAGGGTTTCTGTCCTGTGAGAGAGGCCAAGGTATCATCTGGCAGCCTTACTCCCAGTGATGCTGGGGTCCTGACCTAAGGATGGAGCTACAGGAAAAGTGACAAGAGGAACTTATCTGTCACTTCTAGTCATACCAGTGATGACTGAGAACAGCCAGGCTGTCTTCTGCAGCTACTGGATCCCCACTGGAGGGGAGGTGAATGGAGAAGGCATTTCTCTTTTTTCCTCTCTTCCACTGATGTACACACATTTACCAACATCATTCAAATACAGCTACTGTTTGAATAAAAGGCCCTGTAGTATTATAAATTATTATAAATTTATTTGAGGAACCTGGGTTAACCCTGATGAGAGTTAATACTGCTTTCTTGGTTACTACTGTTGCTAATTGCTACTGCAATGCTGTATCACAAGTACATTGCTGCAAAAACATAATGAATCAAACTTTCATATGGAAGGCATGTCTAATTACTGGTGTGTTTTATATGCAAGATTTGGGCTTATTTTCTTCTGATAGGTAAAATCACTTTCCTTTGGCAATACCTATTATATATGGGCCAAAGTCCTAGACACTGACAATGAGCGTCTTCAGGAAACGCAAAGATGATGTTATTCTTGGCTGCCGTTCTATAGAATGTTATCGCTATGCTTGTATTCGTGCTAATGCACTGAATGGCACCAGGTCACACCTCATGTCTGAGAACTACGAGCAGAGCTGACAGGTTAATGAACCTCAACACATGCCTAGTAGTAATATAACTAGAACCATTTTCTGCTGACATTAAATAACTCCTTGTAGCATGTTTCACCAGTGTTCTGCTAGCTTAAGCAAACATTTACTAGAGAGGGCTTTAGCCCCATCCCCTAGCTTCTGTTGGCATACCCCTAAATGTGCGGCACAGCTCCCCATTTAAATCAAGACCGCACACACACTGCTCTGCAGAGCTGTTCAGGAGTGTCAGCCAGTTTCTTGTGCTTGACTTGAATCTGTGCACTTGAATATGCATGTATTACCAACATTACCAACCAATACAGCAATATTTGTAAAAAATTAGCACATCAAGCATGAAAGCACCGTACTGGTTGACCTACGTCTCACTATAGCAACCTTCTCTGAGACAACTTGTATGCTTAAAGGTTGCAGGAAGAATGATTTTCTATTTTACGTCCCAAGACTGCTCCCAGTTGTAACCCTGCAAGAAATTACTTCACTGCAGCATGCTTGTGAAATAAGGTAATGAGGTTCTGTCAGTGGAAAAGGAGTTTCATTTCTAAGGTACTAAATAGTTCTGGGTGAATCACAAAAGCTGGACGATTGTTCAAAAAGTTTGGCTGAATAACATCACATGGCTCACAATGCATGTTCGCTGTAGGATGTGAATAATAGTTGGGTGCAAGCTAGCAATTTGAGAACTTAATTTTTCAGAGTGCTCAACATTTTATAGCACCATTTGGAACCACCCAAAACTCTGTGATGTGAAGGATTCAGTCTTGTAGGGCTGAATTCAAGTTTCTGAACTTTAACACCCTCTGATACCGCTCTGCAACACTCCACCCATTTAAGATACAACTTTGCTCTCTATACGAATCCCTTCCTTGCATAACCGCACTTCATCTTTCATAACTTTGTTCATCTTACGTGGCAGACATCCCACACGAGCACATAATAAATGACTTCATACAGTGCAGATACGCACAGGCCCTGTTAACACTGGTGCTTCTGAACGTGCAACTTGGGCATCTCTGAGTTTCTCTGCTGCCTATGGCATTCTTTTAACACAGTTTTTGCGTGTGTGAGTTCCTCCTGGCACCAATTTAATCAGTCCTGGCTTTGGAAAGACCTTTTTGTCTTTCCTATGTGCGGTTTTCAGCCCCAGCTCCTCCTGCAGTGTGATTTGTAAGCAAGCTCAGCTTAGACTACCTACTGTCAGAGCAATGCGGTCACACCCCATTAAACTATGGGAATCCTACAGCCGAGCACTGCCTGGAGCAGGCCAGGGAGTATATTGTGCTTTAGCTTGCTCCTGGCTTCCCTGCCTAAAGATGGTGTCGTTTCCTTTCCTCTGAGGGACCCTCTGACTCTGCAGAGAATGTAACCGCTGAGCTGTGGATTGCAGTTGTTGTTCTTCCTTTCTTTTTTCCTCCTCCATATAGACAAAAAAAAGAATATTCTTTAGATAAGAGAAAAGTTGCAGCCAAATCTCAAGCTCTTCACTTTGTGCAGAAAGACTGCAAATTTTTCCATAAAACAATCGCAAATTAGTCTCCCACTCAGAAATGGCTGGACAGTCTCTGTGGCGAAGTTCAGAGTAAATAAGTAAAAAGAAATGCTTCTCAGGTGACTATTCAGCACAGAACATTTCATACTGAATACTTTGGCAAAAGCACAGGAAAGTGAAACAGGGTCATCTTCTGGAAAGTGTCAAGCTACTGGCTTCACCTTTAATTAGAGTGCAGCATAACTTCTATACTTTACAATGATAAATGGGGTGAACTGAGGACATACCTCATTAACAGCGTCTATTTTGTCATATTAAATCAGGCCATTGTTCTAATGCATGACGAGAACTAAGTCACTTACTTGGCAGACTTCAGCTTTTTGAGGAGAAGCTTCCCAAAGTATTTGTGAATCTCTTGTTATTTTAATTTTTTTTCAAAAATAATTTAAGAAAATCATGACAAGGTAAGAAGCAGTAAGTAGCAAATAATTTCCAAAATATATAATTCCAATTGTCAGTATTTCAGCTTCTAAATTAACCACCAGTGACATTAGTGAGGGTAATATCTGTTCTTGGCATTAAATATACGGATTCTTTGTTCATACTGATTTTCCTTTTAATTTCGTATGTATGCTTACAATCACTGTGAATGCAACTTTCAAAAAATTTTATGGAACTAAAACTCCTAATTCCTATCACAACCTAAATCTTTCTCTGTCCTAGCTTTGGCTTTTAAGGCATTCTGACCAGGCTTAAACCAGATTAAAATATATTACAAACTTACGATGACTCTTACAACTGTTTTTGCCTTTCATTAAAAATAATTAAAATTCAAAATATCACAATGATCTGCAATCTCTAAAGACTGTCTAGCTAATGTATGCTCTTTTTAGCACAGAAGTGGGAACAACAAAACACTTCTAACCCTGCGCCTTTTGTCCCTTTGTATCCAAGAACTAAAGAAGGGACGCTTCCCTTCCTATCTGAAAAGTCTTCCCCCCACCACCCCTCACATGCATGAACATGCTGGTATTGCCACACAGAGCTCAGGACATTAGGGTGGTTTCTGGCATTTACTGCTAAGGTGCTTCCTCTCATAAGAACCAATGTGAAAAAGTGACAGGTGATCCTTCAAGTGATCCTGCATGTAAGCATAACGCCAGCAAAAGTTTTGGGCAAAAGCAAAGACTTAATGAACACAAATCTTACAATGAAGGCTTCAAAAACGATGCCAATTTTAGCACCACAACATTTTGTACTACTATGCACTTTGAACCAGGCTATTGAAGAACGGGGGAGAAAAAAGGCTCCCGGCAGCTGTGTAAGATGATGACTGAGATTGGGTTAGTAGATCATCTGATGTTTTCTACTTAATGAAGCATCTTACTGGTGTTGACAGTTCCCACTGAGTGAAAATGACATAATATAATTTTACCAGCAGGATGGTGTTTAGTTAAGTTATGCTGTAGGAATGCACAAAATGGTAAAAGAAACAGATGGCAAGGCAGCAGTGTTTACCCTCGTGCAAGTGAAGAGGAGCTAGCCTTCTTGTAAATTAGTTCCTTCCCAAACAGCAAAAAGAACAACCACCTAAATGGACTGACAGCCCTTCCTCACAGCCCTCCTTCTCCCCTTGAGGAGAGAGAAGGTGTGACTACATCAGTAAACTGTTGAAAGCAGCGTGAAAGCAACTTGCAGACTTTGACCTCTAATGTATTTTGGAACGTCACCTGCAAAGGCCTCTTGACACAGCTCTGTTTGTTTAGATCCTGAAGCAAGAAACGAAGGACTCAACAGCGGTCATCAGCCCCTGGATCCCAGCTCACCTGCACTGTCTGCATTCCTGACAGTGGACCTTGCACTGCACAAGCTTCCCTACCCCAACAGCTACTGAAGGCCAACACCCGTTACAGCCCAACAAGGAAATGACACCCCCAAAGAGCTCAGCAGGTAAATTCAGAGTGTATCAGAGCTACGTTGGATGTGTGGTGAGGCACATTGCACTGCAGCTGTTTTCTTCCCAGCAGCCCTGGGAAGCTAAACAGAAATTTGGATATTTCTTCTTTGGAATTTGCTTAAAATATCTCACTAGACTATCTGTAGAGGTTCTCCACATCATCAGCATGCAAAAATTACTCTAATCTCATTTATTTTCCAGTAGTATCTCAAGCATAGGAATAAAGAAAACAAGGAGCAACCCTAATGTACCGCAAGTAAAACTCAGCTTTTGCTAAAACACAAATTGTGGCGGCTCTTCCTCCTGGAAAAAAAAACCCCAATGTTGTTTATGGAAATACACAGATCTCTAGCGCTTCAACTGAACAGCATGTCAAACAACAGCTCTTGCACTGAATTTGACCACAGGACACATGCAAAGTGACACAGCATGCTAAAAAATGCTACAGGCATTGTAATTTGTTTTCTTAGAAAAGCTCAGCCCTGATGAAGCATGTGTTTTTCAGTGAGGTCATGCCTTTCACCTAATTTTCAGTGGGGATGACTGGGGTACAAAAGAAGGTCAAGTGATTTGCCCAAGGTTACCCAGTGAGTCACTGGCTCCCATGGGATCAGGATTCAGGAAGCTCCTGGCTCAACATTCCTTGTTCCAATCACCAGCCCATACCTTCTGCACGAGCCTCTCGCTCTCTCCCTTGCTAAAAAAAGACTGCATGTGGTAACTCTGTTAAAATAAAACCATTTCTTTCTGCATGTACTGTTTTTCTAACTTGTGCGAGTATTTGGCTCCTTGTTAAGAACTGCATACTGATATCACTCAGAAATCCTCTTGAAGTCACGGGAATTTTGCATAAAAAATGATGGACCTAAGCAATAAAGTTTAATAAAGTTGTTTTTTATATAAAACAGAAGTGTTATGAATTACACAAGCTTACAAAAACATGTATAGAATGTAAAACTGGTTATTACTCTTTCTTCATTCTTGAACTTTCCTTCCAATTTTCTTTTCTTTGACTGCTATCCATCATTTATGAAAGAAAAAAGAAAAAACCAAAAAACACTCTCTCTTTTAAATCTCCAGCCCAGAGGCAGTTTTTAATATTTCTGGCTTAAAAGAGTTCTTCAGACTGAATGAAACAATAGTCTGAAGTGCAGCTTCTTTTCAGAAGCAGACATTAAAAAAAAGCCACAATCAGACATTCATACACCAGTCCTGCAGACTTTACACAAAACAAACTTCTACTGAAACAGCTTGTTATAACAGACTTCTGTGGGAGATCACAGATGCATCACCCCCGTCAGACAGACAATTTGCAGGCAAGATTCTGTCCAGGCAATGAGGACTATGCAATCAGAAACCTATGTGTCCACATAGACTCAAAGAATTATTAAAAAGATGTGGTCTTGGAGGTCCATGCTACATCTGCTGTCCTAATTAATGGAGCATGTGGAAGATAAGTATTAATTTTAATGAAAAAGTGGGACATGCTGACACCCATTTCACATCTGTCCAACCCTGAGTAACTCACAAAGAATATAATTCATTCATGGTAAATGAACGAACCCTGGGAGAGTAGATAGTGCAAGAATGTATAAATTACATCGCCTGCTGCCTGTTTCTTGGGTAATTCCGCCTTTTCTCTCTATACTTGAAGTACTTTCTGCACAAAAACTACATGATCATGTCAGTAGTATTTGCCTGCCAAGGAGGAACGCAATCCCTACTTTCCCCTGCAATATGGAAGAACAGGGGTTCAGGCACAGACAGCCAATGTGAACTTCTTTTGATAATTATTATTTTGAAACATCAGGCAAAACTCATGTTCATTCTCAATTCCCTGATGGTTGCAGAGATACTGATACTTCGCTCTACGTATTTGGCTTTAAGTTACGATGCTTCAGAATTCAGAGAAGCTTTTCAAAGCATAGCACTTATTTAATCTAATTCTTCATGAGGTTACGCGTACACAGCACAACTCCAGAAAACCTCTGAAAACTCGAGCAATATTAGTGCTGGGTCTGAGTCACTTCCTGAAGTCCCTGGTTGAGAACCTGGCCATCCACCTCCTCACTTCTCTATCAGAATTGCTTCACAGCTGATAAGAAGGTAAAGATCCCTAATCTACTCAGACTTAAAAGTACATGGTAGAAAAAGAAAAGCTCAAGCATATTCGGAACAGGAGGATTCAATTTTTCTACATCGTATCAATTTCCCCCTTCCATCTCTCCACTTTTCCATACAAACTGGCTCAGCTTTACTAAAAAAAAGTCTGTTTTAAGCACCATGTGTCCTGCAGGTGGAACGATTATGTATTACATATAACATTATAAATTAATCAAAATATTGTTGGGCAAGCCAAGACTTTTTAGCCAAAATTTTAACCAGCAACCTTTTGCACAGCTGATGTTTGTGTTTTGAAACATCAATAAAAGTTTTTGCCCACTCTTCACCTCTCGGGAGGGCTTAGTCTGACTGCCCATCTTTTCTCGTAACCAAAGGGTATGTGTTCATAGGGGCTTAATTCAAGGGCTTTTGCAAGCTAAATTTTAGATAGAACCTTGGAAAAGGTTCAAAGAGAAGTAATCAAGTAATTTTTCTCATGCATGTCATCAGAGAAGATTTGGATGAGTGCACTCTCTCTCTTTCACTTTATTTTTTTTTTGTTGGTTTTAAGAAAGCAAGTCTGCCTAATTATGATTACCTGGACATTTGCCTAAACTTTGTCTGTCATGAAGGAACGATAATATGAAATTCAGACAACCTTCACCATTTTTTCATGTGCCTGTGGGACTGTGCGCCCTTGGCAATGCATCGCCCTTAATATGAGAGGCTACAAAAGATTTGTACCTGTCAAGTCTGAAGCTTGTTGTTATCTGCTTTATCTTGACAGCCTTGAAATCAAAGGGCTACATGTTCAGCAGTGGAAAAGAAAAGATGGCTGTGTATTTAATTACTTTGAGTGTATACAAAATGAGCACATGTAGTAAAATATGGAATTGCAGTATTTTTTGACTCTTCTATGTACATCAAAAGCAAGAATACCACTTAAATATCATACATGTTGTTCTTGGTTTCAGTTTCTTCTGGAGAAGGGTCAGAGTCACGCCATTTGCTGTAAAGGTTACATAGGTTGGACACAGTAGACATGTCCCTCTTTCTACAGAGGCCTACAACTCAAATTCAGGCTCAGGCTCTGAATAAATACTTTCAATCCACTCAAAATTCAGCAAAGTGGTATACTGATGTATTTCAGTGAACTGCTCGAGTAAGGACTCCAGGAGTAATACCTCACCTCTAAAATGGCTTTACATAAAATTATGCTCTTTAATAAAGCACTACACTTTGCTGGCAGCACTTGCGACACTTTTGTCCTCAGTGATGGCAGGTACTGCAGAATGACAGAGTGCTGAAAAAGATTGCGTATTAAACACGTTACTCTCTAGTTTTAGTTTCTGTACAGTTCCTTGATTTTAGGTGTTCAGCTAGGCAGTATAGCTGGGGAGGAAGTCGTGATAACACCACATAACCGTAGAAAATCAGGCTGGGAGGGGACCTTGAAAAGTCACCTTGTGCATCCCTCCACCCGAGGGCAGGATCAGTGTCCCCTAAGCCATAGCAGTTTCAGCCAGCCGGCCCCCGCAAACCTCCAGCGAGGGAGATCTCACAGCCTCCCCGAGCAATTCATTCCTGCCCTTAACTATCCTTCTGGTTAGATGATTTTGGCTAATGCTTAAAGTAAATCTCCCTTGCTGCAATTTAAGGCCATTACCCCTTGTGCTGTCCCAGGTGGACATGGAGAATGATTTATTACGCAAATTTTCGCAACGATTTTGAAGATTGCTTTTATGCCCCCCTTTGGCCTTCCCTTCTCTAAAGTCACATGTAAAAGATAAAAGAAAACTAATGAACAGAGGTTTAATTAATTCCATGTAGCAATTTTTAAGCTATATTCTAAAAATAAAATACTTGGAAAGAACATCAGTAAACCATATTACTCAGGAGGATAGAAGGAGTAATAGCATGCCAGTGTGGTTGCATAACAGAGAAATAGGAACTTTGCAAAAGGTCAAATGAACATTACCACTGAGCAAAAAGGCAGCGCTTTCTCTGTATCGCCTCTTAAAAAAAAAAAAAAAGAAAAAAGTTCTTCAAGATTGATGGGAAGAATAAAGATACATATAATTAAAGTTATTAGACCCATAACTCTCACTGAACTGGAACTTTGCCTGCTTAAAGACTGCAGGAAGGATGCTTTTGTATTTAAGGACTATCTCGAAACTCAAGAGACAAGTTTAATCCTTGGCTTTCCTTGAGACTTCCTTAGCGATTTTGCGAAATTACCTATTGATAAAACGAGCAGTGGCTCCACTTATTTTCTCTGGAACTATTCTCATTTTGGTTTTGTAGATGACAAACCCTTTAGGATGGCGGGCTGTCTGTACCGAGACGTGCAGGACTCCAGCATAGGAGGAGCCAAAGTCAGCAGAAACTTCTGACCGTGACGGCATCACAAAATGCAACACCAGGCTACTAAACAAGGAATTGTCATGTATTGGATAAATCCCATTGCAAAAGATGTTAAAGGTTACTTCAAATTGATTAACTGTGTCTGTTGGTGATTTAGATCATGCTTATCTTCACGGGATCCACAGGCTGGTTTATAATTCAACACTGTAAAAGCAACAGAATCTCCAATCCCAAAGTCCAGAGTATTACAGTGAGAATCTAGTTATTTTTGTTTCCTGGTAGTTATTTTATATACATGGGATACATGGAGAAGTAATATGCTAGTGCCAACCTATGAAAAACATTGAATAAATGTTGAGATTATGAGGGATCGTGGATTCTTTAATGCTTTTCTCCAGATGTCCCTGTGAAGCAGGGAAGTGCATGAAATAAAGAAACATCTTTTTTTATAGACAATAGGTTGACGATAACAAAGACTTGGAGAATGTCTACATACTGTGCTTAAGCCAGCTCAGATATCCCTGCAAAGCTATGGAGGCAGAGTTGAAGGAGTTGCTTAAAGTCAAAAAAGACATCCATATGCCACAACATGGAGCTGAGCTGATGATTTCAGGCATGAATCCAGAAGACAATTTTTGTGACAGCAAAGCTACCACTGTCCAAACTGATAGCAGCATGTCCCTGGCTAGAAAATAACCATATATGGATTTACCATTAGTGGCTGGATGTCTTGACAGGCTATGATTTAAAAATAACATTTATGCTATTAGCACTGCTTCCCTTTATTTTGAGGAGAAACTAGATTATCCCGTTCAAAGTTACAAGGTCTCCTCCTATTTTTTCCTGCATTATCCTTGTTTTCTACATTTGACACTGGTGACAAATTATTCCTGATTTTCCTACATACAAGTAGGACAAGATTCAGGTCCTACCTCGTCAATCTTTACACACGGATCTCCATCTCTTATTGTCAGCTAATCAGTTGTACTAAGAATTTTGTTGCATATATTTCTTTCTACGCTATTGTTTATAGTCCTTTGGAGATTTTTCCTGTTATTGCTGCTTATTCATACTCTCCCCCTCAAAAACCACTGGTCAAAATCCATCTATTTTATCTGAAAGAAATAAAATAAACATCTAACACATAACGTGGTAGAAACCCTGGCAACAGAAGCATCAGACTTTATTCTGTAGCGGGCTGCTTTTTGGCTTCCTATGCACGTATCCAACCTGAGCCCCTGGGCTGTGCATCGTCCTGTTTGGTTGGAGCTGCAGTTCCATTTACTTTGGTTGCCTTCCAGAGGAAGAATATGATCCTCGAAAATGCTCTTGGTTCCTTCAGAGAGGAAACAAGAGTACTCAGATCCCCTTGAAGTCAAAGTGGGGGGACACAGCCATTCTCCAGATCAAGTCCATGTTAATGATGCCACATCTGCTACACATGCACATGCAGCAGGGTTATTTAAAAAACTGCAGACGGTGACTCTGATTGACTTAGCGGCTCACCTTGCTTTTCCTACTGACAGAAAGGAGCATCCTAGGCTTAGAGCCCTTAGTATCCCCTTTGTCTTGCAGGGCATCTCCTATGCTGCCAGGTGAACTCCACCGAATAACTAAGCTGCTGTAAAATTAAAGGTACACCCTACCCACAGGACAGGGGGAACTTTTAAGACTTCCGAATTATAGGAAGAAATCTGGTCTCCAAATAAAATAAAGCAAGCTTTTCCCCAAAGTGCTTAACTAAAGGGTATCCATGCCACACTTTTATTTTTCATCCTTTTTTGACCTTTAATTTAATGCAAGTACTCAAGCAATTTTAGCTGTGTTTTCTTCTCAACTTCTCCTGCTTTAGGCCACACACACAAAGCTCATTCTGTGACTTGACACCCCTCCTTTCTTAAAATCTTATGGTGAGGAGAAAAAAAAAAGGATGTTATTTTAAACAACCTCAAACTAGAGTTTTCTTGTCCATTAGGGTACTTATTTATTCATTTCAATTCATGCCTTTTTTACATTGAAAATTATAGCTTTTACAGATTCCTGTAAATGTTTAGGTATGAAAATGGCTCTTTTTCAAAAATGTGCTTCTAGATCACTAAAAATAATTCACTTGTGTTCACATTTTCTTTGTGTGGAATTCAAGGTAATAATATGTATATTTACTGCTCATCCCTATCTTTATTGATCTATGTTCTTTCCTTTTTAATCTATCTAAATATGTATTTATTGCTGATAAAATGGTAGTTGAGACGCATTAGTCACCTCTTCACACACCAGATATATCAACACTGGTATCACAAGAAGTTCCCTCATCCAACCTCACCATTGCCCACTAACCTTCAGCAGTAAGCATCACGTCTGGATGCAAGAAGATACAAGCAGTCCCTCTAGCAGACTGGCTACATTTGCCAATCTACTTGTCCCAGTTCTAGACCAGGCTCGTGATGGGCCATTAGCTTCACACCATCCAGGTTTGATGCCACTAAACTCATCTGATGTGAAGATGCATTTGATGTATTGCTGTACTTTTCTCCAAATGCTCTGAACTAGTGTTTTCAGATGGCTTTTTCTTTTATAATTATATTGTTTATTAAAATAAAATTTCTAGTTTGAGGACTCATCCTGCCACAGCATTTTATGCTTTCATGCAACACATGATCCCTCTCCAACCACTACTGATTTCATTTCTTTGTGGCACCGTAAGAGCAGTAGGGTTAGGTTCATTAATTGTTGAAGGGTCAGGTCATTGACATGCCAGCTGCTTTTTCATACTTGGTGACCACTGGTTGCTGAGCCAGGTATATGCAAGGCACACATCTCTTGGGCTCTACCTGCTAGCTACTTGAAAACTGAACTACTGCAATGATACTCCCAAAGTAAACTTTACTTTGGTTTGGCACGAGGTACAAGGCAATTCAGAAATTGGCGCTCTCTGAAAGTTCTCCTTTCCTTGTTATTTCCTTCCAAGAATGTTAAAAAAAAATGTTCTCCACTTTTAAATTGCTGTTCACTCACCAGTGAATAGCCCTCATATCGAATGTATTTCCAGTGAACACAGCTCGCAAAATATTAGTAAATTAAAAATAATCAAGAAGGCAGCAGTCTTGCTGAAGGAATTTATCATGACAGAGGTAATACCCCAGAATATGAACTTTCTTCTGTCACCAATTCTATCTTAAATCCCTTTGGAAGGTACATGAAAAACCCCTACATTAAATTGCTGTCCACTGGGGTGGAAACTAAAATTAAGTTTTTTGACCAAACCTTTATCACCTAAATACTATTTCACTTATTTCAGGATTCACATCAGGACCGTATTTTACCATAAAGGTGGAATTTCCATGCACTTAGAAAACTATTTGAATTCTGTTTTTTTCCACAAAAGCCTTCCTTTGCAGGTAATACATTGTCCCAAGAAAAAATTTCGTAACAGTAGAGCATGCAAGTCGTTCAAAAAGGTGAGTTATTTTCCACTGTGTATGCACTAAATGCATGTGAATTACAATAGATGGGCCAAATGCTTTCTCAGGAGGGACACGTATTGACATCTTTGGACAGTAGCAGCAGCCTTTGAATTTTCACTTCAACTACCGCTTAGAAATGACACTGTCAGAAAGGAAACACCTACCGTGCGCCTTCACTTGCCTTCTGATCCCTTATTAGTTAACCCCCAAGTGCATATGTATACAGCCTTAATCCCCAAGTGAGTATCTGGACCAGGGGAAATCTGGAATTAATTGCGAAGTATTTTGGTTACTAATGCAGCTGTTACAAGTGTTTGATTTGGCAAGAGAACAGAAAAGGCACTGCATACCAATTTCGTGAGCCACTGTAAAAGCTGCATGGAGGCCGTCATCTTCAATCACTGCACAGCTGCGCTCAGGAGAGCATATGGTCCCAACGTCTGCCATTCCCAGAGTATCACATGAATGATGCCCACATAAATCCTGCCCAGGAAGGAAAGAAAAAAAAAAATCATTAAAATGAATTTTTACACCCTTAGGTAACAACAGGTTAAAGTCACCAGCCCTTTGCAAACAGCAGAACCTGGATAAAAACATCAATATATGCTTCAATCTAAAGATGTCAATGCAGTTTAAAAGCATGATAACCCAATCCTATCCCAGGTAAAGTAAATGGGAATATTTTCATTGACTTTAACAGGATTTGGAAACATTCTATAATTAATTATTGTTAGTCTGTATTTCTGCAATGCATACAGAAGCTCAAACTTTCATTAAGTTAGGTACTCAAAATACACGTCATAAAAGAATTTCTTCATTGACAATAAAACCAGTATATTCTCTTTATTTACAGGAGGTGAACCAAGGCATAGAGAGAAAGGTTCAGATTCCTGATCAGTCCTTGAATCAGAGATCACTTTTCAAAAGGCAAGTCTCATATTTGCACTTAAAGAAATGAGATTGTTATATATTAAGTCTCATGTCATATCTGTCAAGTAGTACAATGATTAATAATGTATTACGCAATATACCAAGTATTTAAGCAATTCTCAAAGGTTGTTTAAAGAGTCAGGCATATGACAGAGAGTAAAATCCCCTGATTCCCAGTCTTACTAGTGCAAAAACTTGATCACATGCTTCCTACTTGTAGATATGGGGTGTCTCCAAAAACTATGCAGGTAGCATTAGGTTTTTTTCTTTCCATTCCAGGATGATAACGATCATGACCATTGATAATAATGATGAAGGTAGCTTTGGTCAGACAGTGTTTTAATCATCGACAATAACTTTTTGGTGCTTCTACTGAAGCAAAGGAAGGAGAACTAGCCTGAATCTACATATATATGCTTTTTTGGTTGAGAAGGAAAAACAGGTACCATGCATTTGGAACACTCCTAGACATTTCATTGTGGTTGAATGAAAATGTCATTTCCAAGGCGTGACAGTATTATCAAATGTTATTATCCAAATGATCAAAGAGTACCTTTTTCCCCTTCGTTTTTAAGACTCCTTCCCTTGAGATCTCCTTTTATAATGACTGACTTTCATGAAGCCTTTCATAACTAATACATCTGAATAACTGATATCCTGTATGAGGTTCCAGGTCAACAATGTTCACTGATTATGACAGTTTCAAATTTAGGCAAACTTGAAAATGCACAGGATTCAAATCCCACTGAAGTCAAAGAAAAAGACAATGAATTCACAGATACTGTGAAAGAGCATCTCTTCATCAGAAAAAAAAAAGTAATTTTTTTTCCCAAGATGAAATAAAGACATTTTCAAGATAAAATTACATAGCAATATTACATATATAGAGCAAGAATTTTGAGATCAGTTCTTCTGGCTTCCAGGTGTCAGGGAACTCTTTGGTAAGTGCACTCTTGGTGCTACTTAATGTCAAGATTTAAATGCCACAGTACCAATGAACAAAACAGCCTCACAAGAAGAGAAGGAATAAAGTTCAAAAGTATTTCAATTCCCGAATTTTCACAGGTATAATCCATGTTTTAAGAAAAACTTCTATTCTGTAGCAATGCAGATAACATGCAGGGAATTTTCTCTCTAACCCCACTGGCTCCCACCCTTGACATCCAATTAGCTCCCCAGGCTTTGCTTCTGGCTCTGCATGGGTTATTGGAAAGTACATAATAAGGGTGCCCATTTTCAAGTACTTTTTTCCAGTTTTCTGGAAAAAAAATAAACTTCATATCATTTTCAGCATCTCTGGACCAATGCTGGAAGAGGTCCTAAGTGAGGTCATGTTATATTAGTGTCAAACATCTGGGGCATATTAAACAAGGAAGATACAATCCTTAAACTCCTATTACTTTTGCTTGGGTTCATATCCATTTAGCCCTTTATGTATCACTTCTGAATCTCACCCTTTCAGTTTAAGGGTACATTTTACATAGAGTAAACTCTATGTAAATGTAAGTGGTTTACCTACAGCAGCATGCATAACAAAATTCAGAAAAAATGCATGTGCATAGTACCAATAAAAATACCTTTTCATGGTGATATAATTGGTCTAAATAAATGAGTGTAAGCTGTATAGGAAGTAAGATACTTTTATACTAGTGCCATTTGAACTGAATCCACACAAGCAGTTGAATAGAAATTCTTACACAAGTACTGAAAAGCACATGCATTAGACAGAAAGCAGCTTACTGGAGGAGGTCTAAATTACTCTCAGGTTGATAGTGCCAAGGATAGTGTAAAATACATTCATTCAGACCCTGGTCTTTTCTTGTATTTGGGTGTCATTATTACATAGTTATTTACATAAGTACTACTCCCAGTATCGGCACAATTATATCAGCACACAGATGTCTTATGCCAGTGCATGGTTTATTTCCATTTGCATACAAGAAACTATGCCAGTGATATAGCTATGAAGCTATACCAGCAGACAAAACCAGACCTCACAATGACTCTACAGACTTCATGACACAAGTACAATTAAAAGAACACAATTGTTTAAGCAGGTAATCTCATAAACTTCCTTAGAGTTACTTCTGATGGGATGTGTGGAGTATGGATAATTACGACAGGGATGTGAGCCGTAAGCAGATCTTCTAACTCCTGGCTGGTTAGTAATCCTAACCTCAAAATTTCCAAAGCTATGCAAAAGATTGTGTTATGCCACCTTCATAAGGCATCAGAAAAATAGCTATGTACATAGACAAGCACTAAAGGACAGAGCAATGTTTGGTTACTTTTCATATGTTATGTGTCACTGACATTTTACCATACTGCATGTCCAAGTTTTCCTCAGAACTCATCACTTCATCAAACAACTGTTCCTCTATTTCCATCATTTCCACGAATATGACACATATCCACACATCTCAACATCCCACTAGCAACTTTCAAGGCAGTGCTCATCTGCGTAACAGTTATCTAGACAAAACAAAGCAAGCTTTACACTTTCTTTATGAAATACATCAATTTGGGGTCAGATAAAATGCATTTCTTGAAGGGCTGTATTAGTTAAAGGTTGCTCCTAGGAAATCCCACAGACGATAAGTGACTCTACAAATTGCTTATCCGTAAAATTACCTAGCTCCTCCAACACCCCACAAACAGCTGGAAAACAGCTGTCCTCAGATGGTGCAAGACCAACGATCCCTGTAAGGGAGAAGGGAGGAGAGTGACCACACTGTGCTCAGAAAGCGGTGGACGGTGATACAGTAAATCCTCACTCCCTTCAGCCAGCTCCGTGACCACATCCGTGCTGCCTCGCCAGCCATCTGAGCAAGGCGGCGTGGGGAGTCCTGCAGCCGCCTACCGAATCCCAGCTGGGCAGCGGTGGAGGAGGCTTGTAAAGGATATTGGAAACAGGGACAGGAAATATTTTCTGGCGTTAGCTTCTTTGTACGAAGCTGTTATCGGAGGGATGTCTACGGGTTGCCCATCTGCTGCTAGAGCAGGGCACGCGTTGGCTATGCTTTGAACAGAGAGCAGGCGCTGAGCCTTCTGGTTTTTGTTGCAGACTTCAGTCCTCAGCGACTGCATGAAGATGCATTTTTTAAGCTAATGTTGACATTGTCAACAATGCCTTTTTTAAGCTAATGCTCACCTTGTCAACAATCACTTAGGCAGATTACTGAAGACTCAGCTCCATTATGTTCTCAACTCACAGTCTTATTTATTCCTTATTTCTCTTGCCTCTGCATGATTTGAACTTTAATATATTTCTATTCATAGCATCACATAGTATATATATACATAATTGAAGCCAATGAAGTGACACCTCTGAGACAAATATTCTGAAAATTTTGCTATCAGGTCAACTCACCATTCCCTATCTACACGGTCTTTCCCAACAGCATGATTTCAAGCGACGTTATTGAAAATCACACCTGTTTATGCTTCCACTGATTTAAATATTTATGGCAAAATTTCTTTTGACTTACAGCTCCTGTAGCTGTACCTGCCATAGATTATTTGTTACCAGCATCAATAGCCACATTTTTAGTTCTCCTGGGCAGTCTTGGAAAGCAGTCTCAGACTTTTATGAAGTAAAGTTTCTGGGAGTACATTAAAAGTTTTTATTTCCCT
The DNA here is from genome assembly GCF_028858705.1 of Grus americana. Taxonomy (NCBI): domain Eukaryota; kingdom Metazoa; phylum Chordata; class Aves; order Gruiformes; family Gruidae; genus Grus; species Grus americana. Next base: position 114,546,658 of record NC_072852.1, read on the forward strand.
TGAAAACAATATTGTTGCTAAAAACAGGCCCGGATGTATTGATGCAATCTAAAAAATCTGTGTGGGTCTCCTCAACTTTTCATACTTCAGCTAAAGCACTACAAAAGCAAGGACTCACATGATACTTAAAATCAGTTTCCAATGATTATTTCGCTATGGTGTGTGGCTTCTATTTAAAAAGTTAATTGCTTACTTAGATCTGTATATTCATTTAATTGTCTCCAAACAGCGGCAGAAGCTTCGAAGAATAAGTATTTCTTGATATTTCTAAAGAAGGCCCTTGATCTTTGTTGCAGTGGTTTCAAAATAGAAGAATTACTAGGAAATGCATTTGCTACACAGGAGGAAAGAGATGTTAAGACTTAAGCTTTGGCAAAGGAATGACTTAGGAAAACTGAGCTGTACATCATAAGACTAGTAGTTAATTAGACAGCTTATTAAAGGCCAAGTTTTCTTGGCATTCATAAGTACATCAAGAGCAGCTGGCTGTTTGCCATGTATACGTGGCATTGTTGTGAATGAAGATAACTGTCGTGGCTCCCTGCTGGAGCAGTTAATTTATTTTACCTGAAATTCTTTGATTTGTGCAGTAGGCTTAAAACCAGGAATAAACTGTTTAGCGAAATCTGATATTAGGCCAGAGCCTGTGGACTGGATCCAAAACAGGACTTAAGCGCCAACGGGGACGGTTTGGTGGAATGTAAGGGCAGAAGAACAAAATTGGCTCACATGTCCTCTGGTCTTTGAGTTATATACCCTTCACAGGGCCTGCAGTTTGCGACCTTATCGGCCCCAAAGTGCCACAGTTTTACAGTCCTGAGCAGCTTAGCACTTAGCTTACACTACAGTTTGATTGGGGTTGACACGCTTAATGTTTCTCAATCTTTGCACCTGAGGGAACCCAGCCTACAGACCTTCTCAGATCAGATGTATGAGAAACCAACAGGATCAGGCTTTCTATTGGGCACAGCTGCACATCATCTTCTTCTAAAGCATAGCCAACAGCTTTTAGATCTCTGTGTGTTTGCTTGCTTGCTTTTAAGGTTTCTTTACAATGGCTCATCAGTTAAAGCCTTTGCCCAACCAGAAGGTGATCCAGCTTCAAGTTACTTTGAGGGATGAGGATACTTAGAAGCACGTTTCTTAGGAGAGCACCCTACGGTCTATGGTCTACAACAGACTACGGTCTACAGTGAAGGTCTGCAGGTGTCCGTACACGCAGGGAGCTGTGGCTTCTTCTGTTGCAGCCCATGTGCCAAAGGTTTCCCTAGCCCTGACCGCAGTTAGTGCTTAGGGCGCTTGGTGAAGGGACCTCATTTTTGGTCCCTATTCCTCATCCTGCTTCTGTATTTTACACTGAACAGTCCTTGGGTAAATTACAGAAACAGTCTTCTCTCCGTGCTTTGGGAACACAGGCCACCTTGCTCTAAGCGGTGCGCGCCAGTCAGCGGCTTCAGGTCACGATTTCTCTCCTTCTCACCATATGAATCTTGAATTACTTGCTAAACAGTGACATAGCTATGGTCAGAGGAGTGGAAAGTTTCCTTAACACCTGGAACAGCTTACAACCTACCGGTTAAGGGCCTCTCCTGGGAGGTGGGCGATACAGACCTAAAATCCCTCAAGCAGAGGAAGGAATTAAATACGACTTTCCAACTTCCTGCAGCAGCGTTCCCACCACAGGCCTGTAAAGGGAGGGTGGGGCCAGGCAGTATTCGGGACTCACACGTCCACCCTCCCGCGCGCCCCTCTGCAAAGTGGGTCAAAGTTTATTAATGTCACAGCAATGTGGAACGGCACGTGTGGAGGAAAGTAAGCTTCACCCAAACAGAGAGTATTACGGGTATCACCCAAGGAGCACATGATGCCTGGAAGGCAAAAGGAGCACGAGACGAAAGATGACAGATTGCAAAAGGAATACTGGAAATAAGGGCTAACTGGTGAACAAACTAATTAGGGAATGGTCTATTTTATCCCTCGACCGATACTATTACACTTAAAAGGAGAGGCTTTACAAGCCAAAAGGGTGGAACACTGCTGCCCTGGAGGAAGTCCTCTTCCTGAGACACTGGTGGGTCTCACTCAGGGCGATGTCCAGGTTAGGGCACCAGGGAGAGGGCCTGGCCATCACTGCGAAGCGAGGAAGGACTCCTGTCAGACTCACTGCCGTACTGCTTTATCCGCCCATGGCCATACTTTGAGAGGGGAGACCAAAGCCCAGTTACCTTTTGAAGACAACAGGAGTGGTGATAACCTGCCATACTGACCAAAACCAAAGTCACATATTTTCCTCCAATAGTTTAACTTAAAAATTGAGGTCATCTTCATTCCAGGTTAATATGATAAGTACAGGTCTGAGTTTTGGGCATCTGAATCTCAAATGTACAGAGCTGTCTTTCTGAATTCTAAGGTGAAATTCAAGAAGACCCAAGGTATGGGTGATGTCCCGTTGGGCTAAGTTTAGCGCATGCATGCTATGCTTGCTAGCTTCAGAAACTACCTCCTCACCACACTGGGTATTTTGACATGTTCTTACTCTGCCCTTGCATGGTATGGGGACCCTAGGTACAACGTATCCAAGGATGCTCTGCAACCAAGTATTAGAAATAGAGCCTAAACTGGATTAAGTTTTTAAGATCTGAGTGTACAGATTAACAAAACTTCTTTTTTTTTCCCCCTAAAGCATATACAGAAAATGCAGCAGTATTATGCAAACCACAGATTATTTAAAAATATTGACCAAATGCACAGGAAGCATTTGGACTTTGCATGGGGAGGGGAAGGGCAAACAAAGTTTCAGTTATGAAACTGGTGTCTGGTGAACAAGGGCAAATGTGCAATTTAACTTGCCTAACCCATAGTTCCTCTGTGGGGAAACCCCACACCATCCCTGTAGATTAGTGTGTATCACGGTACTTCTCCTGCACAAGTTATGTCCCACTTTATTTTCCCCAGGGACATTATCTAAATGTATTAGATTCGCAACAAAATTGGTGAAAATGCTATGAAACTGGTAGACACATCACCTTATAATTTCTTCAGAGTAATAATAATAAACATGAGTGAAATATATCCTATTTACCATTGGTACAGTGATCTGTTTTACTAATATGGGATAATAATTGTGGGAAGATGATAATAAAGAAAATAAAAAAAGAAGAAAGAACTAAAGCCAAAGAAAGCATGTGCTCCATGCAATGAAATTATCATCCATAGAGCTGAGATAATTCAAAGCTTGCTGTTAAATTTCAACAGCACTGTCAGACTGACAGTTAAACTAAATCACACACACAAGACCCATATAATTACTGTGTAGAAAAAGGCAGGACAGTGGCCTTTGGCTCTAGCATGAACTTTTTGTTAGAGCCAGGCATGATGGTACTATCATGGATAATGCTAACAAGCACTTAGGAAAGTATTTTTTCTTTCTCTTGTTGCCTGTACCTACTGTGAGAAATATCTACTTTAATTTTCACATGATTCAGAATTGGGGGGAAAGGAAAGGAAGAGAACTGGATTTTGTCCAAATGCATTTAACTAAGGGTCACTAATAAAAGAGATTGGATGAATATTAGAGGATAATTGCAGAGCAGGATAGGCCTCAGAAAAAAAACCAGTTTGAGTTCAAGTGCAGTTTGCAAATCACATCTAATACGCTTTTCTACTGTGACAAATAATCTGGCAAGTATTTTGTTGCATCGGTAAAAACCTGAAGACTGAAGATAACCTGTTTCCAGCTTCTGAGAACTGTTCACAATAAAAAAGCCTGAAATGGACTAAATTCTAAATTTGCTGTTGACTTCACCACCACTGAGAACAAAGCGAGCTAATCTCCAGGGAAGAGGGCTTTACGAGCTCTTCCTCCTTCCCACCACACAGCTGCTCTTCTACCACCAGGCGGGGCGGAGGACTCACCTGGCTACCAGATGATCAGATCCTCGCATCACCATATTCCGCAGAAGATGCGCTGAGGATGCACGTAGCCCAAAAATTTACAGCTGCTGTCAAAGACTCAACCACAAAGTAGTTGAACAGCAGGGGACCCATGTATTTTCTTTAAGGTTGTTAAGGCAAAACTGCCTTAATGAAAGGTCTCACAGGACTTATTAGAAAATTATCACCTTTTGGTACTGACAAATCAGACCTCTGTCAGGCTCGAGACTGGCCATCATGGGTCAAAACAACAAATTGAGACCACTGGGAAAACATACTTCTCCTTACTAGATATTGGGAATTTAAATCATCACTGTGCAACCCAACTATGTTTCTGCAATATTTAGTGATAGATCATTTCAATCTCCTACACAGGTGATAATAATGACCAGACACATTACTGTAGTTTTCCTTGCAGTTACAGGATAAATGGATTCACTGCAGCTAATGGACAGATAAGTTACATGGTTCTTACCACCACTCATAAGCAATGTAGAGCCTGAAATAGTTTTAACATCAGTTGTCTGAAAACTGAACCCATGTTCATATTTTTTACTATTTACTATTTACTATGCTCTGCAGCATGATTGCTTTAAAGCCCTTATCAAAGTAAATGTGGATTATGACCAAAAGTGAGCGAATATTTTAATTCAGAACCAGTAAATCTCCTTCTAAAAATCTTTGTGCATGGGAAGTACTTCCTAATATGAATGATGATGATAATAATTTGAACTGCCAGTACTAATTTTATAATAAAGGAGAGCTGCCAGCACACTCTTAGTCTATGAACGGTTATTAATTTATCTTTAAACAAGTAATGACAAGACAAGAGGAGGAAGCAATGGTGCTGAATTCTGATGGGATTCTTCTTTTATAAGGAACTCAAGTAAAGCTACTACCTTTTCAGAGAACGTCTTTCGGTGTCAAAAATAACATCCAAGTAAATGCCGCTCCAGAACGAAGATAATTATTATATTAGAGACTTGTATGGCAACAGGGACGCATAATTTAAATTCTAACTATGCATAAACAGTTACATACAGCTGAGGACATGCGTTCAGCTGACAAATGATTTGCAAATATTATTCTGTTGACACAGAGGCACAAAGTTCAAGGTGGCCTCCGTTAGTAAACAAAGACGGAAAATGTACCTCACACATTTACCCCATGCCGAAAACCCAAGCCATTTAGAAGAAGACATCTGGATGTTCAAAAATTAGCATGACGGTATTCAGAGCCCATCAAAACATGCAGCCATCGCTTGGCGTCTAGTAGCTAAGCAACGTACTTCATACATTCAAAACATAGTTGTAAAAGTTGGATCCTCCTGCCAATTGCTGCCACTCTCATTGAAAAGCTAAACTGGAAAAAATCTCTTTTTAGTTCAAAGTGGAGCTGTTTTCTCCAGGAAACATCTCTGCTGCTTTTTCATCCTTTAACCCTTTTTGTGTTTACATTCCAAGAGGAGCAAACAGATTCATGTTGACATTTTGAGTGTAAGCATATAAAAATCGTGTGGACTCACACATACTCCCTGCAAAGAACATCATGAACACATGTAGCAAGAAACTACAGTCTTGTTCTTATTGAGTCAAATACTGGAATGTAATGCCAAACAATGTGCGTGTGCACACAGTGAATCATTAAAGCAGATTAAGTTACACTGAGTTGCACTGAGGAGCTAATCCCATAGTTAAACGTGTTAAAATGTAAACCAAGAAAACAGAAGCCTGTGCTTTTTCCTTGCAAAGCATTTACATCCCTAAGTAACAGTGCAAGCAATATTTGCATCTTAAGAGTGGAAGGAGACCACAGGAACTGTGACATTCTCTTTAGTTTAGGTACTACTTACATCCAAAAGAAGTAATTCATGCCTTGCTCAGGAGTCTTTGAAAGTGGATTACTGATTAGCAGCACACTCTTACTCTGGCAGGAGGGCATCCATGCAAAGAATTACAGATAAGCATCTGTAATGCAAGTGCACTTTAAATTCACATCCTACCTCAGTCCAAATTAACTTAATAATTGATGTTAAGATTCACAGTCTGCCACCCTAGGAGTTTCTGAATTGTAATAAATCCCAGGGAAATAAATGGGAATACTGGCAGAGAAAAACACTCCTTAGTGAAAAGTGATGGATTCTGGCCCAGGCTTAATTAATAAACCATTAGAAAGGATGTTTATAGAAAAAAGCAAAAGCATTCTGACCCAGCCTAGGTAGCCTGCTTTCATTCACATTATAATGATAAAAAAATGAAAGCTTGCAAATTGGATCGATGGGCTTTAAACTGCTAAAAAAAGCTCCTGTTGTACAAGTGATGCCTGACTGACACAGAACCTAATGTTTCAACTATTTACAGCTATAAAAGCAAGCCAGGCGCTTTTTCCCCCCTTCTGGAGCAACTCCTTCCACAAACCATCCAAAGCATCCTTTTTGGCAGGCTCCTATGATGTAGAAAAGCAGGAGAACTCAAACGAACGGAAAGTCATGCAGCTATTTTTTTCATACTTGGGGAAAGGAAAAAAAGAAAACACCAAACCCAAACCACTGAAGGGATATTCTTACAGAAGAACTTCATTGCATAAACTCAGCCACATGTCTACTAGACCAATGTCCCTTAACGACCTCTGGCAATACAATTAATTACCAACCGGGTAGGGAGCAAGGCACAGCTCTGCACGGGTAAGGTCCGATCCATAGTTGATCAGGACACACGTTTTTCACTCGGGGAATGAGGAAGAGACTGCACCCCCTTACCACCAGCCCAACTCACCCAACTTCTGCAGCTCTGTTTACCTGCGGTTTGCATTTACGTCCTACCCTTGAACCACAAGCGCTGCCAGCTTCCAGTGCGGCAGAGCTATTCTTGCTGGAAATAGCATCTCAACGCACTCAACAAGGAAGTCGCGTGTACTTTTAAGGTGTTCTCCACCATTTTCCCTAGCAGGTTTGTTTGGGGACTAATTTAGGCTAGGGAGCACTATCAGCCCTTTGCCTGGACCACCTCCCCAGAGAGAGAGGAGCTGTGTGTGAAACATCTCACTGGGAAAGATGGAACAACGTCATCTCTCAAGCAGAGATTAAATTAAGCGGCCTCAGCCCAGTCCCCGAATCAGGCAAATTACCACGTCTCCACCCTGGCAGGAGTCCCAGCACTGCACTGGCATGAATGACTGCATACCCGCAGTGGGGATGACCTCGCAGGGGAGGGGGCACACACCGATGCATACACAATTTGTTGGGTTTTCAGCCCCTCTTCCGTCCCCGGCAGCTGTGCATGTGGCTGCCGGTCCCTGAGATGGAGTGCAACCCGATGGAAAGGCTGAAGGCGTAAGTGGGGAGGCAACCACCGTGCAAAGCCGGGCAGCGTGGCTGATGGGCTGCCAGGGCGGCCTCACTGCAGCCCAGTCACCCCACGACACATCGCTCGAGGGACGCCAAGTCACCATCAGTCAGGGTGATGCCTACCTCGCGAGTGAAGAGGATGGCGGCATCGTAGTGCTCGTCATGGTCGTCGTCGAGGCGGTTGTGCTGGTGTTGCCACTTGCAGAAGTTCTTGAGGGTGGTGGCGGCGTTCCTGTTGACCTCCAGCCCCTTCTCCTTCTCGCCCAGGGCCACCACCTTCACCACGGCCAACCGGACATGGTTCTCCAGGCTGGCGTGGGCATAGAGCCGGGAGGCGATGGAGGACAAGGTGAGCAGGTAGTGCTGCAGCCCCTTCCCATACTTGCGGACCATGGAGGCGTCGGCCACCAGCAGCAGCTCCACCTGCCGGGCCCGGGAGACGGAGCGACGCCGCCGCCGCCGCCGCCGGCCATCCCCCGCCGCAGCGACCGCTGCGGCCGGGTCGCGGGTCTCGCAGCTGGTGCGGGCCGGCACCGTCTCGAAGCTGAAGCTGTCCCTGCGGAAAAGGTGCGGGATGCGGGCCGGGCCCTCCCCGTAGATCCGCGGGCCGGCCGCCTCCCCGCCGCGTCGCGCCGGCCTGACGGTGTAGCGGGAGCGGCCCACGGCGAAGAAGCCGTCGAGGCCGCCGCAGAGGTTGAAGACGGCCAGGGAGCGCGGGCTGCCGTCCACCGTGCCGCGGTAGTAGCAGCGCGGCGGCCCGCCGGCCCGCGGCGCCCGCGCCCCCACCGCCTCGTCGCGCTCCAGGTCGAGGAGGAAGCGCTGGCCCCCGGCGTAGAGGACGTAGCCCGCCTTGCCGCCCCCCGCGTAGGTCGGGTCGAGGCGCCGCACGACGCCGCTGGCCCCGCGGGGCGGCGGGGGGCGGTGGGGCGGCCCGAGCGGAGGGCCGGGCCGGGGCGGCGGCGAGGCGGCGGCGGGGGGCGGCGGCGCGCCGTTGTCGGCAGGTGCCGGCGGCTGGGCAAGAGCGAGGTGCAGCTCGGCGGCCAGCAGCAGGGAGACCAGCTTCAGGAGCATGCTTGCCTCGCCGTCAGGAGCGGCCAACAGTGGTGGTGATAATTAATAGCAGTAATAATAATAATAAGAGTTGGGTAGGGGGGTGGAAAGAGCCGGTCGGCGGAGTGCAGCAACGTAGGTAAGGGAAGGAGAGAGGGGGAAGGAGGGGGAAAAAAAAAAAGGGAAAGAAAAAAAAAAGAAAAAGAAAGTTCTCCCTCTCGAACTCGAGTCAAGTGTGAGTGGGAGAGAAAAAAATGTCAACAAAAGCCGCTCGCGTGTGAACTTTGTGTTTCTCTGCAGGGAAGAGCCGGGAGCACATGGAAGGAAAGAGAGAGGCAAAAAATCCCAAATCACTGCTACTGGGGAGGCAATAGAGGGGGGGGGGGGAGTAGAGAAAAAGGAGGAGAGGAGGCTCGGACCCGGCAAGTAGAGAAGTTTGAGCACTTCCCACTCCTCTTCCACTTCTCTGCTGTAGTCACCGGATCATCACCAGCAGCAGCAGCAGGGGCAAGGGGCAGGTCTGCTGCGACTCGGCACTTTTTCGGGCTCCGGTGGGCTCCCTTTCCTTCTTTTGCCCCTTTTTGTTTTGAAGAGAAGGAGGAGAAAGAGAGAGAAGAAATTCAGGCACCAAAACCCGCCTCGATCGTCTCCGGTGAGATGGTTAAAAAGGAAAAAAAAAAAAAGCAAAAAAAAAAGCCCAAGAAGCGGAAAACGTCCCGGATTTTTGTAAAAGCCCCCTCCCTGTATCTTTTCTGTTGTTGTTGTTGTTATCCCCAGTCTGTCGATGTGAACAAGAGGAGAAGGGAGAGAAATGTGAAGATGAGAGGAGGTGGAACAATGAATTTATAGCGGAATGCCATCCTGCAATGGCAATTTCAACAATTCGTCACTGCAGGCTGCCTCTTAAAGGGAGAGCTTCAAAACCACCACTCCCACACTTCTCATTTAATCAGAGGGAGAAACTTGAGGGGAGGGGGAAAGGGGGGGGGCGCTGCGGGGGAGGAGAAAAGGAGGGCGAGGGAGCGGGAGAGAGGGAGGCAGGAGAGGGGAAGAGAGGGAGGAAGCCGGGGAGGGGAGAGAGACCGGGAAAAAAATGTTTGTGTATGAAAAACGCAAGATTTCCGTGGAATCGCTTAAAGCCACAGAGTCACCCGGGGTTTGGGATGTCACCGCTGGCCGGGGACGGTGAAGCTGCGCTTACCTCACGTCCTGCCCGCTTCCCCCTCTCTCCTGCCTGGCGCTGCCGTTCATTTTGCAATGTTCAGTGGAGGAGGCAGGTTTACTCCTGGCTCTCGGAGGGGAGGGAAGCGGCCGGGGCTTTTACGAGAGCGCCGGTGATGCGGAGCGCCCGTGCGGCGGCCGGGGGGAGCGGAGCGGCTGCGCCGGGCGGGGGGTGCGCCCTCGCCGCTGCCCCCCGTGTCCCGGCTCGTCCCCTGCCCCTGCACCTTTCTCGGGTCGGCGGCAGCACCAAACTTCCTCCCTTTGTCTGGGCCGCCGCGGCTCGTCTGCACCCAGCCTGTCATTAAGTCCCGGCAAGCTGTCATCTAGTTTGGGCGGACTGTGATTTCCCCCGAGCCCCCGGGGAGGAGGGAGGGCGGGGAAGAGTTAATGCTTGCTTTGACCTTTTGAATGACTTCAGATACTTAGATCATCCCCCCGCTGACTGACACACACATCCACTCACCCTATCCCCTCGTCTTCCTTCCCCCGCTTCGTGCTCCGGCAGGGACACCACAAAGGGCAGATGTCTGCATTTACTTTTTCATCTGCCCTTTCCACCTTAACACGGCCCGGAGAGTGAGAGGAGATTGGCAAACAGCTCACTCGCTGCCGAGGAGGGAGAGATCAAGGGCTGGAAGGCAGCCTGGGCTCCGGGAAGGCGAGAGGAGCGGGACCCCAGAGGAGTCCGACTCCGCTGGCTTCCCTCCCGCTGAGGTACGCGACCCAGCGTCACCAGGTGCCTGCTCTTGCACCGAGTCAAACGCAGACACGAGGGCAACAGACGTGCTTATTATCTCGTGTGGCCACGTCCCAAGACGGGTGCCAGGAACAGGTGCTCTTTAGCTGCAGAACTCCAAAGGGGATGCAGCTCTCCAGTCTCGTCCCAGCCTGTAAAGAGCACCTCAGCCCCACCGCTCTATCTGCAGGGGGATGACGTGCACATCTGTATTACTTCGCAGGATCAGGACCGTGGTGGTGGGATGCGCAGAGAATGGCAGACCAGCACCCGCCTCTGTCGCTTCCAGAGGCTGCTTTGAGAGTCTAGCACTTCTGTAAAGAACAGGTTAACTAATGCCACTAATGTTTAAAAAAGTAATATTCCCATGTAAATGATTACATTAACATAACCCTGAGGTTATGCTTATGAAATATTTAACGCACCAAAGTTTTGCAGGTGTTCTCTTTTTTTCCGCCCATTTTTCTGGAAATGGTGATACCTGCGAACAAAAGTTCATTTCTCAACCTCCTGGTATTTCTGTTTCTGCATTTCAGTATTTTATCATCACCAAAAATTCCTGACTGGAGTCAGTAAGTTCCAGAATTAAGAGTTATATATCAGGAAGGTCACACGACATTTTTTGGGCATTGGTCCAGGGCTATTCAACATTTTAAAATTTAAACATTTTCTCAGTTACTTTAAACTAGTTATAAAGTTAAGACAGTTGAAAAAAATTAAAGGGAGGGAGAGAGAAGATGAAACCATATTTTGATTAAAAAAAGAACCTGTAATTTGTCTCCCACTTTTTCTTGGATGGCTTTTACTTTTCATTTGAGCCTAGTAGATATCTGTTCAGCACCAACAATATTTTTATTGACTTCACTGGGACCTGATCAAGCCCTGGATTCGCATATATGTCTGGGTCCAAACTCTCAGATACCTCTGGGAGAGGTGTTAAAGATGAGATCTGGGATAAGGAATGTAGTTTGGATAACCTCAGAAATTCTCATTAAAAAAGTGTTAGTTTGTCAATGAAAAGGCATATGGTGCACAAGAGGCCAGTGTAATGTTCTCCCATGCTACAGCATAATTCCAACTGACCCGCCATATAGCCTAGGAAAAACAGGAATGCTTAGAAGGGTTAGCAGTAATTAAATGGTGCATCTCACTACTCGTCTCTTGGGTTGTCTTTGGTTTCCCAAATGACAGGAAAAGTTGGTAAAGCTTCCACAAAGCCCTGTTTAACTGAGCAAGGATCTAGGCTTTCCAAGAAGGTACAAATTAGCCCGTGCAGATTAGCCCATAGATTATGAAGTCTTTCCTATTTACATTTCAAAACTGTAATAACTCAGCAGTGCAATAATGGAAAGATAGGTCAGTCATGCCTCACGCAACAAGAGGAGCCCTCTTCTAGTCTGAGAGCCTTGAAGTGTGAGGATAAATCACTTAAACGAATCATCTTCTTTTTCCTCCCAGTTTTGCCCTCTTACCCTCTTTTTACATTTATAGCATTGCCTTTAAACAAGAAAGGCTGTTAGCATGTCCCAAGTTGTGGATGACACTAAATCCTTGCCAAACAGCTCCGACCTGGAAATCTCAAAGCTGACCTTTCCCCACTGAGAGATAGCCACAAATCCTCAATTAGCTTTAAGGCACAACACAAATTTTGTACACTGTGGACCAAATTCAATCCTGATGTAAAAAGACGCACTCCTCTTGGGTCTCTGGGAGCTGTAAGCTGCTTTCATTAAGGTTGTATTTCACCCCCTGGGTTTGTCCATGAAACCCTTTAGGATCCTTCAAGTAATAGCCTCAGTAGCTGGGAATTCCTAATTATATAGTATTTTAGCCACATAAGAAATATTGCTCTAAGCATATATTCATATGAACGAATAGTTTGAGACATGGAAATACCGACAAAGTTGCTAATAATTTTATCCACATGTCCTTCAAACCATCTTATGGAAGGGTCCCATTTTACATCACCTCTTTTTCAGTTCTCAGTCACATTACAAGGGGTAGAAAACCATGAAACCAAGGTGTCGACAAATTAGTCCTGTGTCTGCCTACAGACCTCAGACAGTAATCAAGGCCTAGCAGACATGTCCTACCTAACACCATCTGTCTTTCACCATTTACTTAACTCTTCTTCCTTGGAAATTTAAAAAAAAAAAAATTCTGTTCAGCTTTTACTGTTCTAGTGTTAGAAGCACCTGACATTTCTATGTAATCGCACATGGGAGATAGCAATTACTGTGGGAGATATTAGCTTTTTCTATAAATTATAGGAAGATCCAATCAAACCCAAGAAAATTGCCTGCTCAACATGTTCTAAAGTAATATCAACCAACAACATTTGATAGACTTGTGATCAACACAGGTCTATGGCTGGGAACTGGACCCAGGTTTGGGTAAGTTCCTACCCAAGAATCTACTTGAAGCAACACACTTAACAAGGCACAGCTTTGTCCCTCCTGATAACTGAAAGCCTCTGTTAACTTTATTGGACATTTTTAATATGCATATCAGCAAGATCAAGCTTGCCTGCAACAGGATGCTGTTGGAATCTTTATCCCCCAAGAAATCTATCAGTGATACTTTGCTGCCTCTCAAATCCACCATGGTTTATTAGTCTTGTCAGCAGTTTTAACAATACAAACATTATGATTATAATGTTCAAGTCTATTAGTTTTAAGGCTTTCCTATGGTGATGCATTAAAACGACTGAAGACATTTATTTCTCAAGTGCTCATTATTAAATAAAATAGTCATTATAAGTATTTTATATAAGATAATATATATTTTTCTATAAGTATTAAGTATACTTTTATATAAGTATTTTATGTAAGATAATAAGTAATTTTGCAAAGAACTCTTAAAGATGAATATTTTTGGTTAGCGTTCTGGAAAGGACTAGATATACCGGCATTTAGAATAAGTTATACAGCCTTTGACCCCCACCCTAGGACAGCGGCATAGTCAACATTGTCCCTTATTTGGACTATGTGTCTTTATGTGGCTTGAATGGTATGAAAATCCATTCAGATGGTGACCTCCTAGCAGTTGTTTTGACTGACTTTAACTTGCTTGTTGATACTGAAATAGGTTTGTGGTTGATAAATAAGCCAGCTTCACCGTTATTGGTGTATTCTTCCTGCCAGTCTTACCAGATGCGTTTGGAACTGAGTGCTTCTGGAGACTGAGCTAACTTCTTCATCCTTCTCATACTGCATGTGACAAAGGCAGTAGCGGGAAGCTTGCACGTTCTCTCATTTCCACGGCTGGCATTTCCTCCACACACAGCTGGCATTTCTAAGGAGTCCAGTCCAAAGTTTTTGTAGGCCCTAAATTATTTATCTAAAGGTCAAGTAACGTTCTACCTCAGAAAAACAATTAAAAGGTATTTTCACAATGAAGGCACAGGCTGGTGTTCCTTAGAGTGCAAGTTCCTGGATGGCATTAGGTTGTACCTTCGTGCCCCTCACAAGCCATTGCTGCATATGACCATTACCCGTAGCTATTGTAATTGGCCAGGTTTAGAATAAAAATATCTTCAGTTACAATAAAATCATGAACTTAAAGCAGTTGTATTTGGTAAGAAATGTTAAGACTTTTTGGTGTGAAGCACTGTAGCTTTAAGGCAAAACGTTTTACTTGCTTCTTTATGGTCAATGACATCTTCTTCAACTACAGCCATGTGGGAGCGAAGGAGACGCCTTTGGCTTGGGGTTCATGTTTTTATAAGTGGCATGTGTAAGTAATGTATCGAGTATATAACAGTTCCAGCAGGCTGAAAATTTTACATTTGACATCAGCTTCATTTTTCTATAAGAGCTAAGGAGACAGCCGTAAGGGGTATAGCATTAAAGCTGGGTTGGCCACCATTTAAATAGCTGTATTGTTTTAGTGTAACAACACAAGAATATTGTGAATTTGTGGCTACCATATCAAATTAAAATAGGAAACAGTCTGAGGCCTGGCTAGAAATCAAATTGTTAGGGTATCCACTTATGGAGGAGGAGAAGAGATTTCTGCAAGATTAATCATGTATAAAAATATATCACATGATAAAAGTATACCTCTTGCCTGCATAGCAGGATCCAGAGGAGGGGTGAGTTTACTGATCAAAAGAAGCTATGACATTGTCCAGTCAGGAGGAAAAGGAGGCACAAATGACAAATTATATTTCCTAGGTATTGACCTAGAGAATAGACCGGAATGGGGTCCTCACCTTCCTACAACTGTTGCAAGAAATGAACTCACATAAACCATAACATAAGTGAATAATTGTGACCATTGAACCTACTATGAATTTTGTTTAAAAACACATGTTGGGTGGAGGCAGTGCTCTGCAGGAAGTATCAGATGTTAGTATAGTAAGTATCAGACCCTTATCCTTTTTTTTTCCTGAACAGCAGCAAGATAATCAGAGGAAGGGTAAGATGTTAAACTTTCCTTATAAAAAATGACACTTGTTATAAAAATACATTTTAAGAGTGCAAGATATGCACATGATGTATTCTACAGCTGTTCCTTCAGAAGGCTGGAAGGCCTGAAAAACTCTGGAGTCTAGTTTGTATGAGGAGCAGCAGACATTTAATTAATCTCAGTCCTAGAATTTTACAGCCAATATGTGGTCTCTGAACATCTCTGCTCTAGTTAGCAGAACATCTGTAGTAGAAAAACAGAACTTGAATAAATCCAAGTATTCTTATACTCCTTCAAACCTTACCGCTTTTTATCATTATTTCTTTAAATATTTTTCCAAAGATTTGTATGTTCAGCTTCTCCCTGTCCTCCCAGCACCATTCGTGAATCTAGCCTTTCAGCCAGCTATGTGCCTTAAAATTTTTAATGAGCCACGTCTAAACAAAAACTAATTCCATACTGATTTAGCAGGCAAATAGCCTCCCCTCACTTCTACCCAAATCTTGTTTGTGCTTTTTTGCACATAGGCTGGATATATGTTCTTGCATATATTCTGAAATAGCTGGATCTGAAATACTGGGGTAATTATAATAAGAGAAATGCCTCACATGTTCTTTTTTTTTTTTTTTTCAGTCAAGTTCTCAGTTGATGCATATTGGGATAGTTCCATGTGGGCAAACTGTTAGAGGCATAGCTTTATGAATTTACACATCTATAAATGATATTCCAGTACTGTAGGTGGAATATCTTTTTCCATGTCATTTGAGGCATAAACCAGAAAATGTACTTCCCTAGACTTCAAAGTTAAAACTGTAAGAGTGATTAAAGAGAAATTTAAAACAAACATTCACTTGCCAGATCTCACCTGGCATTAATACACACGCTGCACCACTTAAGATATCAAGTTCTGGTTGCCGTGTGCACAGATTTTTCCATCTGAATCCCAGTTGCCCTGAAACTAAGGGAGAGAGAACTTTGCAGGTCCTCTGAGGCAGGAGCCGGGGAGGGACGCTGTCAGGTGGCACCACTGCCTGGCACAAAGTTTCAGCTGGCTTCTCCTCACTGAAATAGGAATCTCTGCCATGAAGGGGAAACGTGGAGACCTTGCAACTTGCTCTCCCCACAGATTAATGTTCTGTAACATTAATCCACAAGTAGGATCATTTTGTGAGCACTTCTTTGTCTTGTACGTTGTCTAAGAAGGCAGGTAGGTGCGCACAGGGTGCATCTAGGGCAGAATCATGAATGTGCTTTTGGAGTGACTCTCCCTATCATCTCCACTTTCTGTGCTTTGATTTGCACCAAGTAGGGGTCATGGAGCACACAAACCGGATTCCTTTGGGATGAAACTAAATCAGAAGATATGTTCCCACGGGCATACAAAGCACAGGACTAGACTAGAGCTAGACCAAATAAACACACCTAAAGGCATACTGAGTGGATGTCACGTCCTTAGCACCAACTGTTCTGCTGTCCAGATCTCCTCCTATCCAGCTGCACTACTTCCTAGAGCGGACAGTCCTGCTATGACTGTTGAGGAACATCAGAAGGACACAAACAGGCTGCAGTGTCAGCTGAAGGCTACATGATATTCCGTTTCAGATGCAAATGTTTTAGACACTTTTGCAGGCTAGGATACTGTAGGAAGAAATTATAAGAGAATGCATATGTAAGACGGGGAGGTAGTTTTCTGAATATATTTTACTGTCTTTAACAGTGGAAAGCATACATTTTAATGATTAGCACATATCTTGTAATGCACGTGCTTCTGTCCAAAGGGCCAGGAGGTCCATGTAACATTTAAATGCTATGTTAGTCTTATTTTAAGGGCTTAAATGGGTCTCAGATGGTGCATAAGGCTTATGCTGGCCTTGGGCATAAGGGCACAATTGACCCTGAAAGAAGAGACCAAACATAAGTCTCATCACAGCTGCAATATTCATTTCTGGAATGCACCCAGCAGGTCTTATCCAAGCCACTACAGACAGGCAGTTTGAGTTTTTCCAGTTCCTAATGATTACACAGTATCCTGGATTCAGTTGGACAATTTCCACCGAGAGTGAAACTCTTTGTATTTAATATCCCCCTAAAATAAAAGTGGTATAAGAGAAGGGCCTCAGTCTTTTTCTTCTTTTATTGCTGTTGTTGAAAAGGTTTAGCCCACAGGGATTGGAGCACTGGGCAAAACTACAAAATATGCAGTACATCCTGTTACACCAAAGTAGGCAGATCCTCTCCTGTAACAACCAGACTGGTACAATGGAAGACTTTGTCTAGTTTTCCTGACCATACAGTACTATAGCGTGCATGGTATTTCATTATGGTTTCCATTTCAGGAAGTTAAGTGGTGGAAATCACTACATATCATGACTCCATTTTCACCATTGTTCCGGGAGGGGGTGTGTTTAAAAGGAATGGGTAAATTTCCCTGGAGCTCTATTACATGATACTGCAATGTACCACAGGAAATTATTTCCCTCTTTACTGGACACCCAGAATATTGTCAAATATGAGTCCTGAAAATCTTCAGCAGTCATGTTGCAAAGAAATTTGCAAAGAAATAAATGAAGTAACTAGCAGTTATATTGTATGGACAGAGAAGAGAATAGCTTGATCAGTCAATCTGAACAACTGGTCCTTTCAAAATCCATCTATCACGATATTCAGCAGTAGAAAAACCAGAGCAGGTCCACCAGATGACAACACTACCTACAAAATGCTATTCCTATCTCTTGTGACCTGGAATAGATTTAAAAAGCAGTATACAAAACACGTGCACCCATGGAGGCAGCCTACCTTTCAAGGCGTTAGGAGAACAGGGCAAGAAACCTCTAAATTCACCCAAACTTTTGCTCTCCTATGTAGTCTGAGTTACAGAGATTTCATCATAGCCTCCAGGCTGTTTCCCAAATTACCTACCCTCTCTCAGAACCCTTCTGCTTCTCTGCTCCCTTGTCTGTAATATTTTCAGATATTTTTTTCTCCCAAGAGGACATTTTGAAATGTGCATGTCATGGTCCAGATCATAACCACACCAGGCAACCTTCTTTCCTCCCTGACGTTTACTGGGTTTTATATTCTCCAGTATGAACTGAAAAATGTGTGTACTCAAGCCCTCGCCAACGAACAGCATGACTTTCCACGGTTCATAAAAACTCACCCATCCCCTGTGTAGGAAAACCATTCTCCTTTGCACAGAGCAGGAGTTCACTACTTCAAAACACGGAAACCATATGGTGACATGTTTTAAAAGAAAACATAACAAAACAATGTCCCACCCATGTCTCTTCCCAAGAAAAACCCACCCTTTTCATCCTGGAAAGCCGACCAGTGCAATCACCTGGTCTACCACAAGGTTCCAGCTGCTGTTGTGTGAGGAAGGATGAGTGTTAGCACCATGTTTGTGTTAGGCAGCTGTAAGTCACCCCATTGTCAGCCTTGCCATCTTCTCCTTTGGTCACTGACTTATGCCCAAGGCAGGGGGAAGACAGAGGACGTTAAGGGGTAGTTTGTGCTTGAGCCTCTTCCCCCGCTGCGGCTGGGAATCTCTCAAATCTGAGCCTCCAGGTGTATGTGGAGGAGCGTGCACATAAAGTTTGGAGTCAATGTATGTTTGGACTCGAGAAGGGCCATGTGTTCACACCCAAAATACTCAGCTTGACCCATTTGACTGATTAAGACTAAGATTTTGATATTTCCAGGGAAGAAATGACAGCCTTTGGTAAGGTGTTCCAGTGCTTATTAACCTTAGCTGTTAAAAAGTTGCATCTGACTTCGAATTTGAATTCATTTAGCCACAGTGCCCAGCCATCACACCTTGTTAAACTTTTGCCTGCTAGTCTGAAGAATCTGCTACTTCTTTTTCCTAGTTTGTAAAATTATAGATAATAGCCACGTCACTCATTTTCTTTGAGAGGCTAAAACACATTAAGGACCTTGTGCCTATGCAAAGATCTCTTTTTCACTGTTTCAGTCATTCTCATGGTCCTTGTCTTAGCCTCCTTCAATTTATCAAAAGTGTCTCTAGGCTGTGGATATTGCAGCTGGACAAAGCAGTGCTGCTCATGCCAGTGAAAATACACATACAACTTGACTTGCCATAGCTCTGTGGGGCAGAGCACCACACCAGGAACTCACATTAGCTGATTAACAGCCACAGCGTCTGCCTTTGCTTTTGCAGAGTCCCTGCTTCTCTGAAGAAAATGTTGCTCTTCTCAGGTCATGGCTTACAGTCTTTGTTTCCAGATGTACTGCTCTGCTCAATACTTATTCTTCAGGATCCTAAATTCTTCATGTCAGTGTCCATTTTAAAGCTTAGACTGCCTCCCAAACTTATTTTATGATTTTATGTCTATTTCCAGGTCACTGATAAAAATATTAAATTGCGTTGTGCCAAGAATTGTGTTCTGTGGTATGCAGCAGAAAAGTCTTGCTTGATAATAAGCGCTTCTTTACAATCACATGTTGAGGTCTATCAGTTTCCAATACAGTCAACATTTGCTGCATATTTTCTATGCCTAGGGAAATCCACATGAACCACACTGAGCAACTACACTGTAATAAGTCTGAATAATAGCCCTCTGCCATATAGTCACTTCCTCCTTCTTATCCTTTGTCTGCTGGAGCGTTTGTCATCCAGGCCCAGGGCTGCCATCTAGAACATCACTGTTGGGGTCCCACAGAATGAAGTCAGGCTTCCTGAGCGGCACTGACAAAGACATGACCTCACTCCAGCTCTGTTTTGTCTGCTCGTACACATTTCTACATACAGGGCTTAGATAGGACCTCCCTCCTGTACTTCACAGAGACATAAAACCCCCTGCCCTTTCCCATTTGTATCTTCTGAAGAACTCTTCTTGGTAAATGCTCATTGCAGGTTTTTTTGGCCTTACTTGGAACATGTCTACACTTTTGTGTGATCTTTAACTCAACATTCTGTTCATTGGTCCAGTTCAGACCAGTTTTTAGTGAAAAGCAATATAGCAGTCTCACTTACTGTTGGGTTTTAACTATTAAGGAGAAAACATTTAGTGGGTGAAGAAAATCTGCATATCCTTGACAAAAAGCCTTTAATGCATATCATTGTGCATAAGCTGCACTTTTCCTTGGAAGTAAAGGCTGAGTGAGGCCCTATAGTCTGTTGTGGGGTTTTTTTTTTTTAATCTGTATGTTCATTTACAGTGATATGGAGTGGTCCCCATTATAACTAGCCAAGGAATTAAGATGCAGCAGAGTCTTGCCCCCAGTTTGTGCATGTGGAAATTAATGACTGCACAAAATGCAAGGCAGTGGCATATCAGACTGTCTGTTTTCTGCAGTATAACTCCCGTGGACCTTTCTCCTCTCTCATTTGGCTAAACCTGTTTTAACAAGCACCTGGAATGGTTCAGCTCAGATGCTCCTGCTGTTCCTGCTCTGTAAACCCAGGGTGATTCCTTTACATAGTTCTCTTGAAGCAGCGACTTGCATGGGGCAGAGGCAAAATTCCAAAACAAAGCAAACAGACGCTGTGGGTCCGTGAAAGCCACATGAAGTTGGAGCTCTGATGGCTTTCATTATGTTGTGGTGTGAGTACCCTGCGTTCACATGGCATGATGAATTTTAGCAAGCTCTGCCATTATTTTGAGCTTCAGACTCTTTCTGCAGATTTGAAGGCGCTCTGTGTGCATGTATATTTGCCTGCACGAGGTGGGGATTTTATTTTATTTTTTAATGTTGGAAAGCAAACCACTCTCATTCTCCAGCCTCTTTACTTACACTTTGCTGGGCTACCAGGGAAACACTAGGAGAGTTATTGGTCAATAGCTCTTATAGTAAAAGTTAGTAATGTTTCCCAGTAGTAAATGCTGTGGGAAAGACATGAATTCCTTTCAAGTTCTGAATCAGATTCTTTTTTTTCCTTCAACCCATTCCTTAGATCTGGGGAATTCCAAAAAGAAGAGTTTTCATACTGAAACCAAACCCATCTATATTGTTAATGGCACTGTCAAACTGCTGTTTTTACAATGTGTGATTCAGAGAACTCAGCCACCCACACACTAACAGTAACCACAAGAGGCAACACTTCAGAGCATCCTATCTGAGAACCCATCTATACGGACATTGCAGACAGACCTGAGGCTCCTTTGCTTATGCTTCGAACTGCCTGGACGTGAGCCAGCTCTAATTTAGAAGTCCTGCAGACATGTTACCTCAGTTCTGTGTTTGAGCTAATATCAAAGCCCTTGCAATCATCTGGGTTGAATGATGCCTTGTAGGTAAACCTCAGTCCTCAGGTGATTCAGAGCTGTGTTGCCTCCGTGGATGTCAGAGGAATTTTGCCTCAGAAGAAAAACATGTGAGGGAGTACGTGTTTTTCTGTTTTCTGTTACACATGTGGCATAACTATTGCCCTTGCCCAACAGATTTTTATGCAGAACTGACGCTTAGTCTAGAGCTAGTTTCAGGGAGCCTCCTTGCACCCAGCAGCCTCCCCTGCGAACATGAAGCAGCTCACTAACAACCCACACTCCCGGCCCGTCTTTCTCTCCCTTCCTTTCTACCCACTCAGGCCTGGCCAAAATCCAGCCCTCAGCCAAAGTCTGTAGGACTCCTTTCCTAGCGCACATACTTTACAGATAAAAAGAGTAAGACTTGCATCAGAAGAAAAACAACCAGAAACCCCCTGCCCGCAGTCACGTGTCACACCCAGAAGCAATGTCAAGGGCTCTTGGCTCTCCGTCTCGGCAGACAACAAGTTTGCACCTGAATCATTTGGAAGCAAAATCTTTTCAGGAAAAAGGCATCCGGTCCAAAATATAGTATCAATTCCTTTGTTTAGTTTAGCTGAATCCCATGGTTTTGCATTTTCATCCCTCAATCCTCCCTACCAGAGAAATAAATCTCCTGTAATTTGAACACATGTATGCTCTTCACTAACTCCCAACACTGGTAACTTGTTCCATATTCTCAGTACCATTTGCATTAAGTAGTTCTGCCATGTTTCCTCCTTGCTCCAAATGCAGAGAAACAGATGGGTAAACAAAGCAAAGAACAGCTATGTCTCACTGCACTTGATTTTTTGTTTGAAATCTGTGCAAACTTTGGGACTAATTAGGTCATTTTAAAATAAGGGAAATTCCTCTAAAACTTTTTTTTACTTCTTCAAACAAAATGGAAACATTTTGGATTACAGCATGTAAACTGATGTGGAGATAAGATAGGCTTTGTTTTGTTTGAGACTCACAAAGATACTTTAGGTAAAGTTCCTTGTTGTTGTCAGCCTACTTACCTTACTGAAATGCAATTTAAAATTATCCATTAGCACGTTTTTTCACAATGCTTTTACAGAAGTAGGAGGAAAGTGCTAGTGGGGAGTCTTTCTATGGTAGGTTTGCTGAATGATTATGAAAATTTTGTTACTCTTAAAAACCACTGCGAAATAATCGTTCTACTGTTTTTTTTCTGAAAAATCAGACCCATGGATGACTGTGTCTTTCACATTATGTTGATACTGTCTATACCTTTGAAAAACACACCCAAAAAGTAAAACAGAAGTGATGAAACCTCTCTTTTGTAAAAGGGTGTACTCCAAAAGGTTGTCAGGTAGTGTTTTGGTCTGGGGCTGAGACAACTGGTATTTACTGGCTCGGGAGACAGTGCTTAATGATTGTTAACAGTATCTAGTGACCGTGAATGTTCAACTTGTATTTGCTTTGCTTTCTGTTTTGCCTCTGTCTGTCTCCACTAAAGAAAGCAAGAAAGCCCTTCTGAAAGGCTGGAAATCTTGTTGCAAAGGTTTTGCAAAAAGGCTGAGAGATCTTTGTGACCTTTCAGTGTGTTCATTACACTCTGCTCCTTCCAGCTCTCCTACCTCCAGCTGGCAGCCATTTTCTTAAAATGTCACTAACAGGTGCTGCCCCTGGATTCTCTTTTCTCTCCATCACAGTCATATAGTGTCCTCTGCTTGGGCAGCACACGTGATGTGGCCTCCTGCTGTCCTGGCTCTGTGGGTCTGACAGTTCTTTCCACCTCTTTCTGATGCACAAGAGGCTGTTTGCTTCCAGCAGCATCTCTTAGGGAAGCATGCGTCTGACTTGTTGCTGTACCTGGAAGCCCTTCACTGCCACAGAGCTGTGGAGGGAGCTGGGATGAGATGGGACCTACTTGTTGTTTGAAAGCAGGAAACCAATTGCTGAAAAATAACTTCACAAAATAAAGAAGTTGCCTTCAGCTTAACAGCTACAGGTTATTTGTTTTTTTTGAAGAGCTGGGACATTTTCTTGTTGTTTAGCGTGACAACAATAAAAGATCCTCAGTTAAAAATAAATACAGATTTGGTACCTGGAAAGGCTAATTTCTGCTTCCATAGATTTAAGAGGCTGCAACTCTTGAGCAGAGGTTTTCTGGATACCAGACAGCTCTCCAAGTTGAAGGCCTACAATGAAGTGGTCTTGAAATATCCAGTGCCTCTTGTATATACATAAAAATCTGTAGACATTCTGGTTTTAGCACTGTGCTTGGTAAATACGCATTTTCAAAAGCTAGCTTTTTATACCCTGCCACTGCTATGCTTTTTTATTGCAAATTTTTCTACTGCCTTTCTGGTCACCAAGTAGTCACAGCAGGAACACATGCAGATTCGGGAGACAAACATGAAATCAAGCTACTAACAGGTGAAATTCTTCATAACGGGACTTAAGCGAGGCAAAGAGCCTGGATGGCATCTATTTCTCCAAGGTCCTCTGTATCAGAGGATTTGAGACTCTCTCAGTCATTTGCTGCATGGCACTGCAGCACAGGGAAGTTCATCTTACTCTTCTTTCCAAGCCAAGCAGCTGAGAAAAGCTGATGTAACATCAGGCGGTGCGGCCAGAGTCACGCGGAGAGCCTGGGCTGGAGCAACAAACCCCTGGAGCACAGGCGAGCCCTGTAACAAAGCTGTTTTAATTTCAACAGCAACAGAAAGTCACCTCCATGAGTAGCCAAGGATGGATATACCAGACTGACCTGGGAACACAGTGACCCCAAATGATAATAAATTGTTTCCTCTGAGACCTACTGACAGCCTGTAAAACAGCAGAAGACTGGGCTGCGGTCCTGGACCATCAGCAGGAAAGGGGCCAACATTGATGCCTCTAAGGATCTTCTGGCCCCCTCATTAACCACTGATTGAATCCTCCCGTTACTTCATCCTGCTCAGGGCCTTATCCTCTTGTACTGTGTTTGGAGTCAGGTTTTCAGCCCTTTGGCTTGCAGATTCGCAGGTGATCAAAGCACACACAAAGAAGTGAGCAGGCAGGTTGGTGTCCGTGTCAGCTGGACATCCTGGCTGAACTGTGGTACGCCGAGGAGCCTCAAAACAGAGAAAAATGAAATCCTTCAGAACTCAGATTTTCTTTCATTTTGTTTTAGATCTTGGGTTTATTCAGGGTTGAATATGGCAGACACTCATGTAAATTCCATAAGCATCCAAACTTGCAATGAGCTGGAGTTGGAGTACCTACAAACTATGTATATGAGAGGTTTTGGGAAATGGCAGCAAAACCTTCTCTGTGGGTTCTCACACTCATATTCCAGATACGTGCCTGAGGCCTTTCTGGAAATCATAAATGCCATTGAAAGTCACTAGAAATGGCTATGGAGTTTTCTAAAACCCCACATAATTTAGGAATACATTTAGTAATCCCTCGGAATGGTATGCTTTGAAAATCCCAGCAATGGGGATTTATCATTCCAAATCAGAGATGATTGTGGAAAAACTGTGAAAAGGCGAGTCTTTTTAGTTGTCTGGAAAGACCTCAGCTGACATGTTTTATCTTCTTCTCCTGCATCTCTACCTCAATTTGTTCGCAAATCTTGGAACAAAAGAACTCTTTGGTACCCAACCAATGCATGTACCTCTCGAATCTATTAATATTATTGCTATGATACTGGAAAGATTCTGGTGCATGCATTTGATATTAGGACTATGCTGACAGATCTACAGCTTTGCCTAATAACAGTACTTGAAAAAGTAAGATTTCACTAAGCATTAATTTTACAGGAAACAATTTTATTTTTATCATTCTGTTTGCCTAAACAAAAGCAAACTTGCCTTGCATAATTTTTCCTTTACTGATGTTGGTTGTACAAATATTTACTGACTCACCGAAGCCAGGGTTTCAACTGAAACAGTTTTTATCCGGCTAAATAAGGTAATTTAAACGTCATATACCATTAAAAAGAAGAATTTTCACATACTTCAAAACATAAGTTTTACTTCTGGTGAAAGGGAGGGTAATTTGCTACATTAAGTCTTGAACTATGCTTTATTTTATAATGCAGTAAATAAATTCATTTTGCTACCTATCAACTCAAACCCAATTAAAATGGCATTGCTATATGATCAGCCTGTTCAGAATCTCGTTCTCCTGTTTTTGTTCAGAGTAAAAGGATGAGTAAAATGTTTCAAAAGGGTGTTTTATCCAGGCTGACATTGCAAAATGAGCGTTGTGGGGTTTTTTTATTTTTATTTTCATTTGTTTGTTTCTTTTGCTGGAGGTGTGGACTTGTATCCAGGTTCCCAAATAATGCAAAAATACAATCTCATCAGTGAAAAGATGCACAGCGTACAGCAGTCTTTGTTTTAACAACAAGCAACCAGGGAAACTGGAGGAGATCCATCCTACAGAAGGAAGGGGTAAGGGAGGCACCCATTGTGCAGGCTGGCTGAGAGGCCATGAGCATAATGTAAGCTCTATTTGTAAGGATTTTTTTTTCTCCTGTTCCCTCATTTTAGCTTTGGTTTAAAAAAATAAAAAGGTATAATGCCATTAGTCACAGCTTTGTTAGAAGGAAGCCAGCACTAAATCTTTCTTCCTCCTAGGCCCTGCTTTATATTTTGGTGATGTGAAAAATGGGACCTGAATGCAAATGGGTCCATTGCTTATTCTGACCTTCTTTTCTATTTTTCTCTAAATTTTTAGTTTAAATGTAGCACTGATTGTCTGTTTCTAAGGCCATGATTAATGAGAACAGCCCATGTCCTTAGCAAAACCAGGAATGCCTCCTTGATATTTTCCAAGTCTGCTGCACCAGGTACAATATTCCCTGAACTGCAGAGGAGTCATCCAGCTGACCTCAGTGGTTTGGAGCTCAGACCCAAGGTGTGTGGTGGAATGTGCAGAAGAGAGGATCTGGATCAAATTCCTCTTTAGTGTCTGCTTTATAGAGGAAGGAACTGGTTAGCGGGCCTTTCCATCTCTGGTCTCAGTTCTCAACCATTTCATCATCCAAGAAACGGAGGAAAGTTGTGAAGTGTCTCTAACTGCTGTTTTCAAAAGAAATGCCTTTCTAATGCCTCTGCACTAGAAGCATCTGTTCTTATTTATGAGGTTTTCCATATACAAGAGGATATCACACATTTTCGTTCTGGAGAGCTTGTTCCTGATTTAAAAAAAAAAACAAACCAAACAACAGAACGCAACACATGGCTCCTTGGCGAGGCAGTGTCACCCAGGCTGGCCCCGGTTCAGCAAAGCACTCAAGTGCATCCATGAGGCCCGTTCACTCCAGTGGGCCACGAAGCCTGGATTTTCATTGGACTTTCTGTAACGGCTGCTGAAAAAACTCATAGTACAGCCTCCCCCACAATGATGTGGGGAGAAACCTGATTAAAGCTGATGTAAGAGACTACTAGGGAAAGCCAAGTGCTCTGTACAACAAGTTTTATTGATCTCATAAAACTCAGGAACTCTTCCGTTAGCCAGCCACCTATTTTTGACTGCCATATACAAACAACTAATCTACTATTCACGTATCTGAAGACATAGAACACTCTTGCAGTAAGTCTCAGCATTTAAAGTACTCCATAAAAGAAACATCAGGACTCTCCCCACTTGCGCAGCCACGTAAACCTTGTCTCTCATTTGGATATATCTAAGAGCATTTAGGTTGCCAAAGGTTACTCTGGCTGCTGATTGCCTGGTGCTGTTGCACCATGCAGCAGAGGTAGCAAGGTTGGAGAACCTCTGCAAGTGGTTACAGTGCTCACAGCAGCCCTGAACCACCATGAAAAACTCTCCTCTCTCCATAGCCACTGACCACTCTTACGTAGCTTCCTAACAGTTGAGCAGGGAATGAACCACTGCAGGCTTTAAAGTTGTGCTGCTTTTTGGACAGTATTCAGGCACGTGAGGTTTCCAAGTTGGCAGTATGCAGAAAAACAGGGCTGTAGTAGAAAGTGACCTAGGATGGTGGAGAGAAAAAGGATGAAGTAGGGAAGACCCACTTCGGTATGTCACCCATTTAATCCACTATTATTATCTGTATATTTATATTTATTCATTTACAGAGTAACTCAAATTTGTTTCATTGCTCTTGACCTGGTTATGCAGGGGGCTAGCTAGTTCCTTGCACTGACAGGTTTCAACTTCAGCTGAAATCAGATACTAGAGGAAATGAATTGGATTTATGTGTGTGTAGAAGAGTTGCTCAGGCAGGATCTATGTTTATTAAAGCACTGTCTGGCAATTCTCATAGGGTATCTTTATAACTTGTAAACCTTTAATACAAAAGGAGATTCAAAATACAATCAAGAATACAACGGGGTTTACAGGTTCATGCAGTTATCCATCTCCAATCCTATAATCCATCCTTATGTGGTGACTTGCATGATCCTGGCCTGATTCTACAACCCTATTCATATGGCAATACATATGTTCATATGAATAATTGTTTAAAATCAATGCTATTTTATTACATGGTTTATACATTTCAGAATCAGACCTTCTGAGAAAAAGACAGTATTGTTTGCAGACAAAATAGTCAAGACAGCAAAGTATTACTAAAGCTCAAATGACTGCATGGGAGACTATGTATGAATTTCTTTCATATGGGGAAAACAGTGCAAATATAATATTTCTGAGGTGAGGGGAGAATATTTTAAAAAAATTGTTTGCTTGAACTTAAAGGCATAAAAATAAGCCTTGGAGAGGTTTGAAGTGGTCATCTAGTCCATGTCTCTGTTGAGGACTGGCTTGTAATGAGAAAGAATGAAAGGAAAATTAACTTTGGTGTTAATTAAGTTTATTAACATAAAATACACTTTTACTAGTTGGTGATTAGTTCTCACATTCTTAGAAGAAAAAGACAGCTCTGTTAATATACGGCCAATAAGAGATGTCATCAGCATGTGATTTCTTTGAATACTTGGGTTTTTTCAATGTATACAATGCCTTCCCGTTTTTGAACCAAAGATAATTTTTGTTGACTGGGTATCCTAGTATGGAAAACTTACAGTGGGCAGGTAATTATATTTTCATTTGTGTTTAATTGCTACTACTTATTCTACTAAAAAAGATATTCTTTGAAAATATTAGACTCCCTCGCTCAGCAATGTTATCAGTTATTCAGAGCAGATAATTTATGAGCAAACACAGATTACATTTGGGATGAAAAAACTATAAATCTGTAGCATCTAATACCATGGCTTTGTTGAAGAAAAAGTAATTTGGAATTAGTAACCTTAAATACAAATTTGTCTCTGGTACCAATAAAACCTTTTCCCTAGCAAGGGCTTATTTTATGGCAATCAGCATCTCTTCTGAGCCTGGAAAGAAAAACAATTTCTCACTCCCACTAAACTGAATTCCAAAACACAGAATTTTCACCTTCCCACCACTGCTGATCCAGTCTCTGGAATAAATTAAACCATAGAAGCTTTAACTAGGGAGGGCTCACAATGCCTGAGTCTGCTTAGTGAATTGCTTGAAACAACAGATTCTTGGCACCAAAAATTATTTGAGATGCTTTTTCCATTGTAAAAAGGATTAATAATAACCAAATATCGCTAGTTAATTTCTCCAGAGTCCTTAAAGGCTGGAAACAGTGTGTAGATGAGGTAGAACCCTTCACTACTCTCAGTATTCAAGACCCTGCTGGGTACTCATAGTCTTTGAAATGTCTGCTTTTAATTATGCACACTGCCTTTCTGCCAGATAGCAGGTGGAATAGCTTTCAATTCAAGTGGGAGCTAATATAAACTCCTCTCAGCAAAGTCTCTTCAAGAGGATTCTCTTTCAAGGCTGCCTGTATCAAGCTGAGACTCTAGGCGCACGTGAGAGAATATTCTCCTTTCAGTTAATTGCACAAGAAGTAAGTGCCTACGTACTGATAAAATTCAGTAACACCTGAACTTCCCCTGCTCCTCTGTTATCTGTCTACTAGCCAGCTATGTGGCTGCGCTGTACTTTGGTGAAATAACACTATCTCTTTGTATCCAGCATGGCATAACTAATATAGACCTGCCGCTTGTTCTCATTCATTCTCACCTTAAATTGAATCTGTCAGGGAAACTTTTACCCCCTTTATGCCAAATTTTTCCAGGTTTTCCCTGCATTGTCTACGGACAGAATGAACACAGCTGCGTGCGCAGGCATGGCTGCATTCAAACTCCCTATTTCATTACAAGTTCGCATGTGCCAAACGGCTTTTGTGCACAAGCTACTTGTTGACAGACATAAGGAGGTAGAGGTTTGAAAATTCCTGGAGATATTATTACACTATACCAAGAATATCTGTCAAGAATCAAGAGAAGTTCTACAGACCCAGGGTCTGATCATCCAAAATGACTTGCAGCACTTTGTTGAAGTTTAGTTAAAGAAGACACAGCTGATTACAGACTAAAAGAACATTACATTTTTAAAGCCCTGATTCAAGAAAAAGCAGGCCCTAAGTATGTGTCTAATTGCTTTGCTGGATAAGTGTAAATTGAAATAAAAACCTAGCCAAATGAAAAAAACCCTAATATGTCTCTCATCCCCTTGGTTTCATCTACAACTGGTTCCTCTGGTGTGGATGGGAGAGGAGAGCTTGTGAGAAGACGGCATGTGCTTAGCACAGCTACAGCTTTAAAAAGTGTTAATATTTGTCTTGAAAATGAGAAATATAGGATACTGCTACTCAGTAACTGGATTTTACTATGAAAACTATGATCACAATCCTACTAGTGTCATGTTGACTCTGTTGTCAAGTACAGCACAGGGGTTTTTCCAGTTCAAGGCCTTGGTTTTGCAAGCACAGCAGGAATAGCTCTCAAGAGTAGGTCTATAAAAGCAGAAGATACTCCACGCCACAGACTCATTTTTTATTCGAGAAGAAGCTTTCCCCAGAAAAGATGAGTCTTCTGGTGTTATGAGGTGGTAATTAGGAAGAATGCAGTCAGGAACTTAGTGTCTCTGGAAGGGGTCTGTGATACAAGTAGGAGAACAGCAAATGTAGGTGGAGCGGGGACTAGCAAAATTAAGGGAAGGACACTATCTGCATTTTGTTCAACAAGGCTGCTTTGAAAAAAACTGTAATAACAACAGTTCTTAATTTCAGTGTCCCAGAGGTTATTACATGTCTTTCCCAAACTCTTAAAAAGTCAATTTCTTATACAGGTATTAGCATTTCTCAGATCAAGTGACGAGCTCCCCAGCTAATGTACAGAGACATCACTGCCAATTTTCACTAGTTGGAGATGTAGGCAAAAAAATCAAAGTAGGGCTTAAGTGGGGTTTGAGATGGGTATGAGCTCTTTGCAAAGCCTGAGGAACAGCTGGCATGCAATATAAGCATTGTTCAACCAGTATATCACAGTGCTGTGTCTGCTCCCCTTACATGAACACCCTCCTGAAGAGCCTGTTAATAATCCCCGCTGTGACACTGAGCACCATAAACAGCATGAGCACCATAAACAGGGTAACTGAAGCATGCACAGGACTATGAAAATACTTACATGTGGTAGTGAAACCTAGCAAACTGTAGAAAAACCCACCCCAAAACATGTGAAATAGAACAGCAGGAGTGATCCCACTGCTCTTAAAGGCCCTCTCTATCTTCAGCACTGGGATGAAATTTCTTATGACTGTAGGGCTCCTCCAAAGGCAGGCTTTACTCTTTAATAAATTTTGTGCACAAGACATTTCATATAGACACTGTGTTCATTTAGGTAGTTACTAAAACTATGGAACTGTTGAAGCAAAATATCAGTTAAATCTATGAAAAGAAAATGAGAGCAGGTGTATGTTGCAGTTATGATGGCAGTCAGTATTCCTTGAGCACAGTTGTTTACTGCCATTTCACAAATGATCTATTACTACAGTACCTGAGCACTCAATATAGGATACTGATGTAAACAATTAAGGAAGACTATTATATGCCCAGATTGTTCCAAAGTATGTTCCAGTGCAGGGGTTTTTCACATGTATCCATCTAGTACTTTTAATAATAAGAGGAAATAGATTCTTTGATGTGCAAAACCCAGTTGAAAGTAACTCACAAATTTAAAGGAATTATTTACACTTGAAAAAACCTCCAACTGACCCCATGAATTGCTCCCGTCTCTCAGCTTCTTGTACTGAAATTGTGGTGTGTTAAGAGCCATGACATGGTCTACGAAAAGTCAGGCCCCATATAGTAGTGAAATATCTGCTGCTTTCCCTAAATACTATTCTAGTCTTACCAAAGTGAAGCAGAGATAAAGTTTTAATGTAATAAGCTTAAAATATCTTTTCGTCTGTCTTGGTTTAAGTCAAAACTTTAATGGTATTTGAGCTTTTTTCAAAGACATGTAATTGCCCAGATGATAAAGCTGGACACTGTGGCAAAAGGCATAATGGAAGGAATGTGCTTCACTTCTCACCTGTCTTTCCCAAAATGTGCTGGCAGCCAAGTATGATATTTGAGACAGTTTCAAAAGAATGCTTTTCTTTTCAAATAAAAGGAAGCTTTATTCAGATACTCTTTTTAATTCCAAAGTCCAAAAGAGGCCACACACTTAACATCCTCAGAAGCTGGGCTGGATTGAAATGGAAATACTGGAGCCAGCACATGTGCTGCTACTTCTTTTGCCTCTATAATTAAAAATAAAAATAATAATAAAAAAATCATTATTCAGTCTGCTAAAGGGTTCAGTTTGGCATGGTCCTCAGTGACCTGAAACTCCAGGAAGGCAATAAAGTTGAGAGTGCTCAGCCTCTTCTGGGAATCTCCATATGGTACCTGACAAGCACACGGCTTCCTGACATCTGCTGAAGCAGCAGTACCTGTGAAGCTGTGACACTGCTTGAAGTACTGGGAGAGCACTGGTATCCAACTTTTTAAAGATGAACATCACAAATATCCCAATATATCAAGTCATTCCTGACATCTGCAGACAGGAGAACCGCTTAGCATCACAGTACTTGGTTAGAACAAGCACAGAAATACATCGTTAAATTTAAATGGAAACAGACACAAGCATGTATCTTGCTCAGATTTACCCTCCAAATTTCCAGTCATTGCAGTGGGTTGCAAACAAATCTGTTGCCCTTGCAGGAGGCTGTTCAAGACCAAAGAATAAGCCCCCATTATTTAATCTGACTCAAAAATTACTTCCCTAAGCTTTTTTTTGGGGGGGGAAATGTAGCAAAAGCATCTAATGTAGTCAAAAAACTGTATAAGATAACATTTACATAGGTGACTGAGAAATTTCTCAAGATTTACCAGCACATCTTTTTAGGTTTTTTTTGTTTCCCACACCTGCATCCCTTCAGAAAGTTGGGGGATTTTACAGAACGCACCCAGACACTGTGAACATGTGCTTTCCTTTTAAAAAAGGATCACAAAAAATGTCTCTGAAAAAAACAAAGACTTTCAGCTGAGAACTAATTTTTTTTTCATTGTTTTGACAGATTTTGACTGTTGACCTTTTTTTTTACGGCTGCCAGCATCTTGTTTTTATTTCCTTTTCAAAGCTTGAATTTGATTTTATAATGAAAAGTTAACATTTTCAATCAAAATCT
Source organism: Grus americana (assembly GCF_028858705.1). Classification (NCBI taxonomy): domain Eukaryota; kingdom Metazoa; phylum Chordata; class Aves; order Gruiformes; family Gruidae; genus Grus; species Grus americana. The sequence continues at coordinate 114,579,140 of NC_072852.1, forward strand.
TTCGTGTGAACATCAGTAGTTTTCAGCAGAGAAAGAAAGTTTTCTCTCCTGCCCTGCTCATATCTGTTCCATATTTATTGTTCTCTCTCCCAGTGGGAAGAGGAAGGGAGAAGTAAGGATAAATACATGAGAACCAGAACCAGTCTAGCAAGAATGGCTTTGCCACATCCCAGCTTCTCACCCAGACCCTCTAACAAAGAGTCTGTCACCTCATGGCTTTCTCCTCTGTTGGTTCACCATCCATCACACCTTTATTTCCACAGCAGGCTCCATGGCTTGTTTGTACCCATAACCAGTGGAAGACCAGAGCTCCATGCAGTCCTGCCCATCTCACGAGTCAACAAGACACAAGCATTTTCCTGAGCACCTCATGCTATTAAACTATTCCAAATTGTCATCAACTTGCATGGTTCTTTCCCCAGATGTTTTGTAATCGAAACTGGATCACACTCAGACTTTAAGATAATTAGCAAAGAGTTTTCTACAGCTCCGTTTTGGTTCAGAGCAGTAATACAGCTTTGAAGCAAACCCCCCTGCTTGTCCCCACTTGTTGCACTTCGTTTCTGTTCTCGGGGTGGTTTCAGTACCTGCGAACAGGTTTCATTTCAGAGGCACCTCAGGCAGATGGTCTGTTCCAGTTGCACTCCAAATGCGTTCCAACTCCTAGTGGAGAAAACAACCCAGGGCAACAATGTGCCCTTTTGGCACATTCAGACGCGATGCGAGGGGGTCTGTCCAGCAGCCCAGACTAAATCTAGTCCAAGGTAAAACCACTGTGTTGCATACAACATACACGTAAGGGACTGAGCACCATCTCTCCTTACAGTGTCAAACTAATGTAAAGCATCCAGAAAGTGCTAAACATGTATTTGCAGAATTGGCCAAAGAATTTGTTCTCTGCTGGGGAGTTTAAGCTTTCAATTTAAAACATGCTAAACCTTTTAATAACAATGACATGATTACTATTATTAAACCTCCATTATTTTTATTTTAAGTTTGCTACTGAACAGTTATTACCTTGTAAAGCACTTTCACAGTCATAACTAAAGTACTTGTCAACAGGTGCATTTTACTATGTATTAACCTTGTCTCCTTTCACTGCGTTTAATTCATTAGCACATTTTCTCGACGCAGTTGTGCGGCACCAGGCATCTGACGACTAAGAGGAAAGCTTTTCTCTGCTTTATGCCTTCCAGAGCAACCTAAGGATTCTCTGGCTTTACCTCTCTATCTTTTGGAAACCTTTTGTCTCACCACCCCTTCCAGCTCCAAATGTTCTTTTCTTGTTATTCATTGTCTTTTCCTTCTTTTTCTCCTGTGGATTTCTATGCAATTACAAGCTCCACCAGTGAAGTAAAAAGTCTATAATGTCATTGTAGACCTCCTTGTTATGGACAGTGGCCAACATTAGCCACTGTCCCAGTGAGGTTTACTGGCTCAGTGAAACAAGGTCATACAGAACTCCTCCTTCCAAGCTTTCTTTTCCCACAGAAATAGCTGGTCCCCAGAAGAACCATGTAAACCTGGAGAATATAACATCTGGAAGCTATATGCACACTGCTGTTTTAATTCACACACCAATTAATGACATTCAAAATTAAAAAACCCTCTAGGAGTACCTGCCTCAATTCCTGAGTATGTGCAGTCACTCTGCAAGGACTGTGTTTCTGTGCTTTCCGAGAGAAGTTAATGAAAAGCTTTCAGAAATATCAATAAAATGGTGCTGTTTTTCTCTTTCAAGACAGATCATCTGTGTTTTTCTGACTTTTATTTAAGGATGGGGAGTCAAGTCTCTTAAACAGCTTCCTTCCTCACATTTGCATGCTTTTTCCTCATACAGACTTTTGTAAATAAAGATGTATGCAGCATATATCACACTTTTAAAACCTTTTGTTGGCTTGCACGCTTCTTCACTTTTAAGATCTTTAATTAATTCTTTTCACTATTCAAGGTCACTGAGACCTTTTTAACTTGTAGCTGAACAGGCAGGTGATCTGCATAAAGAAAACCTCAAGGCTCAAAAAGTAGAAAAGCTAAAAGCAACCCCACTCTTGCTTGCTGATTACAACAGCCACTCAGAAGGTTTGGACCACTGTGCAGGGGCAGTCCAAACCAGCAGGATTCTGTCACCTAAGCACAAACACGCTGTGTCACCAGAAATGCCGTGGAGTAGCTGTGACAGCCATACAGGGTTGGCAGCACTAGCAAAGGTCCTATGGGAAACTTGTGTCCTTCTGGATCAGCAGTGAGAGGCCAGGTGGGATCCCTAGGGCATCTTGAATGTCCCTAAACACCTGTGTTTTGGCAACTGAATCAGTACTGAAATGCAGCACTCCCATTCCAGGAGGCATGATTCTGATTAAATTTACGCCGATGCCACTCCTGATAGAGTTAATGAGATAAGGACCAGTTTTTCAGCTGTACAGGCTGAAAAGAATTACTCTGAAAAGTGAGTAGCTAAACCATGTTGATGTCTCACCAGATTTTGAAATATATAAATCAACTTCTTCTTTGAAATCATTATACTGTACAAAAAGCATTTCGCAATCTTGTTCTAATTTCTTGGTTTTTGTTGCTAATGTATTAAGACACTCTTCCTGTGTTTTTCAGCTTCCCTCTATAATTATAAAGACTTGGAAACTTTTTTTTTCACTGTTGATTTTCTAGGCCATACTCGATTTTAGGAGCTACAAGTTTAAAAAAGAAAAATTGCAAAACTTACAATATGAAACATTAAAAAACCCTCACAAGTCTTTGTGACACTGGAGCTACTAGTGCCATACTGATTAAACAAGACTTTGTGTAACTTAAGACAGAAGAACTGGATGTGTTAGAATATGGTTTTCTGGAAATCTTGCATGTTTTATGGAAGTTTTAGCAAAAACTTTATGGTCTTTATACATTCCAGGTTTTATTGCCTATTAGTAAAGTGCAAATTAGTGACTCTAGTGGAATGTAAGTAAGTCTAATTAAGCATCATTTCTGATTGTGATTTGATTATTTCAAGAAGGTAACAAAATAATTTGGAGAAGTCTTGGGTTGGTAGCATCCACTTCTGGCTTTGAATTTACTAACTCTGTGACAGAAGTACAATGATTATTTATGAAGCTGGTAAGTCAGAAAAACATAAACTTTCATTCTAAAAAGCTGAAAGAGTATTTGTTTTTCAATAAGGAAAAATTTAAAAAGTTAATAATTGTTGTTGGTTACTAAAACCTTCATTGTTTGCTCTACTTTCTTGTCTCATTTCAATTAACTGAAAGAGATGGAGTAAATGCACAGGCATTAACTTGTGTACCTTTGTGGCAAGAAAAGGTATTTTCTAGATGCAGCTAATCTAGGTCTCAAATGGAGTCATTTTGTGTTTTAAGCTTGAGAATCCCTGTGGTTTGATTAGATCTTGGATTAGTGCCTTCTGGAGGACAGTGAGAGCAATCAGAATTAGTAACACTGAAAACCTGGATGATTTACAGGCTTTATGGAAACTGCAGAGGGTTAGGCAATGAGGCCCAGTAACTCCTTCGCTTTATAACTTCTGCCATGCTACCAGTGCTTGTAGCAATAAACCATTCTTCAGGCAGGTGGCTCTGACAAAGAAAGGTCACAGAATGGTAATTTAATCTCTGAAAGAGTGTTTTCAGTTGCAGGGATTAAAAAAACCTCTCAGTGAGAAAATTAAATAGGGACCAAAAAAATCTATTAAAAACTAATCATAAGACAAACTAAATAATGAGCAGAATCTATCTTCTGTTAAAATGCCATGCGAAACTGCACTGGAAACAGTGATAACATAGTTTAAAATATAACTTTCATTAAAATTAATTTCTTATGTTGCCAACCTGCCTTATTAGATACTGCCTACCTCCAAGAAGAGATAAAGTTATCAGAGTTGCCTTCCTTTTCAGTGTACTGCTCTCAGTTTTTCTACTGCAGAATATATTTTTCCTTTTGATCATGCTGCTTTCCATGGATGGCTTGGGAACACTGGCAAAGAGGAATCTTACTTGGTGTAGAGCAGGGGATTTCACAAACACAGTGTGTTGGGAAAGCTAGTAGTGTTACCATATTATTGCTCTTGCCATCACTGGATCAAATTTCTGACCACCATAAAAAAGTTAAATCATCATATCGGCATGGTCTTCCTCACTCTTCACACATGGTTCACTTGCCTTCAGCATAGACAGAGGCTTAGGAGTATGGCTCTAAAGATAACATCTAAGAAAAGGTTAAAGGTAGAGGAGACCCTACTTAGCATGCTGTTTTAAAGTTCCATTACTCACATTTTTGCAGGGTATTATGTCACCATGCTGTTACATGTCTGAGTTATTTTACACACACTTCATGTAACATGGTACAGCACAGTTGTAAGAGGAGAAAAAATGTTACTGACTATGACTGGCTATAGCAGACAAGCCTAACTGGCACCATATAATTGTGAAAACAGTGATACTCTGTTGGCTGGAAGAGGAGTAGGTTCAGTGTTGATGTATGCCTTCTCCCTGATTTTCATTTAGTTCTGATTGGAATTGATATTTTGTTTCAGTCAGGTACAAACTTCATGTGTTTCTCAAAGTTGAAGCTTTAGGCTTTCCACATGTAATTAACAATAAAGTCTTTAACTGACTAAGGCACATAATTAAAGCAGAAATCTGGGAGAGTGGTAGTTGGTAGGGCAGTCAGCTCAGTTAAAGTGGAAAGCCTGGAAATGTCTGGAAGCATGCTTTAGTTGTCCTGATTTTTTTCTTTTCCCTGCAAATATCATTTTTTTAAAGCTGCTTTCATTCAAAATTCAAGTTAAGGTATCCAACCAACACCATGGTGCAGAGTTAAGCCAGTCCAGCAGCTCTAGTCAGCCATCACAGCTCCCTTGTCTGCAGAACAACAATCTGGGTTCCAGCTGCAAGGTAACTGCATCAAAATTTTCTAAGAAAGGTCTCATTTCCTTCCTGGCTTTTCTTGAGACAATACTCAACTTCTTGGTCAGGAACAGCACTGTCATCTTCTGAGGAAAAAAATCCTGTGGGACAGTGTAGTTCATTCCCCGCCAACTGCAAACGACTACTATTCTTTATGGAAATATACATATTTTTTATATTTGGTGATTTTCTGGCACTGTGCAGGTGCTTTCCAAGAAAATTCAGGTACTTCACGTGAGTTATTACGCATTTAAGGGCATAGATCCCTCTCACAGTGACTCCCTGGACCTTTTATGAAACATACAAAACACTGTTAAATGGTTCAGCAGGATGTTCCTTGAAGGATTGCCTGGACTCTTTACCCTCTTGTCTCTTGAGGTTTATGTGATTTAATTTGGGCTGACAGCCCCATGCTGCCTAACGTGCCACAGCTCCTGCCGTGCCGACGGTGCATCACTGCGTAGGTGCCTCAGCTTGGGAAGGTGGAAATTCAACATGCGGCAAGAGGATATTTGGGTCCCTTACAAAGGGGAAATGACAGCCAGGGAGCAGTAAGAGCAGGGCTGCTCCTCACGGGAGGGCAGATGGGAATGACCTCGGGGCCGGCAGGGCCTGTCCCTCCTGAGTGAGGGAACAGGACAGACCTGGAGGTGATGACTACATCCAACCGGGAGTCCAGACCATAAGGCAATATCATGGTGATGAGGCACGTCTGGGGTCAAGCTGGGAAGTCAATCCAGACATCAGGGCCAGGATCAGGTCCAGAGACTGATGGGCGAGGCCCTGGGGATGGGCTGGGATGTGGGCCTGTGTGTGGGCACAGCTGGGCCCATAGCTGGGCAAGGGCAGGGCTGTGGGGAGCTGGAGAGTGGCCCTGCTGTGGTGTTGCTGAGGCAGGGGCTGAGATGGGGTCTGGGAGAGCCCCAGAGGGCTGGGCCCTGCTGTGGTGTTGCTGGGGCAGGGGCTGAGATGGGGTCCCGGGCCCTGGGCGGGTGGGGGTAGGCCCAGAGGGCTGGGCAGGGGCAGCCAGGGCTAGCAGTCCCCTCAGGACCTGGATAGTTACAGGCCTTTTGCATTTTTACCCAGTGTATGGAATGCATTTTTAAAGTATTTTCCTTTTTCTTTTTCATGAATGTCTCATGGAAACAAAAATGGGAAAACTTTGAAATTGTAGACCTGTCCTACAAACTCTTTCCTTTATAATTCTACTCTTACTATGGAACCTACAAAATATGTAACTCTTAAGAATCTATCCTTTGTTTTTAAAATAATGCTTTCTCTTTAAATAAAATTACCTTCTTGTATGTTCAGAAAATTCAAGATCATTTACATCCTGTTTTACATCATCTTTTAATGCTGTAAGATGAGAAGAAAATAGTGTCTGGCATCACTGCTACACAGAGGTCTATCTAAAAGCCTCTGCATTTGTTCTCATACAATAGTAATTGTAAAAGGATATCTCTGCCCATGGCTGGGAAGTTCTGAAAGATTAAGCAGTCTTCAGCTAGCAGAATGCAAAGCCCAATTTTCCTCCTTTTCAAGGCCTCCTGCACTGTACACCTACTACAAAATCCAACTTGCAGTGATGTTGCTTTGTAAAAGTATAATGAAAGGATTCGGAATAGCCCTTTTAAGTCAATTGCTTTGCATGATTTACTGTAGTTTGTTGGAAGGCACTTCTCATTATACTGTGTTTTATCACAGCTATTAACATTATCAGTCGGTATTTGATATAAAGATTACTCTTGTATAATGAGCATGATGAAAGACCTGTTTGTGTCTCTCCTATCAAGCACACTGGAGATTTCTTGCAAACTAATTACCTTTATGAGAGCAGCTTGCAAATACAAAGCACTCTAAAAACCTAAGCTCATCTTTCTCGCTTTGTATGGAAATACACTCAAACCTTAGCCTTAAATGAACTATGCTTTAATTTACACCTAAATAAATACCAAGAATAACTTCTCCAGCTCCATTGCAACTTTGTACAATCCTAGGGATCTTCCCAAACAGATGTAATTGAAAGGTTGAGGGCTTTGTTTGTTAACTCAGCAATGTCAACATACTAGTGAGTCATCTGGTGACTGTTATAGTTCTAAAATTACACATAACTAGGGCTACTTTTGTTCCTCATCCTGATCCCATACTACTATGATCTGATGGATTCTAATTTAAAGGAAGAGCAGTTTTAGACCAGAAATGTCATGATGGCACTTAGCCAAGACCCTTCTTATGTGAGGCAAAATATACAATGAACAGCTGACATTATTTGTTCTCTGAAGTAATTCCAAAGCAATTTAACACAAGGCTGTAAGCATAAATTATGATAAAGTAACATCATTGTCCGTGTTTAAAAATCCTTGTATCAAATCAAAGCTTGTAGTCTTTCAGGGATTTTGGATTTACAAAATAAACTGCAAAGGAAATAAATCAATATCTGGCCTAAAGTCAATTAACTGATGGTAAGTTTGCATTCCGAGCTATGCTCACTCTAAGAGCTGTGGCTTCTTTTCTCAGGAATTGCATCTGTGTTCTTTATCTCAAGCTACCTGTAGCAGATACTGCAGAGCAATAACTGCAACAATAAAATAACACAAAAAGATTTTAAAGATCATGATGCCAAACACGTAGCAACAGCAGAAAGGAGGACTGGAAAAGGCACATGAGTGAAGTAATGGTGTTAATGAGAATTAGTAGCCTGACTGTTTAAATTATGTGATGGCACTTGCTTAAAAAGTAGTGTACTCTTCAAACCGTAGTAAATTATTCCATCAATAGACCAGATACTGGCAGTATTCATCAAGGTATTATTTAATCCCTTTAGGGGAGGACAAGAACATGGCTTTTGTACAGTAGTACAAAAACACTATTCCTTGTGTAGGAGCGTAGCATTAATGGCAACAGGTGAGCTGGTACAAGAGGTAGCTAAAAGGGCAGTTCATATGGCTGTTAAGGGGAGAATCTGTGGGAGCAGGCAGGAGGGCAGAGCTGGGAGGCCTTACTGGCTTTTAGTAAGTTCTTGAGCAGATTAGGTAGTGAAGGGGAAGGCAATGAAGGGCCTGAGGAGGCAAGTTTGACAGGCAGAATGAACAGCTATGAAGATGATTTTGGCAGAAAGTGCATGTGCACTCGTGCGTTCAAGAAAAAGAGAGAGGGCTGTGATGGGGAGAGGTGAGGGAAGAGAGAAAAGCAGTTTGGGCAGTGGAACAAGGTCTTGGAAGTAGCTCGAGAGGAGAGTGGAGAAGAGCTGGATGTGTGGGGTGATGGAGAAAGCAGTCACAGATTATAGATTTTTTTCTAATTCAGTAGGATAGAAGAGCAGTAATATTTCTAGCAGTGATAGAAAGGTGGGAATGCAAAGTGGGCTAGGATCTTGGCCACGATATATTTAGGATAAACTCTTCAGGAGAAAGTGTCAGAAATACAGTGATGTAGGAAATGATGAAGGGAGGAAGCCTGAGTTAAAAAAATTTTCAGGGCTAAGGCTGACCTTGTCTGTTCTTGCATCTGTGTTTGCTTTAATTCCAAGCAGGTAAGCAAGTAATGCATTTTTCCATATTAGATCACAAAATCACTGTCTTCTCCCTCATTAGCTTCAGGAAGGAGGAGAGAGACACAGAATGAGCAGTTTTGTGACAAAGGCACTTACGCTGTTACCCTTCAATCAATAGGTTTAGTATACCTGTCCAGTGTGTCCTGCACAGCACATTTTCACATTTTATGTTCGGTCAGGCAGGATTTTATTCTCATTTTCACATTTTGGGCCATGCTTCAGGTCTGCACAGATGCACAACATGCTCCAGCATAAGAATTTTCTTCTTACCATCAACTAACAGCACATATGGCAGTTCACATAGCTTGTGTCAAAGCAAGTCAGAACTCATTACAAATTAAAGGATAGCTATCTACTGTTTTCTTTAGGCACTCAATTAAAGGCAGGTGTCTGGCCCCTCATCAGTTGTAGGTGGTCTTTTCCTCTTGGGTTGTTTTTCTTTTCTTGGTGGTGACTCAAGCGCTTTCTTCACTTTCGAAATCTGTAAAACAACCCACGATCATTTTGTAATATTCTCTCTAGTTACATGTGCAAAAGTTTCCAAGTAACAGTCAGGACTTGGTAAGTAATTTTTCGTATTTCTCCTACATACACATTTATCCTAGATTCCTAATGGTGGTTAGTGATCTCAAAAGAAATGGAATAACAGATGCGCAAGTGTAGATGGCAGACATGCCAATTTTCCATTGATGAGTTCAGAGGACACTGTAAATTATGCCTGCTGCCAGAAGACCCCAGAAATGGAACAGTCAATCAGAGGATTCCTGCTTTGTTTATCCCATAATTTTGGGACTTGAAATTTAACCCCCGTCTCTTCTCTCTTCCTCTCAACAGAAAAGCTGAGAAGGTACCACATGTTTGGATTTAGCTGTTTTTGGATGTAATTGCACAAAACTCACATTGACTGTGGGATCTTTGCCAGGGTACATGCTGACAGAAGACAGCGTAGACCTTGGTTTGATAATGAACCTTTCTTCAGTCATCAATATTTTACATTAAATAGTATAATCATGGAGTAACACTGTTAGCCTGAGGGTCAAGAACTGCACAGATCCAAGCTTGGCCTTTGCTTAGTGCAAAAAGATCAGAAAATGCTCACAAGACTACGTGACTAGGATCATTTGCTGTAAGGACAAATTCATTTAAAATGGAGCATTTGCCCATACCAGTTTACTAGAGATAAGCTCCATCCCTCCTTTGGAAAAACACTATTCTTCAAGAAACAGCCATTCACTTACAGTGGAGCCACATCACACCTTAAATAGAACTCCCAAACACCTGCTCTAGCAGCCTACTGCTTATTTTAAGTGGTGGTGCAGAAGTAAGTTTCATCCAGTCTTTATACAGCTGTGCCTTGCAGGAAACGGTGCATGGAGCTGTTTCCCTAAGTTTGCCCGCTGCCCGTGCGTGCCTAGATCACGGGCCCTTCATGCTCTGGAATTAAAGAGCTCACCCCTCCAAAGCTTCCTTGGTGCACAGCTAACCAAAAGAAGGTGGGCAGGGAGGAGTAGGGGTGTAGGGAAAAGAGGGTGAAGAGTCTGGCTGTGTGTCAGGGTGTTTCCAGATGGCAGGCAGGCCAGCTGGGGCAATAGCTGCAACCAGGCTGCCTGACACCTAGAAGTCCAGGACAAATGGCTGCTGCATGTGCACAGTACGCCCAGAATACATTAGATTTGTCATGCATGTGCAGGCCATCTGTGAAGCAAATGCTCAGTAGTCCCAGTGAGCTGAGATAGAAATATGAGGGCCCCTGCAGAGCACAACTGTCACTGGAAAGCAGCTCCCTCCTGAACTGGGTGAGGAAGGACTCCATCCCTCTTTGGTGGCCATACTGTGTTTCAGCATCAGAACTGCCAGCAATAAAGGTTTTTTCAGTGACAGCATGACCATGAGAATATTACACGCAGCCGTGGAGTGAGATGGATGTTAAATTGTGCCCACAAAATACATCTCTCTTAAAAAGTGGGCAACTGCGTATGCCAACAACTCATTTGGGCAAACTAAAGTAACCATTCACTTTTGCCCTTCTTTATACAGTGCCAGCTGCTGGCAGTGAAATATTAACCTTTCTTGCCCTTCCTTCATTATGTGGCACTGTTGGAGCATAAGGAAAGCACACTCAGTAGTCTGTTTTAAACTTTTAAGTGATGATTTTTTTGGGGGATAATATCTGTATAGTCTGAGCAAACCACTGCACTACCATCTCTTTTTTTTCTCTCTTTGCATGGCATTGCACAGATATATTACTACTTTCCCTTTTTTACCTTGGGTTTACAGACAGGAAAACAGGACATTTTTTTAGGTAGAATTTTTCCTACCTCACAAGGATATAATGAGTATAAATGTAAAAATTGGTCTATGCATACCTCAGATAAAAATGTGTCTTAGCAAAAGAATTTGTGCATTCTTTTAGAATTATAGTACCTTTCCAGAATCCAGTCAGGAAAATGTTTGAAGGGACAAAATGATCACTGAAATATACTGGAAATTATACAACTATTAGCTGTTTGTCTCTGAAAATCTTTCCCTAGTTAAGATCCTCTTTGAATTGTTCTGAATCCATCATTGGTGGCAGAGTGGCATCTGAACCTTTCTATAATTCTTATAAAAATTTGCTACCTCTTTAATTCAAATTAGCCTCCTCAGTTGTGTTTTAGGTTTCACGACATGTCAATGCTGCATCATGATGCAAAGAGGCATGATACAAAGGTCTTGTCCTTTCTACTCAGCTTGTTACATCAGTATAATATGACCGTATCTTGACATCAGAAATGCAAAGATGGAAATGATTCTGTAGTTGTGATAACACAGTTTTATCCTGTTAAACAATTGCAAAAAATGCCTTGCAGCTTGCCTTAAGGAAACACTTGTTTTTCTTCCCATGTATAGAACCTAAATGCGTATAACATATATATGGAAAATGCAGATCCCAAGGAGATTCTCACAATTGCCCTCTGGTAGTACATTCCTGTGGTTTCTCTCTGCTTGAAATACCCCACTACCACTTACTTTGTCTTTTCATGAATTTCTACAATTTAATTATTTTCTATTTTTTTTTCCTAAAAGAATCTTCAAGCATATGCCTGACTTGCTAAATGTAAAGATATGTGCTATAGGCGATCTGTAATAAATAGTCTCTCAGACAAAAATGTATCAGAGTTCTTTCTGTCTCTCTTATGTATTCATGACAAATATCCCATCTCATCTTAAAAAGGTAGCAATGAGGGAATCACTCACAGAACACCACCACAAGATGAGACAAAAGTGACTCTTTTTATGTGGTCTTTCATTAGTAATCTTTGTAACACAGGTGAGATACCCACAATGAAATGCAGACATCCCTCAGGTTACTGAAAATGTTTTAAGTAGGAACAAAAGTAGGAACCAGGTAAACAGAGACTATTGATACTCTGTTGGAGACAAGTAATAAGGGTGTAATGGACAGCTATAGACAGGCAATGATATAGTGACTAATTAAAAGAAATAGGAAAAAGCAGCTGGAAAATTTTCTTCATTATGCGTTCTATGAAAAATAAGTAGGGAAAACACCATGCTAACTGGAAAAAATGCAAATCTTGAAAGTGTCTGATATCCTTCCTGTTATGTTAAAAGAAATGGGGATCTGGAAGCAAGCAAGAAGGAAAAAAAAAACCAACCCAAAACAAATAATCAAGTTGTTTACGAGGAAGATCACAGCAGCTGGATGAGCACCAGGAATGGAATGGGATGGGACAGGACAGTCTGGCCCAAGCCCGCACTCCACACACACATAGCCTCCTCGCAGGAGTGACAGTATCCCCAGCCAATAACCTCTTAGACAAAAATATAACTTCAGCACTCCTCCCACAGACTGGTGAGTAATGCTGAGCACGGGGCCACGCAGCTTCTGAGACTGGATTAACTGTCTTGTGGGTTTCCTCTTCTGCTTTCCCTTTTGTTTTCAGTTTTCCTACTTCTGATGGTGTAGTTAGATCCTTCCTATGCAATCCTCTACTTGCTGGTTCCTAAATCAGCTGCCATTGAGGCAGATGTCCCAGCACAAGGGCACATCTAACCTGTGACCACAGCTGGGACTGCACCTCCTGGAGGGGTATCGGAGCCCGCAAGGGTGCTGCTCAGAGCATTGTTGCAACAGCCTTGTGAGCAGCCTGAAAATCTTTCAGGCCTTTTGTCTACTCCAAAGAAAAGATGCAGAGTAATTTCTTTCACTCACTTTGTATCCATTTCCCCTTGATTTTTTCTCTCTCATTTTCCTATATTATATCTCTTTTTCCTTTTCCCTTTCTCTTCCCAGTAACTCTTTGCTTGTTCTGTGCTCACTGTAGTGCTGCTAGCCCTCTTTGTGCTTTCCTCTCTCCCCCTCACTGTACTGTTTCCCACTTTCTCTTTTTACCTCCCATTTGCTTTATTCACTCACCTCTGCTGCAATTCCTCCTGTTCTCTCTCTTCAGTTATCCTCACCTTGTTCCTGCCAGGTGCTTCTTCCCTTTTTTCACAAAGTTACCCTGTAATAGCTCCATTTGTTTTCAAATTCACCTTTCCTGGATACACACAGCAAAATACCAGCAAAACCACTTGTATGCTACATAAAGAGTCAGAGGATTTCAACCAGCTGAAACTCTGTTCTTCCTGAGAAGGCCCTGGCTCACATCAGCCCTGCGATAACTACTGATGAGACAAAAATGATGGACAGTTGGGCACAGTGGCCTCCATCACTGCAGTCCAATCTGCCCTGCCGTGTACATTATCCTTCTCTGCTGCTGGCTGTGATGGGGTGCTGAGGTGCTCAAAGCCCACGAACAGTGAATTCAGCTGGCAGAGTGAGCGTGGCAAAGCCACGTGTGGCACCTGGCTAGTTTAGTGCTCGGATACTCAGCAGCTGCGTCAGGGAGGCAAAAGTTCAAAGAAGGGCAGCATCTGCAATCAGAAACATGTTTTGGGCCTGAGGACTAGAGGAGTTAAAAATAGGAACATGTGGGCCTAATTATAGAACAAAGGAAAAAGGGGCTAGAAAAAGGAACAATTTGGGGAAATTAAGAACAGTTGATCAACCAGAGTATTGCAAACAACGTCAGATACTACTTGTGCTTTCCTTACAGAAGAGATCTGAATCATGTAACAGATGACCCACACTCTGCATGGGAATAAAATGCATGGGGCGGTAAAAGCATGAGACGTGCACTTGACAAGATGAACCTTGCATAGAAAGAATAGGAGTTAATTTTGTCATTGTGGAAGCTGTGCAGGCATAAAGGCTGTAATAGCCTTCAAAGCCCACAAATACAAAACCTGCTGGCAGAGACCTGCCTGAACTTTGAGCAAGCTAGTTCCTGCCTTCTTTCTCAGGTCCTCACAATCTTGCTCCCTGTAAGCTGTAAAGTGTAGAATTGGATGGATTCTCCTTAATGGTTTAATGAAATATGTCTTTGAGCAATAATAAGACTTTAAAGAGTGTCAGTTTCAACTGTATTGGCTCTTTTGGAATATGACGGTGTATCTGGTATATCTGTACATATACAACTGTTTCTAGACATTAAACCTCTAATCGATAGAATAAAAAATTGGTGGCAGTTGTACTACAATTTGAAAATGCAGTTGCCTCACGGTGGCAGACTGCAGCCAAACTTCCTTTTGACTTGGGCCTAAATCCTGCATTAGGGCTTAAATTTCTTGACCCAGTTATATTTGCCCATTCTGAATGGCTTCATGCTTGTACAGATGGTAGAAGATTGTCTCAGCTGTAAGGCCTATCAGAGTAAAGTAGTGGCCAAACCAAACATGGACATTACTGGATCAGTGTATTAGACTGCTACTTTTCTTTCTTCTTGCTCTGATTCCAGCAGGGTACGTTTAAATGTCCATCTCTCTCTCTGCACTACTCCAGTGCTCCAGCTGGACTTTTGATTTCACATTTGCCAGTACCACCTAACAGTAAGTGCACAGACTTCCTGGTTATGTCTTACTTTACAGTGATGAAACACCATTATAAAACATTGTCTTTTTGTTCCAGTATTTATAGTACAAGCTTTTGTATACTGAATCTAGATTAAGACAAGGATCTTATGCAGATACTGTTTCTTTCCATTAAAGTCTTCCCAGAAGAAATCAGAGACATGCTATGATATTAACATGGTAAAGTCAGAGTCATCATGAGTCTTCAGAGAGCACAGGAAGCCTTCATGGCAGAAATCTAACTGTATCATGTAACTGACACAGAAGCAGTAAAAATTTGGGTGATCAGTTTTGGTGATCGACATTGGTGATTAAATAGGAAAAAGTAGCTTATTTCCTCTCCCAGCCCATTTTATTAGCATAAGTACTCTCCCCTCAGAACAAGAAGAAATGTCAGCCAACCTTGAGAACTTGCATACCTAATCAAACTCTGTCCCATACAGAAGAAATACAGAAATTAATGCAGCACTACACTTATTACCTGCCCATGCAACATCTTGTATTTTTTTCCTCATAATTGTTCTTGGACACAGAGATACTCTAATTGAATGCTGATAATTGAATAGTCATTTTATCATTGAAGCCTTCTGCTGTGCTTTTCTATGCCCCTAGAGCTGTTCAGATACAGCAGAAATCAGTACTTTGAAGTAATCTGAAGAGATCTATTTTGGATCACTTTTTCTTGGAAGACACAGCAAAGGAAAAATGTCAAATTTTTAAAAAGCACTCTGACTCACAAATCACAGAAATTGTAAAAGTGACTGAAACCTATCGCAGAAAACTGCAATGATTTTTTTTTTTTTTAATTCACTAACATTTCTCATTTTTGTTTATGTCTGGCCAGTTTCATTTGGACAGGGTATGTTTGGATGACACATCTGACTGTATATGTTTACAAGTCTGTGAATTACTAATGGACAAGAAAGCCTTGGGCTCCATTCACTTTCCTACACATGGGTACCTAGTACCAGAGGGTGTCCTTCACGGCATCCTGTTGTGCTTGGGGACAGAGGTCTCCTGCAAACCCTGAATGGCATCTGCCTACCCAGTGCTGATCGATGCTGTACAGCATCTCAAATGGCACTGGGTGACTGAATCAAGCCCCTGAAGTAAATATACTAGATAGCTAAAAATAAATTTGTTTTCAACAAATAACTTCCATTTTGGGATGGTTCAGGTACTGGATATATGCTTGTATCAATTTTCCAAATAGCAGTGCACTTACAGTCTGAGTTTGAGATAAATCTTATTATGTGAAATTATAAATTATAAATCTGAAACCATTTTTTTTTTGGGGGGGGGGGGGGGAATCCTCCAAGAAGAGAAATGTATTACAGTTTCTGTATTTTTACTTTTTATTTCATTCCTGGATGCCTCCAGCAAAATAACAGTATTCCATGATAAATACCAGGATAATTCTAAATATACAGTGTCTAAACCTATGCAGCATTTTTCTGAGAGTTTATACCTTACCTGAATTATTACACTGTGTCATCTGTATGGTATTCTTGACATCTAGAAAGGGTGGAAGATAAATTAAAAATATATATTTGAACTAATTGCACTATGATCAGCTTTCCTCTAAACACAGACGTTCCTTATTTGCTCCAAATAATAAACAAGGATATGAGAAAACATTCTTTTGGGTCCAGATAATCTCCATGGCCAGTCTGGCTTCCTTTTACACCCATCTGTATCTCGTATGGGCAATGCCACCCATACCTTTAAGAAAGTGGCCATCTCCACCAAAAGGAATCCATGGAGAACTCTAGCATCTTTATGCTACAGAAATTATTTCTAGTTACCAAAAAAAGGCAAAACAGTTTTTTAGTACAGCATATAAATTGTGTCTTATGGATATTAGAGAATGGTAAGGAACAGGTTGAAAATAGCATTTGCTAATTTCCAAAGGAATATTTGAAATAAACTTTCCTCTGCCTCCCTGACGTATTACCAAAATGACAATTTCTTTCCATTTTAAAGCAAAGAAAGTTTGCAAAAATATTTTCTCGCTTAACCCCAATATGCTGTTAAGACATAAAGTTTAAACACTTCTTTTCTGCAGCTTCTAGAGTTTTATTTCTCCTTATTTATGTAGGGCTGTTTTGCAAAGCTTGATCTCCAGTGCCTAAATGTGGAAAGGCTGATAATTTACACTGGAAGTAGCATTTGGGGGACTTGTATATCTGGAGAGCTGGTTTGAAAAGAAATTGTAAAAATGCACTAAAGAGGAAAATTAACTGCCAAAATTAGACTGGCACACTTAAGGACTTTAAACGCCAAGCTTACTGCATAATGGACTGATTAGCTACGTCTAAATTCATTACTGAAATGCAGTTAATGCTGGTGTCTTCAAAACTATGCAAAGATAAAAAAAACATTTGAATGCATAGACTAAAGCTTTAGGGGTTTCTTTTAAAATATATACTGTGTTCAGTATTATAAAGTACTGGACATGTTCAGACAACACTGTTCTAGGAGGGTGGCTGAATATTCTTTTCAGTGTGACCTCAGGGCACTGTTCTTGGTTTAAGCTTACCTCTTCCCCAGCGGCTGTGGAGCTTAACTTTGCTTCAATGGGAACATATTCACTAGCAAGCTGGGAATTTTCTTTCCTTGTTCCTCTAACAGATTTTTGAATTTCAGTTCAATCCTTGATAACAAGGTTTCCAAGTACCACAAGGAAGTTTGATGTCCAAACACTTCAGCCAAAATGCTGCTTCAGTTACTGCCTTGGTAGGCTGGATGGGAACTTACAGTGAAGGAACAAAACCTCAAGACCCCAGCCCGAATTCAGCAATTCAAAGAGCTGTAGGAGATTAAAGACCTTCTGCTTCCCCAAATATCTACCTATCACCTCTATCTGAAAACCCACCTTTACCACTGCCGAAAACAAATATCCTAGACTGTGACCTGGGCATGTGCAGATATGTGCAGATAAGAGTACAGTCACATATTTCTTCTCTGCTGACTCTGCAACAGTAAAGGATCCATGTGAGGAGTCCATGGGCAGCTGAGATCAGAGTGGCTGTCCCTATCAGCAGGGCAGCACTGTGTGCCCCAGTCTTGCAGTGAGGATTCCCAGATTCTTCCTGGACGGTTCCCACACTGTCAGCTCTTACAGGCAGTACTTCAGCCATGGAGAGAGTTCATAGAATATCCTGAGTTGGAAGGGACCCATAAGGATCATCGAGTCCAACTCCTGGCTCCACACAGGACCAGCCGAATCAGAGCATATGACTGAGAGTGTTATCCAGACGCTTCTTGAACTCGGTCAAGCTCAGTGCTGTGACCACTTCCCTGGGGAGCCTGTTCCAGCGCCCGACCACCCTCTCGGTGAAGAACCTTCTCCTGATATTCAACCTAAACCCCCCCCCATCACAGCTTCGTGCCATTCCCTCGGGTTCTGTCACTGGTCACCAGAGGGAGGAGATCAGTGCCTGCCCCTTCACTCCCCCTCGTGAGGAAGCTGTAGGCCGCAATGAAGTCTCCCCTCAGTCTCCTCTTCTCTAGGCTGAACAAACCAAGGGACTTCAGCCTCTCCTCATACGCCTTCCCCTCTAGACCCTTCACCATCTTTGTTGCCCTCCTTTGGACACTGTCCAATAGTTTTATGTCCTTTTTGTACTGTGGCACCCAAAACTGCACGCAGTACTCGAGGTGAGGCCGCACCAGCACAGTGTAGAGTGGGACGATCACTTCCCTAGGCTGGCTATGTTTTTGTCAAGCTGTATGCTGGACATTTTGTCCAGAAGGATACTGTGAGAGACAGTATCAAAAGCTTTATGTGCACGTGCACGTGCTAAAGGCCAGCTTATCCAGTTTTTACCCAGATTGTCCATTTGGTCTTTAATCACAAAATTTCATGCATAAAACTGCTTATGGGAAAAAAATTAGAACATATGGATTCTACTTTCCCCTGTACTGTGTGTGGGTCCATTCCTGGCTCTGTTGCAAAACAATTCTTTGAGTTAACGGGGGCAGTAACAGAAATTCCATGCTTGCACGTGCTGGAGTTTCATTTCAGTGACATCATTTATCGGTTTGACTTTGCCAAAGGGAAGAAGTTCACGTTATAGGATTCAAAAGCAGCATCTATAATGAAATTGGTTAGAAGGATCTCAGATTTCAAAAGGACGTGTCATACATGGACCCTTACTCTACTCACTTGGGTTCATTACTTGAGATTCATATTTGTAATCAAAACTTTCTTAGTTAATGAATTGCAACCTTGAAAAGCACTTAGAAAATGAAAACACATTCCAGACATTAAAAAAAGAACATGTTAAAAAAGCTCATATTGTTTTTTGGAAAGGCATAAAGAGAATTTAGGGAGATTTCATGCAGATTCAATAGTGAAAAGGCATGCCAGATTAAAAAAAAACCCCAAAACCCAAAAAAACCCCAAACAAACTTAATCATGCTAACTCTCTAGAAGACAAAAGGACAAACACACTTTATCTGTGTCAACTTATAGAAATCCTATAACTCCATAGAAGTGTTCTTGTAACTTAATACATGCTGTAGCCTATTTTTAGTTCCTGGAATATGCTTTCTAATATTCATTTTTGTTTTTCATCTTGCTATGTAAAACCTAAGTAAAAGCTGTAAAAATGACAGTGAATCAAACACACAAACACAGGTGACTAATCTAGCTACGTCTTGGAAAACCCTGCAATTAACTGTGTGAATAATATAGAAAACAGTTGAGCTAATTTAAGAATGAAGTAAAGGGGATATCCAACAGAGGTGAATTCTATTCCTGTTTCAAGCTTTGGCTATAGATACTACAAATGAAAGAGAGAAACAAAAATTGGAGTGTGAGAATCTCTTTTTACCAGCACCTTTTCTTCTGAGCTGATATTACATTTCTCTGATTGTTTCACTTATGGTTTTATACCCTGTTGTGCTCACTTGCACCCACTTAGACAGCTTGCTTATGGGCATTTGACAGCAATAAGAGCAAGTGAGCTGACCGGAGAGTGAAAAGATAAACTGGTCAGAAAGTAGCAGATGGCACATTTCTGCTTGGTGCTGGTATCCCTACAAGGCTCATTTAAGTACCAACCTAGAAACAAGGAATCCCATATGATGTTCAGTTGTCTCTAAATGTTACCAACAAAGTTGTTTATTACTTTAAAGGAACTGTATTAGAAAAATGAACATCATGAAATCAGTCAATTATAAAATGTAGTAGAGGATGGGAAAGGGGTAAATTTGCTTGATTTAGACATTTTCCCCTCACACAAATTTTCACCATTTGGAGAAGTTCTCTTACATAACAATTGCCTTCCTAGATGACAGCAAATCCTTGTGCAAAATTCTTTCTTTTATTCTGATCAATGTTTAGGAAAGAACATAAGAATGAATGTATAGAGATACTTCCCTCCAGGACTCTCTTTCAACCTCTGGCAATTTGTAGCTGAGAGATCGCCTAACACTCCACTGATGTTCTTATGCTTAATGACCTTCAGTGGGCTTTTTATTCTAGGACTTTACTCAGTTGCTTTCTGAACCCATATAAACTCTCAGGATCCGTAAAGATCAGCTCAGCTATGTAATATATGAAGAAATACAGTACTTTTGTTTCGTTCTGGTTTTCTTTTTTGTGTTTGTGTTTGAATCTGCCACCAATTAGTTTAGGTCAATTCTCCTACAACAGGTGCCTAAACTTCAAGCAAACAGAATTTTCCGCTGAAGGCCCTCAAAAGGCAACTCTGTTGATGGTTTAATGAACTTAACTCAGAACCACTGCTTTGCTTCATGCCCAAAACTGAGATACAAACTAGATGCTTATGTCAGGGAGCCAGTGTAACAGCCAGAATAATTTACCACTCGTGTGTAATATTCTGGACCCTGTTAGGGCTGAGAGAGTTGTTCTCATATGCTACGCATTTTCTGTGTGTGACAAAGGAAAAAGAAATGCCTGTGCTGATGATGTACAGTGGCTAAGCAGCCGAGGTCCCATAAAGAGTGGCAGTTTATTGAGGAACGTGTATGCTGAATGCACTGTGTTGTGCTCAGGGAAAGCCAGAATTAATGTAGTTGAAGCATCAGGACTGGTTTTGTGAGGCAACACACATACTGTAATTCCTGGGAGTCTAAGTCACTGTTAAATTTAATCTCTTGTTCCATCTATGGTTTCCTTAAGACTGTCTGGAGGAGGGACTTTCTCAAAGCAAGTGCCTCTTTGCACGTAAGTCAATGGAGAATTTGTATGAACTAGAGCTTATGAGATGATACCCTTTAATAGGATTAATGAGCAGTAACAGAATACATGATAGTCACAGCTAGAGATATTTAGGGAAAGACTTCAGAAAGACATACGTTTTTATTGTCAGTTTGACTTGGGGAGGGCCACGGGGGAGGAAAGAACACAGAAGAGTCATGTCTATTCCTTACCTCTCCTTTTTGTACTTCTTTGAGTTTTTGACAAGTATTCTGGGTTTGGACTCCACACAGAGGAAAGGAGTCTTTTCCATACTGATGAAGACATAGAAGGGAAAATTGATATAGTTCTTCAGGACTGATTGGAAAATTAAGATCAAGCATGTTGTTAAATTATAATATAGACCTAGTAGAAAATAGAGGGTGATGGAAAATACTGTCAGTCTCAATGGCCTTTAATGAAGGATAACATTTTCCATTACAGGAAATGTAAAGCACTGGAAAACATTTTGAAGAACTATCATTTAAAGTTTTGGGTTTAGTGGGAAATATCCTTGCTCAAATTGTATTCATGATACAATCTCATAAATATGGGAACATAAGTTCCCTTTAAAGTTTTGGCCTTTCTTCAGCATATTTTTTAAAAAATCTTTTATACTGTATTAAATTTTTGTTTGCTTTGAAGAGAAAAACACACTCCTTTCTGTGTTTCCATTGCTCTGCCAATTTTCTTCTTTTAATGAGATATGTGACTCAAATATCATCCTCCATTTTACCCTCCTAAATTTTGCTGCTCTCTCTGTTCTTGTTTCTGGCAACATCAGAGTCGGCTTTCTCACTTCATATAGCCAAGTGGCTCTCTTAAACCCAACAGTTCTCAGATCAGCAGCTAAACTGTCATGTCAGTTGCCTTTAAATCTCTTGAGCATTTTTTTTTTCATTTCTATCACCTTAGTTTTCACCACTTCTTTCCTGATTGTACCATTTAATTTAGTCTATTCTTCTGCTGTTTCTCTACATAGATGCAAAGATTATAGTAACCAAATACCATTGAGCAGTTTGTGTCATCGGCCTATTAGTGCTGATAGAATAACTGTTTCTTTAATTCAGCTACTAAATGTAGACATTTTTTGTGAGTATACACCTTGCTAAATAAGATTCTTTGTGATGAAGTTAAACTGTTCTGATGCATTACTTCCAAAATTAAAAGGGAGATTTTGTGTACCATTGAAGATGCCTTTTGAGCTGAATATTAACTAGAAAGAGGACAGGAACCACCCAAATTACAACACTGAGAAATTTGGCAGCAGCAGTTTCCAATTCAAATTCCTTAGTTTCCTGTCAAAGTCAAACTCATGCTAAGAAGAAGATGAGGTGAAGATGAATAAAACAGATTACCAAAGCAACTCCAATTTCTGTGATTGTCAATGAGATTAAATGTACAGATTTCTCACAAAAGGTGACTCAGGTCCTCTTGAGAAGGTGTAATTTACAATTACGTTGTTTAGATCACATTGTTACCATCAAAACAGCTGAAGGCGCTGTTAATGTGGATGTAAGGTTCACACAACACACTACCTATTCTAGTCATGACAAATAAGGAGCATTTTTTTTTCTATAGCTGGAAGCTCTGTGGCTCTACCAGCAAACTAGTTTTTTATTCCCAGCTCTAGCCAGTGATATCTATGAGATTCTGGAAAACTTCTTAGTTCTGTTCTTCTGGAATTTCATTACTTGGAAGAGGGGGAAAAATATTTACTGTATAACTGTTAAATTTAGAGTTATCTACATAGAACAGCAGACAACTGTGCAAAGATCCTTGAGCTAGTGGAAATCTGAGCCAGTAATTCCATGTGATATACTGAATAGCCCTGTGTGACTGGGAGCAGCCTAACCGCAATTAAATGGCAATTTGCCAGAGGCTGGGTCTGGACCCCTAACAATAGCAATGATTATCTTAGACTAAGCCTTTTGGTCATGTAGACGTTGCATTGCCCCAGCATACACAGGCTGTACAAGCCCACCTCTGAAGCTGTGCTGTAAATTCAGTCTTGGTCTATTACAAGCAAACTCCAAAGCTTACACAAAGTCAGTGCATATAGCCTATATATCTGGCCCTCCTCTCCCACCTGCCCCAGCTGAAACATGCTGTGCACTACCCCTATTACTCCTAATCTTGTCATAATTATTATGTCTTTTAAAAGACAAAACTTACACAACCTCAGTGGTACAAAACCTACACAGGCTCAGTGGGACCAAAAGTTCATACTCTCAGCTCAGAATTACTTGTACGTGTTTCACAAGACAAAAAACAAACCTGTGAGATTCCAAGGTATTTCAGGTAAGACTCCAAATTGCCTCCAATTGAGGAATGTTCTCACCCCACTGTGAGCACAGTTATATCTTGACAAAAAGTCATTGATAAAAGCTTAGCAATTACTGCATTTTGTTTGTAAGGAAGGCAGTTTTTGCACAAGCGTAAGCTTCATGATACTTAAAAATTCATTTTAAATGAGAAATAAAATTTTAAATTGACTAAATCAAATGCTGTAAAGAGTACTTGGTTCTTTTCCTTAGCAGTCACAAAAGTGCACAAGTATTTCAAACAGCTTGACATCTGTATTACATAAGCAGACAGCTATTCAGCTGCTTGCAGAATATAAAAAACAACTTTGACCTTACACTGGAGTCATGCTTCAAAAGACTGATTATTCATACGAGGAAAATTGCTCAAAAACAACTACTTGAAAATATTCTCAGAAAGAAAATAGATAGATTGTTCCAAGGCTATAATATAGTTATGATATAACAAAATGGATCTTTTTTATTATTATTCCTAAGGCTTTTTTTTTTCACAGTAAGTGTTTCATCTGCTAGTATTTGAAATATTTTATCTTTCAAAATGTTTCCCTTGTTTGTTCAGTATATTTGTTAGCTTGCTTGAATGTAGTTCTTCAAGAAGATTGAGAGTTGCAAGCCATGGCTCTCTAGCTGCTAATGAAAGAGTTTCAAGCAATGTTGCCTCTTGTTCTGTTAGGTCAGAAACCATGCAACTGTAGGGTTAAAGAAGAGTTCTGTTGGTAGAAAAGAGTGTAAAAGTGTCCATAAAAAAAAAAAAAGTGATTCAATAAATTTTCAAAATATTCTTGATATAATACTAAATGCCATCAATTCTGGATTTATTTTAAAGTAACATTTTCTCTCTGAAGGAGGAGGCCTAGTCATCTGGTTGAGGGGCTGAGTGGAAGTTCAGGAAATCTGGGTTCAATTCACAACAGTGCTACTGATTTCCTCCGTGACGCTGACTAGGTAGCTCAGGCCCCATTCCTGAAATCACTTATGCAAATCCTCAACTTCACTGCTGTGAGCAGTCCTGGGATTTCAACAGGTCGGATTGTAACCTAGTTAAATGTTAAAGACTGAGGCCAGGTCTCCTCAGCTCTCGTCTGTTAACTGTGGATACCAGTTGTTCACTTTGTCCCACCGATTTCCACCTTGCCCCCTCAGCTTGCTAAGTCTGTGGATCCAGGACTGGGCTTGGGCTTCTTTATTTGAGCAAATTAAGCTGTCTTAACCTTAGCAGTGCACCTGAAGCAGCACATCTTCAAATGTGCATTCAGTTGTTATAGCACATAAAAGTGAAGGGGACTCCAGCCTTCTCTCCATTCTCTGAAACAAACTGTGGTGAAAAGCCACATAACCCCAACCGCATGTCTCCAAATACATCTTTTGGGGACTTTCAGTAAGTGTTTGTGCAGCTCCTAGCATGGCAGAACGTGCGCTGTCAGTGTGGATCTCTATGCACTAACGTAAATAAATACGTGTTTTACTGTAATCAGTATATTAATAAAAACAAGTTTCTTTTTTTTTGTGTGTCTGCTGATACAAATACCTTGGCACCAATGTAAATGTGGAAGCAAAAGGTCAGTTATTTCATTTTACTTCCAAGACAGACCTACTGTAACAATTGACATGTATGCACTGAGCTACTTGCATGTTTTGGATTATTTTATGTGTATTTTATTTTATTATGTGTATGTATAAAAATGCTACATATCCTATTCTCTTCAGAGTGCTACTTCAGTTGCAGAATCCAGCTCCATATTTTGAGAGTTGCAAGACCCAAGGACTGTCCATCTCCATGTGGAGGACCCATCAACAGGCAGAATACTTGAGGCCAGGGAATGAATGAACAATAATTATCCATATTTATCCAATATTTGTCCATATTTATCTTAACCGTTCTGGCCTGTGTCAGTGAAGTCCCATAAATCAGTTGAAAATCATTTCTGTGATATTTTCTGATAAAAGGAAACAATAAAACATGTCTATCACCTTGCTGTTCATCTTACTGCCTTTAGTAGCTTTTCTACTTTCACAACTTCTGCACAATTCCTGGTTTTGCTGTTTTGCAAATGCCTGCTGAACTCCTGGGTTACAGAGATGACCATCTTGGTTTTTTAGAGGGTGGTTTCCAGCAACCTGCTGCATCATCAGGCTGAGCTTCAGTCCATAAGCAAATCCTGTAACTTGGGTTTACACCCAAGTATCAGGGTTCAATTTTTCTTCAAATCCTCCTTTATGGTACTATGCAGTGGTCATAATTCCTTCCTAGCAGTATTGTTTTTACATAGCTTATTAACCAAGCCAAACTAAAATGTTGCCTTGTATTCCACATGAGAGGTTTCTGGAGTTTTTACTATTCCTTGTGAAGGAAGCCAGAGATTTCAACTGAAACAGAGTAAAGGAAAAAAAAAAAATCAGATAGCTTTCTCCAAGCTATCTGTAATTCACCTCAGTGAAAGCATTTCAAATAAGAGTTTTCCCTCAGGCTCCAGTGATCTGGTCACATAGCTCTGGACAGTGACACACTATTTTCTCACACATTCAACTGATTTTAAAAGGTAATTCACTTGGTGCTTTTGATGTGTATCCTAATTTTATCGGTACAGAATCACAGTTCAGTGGGCTGCTTCTTGTCAAACTTGAGCTATTCTTTCTCTATCTTACATTTTTCAAATACTTTTTAAACCCAGAGAAGGAATTTCACACCACCAATCAAAATAAGCCAGTCAGCAGAATTGTTTCAATTTCCAGCTCTTAATAAATCACACAGAGTTAAATCAGATTCATGAATTCTGGAGTAGTTATGCATATATGTTCTCAATTTCCATAACAGAAGTTGCAACCCAACGGGAAAATCTGAACTCTCTAATAGTCACCTGCTGAATTTCATTTCAGGCATAACTCATTTGTTTATGTCTGCTAGTCTCTCAGTGGAAAAAAGTTCACCTTAATACAATATTAACACAAGCTTATTCCCTTATTCACTCCCCTTTGTTTTTAGCTAAACAAACAAACCAATTTTA
Organism: Grus americana; assembly: GCF_028858705.1. Classification (NCBI taxonomy): domain Eukaryota; kingdom Metazoa; phylum Chordata; class Aves; order Gruiformes; family Gruidae; genus Grus; species Grus americana. The sequence goes on from NC_072852.1 coordinate 114,605,098, forward strand.
ATTTCCCCCCTTCTAAATTTAACACTGATCTCTATTTATTACACAGCATATCTCCCTACTAACAGAGGTCAAGCAAAGACCATAAACCATATCACACCTATTGACTTATGAAAGCAAAGTGTAGGACCGTAAATCTCCTTGAAACTTCTCTCCGTCAAGAGGCACACATAAGATGCGTAGCGTGACCACTTGCTTGTGCCAGTGATCATCTCCCCATTTTCTATTAGCCCTGCTTCTCATTAACTTGATTATTTAACTTATGCATTTTGATGAGCACTGCTCCTCTTCTCCGAAGGCTGACACTGCTTTTCCCCGGAGCCAAAAGGAAGGCTGCTCCAGGAGCTCTTTGCCAGGGATGCTGAAAGTGAAGCAATGGAGTCCCACCCTTCCCCTGTGCTGAGTAGGGGGCTGAGGAATCCAGATTGATTCATTCCACAGCTGAGGTCTCCAAGTTCATGGCATAATGTGCTGCAGTCATGTCCCTAAACTGGCTTCCTATCAGACTTTAAACCAAAACATTATGCTTTTTCTCTTCAGTACTAACTTTGCCAGAAAGGAGTTTTTCTTTTTAGAAACAAAAGTGTGTATGGGGGTAGAAATACTGGAAAAAAATTACATCTGTGACCTGATACCTGTGCGTCAGGAATGATTAGTGTCACTGAGGGTGCCTAAACTTCTGTAGCAATTAATTCAGCTCCTTCCTGCTTACAAGCATCACATTTTATTTTTCTTCTGTTGATTACAAATGTTGCGTGATTACTTTTAATCCAAAAGCAATAAATTTGTACTGACTGCTTAATCTGATCTGTAAACTCAGCTTTTTGGTTTCATCAGTCACTGATTTATTGCATTTTTGAGAGAAAAAAGCCAGTGTTCAATAGTGCTTGGTTTAATGTACTACATCTTTTTCAATTCTTACTTTTTCTATGTTTCTGTTTACTTAAATTCCTTCTGCAGACAAATTAAAACCAGTTATGCTAATCTTTGAAGTTCTGAATCTATTTCTTCAAAATTTCTTTCTTCCTCCCCTCCCCGCCCCCCAGGTTTTCCACTTGGGATGCGTATATAGTACCAAAGACATTTCAGATTGGGCAGCAGGAGTTGAATCTCAGAATGTGTTTAAACCCTCTCTGTGCAATTCTTATATCAGCCAAATTCAACATTCTGCTCTGCCAGAAAATGCCAGGTGGTAAAACAGAATAATTTTAGGTACTTTCTTAACTGTACACCAGATGGTGATAACACAAATGATAATTTCAAACAAGTATTAACTTGTCTCTAACTCCTGCTTCCACATGCTATAGATGCAAAAGGCCATTCATACGAAGTGCTTGCCATGTATTGTGCAGTATAGAATAGACATTCCAGCAAAACCTGGTCCCTGGAGTATGCAGGAAGTACCCTGGTTGAAATTCCCCAATGACAATGGAAAAGGCAAAGGAAAAAATCTATTATTAATTTTTTTGTGGTCTAGTGGAGGGTATCCCTGCCCATGGCAGGGGGGTTGGAACTAGATGATCTTTGAGGTCCCTTCCAACCCTAACCATTCTATGATTCTATGATTTAAAGTGAACCACGTTAAGAACTTCACAGTTTTCTTTTACTCAGTAGCCTTAACAGAGCCTCTGTGTTTTCATGTAGGCTATATTTTCAGCTGGGTTTTGCATTTCCAGATACTAAACCACAATGACCACATTAGATCACGATACTGGGAAATCCCCTCCTTGGCTGATTTACTAGAGTTTGCCATGAAATTGGTGTAAGGATTACTATGGAGAATTGAAAAGGGTGCTGTCAATGTTTTAGTCATGTTTGATGGCTGGTTTCTCATCTAGTGCACACTACATTAGCATCGTTAGTAAATAAAGTTATGTTAGTTTAGATCAGCTCAGCATATAGTCCCGTATCTCACTCCACATATGTCTCCTGTCTAAGGCACCAGTTCTGTGAAGGAAATAAAAGCAGTGAGTGAGCTTGAAAGGGATTGTGCATTACTCTTTCAAATGAATGTGCCACATAATAATTAAATTAAATAATTAAAGGCTGTATCTTTATTTAAGACTTACCTGGCTAGAGGGGTATTTGTAAATTGCTTAGCTGTGAAACATCATAGAAAACCTTTAAAAACAAACCCGTGAAAGCAATTATCTAAAAATAAACAAATCCTTCCTTCCTTCACCTTCCAATAAAAGGAGTGGTTGGAGCTTTCTACTTCCCATGGAAATGGATAAAACATAGGTGTCTTCTGCCTTAATTTCTGGGTGCTGACATTTTCTTTCCTTCAGCAAAATAAGACCTGAAATTGTGGCCTCTCCATGCTGCATTACATGTCTTAAGAAAGAATACCGGAGTACCTCAGAAACTGTATTGGAATAAAGTCGTCCAAATTGCAGTGTCAGAGTGGTTTGCTTATAGTTTGAATATGAGAGTGATCCATTCCAAATGCTCCGGAGAAATATTTTGTTGTTCAGCCCCCTCTTCCTTCCCCCTCAGCTCCTCCTCTAGGCTTCCACAGGTTATTTCCAGTTTGCTTTTAATGGAAATTCCTTCTGACCCCAATCTGGTGCTTGATGAATTCAACCTTTTGCATGTATCAATCATACTAGCCTTTAATCCAGCTTACGGAGGGCTGGCAAGAACAAAAAGAAACAAATGTATGGAGATCAGTAGAGTCACAACAGTGTGATCAAAATCCACCCCCAAATGGGAGTAATTAGACAGTCTTCTGACTCTGGTAACTGAGACGCTTTTTAATATCTTACTGCTTCTTACCTGAGTTTGAGCCAATGTTCAGGATCTTCTAGACTCATCAAATTACGGGTTATAGTTCTGCTTCCAAAGTCTGCCTGGCAGTTTCTCCTCAGTGCTCATGTAGTCAAGGTCTCATAGGTATTAAAGGCCTCTGGCTGATCTCTTCTTGAGTATGCATAGTTTGCATGCCTGACTGCATAAGAAGTCCTCATGTCTGATCTCCATCATAGCCAAATAACGTGTCCAGACAGACAGCCATCAGCACCATCTTGTGGTGCTGCCATCACCAAACCTTTTAGTGCCATCATGGCACAAGAGCTGGAAGATGAGTCCTTGAAAAATCAAACAGGCAACACCTAAAAATCACACTCTGAATTTGAAACTGCCTTTGACCTATAGCCCTATTAATGCTATGTCTCACTGTTTCTTTACATAAAAACTCTGATATATTTCAAAATTATAAAGAGCTAATTATTTATGCCAATTAAAAAATACAGTTGGCATGTTTCCCTCATAGTCATCTGAGCCATTGTTCTATTTATTTCTGCTATCACACATTCATCTTTTATTTTTGCATAATTCTGGTACGCAGTTCAGAAGATGTGTGTGCTACTTGCCATTGGTTTGGCCTCATGTCAGCCTAAGCATGGCATTTGTGAAGTCTTCCATGGGACCAAATATTCTGCAGGATATGTGTCCTCTAAGCTTAACAGTTTTGTCAGTAAACAATATTATGCCATTTATGAGTTTTATTCCAATCTTTCAGATCAGTCTCAGGGCAAGGAATGAAGAAAATGAAGTAGCAAAGAGAAATAATTCACACTGATCATCATAAGAGGTTTTGTGATACCCCTTCCACGGGTCCATACTAATAGCTCCTTTTAGAGGGATTGGAGTTAGTGGAAAAGACATACTGGCACACCACCAGAATCAGACAGCAATTTCAGGAGTGGGATCTAACACAAACATTGTGTCAAAATCTCAATTCAATTTATATTATAAGCTTGTACATAGCAGTTCCACCATTTTCTCACATAAATGGAAAAATATTTAAACTTTGTGCAGAGAGAAAGAAGATGGAGAAGAAACAGAATAAAAATGATGGTGACAAATCTTAATGAAGCCTTCTTCTAGGACAGTGGTTTCTCCCAGCTCAGTGTATTCCTGCAAAATATGATCCAGTAAGGCGTGGTTTTCATCCACATATTGCAGGTGCTAAGGAGGAAACCTGTCTCCTCCAATATCCCAGCAAGATGACATGTGCCAACTACATATAATTATTTCTTTTTTTCCCAGAAAACACATTTAGGAAACTTCCAAGATCCCAACAACTTGGAATTGAACATTGAATCAGTAGAGACTGTGTAGCACCTCTGCTGATTTCATCTGAAATGCAATGTCTTACCAAACACCACATTGTTGCAGGGAGCACAGATCATCATGATCCAGTTCAGGAGAGCTTAAGATACCATGGTCAAACAAAAGAAACTTTTTCATAAGATAATAGGAATCCTTTTCCTCAAACTACTCAGCGTGCCATGTGGCAGTTTTGCATGCCTCATCTTCATTGCTTCAGTAACTATTCTTAATCAGTTGAGAAGGGGTCAAGATTTTATAGAGGCTTTCCCTAGCTAGAGCCATTTGCAAAGAAGGAAAATCTTTCATCTTGCTCTCTGAACCAACAGTTCACTTGGTCAACTAATTTCTTCACTCTTGTACTTGCTTTACTCTTTCATAAGGAGCTGATATTTATTGAGAAATGAACAATACCCTTCAAGTTGATGACTGAGGCAAACTCGTAACTCCCACTTTTATGAGATGTAGCTCACAAAACTGCAGGACTTCTTAAAATGCAGCATGTCCATTTTCCCCCTCTTCACCTGCTCTTAATTATTTTCTTCTCTAAAAGGAATAGGGAAAGGAGTTGTTTCCAAAGCAAGTAAAGTTGAATACGAAAACTAACTGGAGTACTCCTGCCCCCATGGGAACACTATGTCATAGAATATATATTAGAATCATAGAATGGTTTGGGTTGGAAGTGACCTTAAAGACCATCTAGTTTCAACCCCCCTGCCATGGGCAGGGACACCCTCCACTAGACCAGGTTGCCCAAAGCCTCATCCAACCTGGTCTTAAACACTTCCAGGAATGGGGCATCCACAACCTCTCTGGACAACCTGTTCCAGTGCCTCAACACCCTCACAGTAAAGAATTTCTTTCTAACATCCAATCTAAATCGACCCTCCTTCAGCTTAAACCCATTACCCCTTGTCCTGTCACTACACTCCCTGATAAACAGTCCCTCACCATCTTTCCTGTAGGCCCCTTCAGGTACTGGAAGGCCACAATTAGATCTCCCCAGAGCCTTCTCTTCTCCAGGCTGAACCATCCCAACTCTCTCAGCCTGTCCTCGTAAGAGAGGTGGTCCAGCCCCCTGATCATCTTTGTGGCCCTCCTCTGGACTCGCACCAACAGCTCCATGTCTTTCTTACATTGGGGCCCCCAGAGCTGGATGCAGTACTCCAGGTGGGGTCTCACGAGAGCAGAGTAGAGGGGCAGGATCACCTCCCTCGACCTGCTGGTCACACCTCTTTTGATGCAGCCCAGGACACGGTTGGCTTTCTGGGCTGCAAGCGGCTGTTGCCAGCTCATGTTGAGCTTCTAGTCCACCAACACCCCCAAGTCCTTCTCCTCAGGGCTCCTCTTAATCTTTTCTCCACCCAGCCTGTATTTGTGCTTGGGATTGCCCTGACCTATATACAGGACCTTGCACTTGGCTTTGTTGAACTTCATGAGGTTCACATGGGCCCACCTCTCCAGCCTGTCAAGGTCCCTCTGGATGGCATCCCTTCCCTCCAGTGGGTCGACCGCACCACACAGTTTGATGTCATTGGCAAACTTGCTGAGGGTGCACTCAATGCCACCGTCCATGTTGCTGACAAAAATGTTAAACAGTGCCAGTCCCAATACCAATGCCTGAGGAACGCCACTCGTCACTGTTCTCCACTTGGACATTGAGCTGTTGACCACAACTCTTTGAGTGTGACCATCCAGCCAATTACTTATCCACCGAGTGGTCCATCCATCGAATCCATGCCTCTCCAATTTAGAGACAAGGATGTCATGCAGGACAGTGTCAAATGCTTTGCACAAGTCCAAGTAGATGACATCAGTTGTCTTTCATTATCCACCTGTGTTGGGTTTGCATGGCAAAGTTTTGGTAGCGGGGCGGGGGGGGAGGGGGGGGCTACAGGGGTGGCTTCTGTGAGAAGCTGCTAGAAGCTTCCCCTGTGTCTGACAGAGCCAATGCCAGCTGGCTCTAAGACGGACCTGCCGCTGGCCAAGGCCAAGCCAATCAGCGCCTCTGTGATAACATATTTAAGAAGGGAATAAAACCAGAGCCTTTGCAGCCAGAGAGAGGAGTGAGAAGATGTAAGAAACTCTGCAGACACCAAGGTCAGTGCAGAAGGAGGGGGAGGAGGTGCTCCAGGCGCCGGAGCAGAGATCCCCCTGCAGCCCGTGGTGAAGACCATGGTGAAGCAGGCTGTCCCCCTGCAGCCCATGGAGAAAGGATGAGGGGGTGTAGAGATTCCACCTGTAGCCCGTGGAGGACCCCACGCCGGAGCAGGTAGAGGCACTTGAAGGAGGCTGTGGCCCGTGGGAATCCCACGCTGGAGCAAGCTCCTGGGAGGACCTGTGGACCTGTGCAGAGAGGAGCCCACACCAGGGCAGGTTTGCTGGCAGGACTTGTGACCCTGTGGGGGACCCCATGCTGGAGCAGTCTGTTCCTGAAGGTCTGCACCCCATGGGAGAGACTCACATTGGAGAAGTTCACGGAGGACTGTCTTCCCTGTGAGAGGGACTCCATGCTGGAGCAGGGGAACGATGAGAGGAGTCCTCCCCCTGAGGATGAAGAAGCGGCAGAAACACCGTGTGATGAACTGACCACAACCCCCATTCCCTGTCCCCCTGTGCCGCTGAGGGGGAGGAGGTTGAAGCTGGGAGTGAAGTTGAGCCCAGGAAGATGGGAGGGGTGGGGGGAGATGTTTTAAGAGTTGATTTTATTTCTCATTCCTCTACTCTCTTTTGCTTGGTAATAAATTAGATGAATTTCCTCTCTAAGTTCAGTCTGTTTTGCTCGTGATGATAATTAGAGAGTGATCTCTCCCTGTCCTTATCTCGACCCACAAGCGTTTCGTTATGCCTTTTCTCCCCTGTCTAGTGAACGAGGGGAGTGATAGAGCGGCTCTGGTGGGCACCTGGCCCCCAGGCAGGGTCAACCCACCACACCACCAATGCTGTAACCCCATTGTAGAATGCCACCAAATTTGTCAGACCTGATTTGCTCTTAGTGAAGCCATGTTGGCTGTCACTGAGTCCTCCTTATTTTTGATGTGCCTTAGCCTACTTTCCAGGAGGATCTGCTCCATGATCTTACTTTATTCCAGAATAATAGTGTGCTTTCAAAGCAAAGTAATTCTTCTCGGAAGGAATAAGGGAGAGGGAGGGAGTGCAAATCACTTTTATTTTGGGTTAGAATTCCCCAGCAGCTGTCCCATGCTGCTCAATAGAGAAAAGAAGCCTGGACAAAAATATGCTTTTATGGGATTCAGAATTGACAAAGCCTTATCGTTAAAAAAGCTGGATAAGAAGCAGTTAAAAATGAAAAGAAAAAAATGCCCAAGCTCCAAATAAATCATACATTGCCCTTATACAAAGACTTCTTATCAACATAGCTGAGCCACAGTTGTTGCCCCAAATAAGTACTATTCCTTTATCAATAATCCCAAAATGTAAGACCAACATAAAATGCCTTTGCAAAAGAAACACATGTATTATGTAAGGCACAGATAAGGTACCAGTGCTTAATTTCAGCCAATGCAAGTTTGTGAAGTGTGCACAAAACTAGAGATGCTAACAATATATGTTAAAGCACTTTCCTTTCTGTTAGTTTTGAACTAAATCCATTACCACAGAAATTTCTGCTAGATATCATTTAATTTTAGTTAAAATTTTAGACAAAAATCTTAATAAAAGTAATGATATTAATAAAAACTTTGTGAAAAGTTTTGAGGAAAATTTATTCTCCCCTTTTTTTCTTCCCAGTAAAAGTTGCAGTTAAAAAAACCCCCAACCTATGAATGCATGAAAAAGGCTTCTGTGAGAAGCTGTTTCACAGCTTTCTGTTTTATCAAGGGAAAAAAGTTTGCAGATACATTGCAAGAAGCCTAGTTTCTGTGTAAGAATAAGACTTGAAGGAAATAGTTCCTCAAATGTATTTTCTCACTCTTCTTGATTCATTGGTAACTTTGAAACTCAAAACTGGTTTCAGTTTTATCCCACCATAGCTACTAATTTTCATGGTCTCTTAAAGGAGTACATTATTAACTACAGGTTAGATTTTAAGGAGTGGTAAAACAATCCATCTCACGATAGTCTGTCCTCTTCAGGAGTAAGAAGCCTGCACAGACACTGAGATGTTAAGAGAAACACCATAATTAACCGCTGGGGACAGGGTACTAATCAGATTATATTGTCTGATCCCATTTTCTAATCACAAGAACTTGTGGTGGAAAGAAAAACAGATCACATGTTCTAATTCTTACACACAGAAGTTGCTGTGGAAGTCACTGAAACAGGACAAAACATGACAAGCTATAAAATAATCTAGGATTAAAAGGCTGATGTGAAGTGTAAGAAATGTATAGAGAATATATAGTGGAAACATGTTAAGCATTTTTTTCCCAGCACTTTCCTCTTCTTTGGTTGGAAAAAGGTGATGGTTGTGGTGGTGAGAGGGAAGGAAATGAAAAATGGAAGAAGAACCTTTTAGGGTAGAGTTTATTCATCAAATATTCAAATAGCCTATCTATTTTAACCATTAGTAAGTTATGTTTGAGAGGTGATATTTTTCTTGTTAATTATCTTACAAGTTTTCTTATGAAATATATGGATTTGCTATGAGGTGCATATTGCTTTGTGAAAACTGGAATTTTTATAAAAAATATGTCTTCTTTCAAGCATATGATTTAGTAAAATATTTCATCTGTCTGTAACCCCAAGACTATTGCATTCCACACTACAAGGGTGATGAGTACCTTTATTTTTTCCCCAACTTTTAAAGCCTTCTTTCTCAGCCAAACATTCAATGGACATTGCACTAGCTTAACACAGCCAGCTGCTTGGTAATAACCTTACCACTTGATTTGCCAACAATTTACACAGTCAAATCTGAAGCATTTTTTTTTTTACTGTGTACTTAAAGTCATGCATAAAAGGAAGTAAGGAAGCTGAAGCTTTGCATGTGGATCAGTATTTCAGACTGCCTCACATGTAGGATCTGAAACGTTATAAAGCAGGTCAGCCCACCTGTTCTTACTGAGTGGGCTCCACATGGCCTGAGGTTAACTCTCTTGTCCCCCCTAACAAAGGTTCAGTATATTTGGGAAGATATTTGACAGACATTCATAAGAAAGAATTTTACTGTCTACATGACAAAGTAAATATAAACCATGGAGTAGGAAAAATCTAATACCCACAGCAAGAATTTCAGCTTTAGTGTGCTACCTGGAACACATCCTCCTTATTTGAAGAATCAGCTGTGTGGAAAGGTGTCCCTGTGGCTAGGCTGTGCCATAAAAAGACAAGTTTCTCACAACTCAGGCTTGAAGAGATAGTTATATGAAGAAGATATGTCGATATTTATAGCCCTATGCACAGACAGCATCTTACGGCTTTTCAAGTGCTTTTCTGGCAATGCGAACATAGTAGGAATCATATCCTTCATCGAGAAAAAAGGCTTCTAAAGGAAGGAATATTTATATTAAAACAATAGCATCCTGTTGCATGAATATGTGTGTGAGAGGGAAAGGACTTCAAAGAGTCCTGCTGAACCAAGTCCTGGTACATACACAAAATGGTAACGTAAAGCTCACATGTAGGGTATCAAAGGGTCTGTTTACTTTCTTCCCTCTGTTACAGGATTTTATGGATGAACAGTTCTGGCCTAAAATAAAACCAAAATTTTTTAAATTGCGCAACACAAGTTTGCAGAGTTACACAAGCTCATCAACTAGCTGTAGCTAGGAACCTTAAGAAAGCCATGAAAAAAAGCAGCATTGTATCACTTCTTGTGTCTGATGGCTGGCTGAGCGAGCATATGGGGTGATATGCTATCCCAGGCTAATTCTCTTTTTCACTTCAGAGAACAGGTCTAACTAAGTGCTGTAGCCCCGGAGTCATCTATCTTCTGTATTCCTTAGTCACTGGTACAGCTTATTCACTGTGTGCCTACAAAATAGGCTGTGACAGCACGAGCAGTCATCTTGCTTCGATCTGCTGTATTTCCTGCTGTCCTCTTGCTGCTGTAGAATGTGTCCTTCCCTGGTGCGGCGACATAAGCAGTCAAAAGTCTTTCTATGATGCATACTACTTTGCTGCTCTCAGCCCGGGCTGTGCATGTCTTAGCAACTGATATGCTTCAAGTCTCAGTTCTTGCGCTCAGAATTTTTTACCCAAATTCTCACCTCACTGATGCTGGTTTTATACCAATGTTTCTCAACTGAGTTATGACTCATGGCACCTAAGATACCTTTGTGATGGGATGAACTACCCTTTGTCTTTGATTAGCTGCCTGCCTTTCAAAAGCTTAAGTTACGCAGTGAACGCAATTGCAAGTGAATTTACAGAATCCCCTGTTGAGAGCAGTATCTGCACTTCTGATACTAACTTCTTCAGATCTAATGAAAAGGTCACGGGAGTGAATGTTTCTTCTAATGTTATGTTCCCAGTGGAGATTATCCACTAGTTGTTTGCTCAGGTCTCAGCTATTTGTTACGGCACAGCACAGTGCCACCATTCAGTGTCGTTCATTACCCACTGTTCATTTGGACAAGCCAGAAATATTTCTGTTCTCTGCCATTGTGCCTGGAAGTGTCATTAACCAACACAAAATCACCAAACGAGTCAGCTCATGTGGCCGTACTGCAGCAGTGTTCCTGGAAGCACTGTTCTCATTCTTACCTCTCTGGGCGATCACAGATGACAGCAAATCCAACCATTATTGAAAAAAGATCACCAGCAATAAAACCACACATTTGCTCCTGGCTACAGTTTTCCAAAATCTGTGGAGGCTGCCTGAAAATGAAATTCACATAACCACTCTTCCCCTTCCACGACTTTTTTCCAAAGTGTTCCTATGGTTTTGCCATCTTTGGTGCAGTGCACAGCATAGCAATGGCTCACATCCCATAGTTTCAGGAAGAGTTAGATTTGCTCAGTTTTGACAGTTTCAATGTCTCCCATGATGGTATCTCTATACTTCAATACCCTCAGATGGTTAGCTTTAAATGTGATGGTATAGGATTACATAATAAGTGATATCCTTCTCATTTTATTATTCCATAGTTAAGCATATGTGCTTGTTTTGGCTGGGATAGAGTTAATATGTTCTTCATAGTAGCTGGTATGGGGCTGTGTTTTGGATTTGTGCTGGAAACAGTGCTGATAACACAGGGATGTTTTTGTTCCTGCTGAGCAGTGCTTACACAGAGCCAAGGCCTTTGCTGCTCCTCACACCACCCCACCAGCGAGGAGGCTGGGGGTGCACAAGGAGCTGGGAGGGGACACAGCTGGGACAGCTGACCCCAACTGACCAAAGGGATATTCCATACCATATGACATCATGCTCAGCTTATAACGGGCTGGGGAAGAAGAAGGAAGTGGGGGGAATGTTTGGAGTGATGGTGTTTGTCTTCCCAAGTCACCGTTACACGCGTGATGGAGCCCTGCTTTCCTGGGGATGGCTGAACCCCTGCCTGCCCATGGGAAGTGGGGAATGAATTCCTTGTCTTGCTTTGCTTGTGCACATGGCTTTTGCTTTACCTATTAAACTGTCTTTATCTCAACCCAGGAGTTTTCTCACTTTAACTCTTCTGATTCTCTCCCCCATCATACTGGCAGGGGAGTGAGCGAGCAGTTGCGTGGGGCTTAGCTGCCGTCTGGGGTTAAACCACGACACCATATAATGCCAGAGGTAGTAGTTTAGTAAGCACAAAATACTTCATTGCTGCATCAACAAATTCAAACATAACAACTTTAGAAAACTCACAAGCAAAACTGGCCCACCTCTCTTTACTGCATCAGATGTAATTCTTTAATGATGTTATAATGCTTTTGCACCATTCAATATCTTAATTTACTTTCACAAATACTATCCTCTCAGCAATTCTTTGCCATAAATATATATGCATATATAAACACACACTGGGTAAGCATGAGGACATTTTGGCTAAAACACCCACAACAATAAGCAAAATTTTGACTTTGTTGTTTGGTCTAGTACAGGAGGGCAAAGAGGTGCTGAAACAGGAAATTTTGAAAAAGATTTCAATGATACTTAAAACAGGAGGTCTGCTACCTGTTGAACATGATTTTGTCCAAGCCACACTGATTTTCTTGGTAGAGTGATACAACGTTTTCTAGGCATAATCCAAGCAGAGGAGGGATTAAAAAAATTTTTATTGGAGAAATTCTCAAAGACATCTCCACCGACATGCCTCTCAGGTCTGGTGGCAATCACAGTACCTACAAAACAATCTTGAGAAGATACTTATATTTGAGCTTGGTTAATGTTAAAATTTGATGACATCACAGCCAAGTTTCAGACTTCTGCCCCATAGGGTGGTTTTACTACACAGCCAGTGCAGGATGACTGTAAGTGATTTTCTTTTCACTGTGAGTCATGAAAAGGAAACTTTAAAGTGGTCAGTGTCTTAAATTCTTTCTGCCAAATTAATGTGTATTGGTTTGAAGAAGCCCTCTCCATGCTGTAGCCAGCATCCTTTGTCGGTCAGTAATCCTGACTTCATTGGTGTTTGCTGCAGCCGGATGCTGTGCTGAAATGCTTGAGATGAAAGGAGGGGCTGCACAGCTGCTACTTTGCTGTACAAGCCCAGAAACCCCAGAACCCATTTGGTGGCACGAAGGAGGGTGAGAAAGATTTTGTGAGGGGGGTGTGAGTGCAGACAGTGTGAGTATGAGCTTCCTTTAGGGACAGCTATAAATATGCATCTCAGTATACTGGCTGGTCCTCTCCAGATGGACTCTTGGTATGTGCAATTTGCTTTTGATATTTCCTGGCTTACGGTAACTATTATGATTCTGCACACATACACATCGTCTCTCCCTCCTTCCTGAAGGAAAGGTATGGCTTTAGTGTTCCCTATGGTTACATCCAGGCAGGCCAACTTGCTTAGCCTTATGTTTTTTCCTGTGCTATTAAAAGACTCATGAGTTCTTTTTGTCTTTAAAGGAAGCTCTGGAAGAAGAAGAAAGAAGAAAGAAGAAAGAAGAAAGAAGAAAGAAGAAAGAAGAAAGAAGAAAGAAGAAAGAAGGAGGAGGAGGAGGAGGAGGAGAGTAGTCCATCCCCTAAGACCCCTGATTTTTTACTTTCTCAGTAATATAGCAACTATAGTCCAAAAGCTAGTCTGTACTATGCCCCATATCACTACCTACCTACTAATAAATATAAGTTTATGTAGAAACTTTACGTCAACATGTTGTTTAATGTCAGATTTGGCTATAAAGAGCTAAATTATACATCCCTGATATCTTTTAAAAGTTGTTATTAATTCCTCTATTTCTCTTCTTTATCCTAAAACAGGGATAAAAACATCTTGCATTCTTTCATCTTTGGCTTGCAGGGCACCTCTAAGAAGGTTTCTGCTGTTTTCTGAGCAAGTGTAAAAAGCATTTGCTTTCACAGTTCCTTGTACCAGCCTACAGACTTCTGTTTCCCTGCAGTCAGAGGACTTCTTGATGAATTATTATACTGCTGCTTTTGATAAGAATTTCTACTTCACAGGATGTTCCATATTAATGGATGAAGAAAGGTGTTGAAATGCCTCTAACTCGCATAAGCATTTTCAAGAGCGAATCCTATGACTTCAAGCAATCAGACTCTAGAGATCTGGCCTTAGAGGCAAGTTTCATTGAAATGAATACATCTCCTTCTCCATCCATAAGTTAGTTTCTGCCACCTAGCTCAGTGCTCAGGATTGCCTGTTTCAGGCTAAGTAGGCAATGCCCTTAGCCATAAATTATGTCAGGCTACTCTACAGCTTTTTTGAATTGGGCAACCAAAAATAGAGATAAGTTAAAAAGTAAAATATCCACTGAACGATGGAAATTTTCAGCAGCTTCACTGTCTGTGCACTTACACACTGTTCATCATCCTTATATCAACCATCAGCTGTGAACTGGTGTACTGACTCATTCTCTCTTGGGTGGTTTTTCCTTTTTGTAGGAAAGGCAGAGCTAACCTTCAATTTCAAGTTGATTTTCAAATGGAATAGATGGTCTTACAGAACAGACTGCCGAATCAGTGAACAAGAAGTCTTGCAGGCAAGCCTTCTTGAGTGTTGGACTTGAGCTTTAATGAACAATATTATTTCGTTCACAAGTAACTGCACTTTTCAGCAGATTGATTCTTGTGAATCTGTAAAACCTACTGCTTGAAAAATATACATACACATTTCCTTCTTAATATCTTACCCTGCTTTCAAACTTAATATTAACTGCGTAGAACTATAAAGAGGGATGGGAGTCAAATAGCAAGCAGAATTTTTGGAGACTGCTGCTAATATAAAACCTACAGTATCCAGTGCCTATTGGCTTCTTGCTGAATTTTATCTCAGACTGGTGAATTGTTTTTTGTTTTGTTTTGGTTTGGTTTTTTTTTTCCTTGTCATGAATATACTACAACAGCACTCTCACTCTCTTAGCTGAAATTGTATAGCATGTACAACTTACACAGAGGCCTCACTTCACCCTCACCAGCTGGCTCCTTGGTTGCAGAAACATATTGCATTTTAGGTAATACCAAGCTTTTCTTGCTCCAGGCTGGACCTTGTGCAAAAAATGAAAGCCTAGTAATCCTTAACTTCCTATTGCTGAGCAGTATGACTTTGCTCTAAATAAAGATGTTATTGCCATGTACAGAGTGGGAAAGAGTAGGAACAGAAAAGTATAAGAACACAGACTGAATTATGATGAGATGTATTATTTTGTAAAAGATTTGTACTTGAGGTGCCCAGAGATCATTGCTCCATTCTGGTCTTCAACCTCAGAAAGTAGACTGAGTCATGAGGGAAAACTACTTCTAACAGGAAATGGATGCGACTCAACTGAAAGAGATCCAAATGACAGATAATAATTTATGCAGGTCACCTATGCAACCTGGGAGGTGTTGGGCAGGCCTTTGGCATACAAAAATGTGCAAGGAGGTGAAAGACTGCCTCTTTCTCAGCTCCTGTTTTAACAACGAATTGCAAAAAAGGCAGGTGAGTATTTTCCACACACCTTAGTAGGTGTCTGTGGAGGTGTCATCATAGGCCGAAAATGGTTATTTTCTTGACACAACCCCTGACATACTGGCCTGAGGACCTATAGTGAATGGTTTCTTCTCCTTTGGAGTCCAAGTTGCCTCTCTGCTCTGCTCTGCTGTGCTCTGCTAAAGCTTGGCTTTCCTGTGTCTTACGAAAGACAGATTATGATGTCTCAAAGAAAGAACATGATTTAGTAAGGGAAAATAATCTGTAAGTCATTAGTAATAGCTAAAACTCTACCAAATTACAATTTTGCCAGTCTGTTTTCATTAGAGTTACTAAGATGTGAAAGTAAAAATACTAAATCTCACTCAGGAATCTACAGTTCGAGTAAAGAGCCAAAGAGTTGGATTTTCACCTAGAGCTTTAAGTGTCACAAGTAGAAGAAGCAGCTGTAGAAGCATCATGGTCATCCATGACTGCATCTTTATAAAGAGGGAAATCCAGGTAGCTGCTCTAGGAAAGCCAAGGGTTGGGTGTTTTTTTCCCCCCATTTAAGTGTGGCACAACATTAATGGAATAGGAATTTATAGTCCTGTAACAGTTTACAGCTTCTAAATTGAGCCTCATAACTTTGCCTCAGCAAACGTCTGTCAGTGGCTGTATTTGTATTACAAACTCTATTCCATTAATTTTTTTCAGTGTAGAATATGAAAGTCCTATTAATGACATTTTAGGGCATGTTCCAGCAGCTTAGCGAAGATTGAAGAAACAGAGACTGAATAACGGTAGAAGGAAAAGCTGCAGGGAATCCAGATGGACCTTTTACATCCTCAGTTTGGTATAAAAATTGCTAAGAGAATGGGGAATTGCACAGTCAGACCTGTAGAATATAATATGTAAGGCACTGATATGTTGTGAAAGACTTGTTTTTGAATTACTTTCTCAAGTTTCCTCTTAATGAAGTCTGTGCTTTGTTATTGCAAAGGGAAAGTTTGGGACAACTTTATGTACGCTCTGTCACTTTGTGTATCCCTGGTTAACTCTTTCCTGAAACACAAGCTAGGTGCCAGAACTTTTCAGGAAGCGTTATGTGAAACTTAATGTCTCATGAGTTTTAACATAGTGTGAATAGTTCCTAACTGACTTTCAAAGAGGGACTATCAAACAATTTCTAAAAAAACAAGCTTTGTGCATCACGGTGCATCCACTGTAGGCAGTAGATGAGACAGCAAGTAGTATTGGCTATAACTGTGCTTGATGGGAGAAGCACAAATAGGGGAGCCCAGGGCCAAAGGAAAAAACGCTGTTTCACTCACACTAATATAAGAGGGAAGGTGGAAATACAGGGCCTGCACCATAGGCTGTTGGTTTCTCCCTTCTTCCTGCTCCTTCTGCCTCATCCTTCAGTGCCCTTGTGGGATGCTCTGGAGGAAAAGGGATTTTTTCTGGTTGCTAAGCAGTTTGGATTGGCTCCTCACCATCGCCTTCCCTGTCCCCCCTAATTATCAATAGGGGTGGCAAATATTCCCCCAGAAGACCTATCTGGAAGTTGTCAGGAGTGGCATGTCCTTTTTGGCCCAACACCTGTAATGGAAATGAATGTGCCCCTCGATGCACTTTGTGCCATGCCATGCCATGCCATGCGACAGTGGAGCCTCTCTTGTGGGAGAGCAGGACAGGGCACCAGGCACAGCCAGAGCTCTGTGGGCAGCACCCTGGTGGTCCAGAGCTGGGCGAGGAGGATAACAGTAGCAGTTACAGGTAGCTGCAGGAAAACAAGAAAAACACTCCCAACCTACAATGCCTGACTGATTTCTGTATATTCCTGGAATTGCTCAGTCTTTTACCCTTTTCCTTGTCAAGTGCAGAACAAAAATCCCTGCTCTCTTCATTAATTTTCTTTTTTCCTTTGGGCCAAATTGAACAGAAGCACAGAAACAAACAGTATGTTTAAAATGTGATGTGTATCAGATCACTTTAAATTTATATAAGAACTATTGTCCTGGGAGAACCTAGTCAAGAAATTAGGAATTTTGCACATTTGCAATTCACCAGGGATCAATTATACTCTTTACTGATGGTGCAAGATGAAAACAGCTAATAACTCCAAGGGAACTTCTTACAAGTCCCAAGTTGAACTCAATGAGAAAAGACATTTGACAAACGCTGTTAGCTGTAAGATGCATTTAGCACTTGTCAAGAGCTGTATTTCTGACTCAACCAATTTATAAGTTAGAGCATGCCCCAGCCTGCATTGATGTAAATGAGACTGAGTGCAGTGGCTTTGACAAGGCTTGAGAGCACTGGATACAGTGAGCAATGTGTGAAGAAAGCACTAAGTGAACAGCCATAGTCTGCGTTGAGATGAATTTTAAAGGAGTTCTGCTGTCTTTAACATATGAAAATACAGGATACTTCCTGCAAAATAAGCAGTATATTCTCTGAGTATAGCTTGAACAGACATGAGAATTTGAAGTTTAAAGAAATTAATGCATAGAGCTGGAGACAGACTGAGCCTTGCTTTGAAAGTACTCAGACATATAAGGGTATGATGACAACCTATAGGAGAACTAGTCATGCACTAAATTTAAAGGACAGAAATGCTTTGAAAAATCAAAGTATATGTAAAAAAGGAACGGTCCTGTAGACAAGCCTTACATGAATATCCTCAGGAAGAATAACCAGCAGCAATAGTTCTGTACAGATTTAGTCACTCAGCAGTATGTTTGTCACCAGACAGGGCAGTCTGTGAGCCCAGCTCCAGCATCAGTGAATTTTAAGGACATTGTGCACTGCTACCCAGGGCTTCATCCTTCCTGGGATTCTCTCAGCCACAATAAATGTTATTCTCTTCACTTTGTGAAAGGATGACTCCACTTTTTGTACTTTTATGCCTATCCTCCAAGATGGATTTTAAATAATAACAGTGGATACCAGAACCTTGGACTGCTTTTCTTTGTTATCAGTTTCTTGGGAGGAGATGAAGTTTTCCATCTACTGAGCTGCATTGTGACCTTTCTAATTCGCTCTAAACCCAGTCATATTTAAATGTTGGACATGTAAATCTTTCCAGATGGGGCTACTGTTCAGACATTTATTTTCAAACCATTCTAGTCATACTCTAGATTAGATAACTTTGTTTTCAAAACTGTTGCATCTCTCGTATACCTAGGTATGGATAAGCCACCTGTATGAATGTGAATGTATGAGCAGACCAGTGACTTATTGACTGTTTGCTCTTTTTGTTGCTGATGTTTCTTCTCCCTTGGAATTTATCCTGCATTTTTTTTTCCAACATTAAAATTACAGCAAGTACACATTACAAATGAACTTCAAACCTCAGCTAGATTCAGAAAGTTTTCTGTCACGTTGTTTTGATTGGAAACCCACAATACAAACATCTTATTTATATAAAGATGCTTCCCACCAAGGCCAGAACCACAGCTTCCTTGTCAAGCATGAAAAGAGTGTACACAAATTTGTCTTTGGGTCCATGTCATACCACTGAGTGTGACACAGGCTCACTGTGGTGGCAGAGCAGTCTGAGGGCACACGACTGTTTACATCACTCTAATTAAGGCCAGGCTTGTTTTCAAAGAGCAGCAGAGGTTGCGGAAGGACTACATCAATATTGTCTTATTTTAAAATATTGTTAAACATAAACTGGAAACCAAAGCTATAGTAAATTCAAAGTGTGATTTACAAGAAAAATCAAGAAAAGTTATAAGCTAAGCCACAAGTAGAGAAAAACAAACATTAAATGCTGAGTTTCTAGTCATATAGTCTTGGACCCCCTGGCTATAAACATACTGTCATTTATAATGAAGAATAGAGCCATGAGCTCCAGTCCTCTATTTACCACTGTCTAATATGGCTGTATCCATCCTATCTAGGAAAAGAGGACCATGTGAGATTCATGTGGTCACCATCTTAAGGGAGACACTGCTTAAAGCCATGGTTGCTTCTTGGCTTGCTCTGAGCTAGACAGAGTTGACAGTGTGAAGGGAGGCATGAAATGGTGGGGTTTGAAGCTCGAGCCTGAGCCTGAGCCATGAACTAACAAGGGACAAGTCTTCTGATCCTGATTTTCTTACCCTTAGTGTAAATCTGTTGTTTTCCACTAAGCTGTTTCTGAGGCGGAGCTCATCATGCTGAGTAACTCCACCAGCCTGTCAGCCCTGCAGCAGTCTGCCTCTCTTCCCTTGTGACTGCTTGCAGAGGAGCAGCCACTAAACTGAGATGCTGTCAGGTCTGTCTGATTTCTCTCCTGTTTTGAAATCTATTCAGCACAAAAAGGTGAGTAGAAAGAGGGAGTAGGTGACAACTCTGATCCTACAGCAGCAGCTGCTGTGGTCTTGGCTCTGAGGTAGACAGGCATCAAACTCCACGACTGTCTTACAGATCTGTCAAGATCTTTCTTAAAGTGCTGTCATGCTGCTTCATCTTTCAAAACAGAGAAAGTGGATTTTGCCCATCTCCTTATGTCATCACCTCTTCAGTGCATTTGTAAATGCAGCCAAAATAAAGAGCAGTTGCACTGTGAGAGATTTTATGGACACTTGTTTAGCACAACTGGTACAACCCTTATGCCTCTCCAATGCAAGCACAAGTAACTGAGATCCACACAGAAAAATAAAATAAAAATACTGTATCATTTCTTCCATTGCATGGGAAGATTTTTCATTTCTAAAGCAAAATAGGTATCATCTGGGCCATTCTGCCTCTAGAGCAAGGTCCGATTGCCACAAGCCCTAGTGCAAAGAGGGCTCCGGCCCAGCCAACTACAAACCAGAGGCATTTATAGATTCAGAGGCCCTAAAAGAGCTGCTCCATCTGCATGTTTAAAAGTTATATCCAAAATTCCCATTTTTTTCTGGTTTTCTCTGTGCTTCAATACCTCTAGTTTCTCTCCCATCACAACGATCTCATGCGTTCACATGCCCAGCTTCCACAGCAGGCAGGACAAAGGCGTCTGTTATAAACACAGGCCTAGCTAGAGCTAGCTTGCAGGCCTCACACCTATATTTCTTCCATAAATCCCAGTCAAATCTCTATTCAAAGAGGCAATTGCTGAGTTGGCTGCTGGCCCTGTAAACCACAGTTTCAAATAAAATGCAATAGAGGAGAAAAGAAAACTACTTTTCTTCTTAAGAACAACAAAACAAAGCTAACAACTTCTGCAAAAAAGGGAAGGATTTTAGGTAAGGGTAATAAAAATGAGTTCAAATTTAAACCAGAGTGAGAAAACCCTTCTGAGAAAAGGTTCCTACTTAAAGGTCAATGGGGTAAGAGCCTCAAGAGGCATAAAGTTAGAGCTCCCTGAAGTTAATGGATCCCTGACCATTTATTCCAGAGGTGGATGAATGCCTGTTTTCAGGAGATTCACCTCCATATATGTGAGCTGTAGTGAGGGGGGGCAAGTCCTTACACTGCAGCTTCCTCCTCACAGCCTCCTGTTTTGATTGATTTAGCAGCCACCTGGGCTAACTGTCAGAAACAGAATCAGAAACATTTAATTAACATCACAGGAAATGCTCCAAGTGTGCTTGGAAATAGCAGGGATAACATTAACATGCCAGTAAATATTTCATAGATTTACAGTCCTTTCAATTTAGACTTTTATTGACTCAACACACAAGTATATCCCTGTGCTGCCTTTAATCCATTTATATTTGGTTATTTTTTTAAATCAAAGATATGGATAAAGGGTAACAGGAGACCACTAATGTCATGCTTGGAGGTATGAGATGCTCAGAGGTCCAGCAACTCACAGTCACATCACCTCAGAGTATCTTGCAAGATGTTTACTACCTAGGGCTGTAAAGAATCCCTGATATTCAGCCTCTATGCCATGCAATGTAAATATGTCTGATGAACAGGAAAAAACCCCAAAAAACTAGCAAAGAAAGTGGAAGAATGTTTGAGTCTTCTCTTTTGTAAAAGAAGACAAAAACCACCACCCTGTTGGTAGAAGAAATTAAACTGTTGTGCCGAATTATGAATCTGAATCACCAAGTCCCTATCAAAGCAACATTCAAAATGGAAGAGATTGAGAAGTTTCTTTCCACCTGACAGCTTCTCTTAAAAAAGCACATCATTCCAAATTCTTTTCAAGATCTTTTCAACTGTTCTAAATTGAAACAAAACCAAAACCTCCAAACACAGGATTTTGACAAGAAAGAGGTAAACCTTACAGTGTAAACAGCTCTTGCTTGGAAAGCCACTCTTTTGTTAGCATGTATTTCCACCTAATTGTAAAGGCCCCACTACTAATCAGAAACATCAAATTTTGCATTCAATATTTGTTATGGGCCTAGCATAAAATTTAGAAAAGCCTAATTATTCAGAAACGGCAATCAAAGAAAGAAAGAAAGGATGTGGCACTGTTACAGAAGACTGAAACATTGCTTGTGGTATATTAGATGAATATTGACCCAACAGCCATACTAGATCATTTTAGGCCTGCAAAGTGCTGAAATAGCTACCCAGTGCTCAGAGCTGAGCAGAACAAATTCTGTAGAAGAAAACAAATTTCTCTAGGTTAAGTCTGAAGTAAATCTTAACTCTGTTCTTATCAGACTCTAGTGCCTGCAGGAACAGCTATAGCATGCTCTGAGGAAAAACACTTGCAGACGGCATACCAACACCTACTTTTATGATGCCTTTTCCTGAGGAAAAGTTAAATCAGTTCACTCCATAAAGTCAGCTGAAAGGTACACAAATTATCGTACATATGGGGTGCATGTGAAATGAAATATGAAATCAATCTGTCAGTGGAATGGAAAAACAGACATGGTAGAAGCTCTAGGAGTAAAACACTGGAATTTCTTTCTAACTGATACAACACATGGATGCCTCAGCCTTTTGAACAACCCATGTTTGGCCTCTGGAAAGGCTCCCTCAAAGATGATCTTTGTTTAGGTTAAAGATGGCCACAATAATAATACTACCTTTCTTGGAAATATACAAAGGTCAGGCTTTGGTACTATTTGGAAACTCTGTGTTTAGAAATCAGTGTGAATGTTTCCTTAAGTGTTTGTTTCATGGAAGGAGCTGCTTCATGAAAATAGCTCTGGCGTGTTAGCCACCCAGATGCAGAGATAAGAGGAGTCACTGCATAGATGTAGCAACTGTCAGTTGTTGAAGCGGCTCAGCACCTGGATGCAGGGAGATGACATTCAGAGTCTGACATGGAACTGGCATTTCAGGTTCACAGTCATGGTTATATCAGAAATCACAGCTGAATTACTTCAGCCTCTATCAGCTGCAGAAGCAATGAAGTTACTGTGTTATATACCACATTTGTATCTGTATTGGACAGGGCTTTTTATACCTCTTGTTACTTTTACTAGCTTTTACTACTGTATGCTTCATCCTGATGAGACAGTCTTCTCTTTTTCTTAATTATGAAACAAGATTTTTATTTTTTTTTCTTGAGAAAGGGGGAACTGTGAGCTCTGACCTGCCAGCCTAAGTGAGGAAGCTTTAAATACCTCTGTCAACGCGCTCTAGTTCTGCTGCCAAGGCGGTGATCTTCTTTGCAAGGACCAAATAAAAACTCAGAGTGGGTAAATTCTCAGAGAGCTAAAAGACTGAAGAAGTTGTTCCTTTTCCAGAAACAGTAACAAAGATATCTTTATATGCACTGTTCAAACAACTAGAGCTGTGGGACGAGGAGGGGGAGTACGAGCAGAACAAGAGATTCCAGAGATTTGACTGAGCATTAGTTAGAAGAAGAAAGAAACTGCAGCCCTTGCAGCTGAGTTCAAAGCAGCAGCTGACAATGTCCAGGCTGTTCAAACAGGCTTGCAGTGCTTTAAGGGACTTTCTGAAATTCTGATGAGAGTTCTTACTTGCACCTTTGCATTGGAGACAAAAAAATTGGTAGGTTGGGAATATTTTAAAGCTTAAATACTGGTTCCCGAACTGCAGCCTTTGGATACCTACATGCCCCCAAATACCTTGGTGAAAGTCTTTAGAGAACTTGCTAGTCATGTGTGGTGTTGGCTTGTCCATGTTTCCAACTGCAAAAATGGACCATTAGGCCTAAAAAGTACACGAAGCACCTCCCTGATGCTACATTTCTGTGGGAGATTGACCTAAAGAATGTTGCCTGATCATTAACAGGAAGGGATTGGGTACATGCATGTGACTTAAAGCAATTTCAGCACTAAGGTGTTGTTTGGACTCTAACAGCCTGTCCTGAAGTATCATTCCAAGGAATAGGAAAAAAGTCAGTATAAACATCTGTTATGTGGGTGGCTCATTTGTTGTTTTGTTTCTTCTGTCCTTATAATCACATGCAACAACCATAGCTGCAATGTTTTTGACAAGCATTAAATCAGATCTTTATCTTGCTCCTTTAGTTGTCTCCATGCTACAGATCTGGAAAGAGGTTTTAAAACTTTGTCTCCAAGCTGTACGAAGGCTTTATGCATAGAAAGAAGACC
This sequence comes from Grus americana, assembly GCF_028858705.1. Classification (NCBI taxonomy): domain Eukaryota; kingdom Metazoa; phylum Chordata; class Aves; order Gruiformes; family Gruidae; genus Grus; species Grus americana. Next base: position 114,628,628 of record NC_072852.1, read on the forward strand.
TAATGTGTGACATGAATTAACCAGTAGTCCAGAGTCTGAAGCTATCTAAATGTGTGTGCATATATGACATGACAGGGTGTTGTACAGGAAGCTGATCCAACTATTGAAGAATCAGAGTTATTAGGAAGGCAAGCGTTGTTCATCACATTATTCCATCTTGGTTTGGACATATTGGATATGTGGATTTAAAGCTTATGTACAATGAGGTACACTTAAAAGTTTGTTTCCTACAGTAACTGAGTTAACAAATAAGAAAACGTGCATCTAGTCAAAATTTTTAACTCAAAAGCAAGAGTTCATTCTGAAGTGAACCAGAAGAGAAACTTTCATAACTAATTATGCCATTTCAGTAAACACCATGGAAAATTTCAACTGATTTTTTCAGAAAAAATAATGGAATTTCCCCCCCTTATTTAGAAAAAAGTTATTTAAATAAGAAATATCAAGACACTTTTGAATGAAATATTTGTGAAATAGTAAATCTATCCAATTATGTATTAATGAGACTGTGCGTGTCTGTGTATAAAGGCTTGTTCTTAACAGAGGTTTAGGGCTTGCTTTCAGGATAATATGTTTTCACTTCTCAGAGTGTGAAAACAATGAAATAAACACCTTTTGCAATGTAAGCAAGCACTATGTATTTTGTTCCAACTTCACATGTGTTACATATTTTAGCACTTTGTCCTGAAATATGCCACATGTTTAGGAATACATAGAAAAACCACAAATGAAAATCTGAAATTTTCTAATATTAAGTAGGCCTGAAATTTTCAATTTCTATCTACTAAACAATAGCAATTTTCACAGTTATACCTTTTCAATAGTAACATATTTATTCTAAGGTATTCAGCAATAAAGAAGAGGCACTGTTGTTTAACATTTCTGGCCCATCATGATGTCTTTCAGCATTTTTTTTAAGTACATAACATTTTGAGCTATCCAATATTTCCTGATTATATCTGTTTATTCTTTCATATTTATTTTCTTTGCTGGTTATGCACAAATAGGCTTTGTCTTTTTCATTTTGCTTTTTCCCCTGCATCAAGCAGAAATTTTGCAGATTGTGTCATAAGTGGAACTGGTAAAACATTCTTGCGCTGAGAATGCTCTATTCCTAACCCACTAATTTAAGGGTGGAACTATTTCTGGAAATATTATGAGCCTGTGTGCTGAAGAACCTCTTATTCTGTGAGTGCAAAGGCACTAACACTTTGATACAAATGGTCTGTGCTCAGATGTTTTCCATACACTTGGTGAGTTGGCTTTATTAAAATTCTTCTAAAAAATATGTATCTCTTATTAAGTTTGCATGCTGATTTTGACATCCAGTTTTCAAATGCAGTCAAGGAGAAGTATATAAAAATGTTTTATCTTTTTACGTCTTGTTCAAGGATGAATACTACCTATTTCTTCAAGCCTGTAAGTAGTGTAAATTTCGGATTACTTGGTCAATTTTTCTATCACTTGAAGTCATTTAAAGGGAAAGAACAGAGCAGTGGGAAAAAGTTTGGAGTCTATGAAGCAGCATGCGCCACTTTTTATCTCCTCCAGCATTGAAATAGAATAGCACGATTTTAGAAAGAAACAATGCTACTGACTACTGGAGTGCAAATATGCCAGGACACAGGGGCAGGTCACTGAGCAGACACTCTCTCCGAAACAGTAAGAAGAGAGTGGAGGAAAGGGGGTAGAAACTGCAGGTAGAGTGTTCCTACAGAAACGGATTTGTTTGCTGCTGTCAAATTGCTTTTTCTGTAGAAGGCTTTTCATCACTCTCATCCTACCCTAACATGGTTCAGAAAGGAAGAGATGGTGGCTGAGCAGAGCAGAATTCAATCAGCAAAAAAAGAAGTATAAGCGGTCTTTGGAGAATATTTCACCTTGTTTGCAATACATTAAAACTTACCTGAGAAATGAGATTCTCAGAAAAAAAATCCCAAACTTATTTTTTCTTTAAAGTTTTACATAATATAAGACAAGGGGCAGCAGTAATGCTGGTAAAATAGCTGAACGGCACAACCTCCTTTCAGTTCTCATCTGACAGTGCTTGATATCTGGATGTTATCCTCTATATCTTGGCTTTCCACATTTTAAATGAAGATTTAATGCCTGTGAAAGGTGTTAGACTGACAGCCCAAGAAACAGAGAAATAACCTCAAATAGTGCACACATCACGCCCTTCATAAAAATATCACAGCACACTGTAAACTTAAATTAGAGTCCTTGTTTTGCCCACAGATCAAATACACCACAAGGCAAAGGAATGCAGGGGATTTTTTCTCCACTACCCTGCAAAAGTGCTTCAACATCAACTCACAAGACTTCCTCAAAGGCTGTGGCTAATCCCATTCCATCTCCAGACCTCTTTAATTAAGCCTGAGGAAAAAAAAAAAAATGTGGTCATAGCTAGTACAAGTTATGCTGGTGTTTTCTGTGATGTAAACATCTAATGGGAATTGGTCTGTACCAGTATTTCCCTCTCAAAGCTGAGGAATCATCCAAATGGTAGCACGGAGCACGCGTGATTCAAAGGGTGTTGCATTTGAATCAGAGATCTAAAAGGGGGAAAAGGCACCACAATGGATAACCAGTGGCTTAATCTGAAGAATCACAAACAGATTGACTCTGAGGAAAATATTTAGGCAATTTTTATGTTCTCCAGAGCTTCAGACATAGTTTTAAGAGAAAAAGAACAGTAACATGAGCAACATTTTGGTTTTTATTTATTTTTGGTTATTTTTCTAGAAGAACAATTAAAGATAATGCGCAACAATTCAGTTTACACTGAAAAACAGAAAAGCCAGTGGATAGGATAAACAAGATTAAAAAAACCCCCGATTAGATTTCAGAGGCTTTCACTATGGGGAAGGAATTGGCTACAGCTTAGTAACTGCCCAGATTTAAACATTTATGCTCCTATTAGAACATTTACACTCCTATTTTTGTTTATAGACTTCAAATATATTTTTGTGCCTGGTATACTCTGGCAATACCCTCATAGGTAGTTAAAGATGGTAGAAACCTTAAAACACACTGTGGTCTAACCCTAACCAGGAACATAAGTCTGCGCACTAATATCCTTGCCAATTCTCACCCGGCATCTCACCCACCTTTTATTGGAACAAGGTTTTATATCCTCAAATTCCTTGGACCCCAATCAGTCAGACCACAGACCGGGGCAGAGGATGGAAACAGCATTACTCGCCTTCATCTACAAGCTCCCCGGGGCAAAGAGAGACCAAAGTGTTTTGATGGTACTGCTTGGCCTTGTGCTGACCTTTCATTTGAGCCCATTGCTATTGACTCAGCTGTGGATTCTCCTTTGGCCAAGCAGGAACCACCGCTGGGTGAATGTCCTTCTTACTGTCAGGAGGAGCCAAGGGGCCAGAGCCGAGCCCTGGGGCACCTGGTTTCCCAGGGCTCTCAGCTGCTACGACTGAGGTGGGTTCAGCTCCCACCTCTCCTCGCCTCCAACATCAGTTGTGTTGTGTCCTTGGGGAGGGACTTTGAGGCAGTGCTGTACGTTCATTCCTACCATCTTTTTGATAGACCCAGATATATCAAACTTTGTATTTCCCCCAATGGCTATCTGAGATTAGTTGCTGAGTTTAAGCTATGAAGGCTCTCATCCATCTAAATAAAGTTAAAGTGACATTTTTTGGCAGGAAGAAGTCTTCTATATGCCTATTTGGTTGAATGTTTGAGATTTGATGGCAGGTATTACTTCAACTGTTGTCCAAAAGGTGTGTCAATGCTGTCATCGGTGAGTTTAGAAAAGAAATACTGATTGACAAGTGAAAATTTTTGCTCACGCACTTAGCACAGCCAAAATAATATTAAATATACATCACTGAGTAACAGCATTTTTCTTTTTTGTTTGACATCATAGAATTTGTAACACTACTGACTTATACAAGTTTGGGTATTCATTGCCTTTGTACTTTTTAATTAGACTATCTCAGTGCAATCATGGCTTCAGAGTCCCTGCTAATGTACATCACTCTTAAATGCTGAATTTCTTAAATTAATGAAAGAGGGCATATTCTGGGGAGGGGGGAAGGGGAAGGAAAAAGGCAAGCAAAAGACAATAGTTTTCTGTGAAGAAATATTAAAGGTTTGATTGAAAAGAAAAGCTTCAGCTTTCTTTTTATTAGGAATCCTTGTAGTTTTCTCCTGACTTTTTTTTTCACTAGAAAAGAGAGGGAAGAAACTAGGAAGAAGTAAAAGAAAAAAAATGGGGAATGAAACAAAAAAAAATATGTTTTTTGTTTGAATCTAACTGAATACATATTATTTAGTTGTAGAAATGTGAAAAGGAAGATAAGCACATTAAAAATGTACAGAACGACTATTTTTGAAAACAAACAAACATTGGAAATGTTTGATTAGCTCTGCATTAAATTATTTGTGTGATTCAAGGGCGTATAACAATTGTCAAGAACAACATATCTAGACAGTATCAAAACATACATATGTCTCTACTGAAATAAGCAAAACCGAGTGTGTTGAATGTGTACTGGCAAAGGAACCAAACTAGAGACAACTGTGTTGTCAATGCAGCTAACCAAAGTACAGGATTTTGTCAATAAAATGACAGCTACTCGCATGTATTTATTAAATCAACATATTCATGTATTTCAGTCTTATTGCATCTTGTCTAATTGACACAGCAATTAGACAAGATGCAGATGATGATTAAAAAAATATGGAATCCATTATGTCATGCCTTATGAGATGCAGAATGGCCTGTTTAATCTGGTTATTACCCCATGAACTAAATTTTTGTGAAATCCATCCAAGATGCAAATGGCTTTTTCACATGAGCTCAAAATTATTTTACTGTTGCAAGCAGGCAACCTAATTCCCAGTGAAGGGAGTGGTCTGGAAAGAAATATGGAAACAAGCCTTTCCCTTTTGGGGAGCCAGTGGTCACATTCTCCTAATAAAAAGAAACCTGTAGTTGTGGTGGAAAAGACATTTAATAAGAGAAAGCTGCTTAAGTAAAAAAGTACAAGAAGTGTTGCTCTGTATGCATTTTGATCTGGGAATTTCATACTGGCTTAGCATAAATCAAAGGACAAGAGCTCTCTTTTTACTTTATGAAAAAAGATCTTCACTAACAAGTCAGCTACATCAGCTGTACTATTCTTTTGTATATCAGCACAAAGTTTCCATTCCTGCAAACAGTTCTCTGAGCGCAGGTAACCACATGTAAAGGTAGTTGGCAAAACCGGAGATACTACTGGAGATCTATATTTCCAGGTGTCGGTCTTCTAAGGATATACATGCTGTGTTTAAGAAACACCACTAATGTGAGAGGGATGGCTAGTGCACCTAAAATTAAAACACGCGTATGAAAAGTTGGTTCTCATTTTTTTTTAAAACAATGTGTTTTCCAGTTTAAGGCTAGAAGTATGCCAAAATCAAGGGAGTAGAGTAGGAAGAAATCTCATTTTAATTGTAAAGAATATTAGATAAGTAATACAAACTACTGAACGTAAAGCATTGTTACTGGGGGTGTCTTCCCAGTCAGATTCAGTGATAGGTACGCACATGACATTTCTCCCACCAAAGGGTTAAAATTAATCAATATTAAAAGAAAAAATAGATAGGAAAGTAAAAAACTTGATCCTAACAATAAGCCAAACAAAAATTAGGTAAGTACCACTCATTACTGGAGCTATAAAATGTGTGGTTATCAAAGGCAAATCACAGGAAAAACAACCACCATTATTAACATACGAACCATGTAGTTTAAATTTGTCAAGAAAAAAAAAAAGGTAATAGACAATTCTATTTGATATTGAAGCACATGAAATGCAGGCCAAATCCTACTGAAGGTGGGAAAACAGTATACCATTTGCATCTGCAGCACCGAGTTCCACTCTGACCAAAGTTGCCAGATGTACAAGATAGCAGATGACACCAGGACTTCTCACAATGTAAAGTCATGTTTATTTAAGGAAGGCACTTAGTTGCAAAAATAAGTTAACATGCTAAAACATTTTATGGATCATAAACTTGTAAAGGAAACAGTATGAGCTACAGAACAGCTTAATTTGTAACCCATTGCTTACTATCCTATTGTTATGTTAGATAGCTTTGTTGAAACTGAAGTAAAAAAAAAAAAAAAAGAGCTATTTTAAGGAATTTCAATTTTACAGGTTTTGATGGAGGAAAGAAAGCAGATAAAATATTCCAAGGCAGGAAATGCTGAATTTCTAGGAGGTTAAAGGAGTAGGAAGTTAATGGGACTTCAGTCACCAAGATTACCTTATTTGCAAAAGGTTGTTTCTTCTGGCAAAAGAGGAAGGTAAAAATACCTAGCTCTACGTCTTGAGTTTTTCAAGTCAGAAGTCTGCCTGTGCATTTCAGTGGAAGTTCAATGAAGTTGTATGTTTTTTATGAGCAAGCTGACAACCCACCACATATACTATCCCTGCAGATCTTTTGTGAAGAGACCCTTCTGCTCCACTGGCTAAGGAGTGTTTTGGAAAAAAAAAATATTATTGTGAAAATACTGGATTATCACAATAAAAAACCTGCCATGGGTACTGTCTTCTATCTTGTTCCTTTACAATCATTTAAACGAGAGAAACATAGATGTGAAATATCAGATCAGAACAGTTCTTTGCCCTGACTTCAAAAAGGTCTAGTAGACGAGCTAAAAACGCAACTCAGATCCTTGCTTTCTCATTTCAAATAAATCACATTCATGAAATTTTTCAGCTATGGATATGGTACTCTTTTCTACCTTGCATTTGAAAGAGCTGATTTAGAGAATTATCTTTTTTTTTTCTTAGGTTGGTAGAATTAATTTTAAACATACGCTAAAGTATTTTGATAAATTAGGGTTAAACACAGTAGTACTTTTAACAAATTATTGAAGGAAAACCAAAAAATATGTTTCCAAGGCACAGCTTGAGCAATCCCAATAAATGCAGAGTACATTGCTGGAAAGCTAAAGGCTTAAATTTTTGGAGGGTAGGGACTCATAAAGGAAGAGCATCAGTGATAAGGAATTCAGGTCCTTTGTGAATTAATAATTACAAGTCAAGCCAATATACAACCAGCATGGTAGAATTTGTCAGGTTCTGCAAGTAAGCTGTCCTGTCAGAAAATACAATCTACTTATAAAGATTAACACCACATCTTTATCATAAGTAGCTGAACTATAAATCAGATAGCATAGAAGGGAACTATAATGCATTTTTCAAAAATGAGTTATATTTTGGAGACAATCCACTGTCTAGTCCCAACAGTTGAAATACACTTTAGCAGGTCAGTAGTTTATACACATGTATTTGGTCCCTTTCAGAATAACGTTTTTCCTTCCTACCTATACCACTACAATTAAAAAAATACCATTAAAATAGCCATTGTTTATGAAAATGATACATTGATTGACCTTGTCTATAAAGAAGGAGAAGGTGTCACATGTGTTTCTTGGTTGGTGTTTTCAGATTTGTTTTCCCAGGCTCTGAATTCAGCGAACATGTCCCATGCCACGGTCATATAGACCGCTAGTGAGGTGGGTGAGTTCAGTCTCCGTAGCTTCTAGCCTTATAAAAACACAAACGGCTTCAAAAAAAACCCCCCATTCCCCAGCTTCGAAAGACACATTTTTCAAGGGAAGTCTAGAAGGTTAGTAAGTGAAGCTTTCACTGCCCGTGAGCAGGACCATGGTCTGTCAAGCGCTGGCTGTGGAAAGGGAAATAAATGGTCCTTTTGCCCCAGGGCCAGGCCAGGTTGCTGGATGGGACTTGGTGTTCCTCGTCCCTTCAGCTGCTGTGCCAGGAGAGCCCGGGATGGGGATGAGCTTCCAGAGGGGATGGATCATTTCCCATCCCTGCCGTCCTCTCTGAGGGGAGGGAGGCGTCCTCTGCTCCACGCTTCCAGGCTTTGCACAGAAGGACAGGGCTGAACGGGTTGGCAGAAGAACAATTTACTACTTAGTGTTCCTTTCAAAACACTTTGTCTTTGCCTGCATATAAAAGCTGCCCATAAAATATGTTCATACATCAGTTTCACAATTAATTAAAATAATCTGGGTTTGCTGATCCTTGTCCGGGTTTGGAGAACCTTAAAAACACAGAATTTGTGGTAGTTTTGCAGCATGGAGATAGGTAGCAGAGGAAGTACTAAACACTCATTTCTGTCCATTTTCTGAAAGTATTTGAAGGTGGGTAGCAGGCACTGGGGTCAGAAGTTAAGTGACCACACAAATCCATTTTCTTGTAGAGGACGTTCAGCAGGGTAATTTCACCATCAGTTTGTAGCATAGGAAAAAATTAATTCCCCCCACTGTATTTCTCTCACCCCTCACAAACTACTTATAGGATCCTGAAACAAGTGTCAGAATTGAAGCTATAACATATAAAATATCCCAAAGTTGTGTGAGTATGGCCCTAGAAAGTTAAGCTATACTAAATGGCACTTTATGAACAAACTTACTACAGGGAAAAAGAAAAGAAAAGCAGATTTCCTTTGATCTGCTGAATTTTTCAGATTAATAGATTTTGTACTGGCAATCACAAATGAGAAGAATTTGGTTTTATAAAGGATCAGGCTATCCATTATAATGTCTAATTTCTGTTATGGGCAAATAGGTTTTTTCATCATAAACCAGTTTGATTCTTTCACTTGTTTCACTCTATTTTGAGGAGAAAAAAAAAAAAAGAAAGGATATTTTCTTAGCACAATAACACTGAGCGTTTACTTGGCCCTTGTGAGTTAGTGTGAGGTATTGTTAATGCCTGCTGTGAAATGATGAGACGGGTGGCACTTCTGTGCATATTGCATATTGCGCTTGCACGTGAGTATGTTGTGGTTAGGCAGCCGCAGGATTCTGCTGATAAACTGTGAACAAGAACAAATCTGATTCCAGGCAAGGACTTGAAAACATTTTTGCCCAACATACTCTTACATATTACACACAGAAAAGGCAGCTATCCAAAACTTCTCTAGTTCATCCAAAACACTCTGGAACTAGATAATTGGAGAATTGTTATGTGGCCATTATACCAAATGCTGACTGCGTAAGAAATTCACCTTCTTACTCATATAAGACTGCAGTTTCATTGCGAAAGATTCTTTCTGGAGCACGGAGGCCTATGCATACACAGCAAATCAAGCTTTAAAAAATGCAATAGGAATAGGTACAGTTTACTTAACTTGTTATCTTCATGGCATTAAACATGTAATGTTTCTGTTTTGAACAGGTGACTCGGACACCATTAGTTATGTGTTTCTTAGCTTTCTCAGCAGCAGTTGGAGGCAGTCATCATATTAATAAGCTCAACTTCTAAGGCTCCGGGGCAGTGAATATAAAGGAGATCATAAAACATGAAAAATTGTAGTACAGCTTTGATGATAAAACAGCAAAAGCTGCTGAAATGTTCTGTTTCCCTCTTTGCACCAAACTCTTACAGAGCTCCTTCCGACACATGCTGTGCATCTGTCAGCCATGAGAGAGTGCGTGAAGACAAGACTTAGGCAAGGAGGTGCCTACAGCTGAGCCCCGGTTTTCCCAATCAGCAGAGCCCTTTTATTTGAAAGTCTGCACCCTTCATAATATAAATTACAGGTTACAGATGCTGCTGAGCAGTCTGGGAGGTCTGGCTCCAGGTGTGGCAGAGGACACTAAATTTGGCCAATCTGCTACCGTTTGACCAATATAACCGTTCTCTCTGGTTGCTTTCTGGTGGCTATTGGAGAGGCCACAGCTTAGGCACATGGGTTTCAGAGCTGTTTGTGGAGGTGCTCCAGGGGACAGAAAGACCTGTGTTATTGTGGTGGACATGTCAGTAGATGCTGGATGCACAAGCCGTGAAGCGTGCAGAACTGGCTTTAGCGGGGGAATTGGAAGCAACTGCAGCAGGCATCCTGAACTCTGGCTTAAGTTTCACACAGTCACTACAGCTCACTTGGGTAATATGGGTAAATTGTCTACCACAACTCAGAGACCCTTCAGCGGTGTCCAAAGACGTGCACAAGCTTTTGCTAAGTATTTAAAGACTATCAGATGGGCGTAGAGAAAGGATTTGGACCACTGGAACGCATCTCCTTGATCTGTTAAGCTCAGTGGTATGCCAGCTGTGAAGGACTTGTTTAACCATATCCTCATTATTTTATTGACTGCAGGGAGGAGAAAATTTTTCCTTAATACCATCGGGAGTTAATTAGCAGGGCCAAAATCACTACCTCAGTCTTTCCACTGGAAGATTCTGCATGGTTCCCATCTCTCACTGCACACAACTCTGCACCTCACTCAGCCTCACCAGAAATCTGTTTCTGGAAATATTCCATGCTTTGTATGGGGTGCAGTGATTTAAAAGTAAAAAACAGCTCAGTGAGAAGATATGTCAGAGCATCCAGAAACTAAATGTCTCATTGTATTGCATTTAAGTGGTAGACAGTCAGGGGTTTAAAAGGTTTTAGTATTGTTTTCTGGTTATGTCAGCCTCCTGCATGGAAGAGTTCAATGGCTGCAGCATCACCCACTCTGTGACTGCTGTGCGGTGAAAGGGATCACTTACCATTTCCATCATTGATTAGTTTTTTGCCGTAACAACTGCATTGGACTGACATGTAGAGATGGGATGACTGTTAGTCACACTGTGTGTGCCTCAGTATCTGTGAGAGACCTCTTAGAGAAAAAGCTGAAACTTTTTGCAACCAGCTTTAATCTCAAATAGTTGTACCTCGCTCACAAGATGCTTCAGTCAGTCTTCCTTAGTTCCTTGCATTTTCTTATTAAATTTTCCTTAGTTCCTTGCATTTTCCTATTCTCCTTGTACTCCAGTTGAACAGTTGGAGCAGCCTCAGGGCTGCTCCAAGTCCGTCTGACTGAATTTCTTTGCTGAAAGTGTTCCTCAGGATTTTCACACAGAGCTGCATCCCAGGAGGACTAAACATTTTGGTCATGCTTATTATCTCATCCGCTCCCTCTGAGACGGCTGAGTGCCTGCGGGCAGGGGCTTTGCAGTGGGTGGTGAAAGCCTGCATAAAGCTGTATGGTGCTGCAGCAGCATCCAGACTGTCTGGAAAGGCTGAAGAGCAACTTCTATCTTTTATATTGGCAGGTTTATAATTAAATAATAATAAAATGATGGGACTGAAAAGTAAAAGAAGGGAAATTGCATTTGCTGGGGTGCCCCAGTGAAGCTGAGAATACTGAAATCACAACATATGTTTTCTCTCTTCTTAAAGACTGCAGATTGTGGTCTATAATTTTGGTTTTCTACTTCTGACTATGCCAAACAGCATTTTTTGTTTTGTTCAAACAGCAATCAAGAATGGTATGTTATCAAGCCATGGTGCTGTGACCTTTGGATTTAAAGTGAATATTCTACCTACTTGGAGCCAACACATATATTAAATTCTAAGGTTGGAGGAAGGGTGAAAAACAGAGGACATGTTTTTTAAGATGTCTTGCAGCCTTCTTTATTTCTCCTCAAGATTTTGGTGCATGACTACAGATTTTACAGGGATGTTATACCAAGGGCATTCCATTTATTTTGGTCAACAGCCAGAGAGTTAAATACCTAAACAGCTGTCTGGAACTGGATAAACACATGGACTCAACATGTCTTAAAATAAAGAAATAATAATGATTTTAATGCTGTTTCTTACAGTATAGCTATGGTATAAATAAAAAATTAAAATATTTTTTATTTTTACATACATGGGGAAGAAAGAGAGAGACTGAATGAAGCACACTTCTGAAAGAGAGTAGTAAGTCCTACCTTCAGGATAATAAAATGCTTCAGTTTACTAATTAATTTCCTTCCCAGGAGAATGCCTAACAATGTTGGAGAACTTTCATACAAAATGTCTAATCAGTTTTTTTAAATAAACAAAAAACCCCACTGTGAAACAAATCTTTGATTCTTAAATATGCTGTAACCTGCCATCCACTCTGCTTTTTTTCAGCCTCTTTCCTTATTGCAGTAAAAGAAAAAAGTAACATCTCCCAAAATACTATCCATTGATTTAACTGCGTTAGGTGGAGGCTAGATATCTCATTGGGTTAGGTACATGGCATTCTTTTTTCTCTTGTCCTCCTTGGAAGCAATATAGAATCACAGACTGGTTTGGGTTGGAAGGGACCTCAAAGACCATCTAGTTCCAACCCCCCTGCCATGGGCAGGGACACCCTCCACTAGACCAGGCTGCCCAAAGCCCCGTCCAACCTGACCTTGAACACTTCCAGGGAGGGGGAAGTACTACTTGCATCAGTATGTAGCTTTCAATTCTTAGTACCGTGATAGCATTAAAGGTGAGTGAAGCACTGAAAATTTTCAAGCTATCAGAAAAAAAAGGAAAATTGTAAGGGAACAGTGCACTTTTTCACACTAAGTAGCTGGATACCAGGTCCACCAGTGCCATATAAAGGTGGGTTGGAATGGGCTTTGACCCAAGCAGACTGAGGCACTAATTGAACAAATATTTTTGGTGACAGAATGGGCAAATATAGTCAGTATCTCTAACTCTTGCTATCTATGTTATGCCAGTATAATTTCTTTTTCTGAGCAGGAGGAAAGGAAGGAATCGATTGAACTATATTTTAGTCAGATTAGTTTTCCATTACATCCCTCTGTGTACTAGTACAAGCATTTGCTGCAGAATAATCCAAGGGATAATGCAGGAAAGAATACATGGCTAGAAAAGGGGGAGATTGCTTAATCAGGAGTCCAAGAACCACAAAAATATCAGGTCAATAAAGGCTTTACAGATTCTAGTACCAATGCTCCTAATTTGGACTAGAGAAGCAGCAGTGTTACAATTAAAAAAACAAACCCCAAACTTCAAACTAAATCCATTCTTATGAGTATGGCTGACTGCATGTCTCTGTGAAGCTTGACAGCCATCAACTCTATTACACATAGACGCGTCTGAAAAATAAAGCCAAAGTTTTCCCCTTTATAACAACAAAACCAAAATGCTTCTGGTTCTTGCTGCAGTGAATATAGAGGCAGGCACGTCTCAAAAGTTGATTTGAGGACCTAAGGTTCAAATTGTCACCTGTAGTTGCTTATTAAAAGGCACATATTTAAAAGGTTACATTTTGTAGCCATTCACAGAATACACTAGACTTCGATACTGTTCCTAAATTACGTACAATGCATGAACCGAACCAGGTAATTCCAGACTACAAGTTTGCTCCTGTTCATGATGATAGCAAAATGCCCTGAGGACCAGTTATCATCCTTTTCTCCCCAAGCACAGTTCACTGATTTTAACACTATACAGTACCAAAATGCATAGCCCTACAACGAGAGATAAGCAAGGAGACAGCTTAGTCAAGGTCATACAAATTCTTGTAAGTATAGTAGCGAAGTTTAGGCAGCTAACTAATCCTTCTGGCTTAAACATGTTTTTGAAGTATTCCTGTGTGGATCGTAAGATCATTTGTTGTGTATCCCTGTGCTTGGCTGTTGAGACTAGTCAACAGAGAAAGGTTTCAGTTAGTGCCAATTGTGATAGGGGTTTTGGGAAATGTGATTATTAATGAGTATTTATATCGGTCTGTGTGTAGATTCACTGCTTCTAATAAGAAGATTAGATTTTCAGATGTGAAGCGAGCTTTAGCCTGTATTTTTATCTGATTTTAGTTTGAGACTGAAATCTATATATGTGAAACACAAATGCTTGGAAATTAAAATACAGCTGTCTGTACTACAATCACAGAACTGTATAGAGAAATATTTTCATTAATTCCTGATCTGCCTGTTTTGACAGCAGCTTAGTTGTCTGATAACACAACGAGACAAATTAAATCCTGCTTCAGGCAGTACACAGACCACATTACTCAAAAAGAGAAATTAAAAACTGTTGAACATCTGTTATTACTGTGAATTTAATCTATAGAACAACTTCATTATTTTACTTCACATATTTAACTTTACTATTGAGGAAAAAGAGAACATCTTGTGGTTAGAACATTGGGGTTTTTGGGGAAAAAATCTGTTATTTATTCTCCTATTTGCCATTGATTACTGAGTGACTGTATACAAACAAATTAGTCTTTTTGTACCTTAGCTATCCCATCAGCAAAATGGGAATATTACTACTGCTCGCTTCATGAAGTGCTGGGAATATTAATTAATTTCAAATTTGCCCCATCTGTAAATGGCACAAAATACTTCCCTCTCTGAAAAGGACTTTGAGACTAATGAATTAAGAGTACTGTATATGGAGCAAAGCATTAGTAAGTTTCTGATGGCAGAGCATTAGTACATTTTTGATGGTAGAGCGAATAGTTATAGTAGAACCTTCAAATGTGACAGAAATCATATCACATATTTCACTGGCCTGGATAGTGTCTCTTTTAACTGTAAGATACTTAGGCACAAACTTTAAATAATGCAAATAATACAAAATGGCTTAGCTTTACTCAATATTTTCAGCATGGATTATCATCATGTTCATTGATGAGGTATTGGAACATAATTTCTGCAGTACTGCATGTGGTTAACTTTTCTCTAGAAACAATATTCATAATGAAAACTAATAGTGGCACAACACAAAAAATTTAACATACCTCTCAAGACTTCTGTTTTGTAGTTTACCCCACATACACAGAGTTGATTGATTGTCTGCGGTCTTGATCACACAAAGCTCTAAGGGTGAGTGAGACTCACTGAGGAGCACGGCTTATCAGCATGGGTATAGCACTGCGGTGGTGCTCTGCATTGCTGTCGGAGCTTGCTCTACTGTGTATACACAGTGCTCTGCCAAGCTGAGTTGATATATCATTTAAAGTTGGCACTAGCTGCAGTGTTTTTACAGCATACGCTATTGCATGTTGTGGACAAGTACCCCGAGAACTCCACAGGAAGGAGGAACAAAGCAATGCAGTTGCACTGGGATGAAAAGGAAGAATAATTTTTGAACTGAAACCACACAGAATCTTTTAATGGCTAATTTAAGTCATTAAACACCACCCCCACCATGCAGATACCACATACAAATATGCTGCTTTATTGACACGTTTCCTCTGAGTGCAAACTTGAGCTAGAGCTGAGGAGCACACTTCAGAGGATTCTCGCAGAGGTAGAGTGCACTCTTTCAGTGCAGTTAAATGGAGCCAAACTATGACTCCATGCAGTATAGAAAATATTTAGTCCCACTTTGTAGCAGAGAATTATTGTAGATCAAATCCACCCATAGGTACCAATCAGAAAATGAAACTATTTGAAAAAAGAAAAAAAAAAAAAAAAAAGAAAAAAAAGAAAAAAAAGGAAAAAAAAGAAAAAAAAAGACAAGAAAAGAGAAAACATTCCAGAGATGTAAAGGGAAACAAACAAGACATAAATATGAAAGAAAGAGAAAAGAAAATTAAAATTTAGGAAGTGGTATAAAAATAGTAATGTGCGATTGTAACATGAAGGGAGGGTAAGTCTTCAGTCTTGATGGAGAGTACGAATCTGACATGCGGCTTCTAACTGAATTCTTGACTGAATTTGTTTGAAATGGCTTGATATGATTAAATCCAGCTATATTTCAGCTCTGTGTTACATATGGTATAGACGTGCTAGCAAAACAATGTAAATGCCAATAAATGGAAATCTGGTTTGGAAGATGGGAGACACTGATGCCTTGCAGAAACAACAACCATGACTTAATCAAAATCACAGCAAGCAGGTTTAAAAAAATCTGTCCAGTAAAAAGGGCAATAATGATACATATAATTTTATATGTCATATAAAGAAAGGGAAAGCTATAAATGATATTGCAAAATAGCAGATATGGATATTCATAGACAAGACTACTTTCTACTCCATGTATTTGCTATTCAATCGCTAACACATAGTAGTCCAAATGATACCAGTAGAAAGGCTGCTGTAGGTACCTACACAATGAGATTTGGCCTTGCAAAAGGGAATAGATGATTTCCAAGACAAACGGTATTTCATAAATCTTGAGGATGGGTTCTGAGACATTTCTCTGAGCAAAACAAAATTTACATTGATCTGATTTCCTATGTAGTTTACCTTAATAGGTATATACTCTGTCTTTCTTGAAATACTGCTACAGCTCTGCAGGATATTATATAGGATTTCATAATGAATGGTGTCATCAGCTGGAGAACACTGGACCACAGGGGATCACATTTTTGGAACAAATCATCATCTCTAAAGGATGGATAAAGCATTATGATGAGTCTACAGTGTTTGTAACTTTTGATGCTGCTTTCAAAAGGAACAGGATATCTGCAAAGAACTCCTTGTTTCAAAAGAATTAACCACCCTCCCACAGCCTTTTCTTTTTTTTCAAAATGTAGACATGAATCAGACTCTGGAGGTGTAATAAAGAACTGGCAACTCTTTCTTCCTTCCTCCCCCTTACACCCTCCCCAATGTCCCCTTTCTTTTTTGAGATTCTCGGAACTTCAGTCTCCTTAAAGAAATTTGTGTATTAACACATCATTTGACAATAAATGATGATATGTCACATCATGCTTCTTTATTCACCATCTCAGCCACTTGCAAGCAGACCTCAATTACATCCCCTGCCTAAGAAACCCTCAGATACCTTCCATTCCTACCTCCACACCAAATGAAATGGAATGCTTCCTGGACAGTGGAAAAAACCCAGTAAATTTAAGCATTTATACTGTATCTATAAACACATTTACCATCTGAACTATATAATAATTAATTTTCACCATCTCTGTGCTCTCTGTGAAATTGCTTTACCATATAAAATCAAAGTGATCATCCCTTTTCAATGGCTACACTCACTATTTTTCTTTTTATGAGCTTTTAAGGAGTCTGGCAATTATTTGGCCATACATAAGAGTGATAGCTGATCTGAAGTAAAATAGGAGGGAGAAGATCAACTCTTTCAAGAAGATTTAAAAGCTTTTTCAGCTTTGTTCCTGATATATTAGCTGATAAATTACCAAAACCTGCTACAAGAAGGCAGCAGAGGTGCAGAAAAGCACTCTTTATGCGGCATGCTGCGAGTCTATTGTCAGAACCTACTTTGTCCATAGTTTCTTGACCGTTCAAAGCACCTGGTGTCTCACCTATCCACATCTGTTCTGAAGTCACCTTTCTTTCTACTCTTGTACACTTTATATCATACAAGTCCATTTGAACATAGTCCTTTATTTTAAATCTTGACATCCTCACTGCTGTGTTATTATACTGACTTCTCCATTGGCAGCTAATGGACACCAGACATGCCGACTCCAATCTGAGTTGGCCTTGGGCATCTCTTGCTTAAGCAGTGACCAGTAATAGCTTAATATCATAAACTCTTTACAGGTTTCACAGGAAAGTGTTATCTTTATTTTTTTTAAAACACCCTAAAGAGACAGTAGTGCTGGTGCTTTACCTGAATACATAGTTACATTTACTGGCAGCTTTTAAGAGGAGGTGCTTGTTAGCCATGCTAATTTCTTTTCTGTGAAGACCTTTGCTCAGTAGTGTATAGGCAATCAATACAGATAGACACATAAGCCACAACCTCTGCTTTTCTAGGCATTCCAAAATCAAACAGGAAGACTGCAATCATTGCTTCTTTATCTTCTTCCTTTCATGTGATTCAAAATGATGCCTGTATTTTGCACAAAGTGTACAGCAACTGGCTAGCCATGATGGCCTGTTCCTTCAGCATCTGTTTCTTTGGGAGCACCACGTAGTGATGGTAGCTAGAGCAGACCAGTTATTAACCTATTGACATTAGGAACAGTTTCTCCCCCTCTTGATGCTGCGGCAGGAAGCCTTCAGAGGCAATGAGCATGTTGGGAGGATGAAGAGGACTCTTGAAGAGCACAAGAGGGGCTGTAGCTTTCACTGGCTTAACCTACCCTGGCACGCACATGCCTTAGAGTTTTAATGAAAGCTGGTTCTGGCTATGTATGAATTAGCAGAGACCTACCTTGCACTGATATTTTATCTACTCAGTGAAATAAAGGAAAAAAAGCATTTGTTAAAAGGATAATACTTTCTAGGATCTGGGACAGTTTCCGACCCAGTTTTATTCTGACGCAACATAAAGTTGCCCCACTAGCAAATGGTAACTGGCAGAAGGGCAAGAATGGCCAGTTTTTTCTATGCACTGGCAAAAGCGACTGTACATTGTAGAAAAGCAATATTTATGCAGTTAAATAATTTTTCTCTCTACCAGAAGTATTCATCTTTCTTTCCTTGGTTCTTCAGGAATTACAAATTACAACTCTCTAGTGACTGGCTTCTACTCTTGAGCTTGTGTTGTACTATTTTGATACTGAAACTTTGAGTCTTCCTTGCTGGTGTTTATGTCCAGGAATGTTTTAGGGTGACCTCCAGCTATGACTGAAGCTCTAGAAATATCTACTTCTTAACTGTAGCATTTCACTAAAATGCATTAACAAAACACGTTCAAATTCTCCATGTATGCTATTGTTTACTCCCAAACAGTTAAGATAACAGATTTAGAGTAAATATTATGGAACCTTTTCTGGCCATCCATTGAAGAGGTGAAGACAAGTCAAAAAATATCAGCTAACTGGTAGTGTGGGCTAAATTTCAAATACCAGAGTAATTTTTTCTCTTTTAGAGAAACTTATGGTACAAACATAAAGAGGAAATTTAAGAAATTGGTGATGACAGTAAATTTCACCACATGGGAGAAAAACCCCAAACCTATAAAATTTCAATGTAAATTCTTTCTGATGTAGACTCCAGGCAGATATTACTGTTCAGTGGTTGCCACATCAAAGCTATAGAATCAGATTTGCTTCCATGAAAATTTTTTGTAGATCTATGAAACTACTTCTTTCCTCCCTAAAATGGAAGTATTTTACTATCATCCAAAATCCTTTTTGGAAGTGCATTTTCTGTGTGTTTGTCCAACTTTGTAGTTCTGATTAAGTATTGCTACCCATTGTATGTCGGAGTATATAATAACATATTCCTCCCTCAAATTTCACTTTCTGCGCACCCTTCTCTGAATCTAATCTGTTTTAACATAATTAAAACGTAAAAGAGATTTAGTACAGTGGCAAGTTACATAAAGGAGCAGTTGATTGTTAGAGAAGATGACAGACAAGTTCTGATGCATGCGCTTTCAAGCAGCAATGCTACATAAAATCTTGTATAATTACAAGAAATCAGAGGTGTGTCATTGATAGCTATCCATCACTCAATTTTTTTTAGCTGTGACATCAATTTAAAATTACAATGGGCCCTATTTTCAACCCCATGCAATATATTCAGTATTCCACACGAAACAGAAAAGGAGGGTTCGGACATTTCCCAAAGATAAATAAGTTACCCCAATTGAATGTTCAAAGAATAGCTCTGCCTCACAGAAGAAAATATTTTTCCCCTTTGCCAGGTTACTGCACAACACATCTTTAACCAGCCATAAAACTAAATGCACACCACCTAGCACTACTTGAAGTTCCTCAGAGTGTTTCCAACTTGAACCCAGTAAACTGCAGTTCACCTCTTGGAAAAGAGTTACTCTTTTGCCTCATGTGTCTTTGCCATGAATCACAGGTGGATATTCACAACTGCTATTTGTTTTGAAAACAGAGAATGTTTCTCTACTGAGGTCTATGAGAAGTAGTTCAAATAGTCTCTAATATGAGCTACATGTAAGTTAATTTGCTACTGCAAGCCAGACCCCTGAGTTACCAGGGCTTCATAGCTGTAGGACACCTTGCGTTCTTCAAGGTTAGCCAAAGAAATCAGTTTAAACACATCAGCATTACTTATTTGATGTTCTCCCTTCTTTTCCTCATTATAAGTTTTAAATACACAGTTAAAGGCTCATCAACAAATTTTGTAGGATGTGGACCTGAGTGCTTGTACATACCTTTTGTAATTATAAGCTAAATAGAACTCCTACTGAATACCTTCAAATGGAAAAATGAGGAGAGAAAAATCTCTGTAGGGAAGACAGGCATGAGAAACAACATTACTGAAGCAGTAGACACCCCCCCACACCCCCCACCCCCCCCGCAATTATCCCCAAGAAAGTGATCTATTGTGTTTTAATCTGGAGGACAATTAATCCATTAGAACAATTTTACTAAGGACATAGCTAATTTTGTTTTACTTGAAGTGTTAAGATCAAGATATATTTCTGCAAGACACGCTGTAGCTCATCAAACAGTTATGGGCTGAACATAGTGTGGAGTTCACATGAAGCGAGTTTATCACCTTTTTTGTGTCAAATATCACATTCTTTGGCCTTCCTTGTCCTAATATTTCTGTGGGTTTAAATACAATTGTCTTTAAAAGGACACAAGTGTCTAAACTAAAATCTTAGTTGGTAGTTTTCATAGCTTTCTGCAGAATATACTTTCTGACAAAACCCTTGTAGCCAAAAGGAAATTTGGATATACTCTGCAGTCCACTTCACAATTTAGAAAGCTGATTTTATCATCAAGAAACCTAGTTCCTCCACAACTGAACTACTGGGGGACATTTGGATCATTTATGGTCATTGCTTAGTAATCTGTAAAGAGGTTGGAGATTTTGTGTGGGTTGGTTTGTTTTTTTTTTTTTTAAAAAAGACCTATGAACGGGAAAAAAGTATAAACCCATGCAACTGTCCTAATCTTTCATAAAATTTGCTTGCTTTTAAATCCCTTGCTTTTGCACTCCTGTCTGTATACAGGAAAAATCATTTACCTTTTTCTCTCCATGGTTGTCATGAAACTATCCTGAAAAAATCAAAGAGGAGTAGAACTTCTGGGCCATAGTAAGACTAGATTCTGTTCCCCAAAAAAACGGTAGTAGTGGTTGTTGCACGTTTCCAAATAATTTTTTCCTTGCAAAAGGTTTGTCTCTCTTTCTCAGTATGCTTCATTTTTTCTCTCTCTTGCCAGAAATAAAAACAAATACACCTGGTATGGAGAAACTTGTGTATAAAAACAGGAAAAAGGGATACCCCTTGGCAGTTCATGAGGAAGGTCAGACTGAGGCTAAATAAATAGGATACTTTTCACTTCCACTCAAAACATGAATTCCTAAGTGTGTTATGCCTTAATCAAATTAAGGAATGAATTCTGTATTAGTCCCTGAACACCCTAATTCCAGAAAGTCTCATTTCTCCTGTGGTTCTCATCAGTTCATCCAGCTGATGCACTATAAATAAAACTACCCTTCTAGGAAGTTCTTTTCAGCGTTTTCACTCATGCTATTTAGCTTGCAAAATTTGACTGTTTCCTTAATTACCAAACCCATGTGAATCATAGCTTTTTTAAAGAAAAGTAATGTTCCCTTCCTCTTGGTTGGAGCGGGGAGGAAGCAACCTTTTGAAATGTGAGCTGTAAGCATCTGAACATTAAGAGAAAAAGGACAATAGTTTACAAACTCTTGTATTAGAAATCTCTACTTTAAGCTACTATTAATGGCTGAGATCTGGATCACGGTCAGTGTTGGTGGCAACACACAGAGTAGGCTAAATCTTGTACTGGGTCTGGCTGGGGTGGAGTTAACTGTCTTCATAGCAGCCTGTACGGTGCTTTGGTTTGGATTTGTGACTAAAACAGTGTTGATACCACACCAGGGTTTTGGCTATGACTGAGCAGTGCTTGCACAGCATCAAGGTTTTCTCTGTTTCCCACTCTGCTCCTGCAGTTAGTTAGTTAGTTAGTTGGGCTGGATGTGGGGTAAGAGGGTGGTAGCAGACACAGGCAGGGCAGCCAACCTGAACTGACCAAAGAGATGTTCCATAGCATATGATATCATGCTTAGAAATAAAAGCTCAAGGAACGGAGGAGGAAGCAGGGATGTTTGTGGTATTAGTGTTTGTCTTCCCAAGTAACCATTACATGTGCTGCGGCCTTGCTTTCCAGGAAGTGGCCGAACATCTGCCCATCAATGGGAAACAGTGAATAAATTCCTCTTTGCTTTGTTTATGTGCTCAGCTTTTGCTTCACTTATTAAACTGTCTTTATTTTGCCTCATGGATTTCTTGCTTTTGGTATTCCTATTCTGTCCACTTTTCCACTGGGGCACGGGAGAGGAGTGAGCGAGCAGCTGTGTGGGTGCTTGGCTGCTGGTCAGGGTCAACCAACCACAGCCCCCGCTTTGATTCAGCTGAAGCAAGGTGCTCTCTCATCATAGCTGTCTCCTCAAATAGACCGTCTCTAACCACAGTCTCACTCTTCTATCAGATATTTTCACTTCCCTTAAATCAGGCTGATTGATGAGCAGTTGTTGCACTGAGTCAAACCTATCTCACCTAGGCTCTGCGAACTAGCTGTAAAGTCACAGCCGTGATACCCTTTCAGGTGTGTCCTGCAACGTAGTTGACCTCTTATGAGCCAGACTGCATTGCGCGTTCCTTATTCACTTAGAGGGTGTGCACAGGGAAGCAATAGAGTTCCAGCTCTGACAAGGTACTACTTTCATTGCAAATGTAGTCATCTACTCAAAGCTGCTCTACACAAATTTTGACCCCTATCTTTAGCCAAATGTTGCTTTTTGGAAACCACTTTTACAATAATGTTAAATTATAATTGTTTGGGTTTGAGAAATAGAATAATATGATTGACTCAATCAAGTTTAATTTCTGTTAAGAAACATTTATGTAATTATGAGCAGTAAAGTTCTACTGAGTTATAAAGAGCTATTCCTGAAATTATTCAGTGTCTTTGGACTCCTCCTGCCCCCCCCCCCGCCCCCTCCCCCCCATATTTTAATGTCCTTTTAATACTTAAATACAGAGAAAACTGCATAAAATGTTTATATATATTTTCTATTGGATATTAAAAATCTGCATGTATACGCAAAAGAGAAAGGTATAAACATCAGTAATACAAGGATAATCATAAATGAGAAGGGGAAAAAACAGGTTTTAAGAAAATGGTTTAATATCTTTTGTTGAAAAATTTTTCTTCAGTTTCCTCCTTTGATCATATTATGTATACAGATGTGCTGCACTCCAATCTTTGGTTTGATGCATTCTAAACTTTGAGGACCTGAGAGCCTGGAAAATGGAAAACCAAGTGATTTACTGACATGATTTTAGTGTTCTTAGGTCAGTTCATCATGTTCCTGGCTTTTCTCTTGCTTTTCTGCGCAGATATGCAGAGTTCAAATTTGTGACAAGTAACATTTAATAACTTGCATCTGTCTGCTTTTGCTAATCTAGAAAGTTGTTGCTCCAGTTTGGCTAACAACCTCAGTGGTCTAAACCACTCAAAACATTCTTAGTATTTTGTTTATTGCAATGAAGAGAAGCAATATGCAAAGCATGGCATATATTTTTGATTTCTGAAGCCAACACTTTTATCATGATTCATGTGGCAACTTCCAAAAAGTTGTTTAGAAAGCTGCAAGTCTCACACTGCAGTCCAGCTTCTTGGTCAAACTTGTACCAGCCTTTCATAAATCATTAGCTCTATATGCAGATCCAACTCTTAAAATGAGAAACATGTTGAAAAGAATGTCATTTTGAACTAGGTGGAGAGGATAGGAAGCATTGCAATCACATACTTAATCGTCATGGAGGATTTAGTAGAAAATATGGGAAGAAGATCACAGGCTGCACAATTGCAGGAAACTAAGAAATGCAAGGTGATCGTTCACAGTGATTAGAACAAATGGGACTCATTAATCATTGCATTTCCCCTCTAATTTAAGGGCTTTCATGTGCATAACTGAAATTACTTGGTGGTATCTCAGGTCCATTATCCTACTTAAGTTATAAAAATATGTTTTCCGGACTTGGTAATAGATGTGACTTTGCTGTCTATCTTGCTGATCTGATAGAAAAAGTCATGTGAACAAGGCAAAGGTTTCAGAGGAACCACATACCAAAATGTGTAGTTGTTCCTCCTCCAGTTATCCTGATTGCACTCTTAGGTTTTTGGAGTATGTTTGTTTTATTTCTCTGCTTTGCCTCCTAAATCAACAGAATGGAAACAGACGCTGTTTTCATTTTGTGACATCTTGTGTTTTTCATGTTTCAGAAACCAGCAAACAACTTAGGGCTGAAGAGTGCTGACACATAATAATTGCTCAATAGAGCCACGTTTGATGTGGAGAGAATTTGCTTTTTAAGGCAGAGGGAGAAAGACAGTGCAAATACCACTTGTGCTCGGTGGGATTTCTAGTGGTTGACTACCTACTGGACATTGCTGACACCGCCAAAGCCACTGAGACCCGCTAGTTACTTCCCTAAAGAAATACAGGCAATTCATACCTACTTTTTTCTGAGGTGGGGTTTAACTCGAGAAAAGTTGCTTAAGGAAATGATGGTGAGCTTGGGGGAATGCCAGCCTTCTTACGCACATCAAACAACCTTAGTGAATCTAGAGGGACCTTTTTTTGTGGGAACATGCTTTCCTCTATGCTGACCTTATTAGAGAATTAAAGCCAGAGGACATAAACTTTTATGTACCACAAGGTGCAGCTCCAGGGGCAGCGCCACCTAAGTCAGCAGGACTGGTTTTCATATGGGAGTCCCTAAGAGTAAATATTTGCCAAAACACTCCCGGTTTTGACAAGCTCTGTCAGTCAGAACTCCTTTGGCTTCAACCACTACCAGCAGTCACTACTCTATTACATTGGTAAAACCTGTAGCTACACATAAGACACAAAAATAATATTTGGAAAATACAAATTTAAAACTCTAAAGATTTTCAAACTGCTTAGGAAAAAAACCCAAACACTCACATGCAGCAATGAAACAGAAATTAGTGTTTAATAATACAGGATACTTTTGCAGATGATGCCAGACACAGTCTTTCAAAAGTACATTAACTTGATTTTTCCCATCTGACAGAGCACTCTTGCCCTCTTCCCTGTATCAGTTGAGTAAACATAAAAACGAGGTAAAATGAAAATCTGCTGTAACCTGAAACAAATCAGCAACTGATGTGACACTGAAACAGTTGGAAATATGTTTTCATATCTTTTGTAGGTGTATTTTTGAAAAATATCTTGTTCTCTTAGCTCTATTTATGAGAGGAATAGAATAAAACAGGAAGGAGGAACTGTGGTTTAATGCATTGTCCTTACAGCATGCTTTGAGAGAGATGAAAAAACTACAATGCTTCTCAATAATACTATTATACTAAACAGAAATCAGAATGAAAGTAAGCGACATATTTCTCCATATGAGAAGAATAATTTGGTGGTAAACAAGCATGGATAAAGTCTGATTTTTGACAGCAATGCCCTTTTCTAATATAACAGCAACAAACTTCATTGAGAGTTTTGCTTGTTTAAAAAAGAAGACCATAAGGACCTCAACACTGGATCCTATATTTTACTTCATATGTGTTTGGGCATTATTCTGCCATCCTTATGTTCCCTAATTAATTCTAAATATGCTTTCTAATTATTAACCAACAACATATCACATACAGAATACTTGAGAGTGATTCATTTTAGATAATGCTCATATCAATTTGTTTCTTAATGGGATTTAAGGCTATAATTACTTGCTTTGTTTTGCAGATCTGGACTTTAAATTAGATATTAGCTCCATGAAGAAGGTTTACCTAAAAGTAACCTTGTGACAATAGAGACTGTACTAAGTTTCTGGGGACTTACCTGTGTGTTGTTTATATGCTATGGCTTTCCACTGACGTAAGCCTTTTGGGTTACTAGTAATACCCTGGAGACGCAAGATGTATAAGTCAAATGAAAATCAGATATATGTGTAGGTCAAATAGATTTCCATTGTTAAGGCATATTAGTGATGTATATCTACCTTGAAATGTCTCCTGTTCCTTTGTAATTTTAGGAACTGTCCCTTCTGTTTAACTTACTGTGAAACCTGCAGGATTCCTTGATGTTTAACTTGGCCTCCTGAGTGTTCACATCAGGCCATTGAAGCTAAGTCTGAAATATTTGGAGTGGATTGTAAAAATAGGAATGAAAATTGTTCTTGGTAGGCTCAGCTTCCTACTGCATAGAATTCCTTTACTCATCTGGATTTGGCAGATCTGGAAGTTTTTAGCAGCAGTGAGGACAGCAAGCAGTACTGTCGAGCCGTGTTTAGAAGGGGATTCATTTTTTGCATGCAGGCTGAAGCGAACCTGCAAAATGAAGTGCTCACTAAATGGGAGAGGAATCTTTAACCTGCCAGACAAAAGCAAAAAGATAGCGTTGAGGAACCATGCACTAATAGCTTTCATTTTAAGTTAGTTTTTAGTTACATACTCCAGAAATCCACATTTTTCCTTCTGCGATATGTATCGTATGGCTATCAAATGTACTTATTGTGTGTTTTGACAACTGCAAGAGTGTCTGGGTACTGGATCATCTCCCCACACAGGGACCTAGAGCTGTGAGGCAGGCAACCCCGGTGACTTGAGATGCAGCATTTCACTTCTGCAGAATGCTGCCTCCCTGGAAACTGGCACGGCCGTGCCTTGAATCTGCAGACATTGCCAGGAGACATCTGCAGACATCACCAGGAGGTGATACTTCAGCTAAAGAAAGGCAGCACAACACTGGGGCTTGTGCTCCTGTCTTTCATTCTTCTACATGGGATAAATAGCATCTGGCCTTCCGCCTTCAAAGACATCAAAATATCCCTAATACGTCTTAAAAAAGGTTCAGGATCAAAAGCAAGCCAAATCCAATGTGGTTTAATGTTTGTGAAACTCTGGAACTTCTTTAGGGTTCACAAAGCTTGTTTTAACTTGTGAAATATTTTTCCTTTAATTAAAACCCATATTTCCCAGCCAGGGTGATTCAATTTTATATTCAGCTGAAGTGAGAGAGTGCTATGTGTTAGCATAATCTAAAACACTCACAACTGAATGGGAACAGAAAACTGGACACTAAAAATGTCTTCAGACATAAAAAAGCAAATTACTCATTAGTAAACAAAGTAAAACAGCAACTGAAAAGGCAGAACAAGACTAGACCACTCTTGCAACAAAATCATGAAGCAGAAGTGTGAAGTCATTAACTTCCTTTAATAAGCAGTGTTGCCATATTTGGGTGCTGATGTTCAACTAGAGGAAATTGTCATAGACTTTTATAGACCCATATAAGTTCACATCTGCTGAAAGCCTCTCCTGAAAACACTGGGCTCATTTCCGGAATTTTTTATTTTTGGGAGGAGGCAAGTAAAAAAGATTTCAGAGGGTAAAAAAAAAAAAAAAAAGAGAACTAAGGGATTAACTCACAAAGTTAAAGAGGTAGTGGCATGCTTAATTACACAGAACTGAACTGAAGCAATGTGATAAATTAGGGAAAAGGGAAAACCCAGTCAGAATTTTCTTACTCAGAGATGTAACCACTTGTGGCATCCTGTCCTCTGGTTCACTCCAAGAGCTGAAACAGCAGCTACTTGCTCATATCCCAGTTGCACTTGAAACTTCCCACTTAGATGCATCATTCCACGGACCTCACACTTGACTCAGCTGACTTCACTGGCTTGTGTTTTTATAGGAAGAACAGAAGTAGGATATGATTCCTTTGCAAAAAGTATTATCATTTGTATGTCAAATTTAATATTTTGTTTACCTGGATAGCTGATAGATAAGTGAAGTATGCTAGGAAAGGGTTTTTTTAGAAATGTGAAGAATTTTGTCAGGCAGCACATATAAAGAAGAGGAGATTTGCAATTGATCTGATTTATAACTTAAAAAAAAATATAATTTGAGTCAACTAGAAGCTTTTGGCCTTAATTCTCTTGCCATAGGGAACAGAGACTATCAACAAGCATGAGGGAAAATGACAGACCATAATACCGTTCAAGGCTACCGCTGGAGATAGATAGAAAAAGTATTCTGAAGATGACAACTAAACTGTTTTGACAAGCCAGAAAAATCCACCTGGAGTGATAGATTTCTCATTGTAAAAAGTCAGCTTAAGAGAGAGCGAGAGGTGAAAATTCAAAGAGATGTCCAGTCATGAAAGTGTGAGTGTGGGAAACAACTGAAAAAGCTTTTGGGAGCATTCCAGGGCTTTATAGCTATACTGACAAAATACTGCAAATCTGGCTAGATAGATTTGTATTTGGCAGTGGGAAAAAAATGTTCTGCAATAAGGTTCAGATAGGAGAAAGACAAAAACCTTGACTATTCTAGATATGCTGCTGCACATTTAAGCTTAAGCTAACCTTAAGCCAGAGAAGCAAATAGAAACAGAGAGAAATCTGCCTTTCTTAGTGATGATTTACCTTGGACACTGCCCTGGGAAGTGTCGTCAAGAGTATCCTGTAGGGTTCACTTTGGTGTTTTTAAAACTTTTTGTTGGCCTAACAGACCACTGCTAGCTCTTAGCATTTCTTGCAGACCACACTGTACTCTTACCATCAGTCTTTTAATTATTATACTTTACTACTTCATGAGTTTCAGAGTAGGAATTATCCATAAAGGTATGCAAACTACATCTGGGCCAGTGTTTGGAAACCTTTGTTTTCTTTCACCAGTGTCTGTGGGAATTCTCACAGTTGCTCCTTTCTAAACAAAAGGATTTACCAGAGAGTAAAATGATAATGCTTCTACTACTGGAGTAAAGGCAGTCTTTCTTCACCTTTTTTCTGTCTATTGCCAAACCACCAAGCTGTTCCCGTTTATTTTAAAAACTTATTTAGAAATCTGAATCTGGATGGGCATAGGAAAGTAAAGTCAACATTAGGTAAGGAAACAGCATTTGAGTTACTTAGCTTGCACTAAGTTCATCCTTATTTGTTATTACTAAATTAACTCTGGGCTGGAAAGGAGAGGAAAGCTATAATCAGTTGCTTTTAACTTGGACTTAAAAAATTTAGTCAAAGTTTTTTAATATTCTGGATTCCTTCACATAATTGCATCCCCACACCGACAACTATGCTTGAAGAAATCCAAAGAAGTTGCTTTTGTGGCAAAACTTTCTTTCCATGGCAGTAAGTAGGCCAAAAAAAATATTAAGCACTTGCTATTAGATTTTGAGATAGGTGGTTTTGTTAGGTTTTTTCTTTCTTTCTTTTCTTTTTTTTTTTTTACTGTAATATATTCATTTTAAGGAGTGAAAATGTCTCAGATCAGCTTTCCAGTGGTATAGTGTCTTAGAATGAATCAGACACCTTTGAGTATTAAGATGCAATTATTTCTGCGGTACAAATGGTTAATCTGTAAGTTTTTTCTAGGCACTATCAGACAACATTCCCAAAGCTGGTTACAAAACTTGCTATAAGAGTTTGGTTGCCAACTGGTTGCTTGGTATCTGATTTCTGGGGACATGGGAGCTGTAGGCAGCCAGGTTGCTTTTCATCCCTGTCTTCCCGTCCCAGGTCACTAGGAACAAGATCTCTAATGTTATGTGTCTTCAGTTTCATGGGGAAATTGAATCTATTTCCCTGTTATCAGAATTACTGTTCTACTGAAGTCCTTGCACAGAGGTGAGGGTAATTAGGCTTTATCCAATAGATAGTTATGTTCATGGCTCTCCTGTTCACTGCTTCTCAGTCCTGAAGACTCAGCTTCACTGTGCAGAGTTGTTATTTATGGTCAGCACATAACACTTTGTCTCTTCTGAAAAGTTGACTTAGATTTCTCAAAATGCTCAGCTGTTCCGCAAATGTTTGTGTTTCTTGTAACAGTAATGGCCACAGATGCAGAATACACAACACACATCTACAATATTTTACTTTGACATGCCATTCCAGTGGAACTATTAAGTGATAGAACTTGCTTGACACAGCATAATTAGTAATATTGCTCATATATTTTGCTTCACTTTACTGCTAAGAAAGCTAACAGTGCAAAACCGATTATTTTTTCTGGAAGAAATAACAACTCTGAATCCCAGGTTTCTCATCATCTGCACCGTACAAGGATAACGTGGTAGCTCCACAATTGTTTTCCTACCGGGATCTTATGTTGGCTGAATGCCCAATTGCTTCTCTCTAGTTGTTTGAGTATGTGTACATTTAAATTTTTTAAAAAGGGGGAAAAAGGAAAAAAATAAAGAAAAGTAACCATTCACTTTAAAAGCTTAAGGCCAGATATTGTCAGGTCCCGTTTGGGTACTTCTGCAGGGCAGAGATGAAGGCAGTGCAAAATATTTTCCTGACTCACATTGCCTTGTGAAAGTGCTAACTAGGATCGTATTCTCTGCTCCCCCTAGAAATGATCATCTGCTGCACTTTAGCACCAGCCCTGATCTTCCAGTGTGGGGAGCAGCTGGGTGGAGGTTCAGTCAGACCCGTGCCTCTCTGCTGGCTAGTGCTGCTAGGAGAGACTCACCATGTGCTTTAGCGTTCTAAAAGTTAGTAGAAGCAGAATCTCATTGTGAAGTTGCTTGTAATTTTGGAAATCACTATTTCAGGCACTTTACTGCAACAAGAATCCTCTCTGTCACCTCCCCTTCTCTAACACAACCTAAGAATGAAGTCCAAGGTGTTAGTGGAAGTCCAAACCGTACTGAAATTTTGATTGAAAATTCAGCAGCATTGGGAAAACAGATTGCCATGAAACACTTTTTAATGACTTTCTTGATACTGTTGCTTACAGGGGAGGAAAAGAAACCCCTATGTCACAGGATAAAGAAGACATATTCTCCTGAAAGAATGCACGTAGTGAACATTTTAGGGGCTGTGTTTGCATACACAGTTAAAGATGGATGGAGCCCTGATCTGAAAGAGACAGCTCTTCTGGGGTGCTCTTGGCTGTATCTTTTCCTCTGGTAAATACGCACCCCTAAGTGGAAGATTCCTGGCAAGTGAGAATAACTGCTTGCAAATTTAGTTGAAAATGTAGCTTTAAATCCATAGATGCAAAAAACAAAGACTTTGTTCATGTCAAGAATCTGCTGAATACTGCATTATCCATCTGCCCATGTGTAATTTAATCTGGCACCATTTCCAGTGATGTCATGCCTGGAACGTCCAGCCCTGTGGAGAGATACTTGCTGGGACGGAGCTGCTGCGTGAGGTGGAGAGATTAGCAGATGTGGTAATTCACTCTTGGAACAGAGTTCATATCAAGTTGCATATTTGAGTAAAGATGGTTTCTTTTCTTTAAACCATGTAGTTCTGGTGCAAGCATAAGTTCAAAGAACAGGTAGGTGATGAATTCTATAGCCAGTTCTTCTGGCTGAATATTGTAATTTTAAGGAAAAATTGTTTCATTGTGTCATTTCATTTCATGTCATTTCTAGGCAGCTGGCTTTGCAACTGTGGGATAAGGGGTGTCTGGCAAAACCTTTTCCACGTAGATAAAGTTCTGCTGCATTATGAGTCTTCCCCCACTCCAGTTAAGAAGAACTGTGGTCAGTTTTAGCCCCGTGTGTAGCTATATGTGACACAGTCATCACTCAAGTGATGATGAATGATGGCGATGACTGACTGCCTATGAGTCAGAATCTCCCTACTAAGTGATGGTCTTGCTGCAATAGATTTTGACAATTTTCAGTGTAATAATGTTTGTAAAGAAGTTTGCATGAGTTAAATTTCTGGGGCTACAATTTCACAACAGACTCAGTTCTGATATCTTTACCAGCACTGCTTAATACTTTGTTTTGTGAGCTGACCTATTAAGGGCAAAAACATCAAAGCAGAGTCAGGCAGTAGACAGTACAGATGACAATGTTATAATCTTGTGGTTTGTGATAGAAACACAGCCAGATGGTGTGACCACTCAGTCTTTACAGGGAAATTAAGTTTGTACAGTGACTTAATGGGAAGAAAGTATAGTTTTAGATCTGCGACCTGTGGCATAACTCAGATTTGAGGCTAGGAAGATGCAGTTCATCTGCTACTACCTGGTAGCTTCTTTGGCAATCTCTTCTTAGTCGGTGCTCTTCCCAGCATGACTCTGAAATTACTAATCATGGGTATGTGTTTCCATGACCCCACACATGCATTCCCACCAAGAGGATAAATACAGCTGCAGATACTGGCCAGCTATCTGCTTTTTTCTCCTGGGGCTTAGTTACAATTTATAGCTGCCGCTTTTTGACAGAAGGTGTGTGAAAAGAGCGATAGAGTCTCTGTAACTAGGCAGCAGAGAACCATTAGGATATCAGCACTCAGCAGCTACGATTTGGTTCCCTTTGTGAGCTCAGTCATCTAGCAGCAGCTAGATAAAACAAGTACTGCACAAGAAAAAATGCAGTCTTTCCTTTCTCCCCCTCTCTCCAGCTTTAATGGGGCATTTATGCTCTTCATGCTTTGGGTTTTATAAATAATAGCCACTACTTCTTTCTTATGCATGGGCAACATCAGCAAAGTATTTCTTCTTTAAGCTAGAAACTACTAAATCAGTTCATTCAATCCATTCAAAGCACTAGGTTATTTTAATTTAATATTATCAATTCAATGTTATTTTAATTCAATATTGGCTGCATCAGTAAAGAAATTCAACTGCTTATAAGCCACTCTTATTCAAGTTGTTGAATGGAACTCACTATTTGCCAAGGCAGCTTCTGCAATGCCCCAAACCTAACACTGTAAAGGAGGTCAAATAGGAAATTTTATGGGGCCTTTTTTTTTTTTTAACATTTTTTTTTTCCTATCGAAAGCCTTCAAAGATAAGCTTGGACAGATATTTTATTTTGATGAAGACCTCTACAGAGGTCCCTACAGAATAAGACTGTGTTTGGAAGTGCTTTTCACATAAGGGGTTCTCAAGACTGGCTCTGAACCAAGGAGTAAGGACTCACCACACTCTGCTCCCTACTTCTCAAGTTTAGGTTCTGAGTGGAGCATACCCCAGCTCCTGTCTGGTCTACATTCCCAAGTTCATTTTCATAGACTTTGACATGTGGAGTCCAAAGAGACAAGTTAAGGCACAGTTCTTGACTCAAGTGTTTAAAACCACTTCTGGCTCCATACAGACAAAGCCAAGGTTTTGTTCACAGATGACTCTTCCAAAAGCAAGACCTCACACTGAAACTGTCTAAAAATATTCATATGTAATGCAGCAACAGGACAGCCTCAAAGAAAAGCTATCTTTCCAGATTTTATCTGAGGGCTTCATAGATGCAAATATCCTGTGGGCTGCAATTCTGTTTTTCCTGTACTATTTGACAATTATGCAGCAATCCGATAGTCATTATTGATTCACACAAATTCCCAAACCTCTTAAAATCTGTAACTTACACTGGATGAAGAAACACAACCATCATCATAGTAAAACAGATCAATAGCTCCCCTCATCAGTTAACTTTCTTTCAATAGTAGATGATGACAAATAATTTAGAGAACAATGTGAACAGCACTGAAAAACACTTCAGTAGTTATATTAAACAACAGTAATATGTTACTTCTTTATTTCACCCGATCATTGCTTAACCTCTGGGTTCTGGGCTGACCCATCCTTAATTACATGGAAACAACAGGCATGTCCACTCGACATGCAAATATCTAATTATCATGCAGGTAGACTTAATTTCTTAGTCATGCAAGTTAGCATTAATTTCACCTCTAGGTTCTGAGTGAAGCATAATCCAGCTAGAAAACTCTTAAATACTTAGTCAACATTGCAGCTAAGCATAGACTGTGAAGCCTATATTGAAAGCATACAGACTGTCTTGTTGAAAAATTAGCTCAAGGACAAACCTGACATGTCCTTTACCTCAGAAGGAGCATAAATGGGAATTGCTCATGTAATTATATTTAAAAGTTAGTTGAGAACTGCAAAAGTCTCATTGTCTGTCTCTTTGTCTTGTTCAGAAAAAAAAAGAACCATCAATAAATTATACTAATAAAAAATTAGACTTATCATTACAATCACTGTAGAACCTGTTCAAGCCATGACCTTATTCCTGTTTAATATTAGGAATGAAACCACTTGCTTCATTCCTGTTCCCAACATGTTGGATTGCATGATCTAATGACAGGCCAGAATCTGGAGTCCTGCTTAGTCCTGAAGTACTAGCACTGAGTGAATTTCCTGGTCAATGTTTTTCTTGGGGAATATTGGGGAAAATATTGGTTTTCAGAGTATATCCAAGATAAAGCAGCTTCCAGAGATCTGCTTTGGAAACCTGAGGCAGTGCAGGATTGTCCTAGTCATGTTGGATTGCCTGTCAGAAGTGACAATTTGAACAAGACCTATGCCAATAAAAATGGAAAGGTGAACAGAGCACAATGTCCAGTCTCCCAGGCTCTTGCATCTGCTTGAAAAGTGACATGTTCCATATCGCTGAGCACCACGAGCACAAAGTGATACCTCATTTCTGGCTCACAAGCACTGGACTCCAGTTTCTAGCTAACAGGGTTTTTACCACAACCAACCAGCTACTTGAAGTCATTATGGGTAATCAAAAATCTGATGCAGCATGCACTTCAAATGCTTGCAGTTACATGGTTGTCAATGACCAGAGAAAACAAAATGCAGATGTTTTAAATCTGTTGTATCTTTATCCAAAAGTGTTTGCTTTCCATACTTTTTTAAGAGAAAAACCTTACTGATAAACATTTGTTTCAAGTGTAGTTACAGATGAAATAATGAGCTAGGAAAAAATAAAAAATGAATTCAACATTTGCTTTCTGCAAAGACTCCCATATTAAGTATAATTGGATTAGAAGAAGATGACAAAAAAGATATTGAATGTAATATGGGGATTTAATTATATATATCTGAGTTCTTAGTTCATGCTGCTGATAAAATGTTTTATTACAGAAAACTATGAAGGCAAAACCCCATTCTGTCAAATCTGTTTGAGATCTTAATTCTTGAATCCAGAGAAAGATTTTTGTTTGACAATGTATCAACAAAGCAATCAGCTCTGAGAAAACATGCTGAATTCTAAACAATATTTAAAGGTGACCCAAATAATTTGTTTCCAAGGGGCTGTAATTTGTAATTTGTTTTCGGTGAAACTGTAAAAAAAGCTACAGCACACAGCTAATTCTTAATTTACAACTAAAGTGACAGTAGAATGGAAATTTTTTTTCCTTTTCTTCTGATGTTGCTAAGAAGGGTGCTCAGTCAGTGCTGGCATGATATATGATTTTGAAAATGAAAAGACACTCAGGAAGAATATATATTTTTCCCGTCTTATTCTGTAAGTCTTTGCTGCTCACTTGCTGACACGTGCTCTACTCTAGCAAAGCATTGACCAGTTCAGAAACTTAATGTGTCCCTGAGAAGAGACTGTGTTCTTCTCAAGGCCTTATTTTCAATCAAAATGCCTGTGTTCATTGATCCTGTTCCTGCAATAAAGTGGTAGAATGAATAGTGCCATAAGTGAAAACTTTTCAAATGTGTGGAGAAACTCCCACTTGCACTTCTTCTGTTGTGATTTTTTTTCTATCATCGCATTTACCCAGCAAAATTTTAAACATGCCAGCACCATGCTGTGAAATCATAATGTAAGAACACAAGATGCCCCAGTACTGCTATCCAGAAAAACCTGGTGATGACAAAGTTTTACCTAGAACTGAAAAAAGCATTTATCAGTTTTAAAAATCGTACCAAAATATGACAGTCAACATTTCTTAGAAAATTTAATGTGAATCTTTGTAATGTCATAGTCAACATATCATGTGCCATTATGCAAATCCTGCTGTCATAATGGGAAACATATAGAGATATGGAAGGATTAAACACTTGAATATTAAAACCAAATTCAATGGGAAGAACTTATAAGATTTAAGGTATACAACATTAAAGGAATTTCTGAGAAGAGTTTTTTAATTTAAGCCATTAACATTAAACATTGTACAAAACATAATATGTTGTTACATTGTGGTTTAGAAGATTCTTTGTCTGTTTTGAAGACTTTTTGTAAAACCTCTCCCTCCAGGTAGATGTCTGAAGAGGAAATCCTGTTAAGACAACAGTGAGAGGCTATGGAAATTCAGGTTGTTTTCAAAAGGGATAATTCTGCTGCAAGACATAAACTGATGACTGTTTTAAGACCTGGTTTCTTTTCTACTGAGGGTAGGTAACACTTTCTCTTTAGTGGAATGATATTCTTCAGGTGTCTGGCAAAGTCACCAAGGTTCAAGCTCCTTTGCATTGCTGTTGATAAACAAGCAATACTACAATACATGATGAGACAGAGAAAGAAAAGGCAGAGGAGGACCCCACAGGTCTTAACACAAGTTTTGGCATCCCAAATAATGGTCACTTTGTTGACTACTCTTTATGATTTAGCTGAAGGTGATTTTTGAGGTTGTCATATTATTATTTTGTATATCATCTGAAGGGAGATACTGCTTATGGTGCAAACAGAACTTGGACAAGCATTTTAATAAGGAAACCTGAAAGATCAGGCTCTTAATAATGAAATAATTTGCTCTGAGTTTTGACTGGCATTGCAACATGCCTGCATATGTGGAAGTATTTCTGGACATGTCCATATATGCGAACTCAACAATTTCTCTGCTAGACTCTACACCAATCCTCCTGAATTAATAGGAGCCACAGAGATATGATGGGCTGAGGCCAACTGTATGAGGTTCAACAAGGCTAAAAGTGACAGGTCCTGCACTTGGGTCGTAACAACCCCATGCAGTGCTACAGGCTTGGGGAAGAATGGCTGGAAACTGCCTGGCGGAAAAGGACCTGGGGGTGTTGGTCAACAGCCGTGTGTCAACCATGGCTGAATATGAGCCAGCAGTGTGCCCAGGTGGCCAGGAAGGCCAACAGCATCCTGGCTTGTATCAGAACTAGTGTGGCCACCAGGACTAGGGAAATGATCGTCCCCCTGTACTCGGCACTGGTGAGGCCGCACCTCGAGTACTGTCTTCAGAAAGACATTGAGGTGCTGTAGCACATCCAAAGAAGGGCAATAAAGCTGGTGAAGGGTCTAGAGCACAAGTCTTATGAGCAGTGGCTGAGGATACTGGGGTTATTTAGCCTGGAGAAAAGGAGGCTGAGGGGAGACCTTATTGCTCTCTACAACTACCTGAGAGGAGGTTGTAGTGAGGTGAGTGTTAGTCTCTTCTCCCAAGTAACAAGTGATAGGACAAGAGGAAATGGTCTCAAGTTGCACGAAGGGAAGTTTAGATTGGTTATAAGGAAAAATTTCTTTACTGAAAAGGTTATCAACCATTGGAACGGGCTGCCCAGGGAAGTTGTAGAGTCGCCATCCCTGAAGGTATTTAAAAGACGTGTAGATGTGGTGCTTAGGGACATGGTTTAGCGATGGACTTGGCAGTGCTAGGTTAATGGTTGGACTCGATGATCTTAAAGGTCTTTTCCAACCTAAACGATTCTATGATTCTATTATATCCAACAACTAAACACTTGATTATTAGAGCCAAGTTCAAGTACAATGAGATGAGTTAGCTGTAAGGATTTAGCCATAGCAAATTAGAGGAGTTCCTGGTTGCCATAAGTTTTCATTCAGATCATTAACATTATTTTAATTTACAACACCAAGAATTAAAGAGAAAAACAATATCCATATGGGAAAAGTGCAAACAATCCCATTTTGCTTTCCCAGATCAAGTCAGTGTGAAACTCCAGCTATCAACCCAGTGGGGCATTTCAGGGTAGGGTTTTTTTTTTTTAATGGTTATACTTGAAGATACAGAGTGCTACTTTTAGCAAGGAAAGGAAGAAAAGAAAAAGCTCTTCTAGCAGATGCTTAAGTTTGAGAAGTCTTCTGGAATGCTGATATAGATAAGAGAAGTCACAGACATGCACTTGATATTTACAATTTTCCTCTTTTATGTGGGAACTTTTGCCTTTGTGGCATTTGAATCTGTTACTGTGAAGTGGATTCAGATGTTGCAAAAATGCACCAAATTTTCCAGAGCATAAAACTAATTGTCTCTAGGGTAGAAAACTGCTATTTTTGTTACACAAAATAAATCAAAATCAATGTTAGACCAGAAATAAATAAAATTACAGTCATAAATAGTCTGTTCCTTTTGTTAGGTTTTATGCCATGTTTTGTATGAGAAGTTCACACAACAAAAAAGCACTCAAAAGTTCTGAAAATCCTTCTCATGTGAATGACTTGACTTAGCAGTGAAAAAATACATTGGAATGAATTTACAGTGATCAACTGCACTGAAACTTAATTCCACTCAAGTGCAAGAGGGGAAACCTGATGTCACTTGCATAGTTTCTTCTGGGTATTATTTTTCAGTGGGTTAGGGAATATCTGCAGTATCCTGTCTTACAGGCAGTAAGTGTTCAAGTGATTAGTTCATTCAACAGAAAGGTCTACTGACCATGAAAGTCCAGAAAGAAAATAAACCTGTCAGCTTCCATGACCTGTCAGCTGAAGACCTAAATGGAATTTACAGAGTTGTTTCCCAAGGTAATGTCAGATTTTGGTTCTTTTTAAACATCCAATCCATGGTTGAAAAATTGATGTGTTCTGCAGTCAGAAGACCTTTATTCTAGGATGGGAGTCACCAGGGACAGATGGGGATCAGTAGCACTTTATTTAATATTCTTAGTCCTTCACATTAGGCATGAAAACTTAGCAGGGGATAGTTTGCAAAGAAAAGGAGTACCTATGCCTTTATCCTAATATTTAAGGTCTATTATCTGGTTTAGCCTGTACTATAAATGATACACTTCAGTTCTCCGTTTTAAGGTCAGCCAGAAGCCTCTCTCCATTTATCACTTCTGTGGTATATAACCCTTCCACCTGAACTCTCAAATCATCCTCAAAATAAGAGCAAAATACTAAAATTAGACCCCAAAAAACCTTTGAGCCTTGTGAAAATCTTGTACAGAACAAAAAAAACTTTCGCAACCTTTTTTCATTACAGGACTGACACTCTGTCCCATAAGCATAGAAATTCCTTTACAGCAGGGCCAGTTCAGAAAGGTCAGAGCGCTCCACAAAGAGCATATGTGAATGATGCTGTGTAGTTGTTCTTAACTCACGCCAGGTGAGTGAAAAAGTGTTCATGAAGTCAAGTGCCTGGAGAGCAAATAGGTTAATGGTGCAAGAAATGAGACTGTAAGAAGTGAGAATTTATGTTTGGTTCAGAGCTGCTTGATGAAGTATGGACCACTGTTTCCTTGTACACCAGCAAAATTATGATTAAAGGGAGACACCTTGGTTTAATAAGTGTTAAAAATTAAAAACTATAGAGCTCAGTCATCAGAAAGCATTAGGCATACCACATCTTCAGACTTGCTGGAGCATGCTGCCAGCCTCATGTCACCTACTGGTGTCAAGTCCCTTCCTTTGGTAGGACCTTCTGCCAAGAGGCAGGTTTGCTATCAAAAGCAGAAATGGCCCTTCCCCAATATGCACGCACAACTCCTTCACACTCCCCCTCTCTTAGTGATGCAGACATGTAAGCTTTAGTTGTCCTCTTTCCCAGAGAGAAGGAACCTCTACTGCCTATCAGTTTCTCCACCAAGCACCAGCCTGACAGATCACATCAATTTCATGAACAGTCCTGCTCAGTTTAAGTTCTAACATCCTCACTATATATCAAACTCTAATTTGAAGGACATGCCTACAAGATTTTTGCTTGTTCTGCCCATATACTGATCCAGCCAAAAAACATGTAGCTGTAATTAACTCTGTGCCAAGTCTAAGCTAAGAATTTCTCTTGAGACTGTGAAGTACATTAGCTTAGTTAGAGATGGTGTCATCTAAAAACAAATACGTGACTTCAATGTGCCTACAAAAGCCAGTGTAGGTAGAACTTGCATAGATATTTCTCTTAAGATCTTACTCAACCTGAATTATTTTACGTTTTATATTATGCATAAATTGAGGTGATTTTCCAGTTTTGACCTGCAAGTTTCCATAGATGGCACTCAGAAACACTTAGGTTAATCCTTGTGTTTGTAGGCCAATTTAACATCTTGACACATACACTTCTGACTGTCTTCTGAGTGCCCTTATAATGCTATTGCCTTCTGAATCTTGGAAGAGAAGCATATCAACTTCAGCATGAGAAGAGATGCAAATTCAGATACCTTCTGACTGCTGAGGGATTTATTTTCTTAGGTCTGATTTTCCCAAACCTAAGCTCCCACTGCTGGAGAAATTCACTCACACTCTTTACATTCAAGGTGGAGTTTAAGCAAGCCACTTCTTTGTACTGGCAATAGCTAATGTGCACCTATATGTATAGCTTGCCACCCCTGATTGCAGTAAGTAAAAGAATAAGTGTACTATCCTGCTATTGCAGGTCAAATAGTCTGAATGGATTGGAGGGACCGGGAGGATTCAGTAGACAAAAATAGTTACAGTGCTTAAGAAACTTAATAGACTATACTGGCCTAAATCCCATCTTCCTGTTTCCATGCTTTTTCCCCACTGGTTTTGTACAAAATCCATTAGAAGAGAATTAATGTCATATAGGCTAAGTGGTGACCGAAGGTGCAGTGGAGATAACTGTCTATAAAGAAAAAAAAAGTAAAAAGTAGAAGTTGAAGGGGAAAAATAATTACATTTCAAGCACAGCACCTTCATTTCCAGCAAGGTCTCTGCTGTTTCTCACAGTTTTGAAAAGGTTTTCTGATGACAGAATGGATTGTTTTTCCTGTTGCGCTCTTTCCTTCAGCCTGTCTACAAGCAGTTGTTGAAATAGATTTAAATGTGCAAATGGTATTTTGAACAGAGTCTGGAAACTGTAACACATCAGAAACGACAAAGAAAACACTCTTCAAAATGGGAAAGAATGCGAGACAGAGCAAGCAACCGTGCCAGTTGTGAGAAGAACTGAAAAGCTCCTTCTGGTGTTGGGTGTAATAAAAATTTAGTTCTTTCTAGAACTTCAGTAGACATTTATGCTCATTGGTAATTGTATGTTATTCATTAATGTTTTTTTCAGTGACAACGGTACACATGTACCTGATACACATGTGTCTTCATGTACATGAAGAGGTTTTCTAGAAAGCAAACAGAAGTCTTGAGAGCCAAAACACTCTCTGACTTATTTCAACTGATACACACTTTTGGATGGAGACTTTTTGTACTTGAATATGTTGATTATTCACTTTAGCAAGTTGCAATGTTTTTAAAAATCAATAAAACCTTCAAAAAATGAGGTAATACACTAATAAATGTAATGAAGTAGTACAGCATAAATCCACTCTCCATGTCCCTCCACAAACCTCTCCAACCAATATCTAAAAATTATGCAGCTACCCCAAGAATTTAAGGGGTTTTTAGTCTTCCAACAGCACCAACTCTTGCCTACGATGTGTCTGCACAACTTCCTTGTCTGACTGGACCTGTTCCTTTCCTAGCTTATGCGTCAGCTGCCTTGAAGACAACATTACCGAAACTTCATGTCTAAGGTCTAAACTAGTTACTGGAGGTCAACGTTATTTCTCTTTTCCTGTCTGGATGAACGGTAAGACTGCCATCTCCCATGTTGGGTTCATATGAAGAAATGTCAGGCTTCCTTGTACAGACCTAATAGCTTCATGGATGACATAAAATCATACAGAATTTGTGCTAGATTTTATTAAACTATCTCACAAACCTTAGACAATTAGACTGAGAATTATTTTTTTCTGACACAGTAGGGAAACAGATTGGCACCTCTGGCTTCTTTAATGGGAAGAAAAAGCTGAGCGTATCATCAAAGAAGACTTCGTGGGGCTCTGAGGTCTCTGTAACTGAGATTCAACGGACGACTCACATTGCCTAATTTCCTCATGGAGGTACTTAACATTATGTACTGAAAATCAGAGCCTGTGAACAACAAAGGTTTGGATAGACAACACTCAGTATAGAAGGTCTGCCTGGAGAAATAAAATTCTAGCCAGAACCTCATTCACTGGATCCTCACAAACAAGAATACAGAGGGGAGAAAGTGAGGAGTTATGTGATGAAAATTAAAACCATCAGCATATTCAAAAGGAAACGAAGGCATAACCAGTTCCCTCATCGGCCCTGTCCTCACTACAGATATGGTTTTAGTAAACTCCTCTAAACTAAAGAAAGCAATTACATTTGCCACAAGAGGAAACTGAATTGTTTCAATGTAATTGTTCTTACTTTGCTGCTGTACATTGCTGATCAAGTAACCATTACATAATAATTAACAAATGTTAATAACATTTACGATAAACACCTGTAGCAAGGATTTGGCTTCAACAGAGAGTCTGTCAGCACACTGTACACTGTTCAAGAAGTCTGCCCTGAAAATGCACACAGACTGACACACTGTTTTTGCTAACTGCTACAGTCAGGATGTTTTTCATATCCTTTCAAGCCTTCGTCTACACAGCATATACACCCTTATGCTTGAAACCTAGTGCAGATAGCTGGACATAATTTTTCATCATTCGTGTATTTCCCCAGAAGCCTGAAAGCTCTTCTGCTCTCTGCTTAGACACATGCTTTTGAATACTTGTTATTTTAAGTCTTTCAGCTATACCCAGCTTTGTTAATTTGACAAAGATGTAATACAAGAGGTGTCTTTATAAAAGAGGAAGATCCACATTAAAGTGACCTACTCACTCCTAAATGTCTTCGATTAAAGAAAATGTTTGGCTCATGTGCTTATGAAACAGCTGAGTAAGAGCAACAAAAAGTTTCCAGAAGGCTGCCTTGAGTCAATTATATCACAGGCTACAGATCTGTTTCAAGGGTTCCCTCTCCCATTTGCAATTCATCAAGAATGTTGGAACCTTGACAAAATGCTTGAGTTGGAATTGCAGGTACCAACCATATCCCTCAACAGATCTCCCTTCCATTAAAAGAAGAGCAGGTATAAAAACCACTTTGCTCCCACAGTTCCTTAGGAAAGAAAAAAACCCACACCAACATTCAACCAACCCCCCTCCAAAAAAAATGCCAAACCAAACTACAATATTAATTAGATAGATTTCCCTGCTACTGTAAAACTAATTCAATTAGAAGTACATGGAAGAACACCCGTGACACCTTTATGGTGGCTGTGAGGTATTGTTTGAGATATATGTGTGTATATATGTAATGCATAAAATGACCACCAGTCATCTGTGGAATTTCATCTGTTGTTGACTTTTAGCTGTTAGGAAGTGTGTCCTTTCTCTGCCCTCGAGGTGACAGAGAGTACCTGAACATCTTCCTCAGGAAAGGGGAAGCCTATCTTTCTCCCTGCTCCTAAGAGAAGGATGTTCTCCCTGCTCCCACGCAGAAATCAGTGTTACAGCTTCACGTGCATGCTAACTCTCCATGACGATAGTGGAGTGAACTTGGTGTTCTTGTATCTAGTGTTATACTTAGGCACTTAGAAGACTTGGTAAAGCGTAGAAGAAATAAAATGTTACTTTTCTTATGAGACTCATGTAGGTGCAGAATGTGCCATGTCTGAGTCTGCATATATCACGTTGTTGACATGTCCAAGGTGAGGAGAAATTTTCAAATTTCCTGAACTTTAATGGTGTTTTATAAGTTTTGGCTCCTCAAGAAATTAAAATTTTCAAGAGGACAGACTGCCTGCTTTGGCCTCTCTAAATCAAACCACCAACAT
The DNA here is from genome assembly GCF_028858705.1 of Grus americana. Taxonomy (NCBI): domain Eukaryota; kingdom Metazoa; phylum Chordata; class Aves; order Gruiformes; family Gruidae; genus Grus; species Grus americana. The sequence goes on from NC_072852.1 coordinate 114,671,885, forward strand.
GGGCAGTCAGCCTCTGTCAATGTTCCTGTCTTTCAAGGCAGTGCTCGCACGTTGGAAGCTGCCTATCTATCTAAAGAGTGGCCTTTCACTACTCTGCAGCATAACAAAAATTGAGCCACAGCTGGAGAATAAGGTTCTTTGGGGCTATACACTGGCCTTCGCTTACCTAGGGAACTTGTTTGAAACTACCCATATCTTTCCGATCATAATTATTTATTTAAAATAGTTTGCATTCTGTTTTTAGTCCAAATTTACAGTGCCTTATTTGGAATAGACTAGGCATTTTAATTTAGTGAATAAAAAGGTCTGTATTACAAGTAGTAGTGTAGTCTAAAGAGGAAATCAATAGAGAACAACCCAAATTCAATGATTAAATAATGGGAAAGGGAAGAACTTGACTCATAGATTATATGCTACTTAAAATAAATTCCAAATCATGCCATCTTAAAAAAAAAAAATCTTTTTTAAGAGAAGCTAATGTTAATAGTTTTATTTTCCAAATAGTTAAGTTAGTAAGAAAACTGATTTTATTCCAACATGCATCAAATGAAATGCCCTAGAGTTCTTCTCTTTAGCATTCCAAATATTAATTCCAGTCTGATATTTAGCATTTCAAATTGTTTCCATAGGCATTTATTTTACATTAAAAATACAGAACAAGTATAAACAAGATTTAAAAAAACCCCAAGAACAAGCCAACAAACCCCCCGAAATCTGATGAGATGTCGGACATTACACTGAAGTTGAACACTAAATAATTAACACGTAGGCAGATTAAGTGCCGTTTCTACAAGCCAGTCATGAACACTGTACCTGTTAGCATTGCTAAAATGTACACAGTTGTAAAAGTTGCAAGGGCCTTTTGAAGACACATTTCATAAAATCATGTAAGCTTTTGATAGGAGAGCTGTACTGCTTACAATTGTATAACAAACTCAAAATTCCTAAGAAAATCCCATGATGAAGGCTTTGTTTTCAAAGGTCTATGAAAGTTCTATGTATCTTGAAATGTTAAGGGAAACCATACGTGTGCTAGGCCTTAATTTATGGCTTTGTTAAATGAATTGCTTCCATACCACTTTCCTGCCATTAAGATGTAAATGTAGGAAATAAAAGGTGGAAGCTGAAAATATCACAGAAGAATTCATCCCTAAAGGAGGAATCTGAGATGTGTTTTTACCACCTGCGAGACATTAGCAGCAAGTTGTGAATAGATCTGATAAAATTAGTATGTATTGGTAGGATAATGCAGCTGTTGTAACGTAACTTTTGGCTTACATGAGACTTATTCATAATCTATTTTTATGATTTTCAAAATCCAGCAAAATAAAAAAGGACCACTGGCTAATTCTTACCATACTGTTGATTCAAAAGCTATTTGCAGTGTACTCAAGGAGCAACTCCCTCTTCTTTCCTCCCCCTCTGCAGCCCTCCTTCCTCCAACCCTTGAGTGCTTCCAGTTATAGCATTTGATTTCTAAAATTAAACTTGGGCCCATCTTAAAACTCATAGTTAAGACAATTTACATAAATGAAATGCCATTTAAAACATTCTGATGCCATCCCTTTCCTGTGCTATTCCTTTCCTATACTCTAGCAGAGCATAGCTTCTTCATTGTCTAAATGTTTACTCTAAAGTAGCATTTGCATTTCATTTTTTACTTTCTTTTTTTTACTTCAAATATTTACTTTTTTTCTTATAGATCTGCTTATACAAAAAAATAAAAGCACAAGTGAATTCTAGATATGACTACGGTTATTCAATGCCTGCTGATGAAACTTGTGGTGAAACAAATACATTTGCAGCTAAAGGTGACAAATGGACCCAGAACTTATATAATTATTACATTGTAAGATCATCAAAATAGGCCAGTGGAATTCGTGTTGACACTAGAATAACTAAAAAGATTACACAAGAAGTTCCAAGTAGATTAAATTTCTAAGCTTTGTTACATATTCTGAAAGTAATTGTAAAGTTTCCATTTATGACTTAAAGTGAATGCGCATCTAAGAAATTCACAGATAGTTTGACCATTTTCTCATACCTGTTTGATTTACCTTACAATTCATATGTAGATAATTATACTGGTAAACAAAGATCTTCTTAGCTGTCTTTTTATTCACTCTGTTAGGCCCCTAGCAGACATCTAGGCTCCACAGGCACTGTAAAGAAAACGCATAAACCATTAAGAAGGTATTCATCTGGCTCACACCTGAACTATAGTCACCTAGGTGTCAAAGCCGCCTTCTCCTTATTATTACCATCCTAAGAAAATCAGTTGACATAGTGGGTACTTTATACGAAATAAACCTGTATGGTCTGTAATCTGATTCATAGATACCAAGTGCAGTTTCATCATAGACTATTTTTACCCTGTATATTTATGTCACCATTTGCATGTACATACATACGTATACCTCTTGGAACATGCTGAAATCTAAATCAATGGAAAGGACTTGTTTCCAGGTTGATATGATGGAGCTGAAAACTTCCGTACAGTCTTACAAGTTTCATGAGCAAAACACCCCAGAGCCATGTATTTTCTATGTCGGTCATATCATGTGGGAAACCACGTGAACCTGGTCTCACCCAACCTGTACATTTACAAGCCTGAAAAAGCAGTTATACATAGTGCTTCGGAACAGATAGAAAGATGCTGATCCATTTTATGGAAGCACTGCCGGGAAATTGCAAGCAAATACTGTAGTAGTTTCACTGTTTCCAAATGCTTATTCTGTTCTATTTTTGTCTTACTAAAATACTTAATTTCCTCTCCAGAGTCATCTGTAAAATTCTTTTTTGATCTTCTTGGTCCCCTTTTTGGGTAATTTGTGTATTCCAATGTCTGTGTCCTATTTAGTTACTTGTATAGTGCATTGTTTTGCAGTTACATTGACACTCACAGTCTAAAAATACAAAGTCTGTGCACCAGCTTTCTTGAGCGTTTGCCCAAAGCTATTTCTTGTACAACAGTAGGCAAACTACCAGAAGAAAAGAAGAAGGAAAATTTTCTTTGTCCCACTTTTTGTCTTAGTGTGGATAAACAAAAAATTGGATCTATTGTGAGGGATGATCCTTTTTAGAAATAGTCGATTAAGCCTTAACAAACGCTTGATGTGGTCATGAAAATAAACTGGAATTTAACATAAAACATGTGAATGTTTCCATAGTTTTGACCTTTTGGAAAGGTGGGATAGTCCTTTAAGAGATATCTTTCTTGATTTTTGATCTCTAGATGTTTAAGGTGTTAAATTGATCTTTTGTATGTATTTCTTTCCAACAGTCTAGGTTCAATGACTTAATTTTGAATAGAACATAGTACTTCACTGAAACTAAGGCTTTGAACTTACTTCCATTGAAAAAATGAATAAAACTGCTGACTAATTCAAAAGTTAAAAATATATTCTACAAATATTAGTTGGAATTAAATGTTTTCAGTTACATAGTGCATTTAATTACTGCAAACTTTGTAATGATCTTGTCTTATTGTCATGAATGAGTATGGAAAAGTAATTCTACCTCGATGACTTACTTATGTCCTGGTTTCAGCTGAAATAGAGTTAATGCTCTTCACAGTAGCTGGTACGGGGCTGTGTTTTGGATTTGTGCTGGAAACAGTGTTGGTAACACCGGGATGTTTTCGTTCCTGCTGAGCAGTGCTTACACAGAGCCAAGGCCTTTGCTGCTCCTCACAGCACCCCACCAGCGAGGAGGCTGGGGGTGCACAAGGAGTTGGGAGGGGACACAGCCGGGACAGCTGACCCCAACTGACCAAAGGGATATCCCATACCATATGACGTCATGCTCAGCATATAAGGGGCTGGGGGAAGTGGAAGGACTGGGAATGGTGACATTCAGAGTGATGGTGTTTGTCTTCCCAAGTCACCGTTACACGCGTGATGGAGCCCTGCTTTCCTGGGGATGGCTGAACCCCTGCCTGCCCATGGGAAGCGGGGAATGAATTCCTTGTCTTGCTTTGCTTGTGCATGTGGCTTTTGCTTTACCTATTAAACTGTCTTTATCTCAACCCAGAAGTTTTCTTACTTTAACTCTTCTGATTCTCTCCTCCATCCCACCAGAGGTGAGCAAGCAAGTGGCTGTGTGGTGCTTAGCTACCATCTGAGGTTAAACCATGACAACTTATAAAAACACTTTTTATATTTACATGTAAAAGTATTCGTGTCAAAAATGCTGCTGAATTTCTCCAATGAATATGAAGAAAATTTATATACTCATCTACCAACACACTTCCTACTAATTGCTGAGAAAGGGACTCAAGTTCAATCCATAACATTTAAAAAACCTGAACAAAATAATATGGAATTAATCTGAGGAAATCACAACCTGCCCACAGGTACTGAGTGAAGAAAAGCAGATTCTGCATATGCAGAATAAATTATTCATCACACAGAGCTCAGCATCAAGGCATATTTTACCTCACTCTTATAAAGGAATGTCACTACACACATAAAGGCCTAATCCAACATTGTTTAATACTCTCTGAAAGGAAGTGCACAATCATCAGTCATTGACTTCACGCCCTTAACATTTCCTTGTCCAACAAATCACCTAACTGTATTTGCACTTGAGACACAGATAGCTGTTGGGTTCCATTGAACTTAGTAAGACACTCCTAAGGTGAAGCTAAACAGATGCTCAGGTTTTGATAGGCTCAAACCCATTTTCAGTACTAAAAGAAAACTAAACGAATGAAAAAGCTCTTATTTATCAAGCAGCAAAGCTTTTGCCTGGAAATACTGTGAGAATAATTACCTTATAAGAAGCATTTGTATTGGCAATTCTCTTGAAACAGTATGTGATGTGGAAATGTCTGAATCACAGGATTTTAGACAACAGTTTTTAACTAAAATGCATGATACAAAGAACTTTACATGTACACCAGGACCAAAACTACTCTGTTATATGACATGCTGGTTTTAATCATACGCTGAGGTTTGATGAGCAGTTCTTTTATGAAAAATTAAGATCGAGAGTATCCCACCCACTCTAGCACTTCAAAATTTCAATGCCATGTTGTTCCAGTAATCCCAGATGTGCTTTCATGGTATAGAAAGTAGAAGTAAAAGTATACAGGTAGGAAAATAGTTATGGAGTGGCTTGAATCCTCTTCAGGATAGCAACAAAGGGGGAGTTTCTGCCTTGTTAGAAAGCAAGATTTTTGGGGGAGGCAAGGTTGGGAGCAGACTATAAACTGCTTCCATGAATCCACAGTTGCTGGAGACTTTGGGATGGGTATTTATCAGTCTGTGAGGAAAGACCTGCAATGGAGAAGAGCTCCTTATTTTGCACTAGAGACTTTTCCCAACATCTACAGAGTATCAGAATTGGAAAGAGGACTTAAAGACATCTGAGCATCCCTGTGTCTCGAGCGGTGATATCTGTGCTTTGCTTCTGAGAAGTGTAAAACAGATTTCCGAAATGAGAGAATTCTATTTTTACAGTACTTTCCATAAAATTTAACAGGTTTTACTAATTGAGATTAATTGAACTAAACCAGACTAAAGTTAGAGTTTACCTCTTGGGTCGTAAATTATAGTTTTCTGTTATCTTAATACTTTGCAAGTGCTATCAAATAGACATTACAAACAGTCTGTATTTAACCAGTTCTGAATAAATTGCCAAATGTGGAAACAATGAGAGAAAACTAAGAACAAATTATTGTGGTTAACTCCCTGATTCTTTGGGATTTTTTTTTAGCTCCTTCAATATCTAGCAAGAGAGTTGGTAACACTGGCATCAAAGGTGGGTGAAGCTTTCAAGCAGCATTCAAAAACTAAAGTCTCCCAGTCACTTCAGAAAACTTTAGCCCAAAACATTTTACTTGGCTTCAGAACACAGAAAGTCTCCATTACTGCGCTCAACTCCTGAGACTATATCAAGGTCAAAATGAACTGAAAATTGTGATCGAGGACTGAGGTCATCAGCTGTGCTTGCATGGAAAGAATCATCCCTAAGAGAGCTCAGTTCTCTCTCTGACTTGGACATTGGCTTTTTCTGCTGAACCTTGAAATGAAATTCCCAATTGGTAATGACTGTGAATATACTTAGAGCAGCTACAAAAAAACCCCATATATATATATAAAGGTTTGGCATACATAAACCAATATGGTCTGCATTTGAACCTCTATGTCATGATGAATTGATCATGATAGAAACCTGTTATGAATACATTCCCATAAAAAAATCCTTTCTTTTGACAGGTATTATTAGAGTATAGCCCTTATTTGTTCTTTTTTTTTTTCTTTAAAAATTGAGAAGAAGTTTAAGAATAAATAATGAGTTTGAATTTATGTGGAAGAAACAAAATAAACAAACTTCTAAATTTTACAGCAACAATTGAACCCACAAATCTGGTATATTTGGAGAATGATAATATTCATGTTCTTCTGTGAATTTCTCAGCAGGAATAATTAATTTGTTTTTGGATAGCATTAGGTATATCAGATTGCAAATTTTATTCTTTGACCTCTGGCATATCTGCTCAATCTGTTCATCTTTTCCATCCAGTGAGATGAGACATTAAAGATTTTTGTGACTTTGATCATGAGAGCAGGAAAATGTTTTAAAATGAGCTATTTTAAACAATATATAACTTACATTTCTTTTTTTAGTTTTACTACAGATTGATATATATATACACACACACACACACATATATATACACACACATTTGCCATGATTCTTGAGTTCCTAGGCTTATGGTCAATTTGATCTGTGACCTACCAGTGCTATGATCCTGAATTACTTCAAATACTAAAAAAACATAGTCTTTGATTTCTGAGCTTGGGCTACTTTGCCTAAGCAGATTCAGAAATCTGTCTCTTATACACCTAATACATAAAGATGAGAAAAGTATTCCTATAAAGTACAAGGTATGTAAGGTTCTCAGCAACTGATATAAGATTATTATAATTAATCTTCCTTATATATATATACATGAGATATATGAAATGAATATATATAAGTAAAAGTGGAATATGCTTCTATTTTTTATGTGCAAATTATATACAAAGACTTCAGAAGCAGCAAACCAATATGCCTGTTTTTAACAAAGTAGTTATGGATGTGGAAATTCTGGAGACAGATAAATATTAATCTTTTGTAAGTCACAACATTTGATTGAGCACCAGTATTTACAACTGTGCATTGAATTTAGGGGTTACTGTTATGAATGATTTAAAAGCATGAATTTTGTAACATTAAGCTTGATGTATGTATTCTGAAAAAAATTACAAAATCATCCAGGTTAAGCCACTACTGGCACTGTGCAGTGATAATGTGCACGTGTTTTCTGACAGTTCACTTGCAGATTATTTCTTGTAACCAGGAAAAGTGCTTATTTGGAAAGAAGTACCTTTTATATAAAGAAATAGAAGATGCATTGCACTCTTCTGTCTTACTAGTACTTGCAACATATGTTCATAATAAAAAACAAGTAATGCATGCCAATTTTCCCATCCATTAAAAGTACTTTTTTTTTTTTAATCCCACCTTTGCAGAAGGAAGCAGTGAGTTCAAAAAACCACTTCCTAGGTATTTTAGTAACATGATGAATGACTTTGCCTTTTGAACTCTGCATTATTTCACTTTTAATGAAACTTCCAGTTAAAATAAATATAAAAATCAAAGATTGTCCCACCTGCTGGACTTTGAACATTTGTTGTCTTCTGATTTATAAAGAAATAAACTTATCAACGTGGATTAAAAAACCCATCAGAGATCTGATGAGTCAGTGATAAATCTAATTAATGTTTGCCACAGAGCAATAGCAGTAATTTCTGTTCTGACAAATTTAACAGCTGTGAATCTCCAACTGACAAGAGAATGCTCTTTAATGCATACAGGATTAAATCAGGTAAGACCCAATTCCTGAAGGACTTCAAGCAAATGCCGGTAAGAATCTCACAACTCCCCTGGAATTTGAATCATACCTTTAAATAAGATGATATACAGAGCTCCAACAAGTGACGTTATCACAGACTTGCAATTGTTAAACTCTTCACTGGATTCACACAAATGAAACTCTCAGAATAAGAAGCTGATAGTTCATCTTCTAACCCTTTCCAACATGCCATTCACTACTGGATAGCTCCTTCTGAATACATACAGATTTAAATTAAGTGTCCTGGAGTCTTAAGCTTTCTTGTGTCCCTTCTGCTCAGAAATCACATCTACCACCGCTCCACCCTCCCCACCTGCCCCACTTTATAATCTTGACGCAGTATTGGTGCAGAAGAGTGGGCAGCCATGTCTCCAGAAACGTAGATGGTCATGTCTTTAGTACTTTCCTGTGTTCTCTGTAGAAGACACCCGTATGAATCAGTGCTTCAATCATCACTTCTGAGATTCTAAAGGCTAGAGACACCAATGTATGTACTTTGTTAAAAATCAACTTTCTGAAATAATTTGTGGCTCCTGGGACCCTCACTCAAAGGTCACTGAGATTAAAGAGAAAAGTTCTTTCAATTTTGATGGACTTGAGATCAGACCATATGGCTCATGTCTTAATGTTAACATAAACCTGATTGTAGCTGTTCTAAAATACATAAAAAACACATCTTCAGAAAGATATCTGTATCTACCACAAGTAGCGTAGTTCAATGTGGTTGATTATAATGGAAACAGGAGTTCAAATTACAGTTTCTTTCCCAGGTTTCTGTCACTATTTTATTTCTGAGCATAATAGCCAAGATTTGTGGTCGGAACTGGGCACATCAAAAACAGTAGCAAAAAAAATTGTTCCAAAGAGGAACGGGGGGGAGAAGGAGCCTCAACCATTATTTTCACCTCACTGTATTTCTTCCACAATGGCATTTTCACCTTCCCTGTGAGACCTCTGTTGTGACCCAGGCATTACCTACTCATGCCACATGACCTAGATAAATGACCCACCATCACTTGGAGCATCTGAGGCAAACCATTTGCAAGCAATCCACAAATGGGATCAGTCTGTCTTGAAACAATTGAATGTATGAATTTAGGGGAAACTTTTAAAAAAAAATGATGCTGAAACTGTATATCTGTATAAGTGGAAACATCCTGAAAAGAAGAATAAAAATGAAAGAATAAGAATATAAATAGAAATATCTTGCCCTTTTCTAATACCAATGGATATCAAATGGATATCAAAGGTAAGTACCTGCACAGGGTGTGCACAGGTTGATGATCTGTTATGTCAGGTGGCCGAGTTGCAGGAAACAGTTAAAGGGCTGCGTAGTATTAGAGCAGCCGAGATGGAGAGAGATAGGTGGTTTCATAACTAAGTTCCAGTAGTGGATACCACTGAGAATGAGGCACCTTGGACCATGGTGACCCACAAAAGCAGAACTCTGCTTCAATCTCCACCCTCCAGCTTCACAACCAAAACCAGATATGAAGCTTTAACAGCTATAGACACCCACAGGCAAGGTGTGCAAGGACAAACTGTACCAGCACCACACAGTCGATACTGTAAAAAGAAACAACAAATGGTTGTAGAGGCTGACTGTTAAGGGGCACCGAAACGCCCATCTGCTGACCTGACAGATAGTCATGAGAGGTATGCTGCCTTCCAGGAGCCAAGATCTGAGATGTTGCTGAGAGGGTGCCACAACTTGTCAAGAGCACAGACTACTATCCACTGTTACTCTTTCATGTGGGCAAGAACCTGGGCAGAATCAAGGAAGACTATAATGCCCTGGGGGTGCAAGTGGAAAAACATTGGTGCTCAAGTTATCTTTTCCTCCATTCCACCAGTTGGAGGAAAGGGTGCAGCCAGAAATAGACATATAATGCACATCAACTCCTGGCTATGTGGCTGGTGCTGTCGTGAGGGTTTTGGCTTTTATGACCACGGAACATTCCTTGACTATAACCTGTTAGGGAGGGAAAGGATATGCCTGTCTAGAAAAGGCAAGGGAATCTTTGGCAGCAGGCTGGCCAACTTGGTGAGACGGGCTTTAAACTGAAGGACTTGGGGTGCGTGGTCCAAAGTGGCAATGCTCATGACATCACATCCAACTGGGAAATAAGCCAGGCCAACCAGAGTGGAGACAAATGTTCCTTAGCTGCCTCCAAAGATGAGAACCAGAAAGTCAAACATGTCACGAATGTGTATGGCTATGGTGGACCTTCTTGCACCCCTCCAGGAAAACCTGCATGCTCGATTACCTCTCTGAACAGAACATGGGGAATAAACAGGACGAACTAGAAGTCTGTGTGCAGTAGCAGGGCCATGATCTCATTGCAATTACAGAGACATGATGGGATAGCTCGCATGACTGGAATACTGTCATGGATGGCTACATACTTTTTAGGAAAGATAGGCCAGCAAGGCGAGGTGGTGGAGTTGCTCTTTATGTGAGAGAACAACCGGAATATATCGAGCTCCGCCTAGGAGTGGATGAAGAACAAGTTAAGAGCTTATGGGTAAGAATTAAGGGGCAGACTAATATGGGTGACACTGTTGTGAATGTTTACTATAGGGCACCTGATCAGGAAGAGGAAGTTGATGAGGCCTTCTACAGACAGCTGGAAGTAGCCTCATGATCACAGGCTCTGGTCCTCATGGGAGACTTCGGCCACCCTGATATTTGCTGGAAAGACAACACAGCCGGGCACACACAGTCCAGGAGGTTCCTGAAGAGCATTGGTGATAACTTTTTGACAGAGGTGGTGGAGGAGTCAATGAGGAGAGGTGTGCTGCTGGATCTTGTACTAACAAACAAAGAAGGATTGATTTGGGATGTGAAGGTTGGAGGCAGTCTTGGCTGCAGTGACCATGAGATGGTGAAGTTCAGGATCCTACGTGGAAGAAGCAGGGCAATAAGTAGGATTACAACTCTGGACTTCAAGAGGGCTAACTTTGGCCTCTTCAAAGACCTGCTTGGGAGAATCCCATGAGTTAGGGCTCTAGAAGGTTAGGGGGGTCCAAAAGAGCTGGTCTCTTGATTGGAATCTGGTTGATTCAAGCAACACTTTCTCCAAGCTCAAGACCGGTACATCCCTATGAGTAAGAAATCAGGCAAAGGAGGCAGGGGACCTGAATGGATGAGCAAGGTGCTTCTGGAAAACCTCAAAGGGAAGGAGGAAGTTTACAGAATGTGGAAAAATGGACCGGCCACTTGGGAGGAATATAGAAACATTGTTGGAGTATGCAGGGAGGCAATGAGGAAGGCTAAGGCCCACTTGGAATTAAATCTGGCAAGGGATGCCAAGAACAACAAGAAGGACCTTTTCAAGTACATCAGCAGCAAAAGGAAGACTAGGGAAAACGTGGGCCTGCTGCTGAACAAGGTGGGTGCTCTTGTGACGGAGGATACAGAGAAGGCAGAGTTACTGAATGCTGCCTTTGCTTCAGTCTTTACTGCTAAGGCTGGCCCTCAGGAATCCCAGACCTTGGTGGCAGGAGAGACAGTCTGGACATAGGAAGACCTTCCCTTGGTTGAGGAGGATTGGGTTAGAGATCACTTAGGCAAACTTGACACCAATAAATCCATGGGCCCTGATGGGATGTACCCACAAGTGCTGAAGGATCTGGCAGATGTTATTGCTAAGCCACTGTCCATCATCTTTGAAAGGTCATGGAGAACAGGAGAGGTGCCTGAGGACTGGAGGAAAGCCAATGTCACTCTGGTCTTCAAAAAGGGCAAGAAGGAGGACCTGGGAAACTACAGGTCAGTCAGCCTTACCTCCATCCCTGGAAGGGTGATGGAACAGCTCATTCTGGGGGTCATCTCTAAGCATGTGGAGGAAAAGAAGGTTATCAGGGGTGGTCAATATGGATTCTCCAAGGGGAAATCACTCCTGACCAATCTGATAGCCTTCTATGATGGCATGCCTGGCTGAGTGGATGAGGGGAGAGCAGTGGCTGTTGTTTACCTTGACTGCAGCAAGACTTTTGACACTGACTCCCATAACATCCTCATAGGTAAGCTTAGGAAGTGTGGGTTAGATGAGTGGACAGTGAGGTGGATTGAGAACTGGCTGAATGGCAGAGCTCAGAGGGTTGTGATAAGCGGCACAGAGTCTGGTTGGAGGCCTGTAGCTAGTGGTGTGCCCCAGGGGTCAGTGCTGGGTCCAGTTTTATTCAACATATTCATTAATGACCTGGATGAATGGATAGAGTGTACCCTCAGCAAATTCACTGATGATACTAAGCTGGGAGGAGTGGCTGACACTCACCATTCAGTGAGACCTGAGCAGGCTGGAGAGTTGGGTGGAGAGGAACCTAATGAAATTCAACAAGGGCAAGTGCAGGGTCCTGCACCAAGGGAGGAATAACCCCAAGCACCAGTACAGGTTAGGGGTTGAGCTGCTGGGAAGCAGCGCTGCAGAGAAGGACCTGGGAGTCCTGGTGGACAACAAGTTATCCATGAGCCAGCAGTGTGCCCTTGTGGCCAAGAAGGCCAATGGTATCCTGGGGTGCATTCAGAAGAGCGTGGCCAGCAGGTCGAGGGAGGTCATCCTCACCCTCTACTCTGCCCTGGTGAGGACACACCTGGAGTTCTGTGTCCCAGTTCTGGGCTCCCCAGTTCAAGAAAGACAAGGAACTACTGGAGAGAGTCCAGCAGAGGATTACAAGGATGGTTAGGGGACTTGAACATCTCTCTTATGAGGAAAGGCTGAGAGAACTGGGTCTGTTTAGCCTGCAGAAGAGAAGACCGAGAGGGGATCTTATTAATGCTTACAAACATCTAAAGGGTGGATGTCTAGAGGAAAGGGCCAGACTCTTTTCAGTGGTGCCCAGCAACAGGGCAAAGAGCAACGGGCACAAACTGGAACACAGGAAGTTCCATCTGAATATGAGGAAAGACTTCTTCACTGTGAGGGTGACCGAGCACTGGCACAGGCTGCCCAGAGAGGTTGTGGAGTCTCCTTCTCTGGAGAGATTCAAAACCCACCTGGACACAATCCTGTGCAACCTGCTCTAGGTGATCCTGCTGTAGCAGGGGGGTTGGACTAGATGATCTCCAGAGGTCCCTTCCAACCCCTACCATTCTGTGATTCTGTGATACTTAATGACATCCTGGTTGTAGACCATTTCAGGAAAACCTGTAACCAGGTTATAGATGTTAGAACATGTATTTGTTCTATCCTCTCTCTAGCTCTTCTTTCATCTTCTTACTTTCAGGCTCCAAAAAGTTACAAAGTGTGTTGAGAAGAACCCTATTGTAAGCTGCACATCATTAAAGCGTTTTAATGTGAGTTTGCTGCAGTAAAGGGGAACTCTTCCGTAGCTCTCCCCACTGTGAGGTTACCAAGTGTGAGTACTGAGGATAGCAGGAACTCATTAGGAGTGTGAAGCATGGCATAACATTTTAATTTGACACCTATATCAGGATGATGGTGCCTGAGAAAAAGAAACACTTTGTATGTGAAATCTGGTCTTGCGTGTAAGCTCAGTCTGCTGGAAAACATACATACGTGCATACATGCAATCATACAGCCATACATCTCAAATACATCTCATGAGTACTATCATCCAAGTGTGTCCTGTTTAAACTTCCTATCTATACAACCTGGGGGTAGGAGGAAAAAATGGTCTTTCCCTTTAATTAAGAGATCCTGGGAACTATTGAAAGATGCTATCCCCCGGGTATCCTCCAGGGAACAGGTTTTAAGGACATATGAAACTTACATAACACACAAATGCTGAAGAACTATTCTTAAAAGAACAAAAAAAGTATTGATGCTTTTTTTTTCAGAAAAAAATGTGGCCTGAATTTAATGTAACTTCCCTCTCCATAATGAAAAAATGCAGGCATATGTCTCTTGGGAATTTGCAAGAAGGGGTGTTTGTTTTAAAAGCAAAATGGAGTTTGCATGATATCTAGGAAAGATATTCTATTTAATCAATAATCAAAAATTACCAGGCAGACCAAGTTACCAACAGGTTTCTTCCATTTTTGCCATTTAAAAATAAATCTCCAGTATAGGGAAGTTCAGAGCAAAATGCCTCATTGAGAGTGTAGTATTTAATTTAGATTATTCCTCCAATTTCTAAAAAGTATCGGCTATCACTTCTGTTAAATTGAATTTTCAGTACTGATGATATGGCAGGAAGCTTATAAAAGGTGGGAGAAAATATATTTAGCTATACCAGAGATCAGTACAAAGTCACAATGTACTTCCTTGAAGTGAATTTGATGCCACAGCCTATTTGTGTCTGAAGAATGGCTAAAAGTCTTGACTGTTTCAAGATTAAATCAAAGAACCAGGGGCCCTGAAGGGAATTTGGAGCATGTTACAGACTTCTATTTCCTTTAGGAGCTTCCTCCAAGAGCTACATACAAGTGTGCAATAACCCAGCTCTCATGAAATCCGATTACTTTGTTTTCTGAAAAAGAAAGCACTTAGGCTCGGACCATCGTCAGAATAAATTTCAAAGATCAAAAATCGACAAGGCAAGAACTTGGATGAAGTCTGCTGCTGCAAATGTGTTACTGACACGAGGAACTTAGTTAAAGAAAATCAAGCTACAGTAGACGATGTTATTTCTGTTAGCAATTAAGAACATTTGTGTAAAAATGTCTGTACAGCATGGAAAAAATCTATATGCATTTGTCCACTGCAGTTTGGTGTGCATACTGAATCATTGTGTTACACTTCAGATGGCATGGCAGGACTGCTCATGTACAAACAGTTCTCATTATAAATTGATCACTTCTGGGATTTATAATGACTATGTATTAAACATTTTGCTGTGGCCTGGAACATATCTGCTTTCCTTGTGTTAGCTATTTTTTCACCAACATTGAAAATGTGTAATTTATTATTATTACTACCACTTGAATTATCAAGGTGCCCATGAACCCTAGTTATGGACTTGGATGCCATTGTGCTAGGTGCTGTTAAAAGTAAAGTTGAAAAGGAGATCCAAAGTTCCTTAAAATTTAGAAGCATGATAGACAGCAGTGGAATACATATAACAGCTTGTACAGGCGAAGGACATTGGTCAGCATACCTGACAATGACTTAATTTCACCAATAGCCTGTATGTTGTTAGATTTAGTTGCTGACATCAGGAGCAAGTGAAATTTTTTTGTTGATTTTAAAGAACATTATTTTTTTGAACTGCCTTGGTCTTCAGAGTTGACAATACTATTATTTCCACAGTTTCTGGCTTACTACCTACTCCTTCCAAACAAGACAGTGTTTAAAAAGTCTCAAAACAAGCCAGGCAACAAAGGTAGGTATGTGGTCAGATTTATATGTTTATTGTTGGATATTTCATGGCAGTATAATTTGGGATTTAGCATTTGAGTCACATTAGTGTTTTCTGAAGTTGTAGGGTTGAAAGCAGATATTTTGTTATCAAAGGAAAACTGGCAATTAAAAATTAGTGTCTGTTGCTAATTAAAAGAGGACTTCAAAATAGGAAGGAGAGGGCAGAGAAAGAATGTTTGCAAAAAAGTACTTTTGGAGCTATTCCTGATTACAGTCAGCAGCTGAGCAAAATAAAATCCCTCTCTCTCCAGCTACTAGTCACGTTCCATTATTACATTGGAATACCCAGCTTTGTAACTAGGTGGTCTTGACTCAGTCTTCTGCCTCTAACCCTCTGTTTCCCAGAAAATCTCGAGACTTACAAGTTTTATGGTTACGCAAAGAAATATTGATAGAACATGTCATCTGTCTCCACATGACCACAGTAAAGACTCTCAGGAATAATATACACGTGTTTGTGTCATGGGTGTGTGTGCATGCATGTCAATGTGCGTGTCCATTTGTTATTTTCCTCTTCCTGACATCTAGACCTGTATATCCCTGTCTCCATTGCTGTGAGTGCAAGCTGGGGCAACCAAAGTCTGTAAACTGTGTAGCAGATAAACATTTTAGAATACAAGCCACAGTTTTGTTATCATTTTAGAGCACAGGAAACAGACATTCTTGCTATTCTACGTACCTTGTGTTTAATATATTTAAGACATATATGTATATAATTTAGGGTACTTAATGCATCGCAGCACAGGATGACTACCAAGCAGAACTGCAGTTAAACCATTAGCACAGTCCTTTGAAGAATATCTCTGAGGAAGATAGAGTGCCTTGATGAAGTATTTGCTCATCTTTAATAACCTCACTTGTACCTAGGATACTCTGAGATGGTTGAGCAGGGAAGCATGATTCTTCCATTGGTTAGACTCACCTGATGTGTTTTTCCTGGAAATGCTCCATGTCTTAAGCAGCTTGAGTGCTTGGTGCTTTAGGCTAGGTCCCACGCCCATAGGCACCTCTCAGATGCAGAATGTCACTGCACTCAAGAACTTCAACGGTCTTGCTGACTGGCTCTCAGATTTAAATAAATAAAATAAGATGTACTGTTGTTCTTTTAGCATACTGTCACTAATAAAATGGCAGTATTTCCATGTTGGGTCCCCCAAACCCTGATTTGCCTGCCTCTGAGTCACTTTCAGAGGCTGGAGTAGCAGGCTAGTAATGTCTCTCTTCCCCCACCTCTGCTAACATTCCCTACTCATTACTGCCTACTCACCTCACTTAAGCAGCACTTTATGAAGCT